>NC_136057.1:1927498294-1928147461 GCF_964261635.1 Lissotriton helveticus
GAATAAAAATAAAACTTGCATTGAGCATTGGTTACACCAGGAAAAGAGAACAAGGAAAGTCTTCAAAAGAAAACAAGAAATGCGAGTGGGATTCTGTATTGTTGTTTGAATTGTATTCTGACGACACAACCCGTAAACAAGGATGAATTTTGTATCGATACTATAAATGTTGTGTGGAAAATGCAATAAAAAGAACTATGACAAATAAAGGGATGAATTGTTATCAAAACTCGCCAAGAGATAGGGAGCAAAATATCGAAAGTTTAAATCAAAAACACAAAAACAGTTAAAAGAAATATACCATAAAAGTAAATACAAAAAACGCAGAGAGGTAACCATGATGTAAAATGAGAGATTAAAATGTGAATTAACGGGCCAAAGGATAGACCTTGATATATTTACAAATAAAGGAATTTGGATGATATTTCAAAGTATCAATCAATGCCTATTTTGGCAATATCTGTTTCTTTCTCCAGTGCTGGGGAAATCTGATGTGGACGATGTGAAGTAGTCCGGGAAAACTAAAGGGATTTCGCAATGGGAGAACCTAGGTGTTAGACCTGACACCTTTTGGCGTGGATCTTCCCCCATCTTTTTGCCTCTGACTCATGTGTTTTGATGCTGTGCTGGATTTCGTTTTTGCTGATTTAGATCCTTTGGACACTCTGCCACTGCTGATCAGTGCCAGAGCGTAAGTGCTCCCTCTGTAAATTGTGATATTGATGGAATATACCTGATTGGCATATTTGTATCACCACGAAGTCCCTAGTAAAGTGCACTGTGTGTGCCAGGGCTGGTGATGACAAATGCTACTAGTGGGCCTGCAGCGCAGATTGCGCCACCCACATGAGTAGCTTTAAAATGGTGACTCAGGCCTGCCAGCGCAGAGCCTGTGTGCAGTCAGTGACTGCCATGTCAGCCTGGCCAGTGTCCCCACTGGCTAGGCCTAACCCTTCCCTGTCTGTGCACATCAGTCACCCCTATGGAAGGCTCAAGGTACCCCCCTGGGCAGGGTGCAGTGTATGGATAAGGTAGAGCATGTACTAAGTGCAGGTAACATGCTCTGGTAGTGGGCTGCAGCCATTCTATGTGCTCACTGCTGTAAGGCTATCTTGCTCCATAGAGTAACATGGAGGAGGCTGGGCCCATGTGATACCAGCCTATCTTCCCATAGGAACAAGATGGGACATAAGTGAAAGATATCCCTGAACTCAGAATTTAATGACACATCTTTTAGTGAAGGGTGTTTTTAAATCCTGTGTTGGAGAATAGCACTTTTAGAAAGTGGCTGTTCTCTTGTCTAAACCTTTCTGTGTGCCTGGGTTTGTGGAATGCTTGGGTGTGACAGGGGGGCTGCAGAGCCCCGGAGGAGAGGGTCGGAGCCAGCCTGGGGATGAAAGGGCACATCTGCCTGCCTGGGAGGTGGGAGGAAGGAATGCCTGATAAGTACTGGGCTGTGCCGGCCACCTCCCCCATGCTAGCTCCCTCCTGGTGGTCAACTGACACCTCTGGCCCTGAAGCTGACAGGGAGAAGAAAACCAGAGACACCTCAGTGCTCCGCAACCCCCAGAACTGGTTTAGACTGGACCCAGGACCTCATTGCACAAAGACTTCAAAGGATTTCAAAGACATTGAGGGGTATAAGGAAAGGACCCCTGACTACAGAAGTTTAGATTCTGAAATTCTGCAAGCAAGAAGGAACCTTCGCTGGAAGGAGGACAGCTAGAGAACTAAAGGAAGACTGCCTTGCTGTGTGCTCCAAGGGCTGACCTGTTCTACTGTCCAACTGGAAGCTAAGGAGGAGAAAGGGACTTTGCTGTGTGCTGTGACCCTGCCTACTTGAAACTGCCGAGACTCTGCTGTGTGCTGTGTCTACAACTGAATCTCCAAGGGCCTGAGAAGAGCTGGCCTCCTGTTGGGAACCCAGGGCTAATGGTTCCTAAAACTGTCCCAGACAACAGCTGCAAAATCGTGCTGTTGTGACCCGGGACGCGTGGTGCTTGACTGCGGAGCGTGAGGAGGGGATCGGTGTGCTCATCGGCACATTACCCGTGAGGGTCGGAGGCTTGTGGAGCCTCCCCTCGTGAAATCCGCTCCGAGGTGGTGGCGAGGTCGAGAGGGGGGTCTAGACGTGACCAGCGCCCTTGAAAACCCTTTGCCGCCAAATCACCACCGCAGCCCGGGGCCAGGAAACCCCCCCCCCCGTAACTTGCTCCGAGGTCCCGGAGCTGAAGCGCCAAAGAAACGAAGGAGCCGCGCTCCCATTGGTGGAGGGAGCCGAGCCCCCTCACTAACGCCGCGACGGGATTGGCCCGTGCGGCGCAGCGTCATCCGTGGTGGTGGGCCGTGATTGGCCGAAGGAGCGGAGCGTCATTGCCTGACTGTCCCGGGAGCCGCTCTGTCATTGGCTGACTCCCGGGTGCACCAGAGGCTCGCCCAGACGCGGCGACCGGATCGGTCCCCGACCTCGGGACCCAGGGAAGCGTTGCGCGATCACCGCCGGACCCGGGAAGAAGAGACCTGCCCTCGCCGACGCATTTCCCCGAGTGTCTTCCGCCCCGGCCTGCCGTCCCAGCCTGGAGAGCCTGGCCCGCTCCCTGCCGCTCGTTGAATGATCGAGAGCAGGCGGGGGAGCAGGAGGGTCCGGCCGGGCCCGGAGGAGAGTGAGTGCTGGGGTTCGCAGGGCGCCAAGGGGCACACGGAGGAGCGAGGTGGAACCGGGGGGGAAGAGGAGAGCCCCCGGGCCTCGCGAGGCAGCGCGCGTGCAGCGCTTAAGAGCCACAAGTAAGATTTCAACGCTGGCATTGGTTACCTTGCTCGTTTTTAGAGCGGAAGGAATAGAAAGCAGGGGCAATATTTTTAGACCCCTGATTCGAGAGACTTGCGACTGGTTTTGATACTAAGAACTTCCTATTTAAGAGAACCATCCTAAAGATTAAGTGCAACCGTTAAGATTGAATGCCACATGTTCCTAAAGAAGTGATTATCATGCAAATGTTTTATTCACCTTGCTGAAACTAGATAAAGCTATATATTTTTATAAAATATACTTACCTGTGTGGTCTCAGTTTGTGGTGGGTTGGGGATTATTGTTGTGTTAAGTGCAAATGTTATCCACATTGCCTCTGTTTAGCCTAGGCTGCTCGCGCCATGCTACCTAGAGGGTGAGCAGGGGTTATCTCAGAGGGTTATTCCGTCGCCCTGACTGGAAGCTAGGGTCCCTACTTGGTCTAAGGTACTTACCTCTGCCAATCAGAGACCCCGGGTTCTAACATTGGTGGCTCGCGGTGCGGATTTTTGAACTAATAATTGCACTTGACCGGTAGTGATCTCTTGTACATCACTAGTCTAGTTTAGCGGCACGAGATTTTTTTTTCTTTTTGGTGAAACCTTTTTAGTTGAAAAGGTTAGGAAGCATCATGTCTCAGAAAGCGCCAAGCATGAATGGAGACGGGGAAGTGGAATTTGAAATCCAGGAGTTGTCAACCTATAACAAGGAGCAACTGAGAAAAGTCTGCAAACAGCTTGAATGCCCAGTAAGGGGCGGCGCAAATAAGGAAGAGCTACGGACAGCTCTGAGGGCCTGGTGGGAGGCCAAACATGGTGACCCAGAGGTTACTACTGGAGAGGGAGGCACACAGGAGAATGGGTTTTTGTCCAGTGAATTGCCAGTGAGGAAGCCAGGGTCTAGGACCGGCAGCGACCACTCCAGTAGGGTTATGTCTCCAGAGGAAATAGAGGAGAATCAGCGAGTTAGGGCCCATGAGATTGAGCTTTTGAAGCTCAGAGCGGAAGCCGATGAGAAGAGACTGCGCCTGGAAGTTGAGAAAGAGGCGCAGGAGAGAGCGGCGCAGGAGAGAAGACATACTCTCGCTTTGGTGGAAAAGAAGCTCCAATTGGCTCATGAGAGGAGCATGAAGGAGTTGGACTTCAAATATAAAGAGAGGGTGTCCAGTTCTAATGGTGGCAGCGCACAACCAGTACAGGCGGGTAAGGTATACATACCAAAGGATCTGGTACAGAATTATCAGAGGGGTGAGGATATTTATGCGTGGTTCAGAGCGTATGAACTTGCCTTAAAGATGAATGAGGTGCCTGAGAAGAATTGGGAAGCAGGATTGTGGAAGCATTTTGAGGCCTCTGGGAGGGATGTTTTGGCACCCTTAGAAGCAAAGGATGCTTTGTCCTACTCCGCCATGAAGGAGGCTTTGTGCCTCAGGTATGAGCTCACTGCTGAACAGTACCGCCAGAAGTTTAGGAACTTCAAGAAGCTTGATTCAAGTACTTGGGTGGAGTGTGTGAGTATGTACACGCGTGCACTGGAAGGTTGGATGAAGGGCAGCAAAGTTACTGATTATGTGGGGTTGTGTCACTTGATTAGTAGGGAGCACTTAAGTAGTTTATGTGTCCCAGAGCTGCGCCAGCATCTTTTGGATAGCAAGTTAACTGATCCCAGTGAGCTTGCTAAAGAGGCGGACCGGTGGACGAGCACCAGGGTCCACAAGGGGGTGGTAAGTACCCCAGCCAAAAGTGGACAGGGTTCCCAGCAGAAGAGTGGGGGGGACACGGGTAATCAAAAGGAGTCTTCTAAAGGGCCCCAAAGTAGTTCCCAGGAGAAGGTGTCTCAACCCCCCAAGCCTAAGAAGTCCTGGCCCCATAAGGGCCCGCAGGACAAAAAGACCCTTACTTGCTATTCATGTAGGGAGGTGGGGCACATTGCTCCAAACTGTCCAAAGAAGAAATCAGCACCCACTGGTGCTCCAGCTCCGGCGTTGGCCAGTGTAGCTTTGGGAGGGGATTTGATTTCTAGTGGGGAGGAGGGGTTAGCATTGATGACCCTTGTCTCTCTAGGAGACCAAGAGATGGTCCAGGAATCCTTGCTGCCCCAAAATACTAAGAAATATGGGCAGAAGGTGACCATCAATGGACAGGTGGTGGAGGCTCTGAGAGACACAGGGGCCAGCGTGACATCTGTTAGGTGTCGGTGGGTGTCTGAAGAGCAAATTGTTCCCCAGGTACTCCGGCCTGTGGTGGCAGCTGACAGTTCAGTGCGCTACTGCAAGTTGGCGAAAGTTCCATTCGAATGGGGAGGAGTCTCCGGTATTCTGGAAATTGTTGTAAGTGATGCCTTGCCTGTAGATTGTCTATTAGGTAATGACCTGGAGAGCTCCCCATGGAAAGAGGTGGAGCACAGGACTCACTTGGAGATGTTGGGTTTGCCTGCGTGGATCTGTGTGTCCACCCGTGCAATGACAGCCAGAGAGGGCGGTCTAGCAGAACTGGAGCCTGGAACAATGGCCCAGGGACCTGCCAAGAGAGGAAGGGGTAGAGGGCGCGGGAAACCGGCCCCCACTGTTCCCACGGTCCAGGAGGAAGCAGACCCGGAAGGGGATGCCCTGGAACCTACAGGGGAGCAGGTGGCCGAACTAGGGGAATTGCCTGAGCTGTCCCAGTGGCAGCAAGAGGGTGGTCCCTCCAGGGAGGAATTCTGCCAGGCTCAGAAGGAGTGCCCTTCTCTCATTGGTGTGCGGCAGCCGGCCGCCGACCAGGCCGCAGGCCTGGGGTCCAAGGAGCATTTGATCTACTGGGAGGATGACTTACTTTATAGTGAGCCTAAGTTCGCTGAGCCCGGTGCAGCCCGTGTGCTGGTAGTACCGGAGCGCTTCAGGAACTTCCTACTGGGTCTGGCTCATGACGTGCCTCGCGCAGGACATCTGGGGCAAGACAAGACCTATCACAGGCTTGTCACCCATTTCTACTGGCCCCAAATGAAGACCCACGTCTCTGCCTTTTGTAAGTCTTGTCAGACTTGTCAGGCTAGTGGCAAGAGTGGAGGGAAGCGCGTGGCCCCCCTCCAACCCTTTCCCGTGGTGAGCACCCCTTTTGAGCGGGTGGGCATTGACATCGTGGGGCCCCTGGATCCCAAGACAGCCCTAGGCAACAGGTTTATCCTGGTCTTGGTGGACCATGCCACTCGGTACCCGGAAGCCCTCCCGCTCATGACAGTCACCGCCCCAGTGGTGGGCCGTGCCCTGATGGGGATCTTTTCCCGGGTGGGATTTCCCAGGGAGGTCGTCTCAGACCGCGGGACAAACTTCATTTCTAAGTATATGAAGTCCCTGTGGAGTGAGTGTGGGGTGACATACAAATTCACCACTCCTTACCACCCTCAAGGAAATGGTTTGGTTGAGAGATTCAACCGCACATTGAAGGGCATGATTATGGGCCTGGAAGAGCCCATGAGGCGGAAATGGGATGTCTTGTTGCCATGCCTGTTGTTTGCCTACAGGGAGGTGCCTCTGAAATCCTTAGGGTTCAGTCCCTTTGAGTTGCTGTATGGCCACCCTGTCAGAGGGCCTCTGACTCTGGTGAAAGAGGGGTGGGAGAAATCCCGTGGGAAAACCCCTCAGGATGTGTTCAGCTATGTGCTGGCCATTCGCACCCAGACCAAGCGCTTCAGGAAGCTCGCTCAAGAGAACCTGGAGGCTAGCCAGGAGGAAATGAAGAGGTGGTATGACCAGAACACTTCTCTAGTTGAGTTCCAACCTGGTCAGAAAGTGTGGGTGATGGCGCCAGTGGAGCCTTGTGCGCTCCGTGACAAGTGGTCTGGGCCATATGAGGTGGTGGAGTGCAAGAGCGAGGTTACCTATTTGGTTAACCTGAAGACTCCCAGGCAGCCCCTGAGAGTGCTACATGTGAACCGCCTCAAACCCCACTTTGAGAGGACGGAGGTGACTATGCTCATGGCTACAGATGCTGGAGGGGAGGAGGATAGTGATCCTCTCCCTGACCTCCTGGCAGTCAAGGAGCAAGATGGGTCAGTGGATGGTGTGGTCCTCTCCCCCACCCTGACTCCAGAGCAGCAGGAGGACTGTCGCCAAGTCTTGGGTCAGTTCGCCCCACTGTTCTCCCTGACCCCAGGTGTCACCAAGTGGTGCGTCCACGACGTGGACACTGGAGACAGTCTGACTGTGAAACAGAAGTTTTACAGAGTGGCTGACAAGGTCAGGGCCAGCATCAAGGAAGAGGTTTCCAAGATGTTGACGCTAGGGGTTATTGAGCCCTCAAGCAGCCCATGGGCTAGCCCAGTGGTCTTAGTGCGTAAGAAAGCTGCTACCCCCGGTGGCACCCCAGAACTTCGGTTCTGCGTGGACTACCGTGGGCTCAATGCGGTCACGAAGACTGACGCGCACCCCATCCCCAGAGCGGATGAGCTGGTGGATCGGTTGGGAGCTGCCCAGTACCTGAGTACTTTTGATTTGACTTCAGGGTACTGGCAGATTGCCTTAACTGACGGGGCAAAGGATAGGTCAGCATTTTCAACACCAGAGGGGCACTTCCAGTTCCGTGTCATGCCCTTCGGGTTGAAAAATGCCCCCGCCACATTTCAGAGATTGGTCAACCAGGTACTGGCGGGGCTGGAGCAATTCAGCGCAGCCTACCTGGATGACATTGCTGTGTTCAGCTCCACTTGGGAGGAACACCTGCAACACCTCACTGAAGTGTTGAAGGCTCTGCAGAAGGCAGGCCTCACTATCAAGGCCAGTAAATGCCAGATAGGGCAGGGATCTGTGGTGTACTTGGGACACCAGGTAGGGAGCGGCAAGGTGGCGCCCCTACAGGCAAAAATTGATACCATTCTGGCTTGGGAACCCCCCAAGACCCAGACTGAGGTGAGAGCCTTTTTAGGTCTCACAGGGTATTACAGACGGTTTGTCAAAGGCTATGGCACCATCGTGGCCCCTTTGACAGAGCTGACATCTAGAAATCAGCCCAGGAAAGTGAATTGGACGGAGGCATGTCAAACTGCTTTTGACACCCTCAAAACTGCCATGTGCACAGCACCGGTGCTTAAGGCACCTGATTTTTCCAGTGAGTTCATTGTGCAAACTGACGCTTCAGAGCAAGGCGTGGGAGCAGTGCTCTCACAGATCAATGAGGAGGGAGGAGATCAACCAGTGGCTTTCATTAGCCGGAGGCTAATCCCCAGAGAACAGAAATGGAGTGCCATTGAAAGAGAAGCTTTCGCCGTGGTCTGGGCTCTGAAGAAGCTGAGGCCCTACCTGTTTGGGACTCACTTCTGTGTTCAGACCGACCACAGGCCCCTCAGATGGTTAATGCAGATGAGGGGTGAGAATCCAAAATTGTTGAGGTGGTCCATTTCCCTACAGGGGATGGACTTTACGGTGGAGCACCGCCCTGGTACAGAACACGCCAATGCTGACGGTCTGTCCAGATTCTCCCGCCTTAGTGATGAGGACTCCCAAGAGGTTGGGTAGTTCTCCCCACTTTCAGCTGGAGGGGACACGTGTTAGACCTGACACCTTTTGGCGTGGATCTTCCCCCATCTTTTTGCCTCTGACTCATGTGTTTTGATGCTGTGCTGGATTTCGTTTTTGCTGATTTAGATGCTTTGGACACTCTGCCACTGCTGATCAGTGCCAGAGTGTAAGTGCTCCCTCTGTAAATTGTGATATTGATGGAATATACCTGATTGGCATATTTGTATCACCACGAAGTCCCTAGTAAAGTGCACTGTGTGTGCCAGGGCTGGTGATGACAAATGCTACTAGTGGGCCTGCAGCGCAGATTGCGCCACCCACATGAGTAGCTTTAAAATGGTGACTCAGGCCTGCCAGCGCAGAGCCTGTGTGCAGTCAGTGACTGCCATGTCAGCCTGGCCAGTGTCCCCACTGGCTAGGCCTAACCCTTCCCTGTCTGTGCACATCAGTCACCCCTATGGAAGGCTCAAGGTACCCCCCTGGGCAGGGTGCAGTGTATGGATAAGGTAGAGCATGTACTAAGTGCAGGTAACATGCTCTGGTAGTGGGCTGCAGCCATTCTATGTGCTCACTGCTGTAAGGCTATCTTGCTCCATAGAGTAACATGGAGGAGGCTGGGCCCATGTGATACCAGCCTATCTTCCCATAGGAACAAGATGGGACATAAGTGAAAGATATCACTGAACTCAGAATTTAATGACACATCTTTTAGTGAAGGGTGTTTTTAAATCCTGTGTTGGAGAATAGCACTTTTAGAAAGTGGCTGTTCTCTTGTCTAAACCTTTCTGTGTGCCTGGGTTTGTGGAATGCTTGGGTGTGACAGGGGGGCTGCAGAGCCCCGGAGGAGAGGGTCGGAGCCAGCCCGGGGATGAAAGGGCACATCTGCCTGCCTGGGAGGTGGGAGGAAGGAATGCCTGATAAGTACTGGGCTGTGCCGGCCACCTCCCCCATGCTAGCTCCCTCCTGGTGGTCAACTGACACCTCTGGCCCTGAAGCTGACAGTGAGAAGAAAACCAGAGACACCTCAGTGCTCCGCAACCCCCAGAACTGGTTTAGACTGGACCCAGGGCCTCATTGCACAAAGACTTCAAAGGACTTCAAAGACATTGAGGGGTATAAGGAAAGGACCCCTGACTACAGAAGTTTAGATTCTGAAATTCTGCAAGCAAGAAGGAACCTTCGCTGGAAGGAGGACAGCTAGAGAACTAAAGGAAGACTGCCTTGCTGTGTGCTCTAAGGGCTGATCTGTTCTACTGTCCAACTGGAAGCTAAGGAGGAGAAAGGGACTTTGCTGTGTGCTGTGACCCTGCCTACTTGAAACTGCCGAGACTCTGCTGTGTGCTGTGTCTACAACTGAATCTCCAAGGGCCTGAGAAGAGCTGGCCTCCTGTTGGGAACCCAGGGCTAATGGTTCCTAAAACTGTCCCAGACAACAGCTGCAAAATCGTGCTGTTGTGACCCGGGACGCGTGGTGCTTGACTGCGGAGCGTGAGGAGGGGATCGGTGTGCTCATCGGCACATTACCCGTGAGGGTCGGAGGCTTGTGGAGCCTCCCCTCGTGAAATCCGCTCCGAGGTGGTGGCGAGGTCGAGAGGGGGGTCTAGTCGTGACCAGCGCCCTTGAAAACCCTTTGCCGCCAAATCACCACCGCAGCCCGGGGCCAGGAAACCCCCCCCCGTAACTGGCTCCGAGGTCCCGGAGCTGAAGCGCCAAAGAAACGAAGGAGCCGCGCTCCCATTGGTGGAGGGAGCCAAGCCCCCTCACTAACGCCGCGACGGGATTGGCCCGTGCGGCGCAGCGTCATCCGTGGTGGTGGGCCGTGATTGGCCGAAGGAGCGGAGCGTCATTGCCTGACTATCCCGGGAGCCGCTCTGTCATTGGCTGACTCCCGGGTGCACCAGAGGCTCGCCCAGACGCCGCGACCGGATTGGTCCCCGTCCTCGGGACCCAGGGAAGCGTTGCGCGATCACCGCCGGACCCGGGAAGAAGAGACCTGCCCTCGCCGAGGGATTTCCCCGAGTGTCTTCCGCCCGGGCCTGTCGTCCCAGCCTGGAGAGCCTGGCCCGCTCCCTGCCGCTCGTTGAATGATCGAGAGCAGGCGGGGGAGCAGGAGGGACCGGCCGGGCCCGGAGGAGAGTGAGTGCTGGGGTTCGCAGGGCGCCAAGGGGCACACGGAGGAGCGAGGTGGAACCGGGGGGGAAGAGGAGAGCCCCCGCGAGGCAGCGCGCGTGCAGCGCTTAAGAGCCACAAGTAAGATTTCAACGCTGGCATTGGTTACCTTGCTCGTTTTTAGAGCGGAAGGAATAGAAAGCAGGGGCAATATTTTTAGACCCCTGATTCGAGAGACTTGCGACTGGTTTTGATACTAAGAACTTCCTATTTTAGAGAACCATCCTAAAGATTAAGTGCAACCGTTAAGATTGAATGCCACATGTTCCTAAAGAAGTGATTATCATGCAAATGTTTTATTCACCTTGCTGAAACTAGATAAAGCTATATATTTTTATAAAATATACTTACCTGTGTGGTCTCAGTTTGTGGTGGGTTGGGGATTATTGTTGTGTTAAGTGCAAATGTTATCCACATTGCCTCTGTTTAGCCTAGGCTGCTCGCGCCATGCTACCTAGAGGGTGAGCAGGGGTTATCTCAGAGGGTTATTCCGTCGCCCTGACTGGAAGCTAGGGTCCCTACTTGGTCTAAGGTACTTACCTCTGCCAATCAGAGACCCCGGGTTCTAACACTAGGAAAGAGCAAGTGGGATGCCCAATTATAGACAACAATGGTGATATCTAGAACAATTTAGCACTATAACCCGGAGGGCAATAGAAACCCGCCCTTTTTAAAAATAAATCACAAATAGTCTTGGTCGATTCTTCTGCCTACTTTCAGAAGGGTTATATCAAACAGAAAAGGAGGTACCCTTAGAGCCAATAAGGGACAGGGTAAGGAAAATTAACAAAAGCTAGCGCAAGTCCCAGGATAACACACAAATCTTGTGAGTCGTGGTACCGTCTGCCGCAGTAATACTGTGGGAGGCGGTTGTCTACTACTATCTAACAAGGGGAAATGCTAACAAAATCCCACGTAATCTATGTGCAGGGAATACAAACGTCAGTGGAAAATTTGTGAGTTACAGTGTATGAAAGCAGAAGAACAAGATATTAAAAACATGAGATCAATTTATTAAAAACATACACACCAGGAAGCTGTACCCACATCCGGTGACAGGGAGATCGTCCGGTCCATTCTAGACCCATGTCTTACTGGATACATGGAAATACAGTCAGAACCAGTGAGGAAGTGAATGCATAAGCTACCTCCTTTTCAACGGATTGGAAGACTTTCATCTGCTAGACTCCATAATGGGATTATATTAACAGAACTCTGAAAAGTGTGATCGAGTTTGACCCGACATTGATCCTATCAAACGGTGGTCACCCAGGGTACAGCTTTCATTTTTATCAAGGAATGCCTCAATCACAGGTGGATGGTAAATAGACTCTCACCAACTGCAAATTTCAACATATATGACCAGGGTGTCATACACTCTCTACGGCTGTGTGTAATTCTAGCACTAGTCCCCCAAAAATAGAGAGATAAAAACGGTCCTGAAGAAGGTGTCTCATCATTACAAAGCACTGAAACGCCGCGTCGACTTTTGATTTTTTTATGAATGTTTTTAATAGTATGTTGCTCTATGTATTGATACCAAGGTAATGCCTTGGATTGTGTATGTTTTTAATAAATTGATCTCATGTTTTTAATATCTTGTTCTTCTGCTTTCATACACTGTAACTCACAGATTTTCCACTGACGTTTGTATTCCCTGCACATAGATTACGTGGGATTTTATTAGCATTTCCCCTTGTTAGATAGTAGTAGACAACCGCCTCCCACAGTATTACTGCGGCAGACGGTACCACGACTCACAAGATTTGTGTGTTATCTTGGGACTTGCGCTAGCTTTTGTTAATTTTACTTTCAGAAGGGTGCATTCTGGGATGGGGCTGGGGTGTGGAGGGAGACTAGAATTGTCTGAATGATAGGGTGGTTGGAGGGATACAAATAGATGGATTGGAGGGTAAAGTAGTTGTTCAGTACTTTGTGCGGGTTGTGGGACAGGGATAAGATGGAATCCCATTGGCTCGTTTTTCTTGCGCTCTGCTCCCCTGATTGTACTTGTTTTTCTTGCCTCTACTCCCCTTTGTGCCCTCTGTACCACTCGTTTCCCCCTTTTTTTGTGACCTTTCTGCCCTTTCTTGGGACCTTTGTGCCTCTGTGCCACTCGTTTTCCCCTGATTTTTGTGACCTTTTCTGCCCCTTTTTGTTCCTTTCTGCCTCTGTGTCACTCGTTTCCCCCGTTTTTTGTGACCTTTCTGCCCTTTCTTCGGATCTTTGTGCCTCTGTGCCACTCGTTTCCCCCCGATTTTTGTGACCTTTTCTGCCCCTTTTTGTTACCTTTCTGCCTCTGTGCCACTCGTTTCCCCCCGTTTTTTGTGACCTTTCTGCCCTTTCTTGTGACCTTTCTGCCTCTGTGCCACTCGTTTCCCCCTGTATTTTTGTGACCTTTCTGCCCTTTCTTGTGACCTTTGTGCCTCTGTGCTACTCGTTTCCCCCCGTTTTTTGTGACCTTTCTGCGCTTTTTTGTGACCTTTGACCCTGCTTGCAGACAGGTCGCCCCCACGCCGCTGCTCGTCACCTGACTGCCTGGTTCCTGCCTCCTTGCTGCCTCCTTGTTTCCTAGGTTTTTCCCTCCCCTCTGCCCTGTGAACCAGTTCTTCCCACCCCTCCGCTCCCGATCTGAAACCTTTCCCACCACTGCATCCCTGTGACCCCACCCCCCCTGCACACCCATTCGCCTCCCCGCTCCCGCCTCCCAGCTGCTCCTCCCTCCCAAGCCACCTCATATGCAGGCCGAGAAGTAGCCGGGCAAACGGGCGCGCCACTGGCGCGCTGTGCGCATCCGCGCCTGGACCGCGCCCAGCGCCAGAACCCCTGGACCCCGCGAACGCCACGACACCAGAATCCACTACGACGCCAGCACCCTCCACGCACTCAACGCCGGCCGAACAACACCTGCTTCCAGGCCGCCCCGAAATGGACCCACAGACCCTTCTCCTGCCACATCTGCAGCTTCACCTGTGACAGAACCACCAAACCTCCAAGGACTGGACCCAACCACCTCTGCTATATACTCCTCAACACCCGCTCCGCACGCAAACGCGCCGTCGACCTCTGGGATCTGCTCAATACCTCCGCCCCAGACGTGGCCTTCCTGACCGAGACCTGGTGGAACGACTCCTCGGCGCCCGACATCGCCATAGCCATCCCGGACGGCTACGAGATCACCCGCAGGGATCGCGCCAAGGGAATCAGAGAAGGAATAGCCATCGTCCACAAGTCCACCCTCAAGGTCGCCACCCACGCATACGACACCCTCAACACCACCGAACACCTGCACTTCCGGATCCACACCGACCCAACACCACCCTCAGAGGAACACTCATCTACAGGCCCCCCGGACCCCGGGCTCAGTGCAGTGACTCCATCGCCGACCTTGCCAGCACCCACGCACTCACCTCCATGGACTGCATCCTCCTCGGGGACCTGTACTTCCACCTCGAGAACAACAACAACGCCAACTCCGTCACCCTGATCGTCAACCTCGCCAACCTGGGCCTCAGACAACTCGTCACCGCACCTACCCACGCTGCCGGCCACACGCTGGATCCCGTCTTCTCCACAGGCTCCCACATCGCCTTCATCCTCACCACCGAACTCCACTGGACCAACCACCGCTGCATCCATTTCACCTTCAAGAAACCAACCACGAACCACCGCACCCAACAGCTGCCTCACCGCTGCTGGAGCAAAGTCACCGAAGACCAGCTGATCACCTCCCTCACCAAGAACCCACCCACCGACCCCACCAACCCAGACGCCGTAGCCCGAATCCTCAGACAGTGGATCGATGACTGCACCAACACCCTCGCCCGCTCAAGAAGCCCTCCAACAGCCATGCCAACAAGAGAGCCACCTGGTTCACCGACAAGCTCCAGACCTCTAAAAGCGCATGCCGGAAACTGGACAAGACATGGCTCCACGAACGCACACCGGACAACCACGCAGCCCACAAGGACGTCACCGCAGGCACCACCACCTCATCAGATTAGCCAAGAGATCCTCCTTCAAAGACCGCTTGAATAACAATGCACACGACAGAAAGAGCTCTTCAGCATCGTAAAGGAACTCTGCAACCCCAGCGCCAACGCCAACAACATACCGCCCTCGCATGAAGTGTGCAACTCACTAGCCATCTTCTTCCACTGCAAGATCGCTGACATCCACGACAGCTTCAACACCACAACCGCCCCGACTACGCCAGACTCCACCTCCCCTGTGAACACCACCAGCGCCAACCGCCTGACCTCCTGGTCCAACGTCAACGACGACGAGACACGCAAGGTCATGAACTCCATCCATTCAGGATCTCCGTCTGACCCGTGCCCACACCACGTATTCAACAAAGCAGACGCAGCCATCGCACCCCAACTGCGGAAGGTCATCCTACAGAAGGTCATCAACATCTCCTTTGAAACAGCAACATTCCCGGAAAGCTGGAAGCATGCCAAAATCAACGCCCTCCTCAAGAAGCCCAAACAGGACCCCAAGGACCGCAAGAACTTCTGGCCCATCTCCCTGCTCCCGTTCCCGGCAAAGGTCATCGAGAAAATCATCAACATGCAACTGGCCCGCCACCTAATCTTGGACCCGTCCCAGTCCAGATTCAGACGAAACCACAGCACCGAGACAGCCCTCATCGCCGCCACAGACGACATCAGGAGCCAACTAGACAACGGCAAAACATCAGCCATCATCCTCCTGGACCTGTCAGCTGCCTTAGACACGGTCTGCCATCGCACTCTAAAGACACGCCTCCTAGAAGCCGGAATCCAAGAGAAGGCTCTTGACTGGACCACGTCCTTCCTCTCCGGCAGAACCCAGAGTGTCTGCCTCCCACCCTTCTGATCTGAAGCCTCCGACATCATCTGCGGCGTCCCCCAGGGCTTATCCCTCAGCCCAATGCTGTTCAATGTCTACATGGCCCTTCTCGCACAAGTGGCCCGCCATCACAACCTCAACATCATCTCCTACGCTGACGACACCCAGCTCATCCTCTCCCTCACCAAGGACCCACACACCGCCAAAACCAACCTCCACGAGGGAATGAAGGCCGTGGCCGATTGGATTAGGAGCAGCCGTCTGAAGCTGAACTCGGACAAGACGGAGGTCCTCATCCTCAGACCCACCCCCTCAGCCTGGGACGACTCCTCTTGGCCGACCACACTGGGAACAGCACCAACACCCACCGACCTTGCACGCAATCTAGGATTCATCCTCGACTCCTCCCTCTCCATGTCTAAGCAGGTCTAAGCCATCTCCTCCTGCTATAACACCCACCGCATGCTCCGCAGGATCTACAAGTGGATCACGACCGAAACAGGAAGAACGGTGACACAGGCCCTCGTCAGCAGCAGACTGGACTACGGCAACGCACTCTACGCAGGAATCCCAGCCAAACACCTATGACGACTACAACGCATCCAAAACGCCTCCGCCCGACTGATCGTCAACGTTCCCCGCCGCAGCCACATCTCCCCCCACCTGAGGGACCTACACTGGCTCCCTGTCGACAAGAGGATCACCTTCAAGCTCCTCACCCACGCACACAAAGCACTCCACAATGCCGGACCAGCCTATCTGAACAGCAGACTCAGCTTCCACACCCCCACCCGCCAGCTCCGCTCCGCCAGCCTCACCCTCGCCGCTGTCCCCCGCATCCAACGAACGACCTCCGGCGGCAGATCTTTCTCCTACCTCGCCGCCAAGACCTGGAACACCCTCCCTACCCACATACGGGAGATCCAAGACCTACTCGCCTTCAGAAGACTCCTCAAGACCAGGCTCTTCGAGCAGTAGCAGCACCCCCCCTATCCTCAGCCCCTTGGGACCCTCACGGTTAAGTAGCGCGCTTTACAAGTACTCTGATTGATTTATTGATTGATTGATTGGTTGCAGATTTTCTATTAGTAAATCCTATAGAATATCTGGTCATAGAGGCTGCCTCCCAAATCTTCTTGATGTACCCACAAACATAAAGTCTGCTCTGAAAATGTCTGTGTTTTAGAGAAGCCGCCATGTTGGTGGCCCACAGCAGGAACAGAGATTCCCCAGCTGCCTAGTGGGGAAAAGTTACATTTGGCAGGTGTGTTATATTAGGGGAGCAAAGACTTTGGTTTCAACTGACTTGTGACCTGCTGAGCTACCCACCATGGTCTAAATAACCACATTGGACTATTTTATATTGCTAAAGACCCATAATAATTTGTATGGTAAACAGTTGGTTTAGAGTATATGTGTTCTTTTTGTAAGCCATCTTACTTCTAACTCGCTCAATATAGTCTAAAACAGTGGCCCGGGGGCTGCATGCGGCCCTCCTGACATTCACATGCAGCTCCCAGATGAACCATCGCACTGGGCTCCATTTTACTTGAAAGAGAATGAACATTCAGCAATATGTTAAATAAACGAGCAAGTGTTTATTTAGAAGGTAACTTATGTAAAAGAAATAAACCAAATACGGAATTCATTTTTAAGACATCTTGCAACAAAAGTTTAAAAACAATAACATTCTAATCTTAATGCAAAAAAGTGCATTATATAAACATGCAGAAATGTTAATGTACATCTGTAATGATCTGTGCTATACATATTACATGCTTGTTTCTTTAAGGGGGTAGAATTAATGTGTATATAGATTCCAACAAGAGTACTTCTGTTTTAGAATGTCCATCACTGTGTTGGTCAGTTGACTTGTGACCGTTGGTGGCTGAGGTTAATAAAACCTACATGTTAAGACCTTACAAAGAAGATTCATTTATTTGTATGTGGAGAACACCACATTTTAATTGGCGACGATCGGGAGATAAAAGAAAATCACCTCAACACTAAGAAAAGTTGTTCCTGCTCCTCCAGCGGCTGCCTGTCTGTGAAGCGAAGCGATGCCTTCTCTGCGGCTGTATAAATAAAGACAACAATCGTTGAAGCTTTCATGGTGAGGAGTATGGTGGGAGGCTTTAGAATGGAAGGGCCAAAATAAAAAAAAAGAGGAAAAGAAATTCAGTGAAAGACGTGGTGCGGGTCAGTGATGTCACGACGCTTGGGAAGTGAACATTACGCTGATGATTGGCCGATGTTACAGTGACGTCGTGAATGTCGGTGAACCTGTTCTGATAGTGCATTTCAAACAAAGCGTGAACGTAAGGAGTGTACGTTTCTGTTTGCGTTTCACAGGAGATGAGTGCGTTTCAATGACAGTATTGACGTCCTTGACATTGTGACGGAGATTTAAGAGGCTGATCTCAGTCTTGTGAGCAAACGCGAACAGGAGCATTGTTGTTGCCAGGCAACTCGCCAACACAGAGTTGTGAAGATTATATCGTGCAACTTCGGATGAGTAAATAAAGTTTGAAATTCAAGGATTTCTTTAAAGGAAGCAAAAGGAATTAGGAGTGACATATTTTAAAAAAAATATTGTACAAGAGCTATTACATTAAAGGGAACATTCATTAAAGTTAAGAAGTATAGTAAATATAAAAAAAAATGCAAAATGTAACTCAACCGGCATTTTTTTTAGAAAGTCCAGGAGAACCCAATGTTAAGTCGCAAAAGTGGAAAAAGATTTTTGCAAATTATGCAAGAGTTTGTGGCACTAATCTTAGTGCAGAAAGAAAACATTCCTTGCTTTTACATTGTTTAGGAGGCGAGGGTCAAGATGTTTTAGAACATTTACCTGAACTTAGCATATCTGAACAGAGGAACTTGAATGAATATGAAACAGCTATTACTCAGCTTGATCGACATTACTTACCAAGGTTGAGTACCATAATGGAGAGATATCATTTTGGTTTGTGAGAGCAAAAGAAGGATGAATCAGTGGAAGACTATGTCTCTGCCTTAAGAAAGTTAGCTTTGTCATGTAAGTTTTTAAGACTTTAGATGAAAGGATAAGGGATCAGTTTGTATTAAGATGTGCACATGACAGCATAAGGAAGGAACTTTGGTTAAAAGACGAGCCACCATTAGAAGAAGTGTTAGTTATCGCAAAGCAAGTTGAACATTTGACGAAATGCGTAGAAGACCTAAAAGGAGAAAAGGAGAAGGTGTCAAGTACGGAAACGAAAGTAGAGTCTAAAGTGGAAGAAGTTGTAAATCAAGTAAAGAAGCAAGATGGTAGTAATGTTGAGAAATTCAATCAAAAGTTGAATAGCTCATTTACGAATTCTCCTGGTCAAAGTAATAGATTTTCCTTTTTTAGATGTGGACAATATGGACATTTAGCTAATTTTCCGGGGTGCCCAGCATTAAGATCTATGTGCAGTACCTGTAGGAAAAAAAGGGTAATTATGCAAAATTTTGTAAATCCAAAATGTATAAAGGGGATAACTCTATGAAAAGATGGTCACAGCCACAACCACAGGTGAAAACTGTTACTTTTCAAGTGAATGGAGATTTAACAGAACATCCTTCACATGTAGTGAAGGTTGAGAATGCTTTGATCAATTTTAAATTTGATTCTTGTTCACATATAACTATGATTGATGAAAAGTTGTTTATTCAATATTTTGCAAAGAATGTAAATTTGTTAAAATGTGACATATTTCCTTTACGTTATGGTGATAAACCTATTAGGATGTTGGGTTATTTTTTAGCCAGCATTGAGTTGGGTAGTCGCATTATAGCAGGTAAAGTATATGTGGCTAAAAAGGGAGATGCATTACTAAGTTGGCGACATCAACGAGATCTTGGGGTGAAGCTCAATCCTAATGCCTCACCTCAAGTACAAGTGCAGGAGATAGAGGATTTGTCTTCAATGTTTTCTGATCAGTTTCCTAATGTTTTTAAAAATAATGTAGGATGCCTGAAAGGTTACAAACATCACATTAGATTGAAAGAGAATGCTGTGCCTGTGGTGACAAAAGTAAGGAGAATTCCTTTAGTTGAACAACTTGCGGTACAGAAGGAAATAGAGAGACTAATTGATAATAAGATCATTGAGCCGTTTGAAGCGACGGAATGGTTGGCTCCTGTCGTCATAGCAAAAAAAACGGAAGGTGAGATTCGCTTATGCATTGATTTGTGGTGGATAAATTCCCATTACCCAACATAGATGAGATGGTTAGAACACTGGAAGGGGCTAAGTATTTTACAATGCTCGATTTAGCTTCCGCTTATCATCAAGTGGAATTGGATGAGGTATCGCAGGAGTTAACGGCTTTTGTTACTCCGATGGGCAATTTCAAATTTAGGAGGATGCCTTTTGGGCTCATTTCTGCAGCTTCAGTTTTCCAACGCATCATGTCGAGAGTTCTAAAAGGCTTAGTGGGTGTAAAATGCTACCAGGATGATTTGTTAATTCATGGAAACAACAATAAAGAACATAATAAACGTGTGAGTGCTGTTTTGGAATGTTTGAGTGAGGCAGGGTTATCTCTCAAAAAAGAAAAATGCAAGTTTGGTGTGGCAGAATTGAATTACCTAGGTCATCGAATTACTTGTGATGGTGTGTTTCCGAAGAAAGAACTTGTTGATTCCATTGATAAAGTTGCTGAGCCGGTTAATAAGGATAAACTTCTTTCTTTTCTTGGCATGGTTGAATTTTATGGAAAGTTCATAACGAATTTTGCTGATAAAACTCATCATTTAAGAAAACTTACGGCAAAAAGTGTTGTGTTTGAATGGACATGTGAGTGTAAGAGAGAGTTTGAAAGTATAAAGGAAGAGTTAAAGAAAGCTCCATCTCTCCATGCATTTATTCCTCGTTTTCCAACGTATATGTTCACTGATGCTAGTGATAAAGGGCTGGGCGCTGTGTTGATTAAAAAAAAAATGGAAAGGAATTTTTGATTTGTTCTTCTTCGAGGTGTCTTAGAGGTTCAGAATTAAACTATTCTGTAATAGAAAAAGAATCCTTGGCTATCTTTTGGGCATTGAGAACATTTTAAAATGTAATTTAGGGTACCAAGGTTTGTGTATTGTCTGATCATAAACCTTTGAAAGAAGTATTTTTAAAGAAGGGTTTAGATGCGATTTCATCAAGAATTAGGATGTCGATCATATCTTTACAAGAATTTGATTTTGATGTACAATATATTCCTGGTGTGTCAAATAAATCCGCTGATTGTTTGTCAAGATTAGTAAATAGGAATTGTGATGATGAAGAATTATATGAGGTTGAAGAGGTTATTAATGTCTGTGAAGTCACAGAGGGTGCTGTGGAGGAAGGTGAATGGAAGAAGGAATTAGAAAAAGATGAAGATATAGTCAAAGTCATGTTTTTATTGAAGGAGAATAAACGATTAGAGAAACCCTGGTCTCTTGTTGGTGATGAACTTTCAATTGGGCCTTAAAAGAAAGTGGGGTTCAGGGCTTTGCAACATTTGACATCCTGGCAAGCATGGGTGAGAGGGGTAGGCCTTCGGGTGGGCTGTCCATATGGGTTAGTACACATCTTGGTGCTAAGGCATCTCAAATTCCAACCAATTCAATGGATGTGCAGTATGTGTTGTTGAGCATGTTAAATGGGCCGGATATTGCCCTGATTAATGTATATTCAAGGCCAGTTAGGCGGGGTCTCGAATCAGAGGCTATTGAAACCTTGTTAACCTTCATCCAATCGATTGATCCATCCATTGTGTTAATCTTGGGTAGAGACTTTAACTGTCACTTCGAGCCACTTATGGATTCGAAATTGAGCAACCCAGATGAGATTGACTTGCTGTGGGCTATTCCTGGCCCATTGATTACCCGGGTGAAGGCATGGACCCCTCTGGTTGTACAATTGCAGTCATTCTCATTAGCGACATCATTGCGAGTCTGTAATGGGAGGGTGGAGCCTGACAGACCAGGGAAAAACACGTTTAATTGATTAAAAACCAGTACCTCAGTAATCGATTATATCTTTATCGAGGCCAGGCTGCACGAGTTTAGGGTCATTGAAAGATCTGACAGTGATCATAATGCTCTGGTCCTGTCACTTAAACCGGGGAGCTTTGGGTTGAAATGCCAAACTCCAGCTGAAGATTCCACCATTGTGCCTCTAATAATAACAAACTGTAGGCACAGGGTTAAATGGCCAGATCTTCAGATGTCCACTAGTAAACTTGCCGAATTATATGAGTCTGTTATTCCATT
Source organism: Lissotriton helveticus (assembly GCF_964261635.1). Classification (NCBI taxonomy): domain Eukaryota; kingdom Metazoa; phylum Chordata; class Amphibia; order Caudata; family Salamandridae; genus Lissotriton; species Lissotriton helveticus. Next base: position 1,927,519,831 of record NC_136057.1, read on the forward strand.
CATTGAAGACATGGGGAAATTCGGCCATCTAGGTAGGGCATCTGAGATACAGATCCAACTGGTCGTCGCACTCAAAGACATTCTGTATCCGGTAAGAAAGCCAAAACACCCTCAAACAATAATATCTAGATGGTATAACGCCTCCTGCAGGAAGGCCAAAAAGGTCCTTCTTATAGCAACAAAAATTAACAACAGGGAGGAAATCAGGGCGCATCGCATCATGTACAAAAAGGCAATGTGTGATGCCAAAAAGGAATGGGAGGCCTCTATGTGGGAGGAATTGGGATCCGCGCTTGGTGCCAATGACTTTAACTCATTCTGGTCTATACTTTCAACAAGACTTAGTGGACATACCCCTGCACTTGCTCCGAATATTGCCCCTTCAATTTGGGAAAACCACTTCTGTGATCTTTATGGCATCCCTGAGCTTGATGAAGAGCCCGCTACTGTCCTCGAACCCCAGCAGTCTGTAGGCCTAAATGGGGCAGAGTGGGGACAGCTAACTACAGTTCCCTTATGCCCCGCCCCAGTTGAATTTTTCACCCTGGCTGAGGTAGAGACAGCTATAGGCAAATTGATCCCTAATAAAGCTCCAGGTTTGGACAAATTGCCAGGGGATTTGTTCAGGACGCAACCGAAAATCTGGGCCCCCTATTTGGTAGTTCTGTTTAATGGTATTCTACAGGGAGATGACCTGCCACCCACCTGGTTAGGGGCTGAAATTGTGCCTATTTTAAAAAAGGGTTGTCCATTAACCCCTTCTAGTTATAGGCCGATCAGCCTAATTGATACATCTCAAAAGTTGATGGGGAGGGTCATCCTAGATAAGATTTTAGGGTGGATTGAGGATAATGGGATATTGTCCATACTCCAGGCAGGCTTTAGGTCTGGCACCTACACTCTAGACCAAATATTTCGCCTGCAAGTCCTATACTGGAAGACAGCCAAGGTGGAGGGTGGCAGCCTCTACCTTGTGTTTGTGGACCTGCGGGCAGCTTTCTACCTAGTCCCACGGAAAAAATTGTGGAGAATATTAGCAGACTTGGGCCTCCCGCTCTATTTGTTAGCCATTCTTTCTAGGCTTCATGAAAATAACTTTGCCCAGGTGAGGTGTGGCACGCATGGCGAACTCACAGATCAATTTCCTGTTCAAAAAGGAGTTCGCCAAGGATGTGTATTGGCGCCAACGTTATTCAGTCTCTATATAAATGGCCTTGTGGAACACCTGAATGGTGTGGAAAATAATGATGCCCCTAAATTAGTTACAGGTAGAGTGCCCGCTCTGATGTTCGCAGACGACACTTTGTTGTTGTCTCGAACATCATCGGGCATTCAGAGAATACTGGATGGTTTTGTGGAGTTCTGCGACCTTCGGGGCTGGAAATCAATTTGGGTAAAACCAAATTTAGGATTTTTAACCCTCCTAGGCACGTGCGCCCAAATCCTGTTTTACATGGTACTCCCCTTGAAAGGGTTAAAACATTTGTTTATTTGGGTGTCACGTTAACTGAGAATTTTGGTTGGAATATGCAGATCGCTAAATCCACACTCAAGTTATCCCAACTAGTGGGGGGCATAAGCAAGGTTTCCAGGGCATCTACTTTTAGGCCGACGTCCCCAGCCCTAGAGATATATTGCAGTCAGGCTAGGCCGGCAGCGACCTATGGGGCTGAACTTTGGGGGCACAAGCAGACAACAAATCTTAATAGGGTGGAGCAGTCTTTCATTAGAAATATAGTTGGGTTACCACTTAGCACGCCATTGATCCCTCTTAGATTTGACCTTGGCATGTTGCCAATAGAGGAGATCACTAGTGCTAGACCAATTATGTACTGGAAGAGGTTGTGGTCGGTCCCTGAACTGGACGCGTACAGAGCGGAATTTTCTGAGATTTTGCCTCTTCTTAAAAATAAAAAGATCCCTTGGCTCCAGCACATTAGTGCTGTTAGTACCCGTTTAGGTTTTCCTGAACTGTGGGAAACTCCTGAGACTTTCTGCCTCGGGATATCTAAGAATGAACTTCCTTCTCAGATACATATGGTAAACTATCAAATACTAATGAGCTCTGTATCACTGGGTAAGCTGACATCCGAATTCCTCCTAGTTAAACCAGAACCTAAAGCTGAGGAATTTATGGACTTAATCGAACCCCCAGTTGCCCGAAAGCTGTACCTACAGTTAAGGCATGGCACTCTTCCAGTTAGGTCTTTTACATCAAAATGGTCAAATCCTAACAATGAAGTTTCCCAGCCTGCAGCTATAAAACTGAGAATGTAACCCACGTACTGTTTTTCTGCCCTGCCTATTCTGCAATTAGAATACGCTGGCTACTACCCATTTGCAAGAACTTGGGACTTTTGCATTTTACACAGGCTTGTAGGATACTGACTTATGATACACATCCACCCATTGTGTTTGCAGTCTCTCGTTATTTATTTAATATGTGGCACAGGAGATATACTTTCTTAACTTGATTGTTGTACACACAATTTTGCTAAATGTCTTGTATCATGATAACTTCTAGTTTAATTCTCTTTTTAACATTTTATGATTATTTATTGTTTTATTGTCTGTGCTGATGTATTTTATATGCACTTTTTATGGTCCTTTGACCGAAATAAAAGTTATCAACAACAACAATTACAGATGGAATGTTGACACGTGGTACAAAACTTGTGCCTCCTTTTGGTATTAGAAAAAAATTGTTGTCTCACGCACACAACGGGCACTTAGGGATTGTTAAAACTAAGGAGATGATGCGCTCGCAATTTTGGTGGCCTGGTATGGACTTGGAAATTGAAAGGATGGTTAGGGATTGTGGTGAATGCTGTGCTAGCGATAAAATTCTAAAGACGAAGCAAATGCCTATGGTTTGCAGAGAGTTACCAAGTTATCCTTGGGATGAGGTTGCCATGGATATATAAGGTCCTCTTAGTGGTGTTTCTGATACTCCTTATTTGATAGTTCTCATAGATGTGTCCTCTAGGTGGATAGAGGTATGTGCAGTAAGAGACATTTCTTCTGACTCTATGATTAAGTTTTTGGAGGATGTTTTCAAGAGGGAAAGTTTTCCTAATAGTATATTGTCTGACAACGGACCACAATTTTGTTCTAGTTTGTTTCAAAGTTTTTTGAACAAATGTGGAATTGTTCATAAAAGGTGCTCTTTATACCATCCTGAGTCTAATGGTGCAGTCGAAAGGGTTAACAAGACTCTGAAGGATGTATACAGCTTGCCAGGGTTAATGGGTTAAATTGGAAGGTAGCTCTTCAAGACAGAATTAATGCATATCGTTGTTCTCCACATTCCACAACAGGAAGATCTCCATTTGAGTTGTTTAAGGGAAGGGCTCCTATTACCTTATCGTGTCCTGGTTGGATGAAGTGGAATACAGGTTTGGTTGATAATTCTATAGGAAAAAAGAGAGAACGTGAGTTGCATAAACAATTGGGTAGAAAAAGGTATTTTGATGAGAAGAAATGTGTGCAATTCAAGTGGTCAATGTAGGAGATTTAGTTAAAATAAAAGCACCTGTTGGGTGTAAACCTTGGTCTAAATATACCAATGTTAGATCAGTGATAAAAGTTTTTGGAAATGCTATAAAAACACAAGATGCATGAAGGCTGATGACGGCTGATAGCCAGAAACCGGTTCTTGGATGCTTGATTCCGGTCCAGGTAAGACATGGCTTGGCAGTTCGGGCTGGACTGTTCCCATGAGGCACAGGGTCAAGGCTGATTTGCATATGTCTGACCTGGGGTGGTGTGGAGTGCAAAAAAACGATGGATGTAGGCCCAGATCTTTGTACTGGGGTGAATGTATGATATTGTTCTGCATTCTGTCCATCAATTGTTGTTTTTGCATTTGTCACCCTGAGTGGTATGGGTATGCTCAGACGTGAGTCCCATGCTCTCCACACCACTGGAGTCAAGCTATCCAGGCTGATGACGGCTGATAGCCAGAAACCGGTCCTTGGATGCTTGATTCCGGTCCAGGAAAGACATGGCTTGGCAGTTCGGGCTGGACTGTTCCCATGAGGCACAGGGTCAAGGCTGATTTGCATATGGCCATGTCTGACCTGGGGTGGTGTGGAGTGCAAAAAAACGATAGATTTAGGCCCAGATCTCTGTACTGGGGTGAATGTATGATATTGTTCTGCATTCTGTCCATCAATTGTTGTTTTTGCATTTGTCACCCCGAGTGGGATGGGTATGCTCAGACGTGAGTCCCATGCTCTCCACGCCACTGGAGTCAAGCTATCCAGGCTGATGACGGCTGATAGCCAGAAACCGGTCCTTGGATGCTTAATTCTGGTCCAGGAAAGACATGGCTTGGCAGTTCGGGCTGAACTGTTCCCATGAGGCACAGGGTCAAGGCTGATTTGCATAAGGCCATGTCTGACCTGGGGTGGTGTGGAGTGCAACAAAACGATGGATTTAGGCCCAGATCTCTGTACTGTGGTGAATGTATGACATTGTTCTGCATTCTGTCCATCATTTGTTGTTTTTGCATTTGTCACCCCGAGTGGGATGGGTATGCTCAGACGTGAGTTCCATGCTCTCCACACCACTGGAGTCAAGCTATCCAGGCTGATGACAGCTGATAGCCAGAAACCGGTCCTTGGATGCTTGATTCCGGTCCAGGAAAGACATGGCTTGGCAGTTCGGGCTGGACTGTTCCCATGAGGCACAGGGTCAAGGCTGATTTGCATATGGCCATGTCTGACCTGGGGTGGTGTGGAGTGCAAAAAAACGATGGCTTTAGGCCCAGATCTCTGTACTGGGGTGAATGTATGACATTGTTCTGCATTCTGTCCAGCAATTGTTGTTTTTGCATTTCTCACCCCGAGTGGGATGGGTATGCTCAGACGTGAGTCCCATGCTCTCCACACCACTGGAGTCAAGCTATCCAGGCTGATGACGGCTGATAGCCAGAAACCGGTCCTTGGATGCTTGATTCCGGTCCAGGAAAGACATGGCTTGGCAGTTCGGGCTGGACTGTTCCCATGAGGCACAGGGTCAAGGCTGATTTGCATATGGCCATGTCTGACCTGGGGTGGTGTGGAGTGCAAAAAAACGATGGATTTAGGCCCAGATCTCTGTACTGGGATGAATGTATGACATTGTTCTGCATTCTGTCCATCAATTGGTATTTTTGCATTTGTCACCCCGAGTGGGATGGGTATGCTCAGACGTGAGTCCCATGCTCTCCACACCACTGGAGTCAAGCTATCCAGGCTGATGACGGCTGATAGCCAGAAACCGGTCCTTGGATGCTTGATTCCGGTCCAGGAAAGACATGGCTTGGCAGTTCGGGCTGGACTGGTCCCATGAGGCACAGGGTCAAGGCTGATTTGCATATGGCCATGTCTGACCTGGGGTGGTGTGGAGTGCAAAAAAACGATGGATCTCTGTACTGGGGTGAATGTATGACATTGTTCTGCATTCTGTCCATTAATTGTTGTTTTTGCATAAGAACACAAAATGGCAGAATTTGGAATAAAAGCCGTGTTGCTGTTGTTAAACCTAAAATCTCTTGTCAAGATGATTTTGATGATAAGTTATTCAATTCTTGTAATTTCTCTACTGATGGTTCTACGTTCTTATTTAATGGGGCCAAAAGAAGTCAAAGAGCACGTAGGGCATCAGTTTACATGAAAGATTATGTATAATCTTTTCTTTGCTTTAAATGTATCTTTACTCTCCATAGAGTACACTTAGGGCCAGATGTAGGAGGCCATTTACCAACCGGTAACGGACGATTTTGGCATTTACCGACCGGTAAATGGGTTTTTAGGTATGTAGGGGGCTAAATTTACCGAATCGGTAAATTTACCGAATCGGTAAAATACCAAATCGGTAATTTTACCGATTCGGTAACTTCGGGATGTAGGTGGGACTCTTCAGAGTCCCTAAGGCCTTACAGAATCAGTATTTTACCACCCAATCCAATTGGGTGGTAAGATACCGAATCCAGGTGTGCATGCACATGTGTGCATACACACCTATGCCATGTGACAGACACACATGCCAGTATTTGTGGTGCTAGAGGGTGTCAAAGTGTCACCCCCTGCACCCTTGCTGGAATCGGTATTTACAGAATCGGTAAATACCGATTCGGTAATGCCCATCGATTCCTATGGGCTTCAATGCCCATAGGAATCCATGGGCATTACCGAATCGGTATTTACCGATTCTGTAAATACCGATTTTTACAGAATCGGTAATTCAATTACCGATTTTACCTACATGTCACACCTTCATATTTACCGATTCATAAATACCAAATCGGTAAAATTCGGTATTTATGAATCGGTAAATACAAATTACCTACATCTGGCCCTAAGTTTTTTAAACATGGTTGTTTGTATTTTCAATTTGTTTGTGTTTTGTAAAGAAGGAAGATGTGTAATGATCTGTGTTATACATATTACATGCTTGTTTCTTTAAGGGGGTAGAATTAATGTGTATATAGATTCCAACAAGAGTACTTCTATTTTAGAATGTCCATCACTGTGTTGGTCTGTTGACTTGTAACCGTTGGTGGCTGAGGTTAAAAAAACCTACGTGTTAAGACCTTAGAAAGAAGATTCATTTATTTGTATGTGGAGAACACCACAACATGAGATTAGATCAGTGCATTGAGAAGTAGTTTTAAAAGTGATAGTTTTCAAAAATGAACCAATGAAACATTCCCTCCTACCCTCATCCTGACAAGAATGGCAATAGTGAACTAATAGGCAAGTCAGTTGCACATTGAACATGAAACATTAATGCACATATTGCATCATTTTTTTCATTTAACTTGCAACAACATTCTACAAATGAAAAAATGGTTGAGAACTAATAATTAAGGTTCTGATTTAGATCTTGGAGGATGGGTTACTCTGTCACAATGGTGACGAATATCCCGTTCACTAAAATGTAAATCGTGGAGGATATCATGGGATTTATATTTCGTCAAACAGGATATCTGTCACCTTTGTGACAGATGAACCCATCTGCCAAAATCTAATTCAGGCCCTAAATCACTAATCAAGTCAAGTCAAGTTAAAATTTGTATAGCGCACTACTCACCCAGAGGGTCTCAAGGCGCTTGAGGGAGGGGGAGTATGTTATTTGTCGAATATCCAGGTCTTGAGTTGTTTTCTGAAGGAGAGGTGGTTCTGTGTGAGGCGGAGGTGGGTGGGGAGAGAATTCCAGGTTTTGGCCACTAAGTAAGAGAAAGATCTTCCTCCCATGGTGGATCTTTGGATGCGAGGAATCGCAGCGAGGGCTTGGTTGGACGATCGTAGTTGGCGGGTGGGGGTGTAGAAGGTCAGGCGCGTGTTGAGGTATTTGGGTCCTAGGTCGTAGAGGGCTTTGTGTGCGTGGGTGAGGAGACGGAACATTATTCTCTTGTTGACGGGGAGCCAGTGGAGGTCTCTCAGGTGACCGGATATTTGATTGTGGCGGGGGATGTCTAGGATGAGTCTGGCGGAGGCATTCTGAATGCGTTGGAGTTTTTTCTGTAGTTTGGCTGTGGTTCCGGCTTAGAGGGTGTTACCGTAGTGTAGTCGGCTTGTGACAAGTGCTTGGGTGACCGTCTTTCTTGTTTCGGTGGGGATCCAGCGGAAGATCTTTTTGAGCATACGTAAGATGTTAAAACATGAAGATGAGATGGCGTTGACTTGTCTGGTCATCGAGAGGGAGGAGTCTAGGATGAAGCCCAGGTTACGTGCGTGGTCAGTAGGTTTGGGTGCGCTGCCCAGGGCTGGTGGCCACCATGAGTCGTCCCACGCACAGGGGGATGATCCTAGGATGAGACTTCCGTCTTGTCTGAATTCAGTTTTAAGCGACTGTTCTTCATCCACTCGGCTACGTCTTTCATCCCTTCGTGTAGGTTGTTTTTGGAGGTGTTTGGGTCTTTGGTGAGGGAGAGAATCAGCTGGGTGTCGTTGGCGTAGGAGATGATGTTGAGGTTGTGTTGGCGCGCGATGGATGCGAGGGGGCTCATGTAGACGTTGAAGAGGGTGGGGCTGAGTGAAGATCCTTGTGGTACGCCGCAGATGACTTCAGTGGCCTCTGATCTGAACGGGGGGAGATGGACTCTCTGGGTTCTTCCGGAGAGGAACGAGATGATCCAGTCCAATGCTTTTCCTTGTATCCCGACGTTGCTGAGGCGTTGGATGAGGGTGCTATGACAGACCGTGTCGAAGGCTGCGGAGAGGTCCAGTAGGATGAGGTCAGCTGTTTCTCCGTTGTCAAGTAGTGTTCGAATGTCGTCTGTGGCTGCGATGAGGGCGGTCTCGGTGCTGTGTTTGGCTCGGAAGCCGGACTGTGATGGGTCGAGGGAGCCGTTTGATTCAAGGAAGGTGGCGAGCTGACTGTTGACGGTTTTCTCAATGACTTTGGCAGGGAATGGGAGGAGCGAAATGGGGCGGTAGTTCTTAAGTTCGGTGGGGTCTGCTGTGGGTTTCTTCAGGAGGGCGCTGAGTTCGGCATGTTTTCAACTTTCTGGGAAGGTGGCGGTGTTGAGGGAGCAGTTGATGGCATCTCGGAGATAGGGTGCGATGATGGAGTCGGCTTTGTTGAAGATGTAGTGGGGGCATGGGTCTGTTGGCGATCCGGAGTGGATGGAGTTCATTAAGCGGATGGTGTCATCAGTGCTGATTAGGTTCCAGGTGTGAAGGTTGGTGGTGGGGGGGTTCGGTTCGGAGGTGGGGGGGGTGGACTGGTTGCTGAAGCTGTTATGTATGTCCACGATTTTGCTATGGAAGAACGAGGCTAGAGAGTCGCAGAGGTCTTGAGAGGGGGTGATGTCGTTGGTGCCGGCTGTGGGGTTGGTAAATTCTTTGATGATGTTGAAGAGTTCCTTGCTGTTGTGGGCGTTGTTGTCGAGTCGATCTTTAAATGCTGATTTCTTGGTGGATCGGATCAGCTGGTGCTGTTTGCGGGTGGCGTTCTTGAGGGCGGTCATGTTGACTGAGGTTGGGTTTTTTCGCCAGGTTTTCTCGAGGGTGCGGCAGGTCTTTTTGGATTGTTTAAGGTCGTCATTGAACCAGGGGGCTTTTTTGCTATCTGGCTTGTTTTGATGGTTTTTCAGGGGGGCTAATTTGTCAGCGCTGTGGGTGATCCATTGTGTGAGGTTGATGGCTGCTTGATTTGGGTCCAATGATTTGGCGGGAGGGTTTTGGTATAGCGATGTGGCGAGCTGGTCGGTTGTAATTTTGTTCCAGTTTCTGCGGGGGATTTGTTGTGGCTGGTGGTGGGTCGTGGTTTTTCTGTAGTTGAAATGGACACATCTGTGGTCCGTCCAATGGAGTTCTATGGCGTGATTGAAGGAGATGTGCTTGCTGGAGGAGAAGATTGGGTCGAGCGTGTGTCCGGCGTGGTGGGTGGGGGTGTCTACCAGTAGTTTGAGTCCTAGATTGGCGAGGTTGTCCAGAAGGGTGGTGGTGTTGCTGTCGTTGTTCTTTTCCAGGTGGAAGTTGAGGTCTCCTAGTAGAATGTAGTCCTCGGAGGGGAGGGCGTGTGGGCTGATGAAGTCGGTGATGTCTTCGCTGAATTGTGTGCGGGGGCCAGGTGGTCTGTAGATGAGGGTGCCTCTGAGTGTGGTCTTATTGTCGGTGTGAATCTGGAAGTGAAGGTGTTCGGCGGTTGCGAGGTTGTCATCGGAACTGGTCGTGATGCGGATGGTGTTCTTATGGACGATGGCGATGCCTCCTCCTGTTTGGTTGATGCGGTCCGTTCGGACGATTTTGTAGCCGTCCGGGATGGCTATGGCGATGTCGGGCGCTGATGAGGCGTTCATCCAGGTTTCTGTAAGGAAGGCGACGTCCGGCGTTGTGGTATCTAGTAGGTTCCATAGTTCAGTGGCGTGTTTGTGTACCGAGCGGGTGTTGAGTAGGATGCACTTAAGGTGGTTAGTATCGGAGCTCTGTTTGGCGTTTGTGGATTTGGTGTTGGTCTTGATGCAGTTGAGCTTGCAGGATTGGCAGGAGAAAGGTCCATGGGTGTGTCCTGGGGCGGCTTGGTGGCAGTTTGGGAGACGGCTGGAGTTGAGTGCTGAGAGGGTAGCGGTGTCGTACGTAATGCGGGTGGAGTGGATTTTTGCGGGGACCAGGGGGTCTGATGCTGGGCGCGGTCCAGGCGCGGACGGGCGTAGACGGGCTTACCTTTGGCGCGCCTTCGGCGCGCATACGGCGCGTCCGCTGCGCGTGAACGCTGCACGTATGTTGCTCCGACATAAGAGGATAGTGGAGGGGGGCGGAGCGAGGGAGGAGCAGCTGGGAGGCGGGAGCGGGGTGGAGAGCCGGGCTGGGAGGCACAACAACAAAAATGGCCGCAGAACCAAAAGCGAAACAGGACGAGATTGGGGCACAATCTTAATTATTGCAATGAAATGGGCAGTGGCGCCGGCACAATCAGGCACAAATAATTTGAGCAAGCAATGCACAATTGAATATTGATTAATGAGCAGTCTAGCAATATAGCGCTACGATATTAATTAATGAGCAGTCTAGCAGTATAGCGCTACGATATCAATATAATCAGGCACAAATATTTTCAGTAAGCAATGCGCAATTGATTAATAGGCAATGAGCAGTCTGGCAGTATAGCGCTACGATACCAATTTTTGAGCAGGGAGCAGCGTGAGGAGCGACCACTTCTGAGCAAGTCAGGACGGTCACAGCGCTAGATTGAACGGGTTGAACCTTAACTTTCAGTGGGAGGGAGGAGCAGCTGGGAGGCGGGAGCGGGGTGGAGAGCCGGGCTGGGAGGCACAACAACAAAAATGGCCGCAGAACCAAAAGCGAAACAGGACGAGATTGGGGCACAATCTTAATTATTGCTATGAAATGGGCAGTGGCGCCGGCACAATCAGGCACAAATAATTTGAGCAGGCAATGCGAGCAATGCACAATTGAATATTGATTAATGAGCAGTCTAGCAATATAGCGCTACGATATTAATTAATGAGCAGTCTAGCAGTATAGCGCTACGATATCAATATAATCAGGCACAAATATTTTCAGTAAGCAATGCGAGCAATGCGCAATTGATTAATAGGCAATGAGCAGTCTGGCAGTATAGTGCTACGGTTCCAATTTTTGAGCAGGGAGCAGCCTGAGGAGCGACCGCTTCTGAGCAAGTCAGGACGGTCACAGCGCTAGATCGAACGGGTTGAACCTTAACTTTCAGTGGGAGGGAGGAGCAGCTGGGAGGCGGGAGCGGGGTGGAGAGGCACAACAACAAAAATGGCCGCAGAACCAAAAGCGAAACAGGACGAGATTGGGGCACAATCTTAATTATTGCTATGAAATGAGCAGTGGCGCCGGCACAATCAGGCACAAATAATTTGAGCAGGCAATGCGAGCAATGCACAATTGAATATTGATTAATGAGCAGTCTAGCAATATAGCGCTACAATATCAATATAATCAGGCACAAATATTTTCAGTAAGCAATGCGAGCAATGCGCAATTGATTAATAGGCAACCAATGAGCAGTCTGGCAGTATAGCGCTACGATACCAATTTTTGAGCAGGGAGCAGCGTGAGGAGCGACCGCTTCTGAGCAAGTCAGGACGGTCTCTACGGTCATAACTAATGGTATGCAGACAATATAGCACACGTTTGGGCATCATGAGGCATATATCATTAATGGAGCACAAAAACAAGAAGAAAATGGTACTTTTCATTACATCAAGTGATTATTTTTAAGTCATTTATATCAATACATTTCTATAAAATAAAGATAGTTTCTACGCTAAGTATGTCCATTAACATGGCTAATCACACGTAATTATGGTAAAACATTCATATGAGTAAGTTCTCTAATCCTACTGTGAAATCACTCTTTAATAATATAAAGTGCAACACTTGTAATAGTTAGTTAAACCATACATGAATCATGCGCAAAATGCACTTTCATACTATGTGTTTCTTATGTGTCCGTGACGTTTGCGACGCGTAAAGGGTAGGCCAATTTTACGTGGCCCACTGCCTTCTCTTCCTGCGGATGACGCAACAGTCTTTTGCCATCAGTGCTGAGTGTGCAGAATGGCTAAACCTGTTAATGTCTAAATGACAGCAAGAGCATGTCACAAAAACTTAACTTAGCCACCAGTGTAATTTTGCTGCATTGACAGATTTTATCTCCAAACTCTGGTGAACCCTGGAACACTGCTCTTTCTGGACGGGAGGAGCTGAGAAAGAATTGAAAGGGACGCTTCTTAGCCTTAGATCCACCGAACTTCCTTAAGCGCAACAATGGACCACAATGAAGGGCGTAGTGTCCATGGAAGCTCCCATCAGATGCAGGGGCTGCTGCTCTATTTCTGGAGTATTGCAGCCCACAGTGAGTATCCGGCTCTGCTACTGCTGGCAGTTACATGCAAGTTACATTCCTTTCAGAGTCATACGACATGCACTTTCATCACAGGTAATAGATGCATAAGCCTGCGTAAGTAGGTGTGCCAGCGTGTATGCAGTGTGAGACAACAACCAAAATAATTCCTGGAAAAAATGCTCAAAACAACCAAGTCAGGAGAGTGCAACTAGAATGGAGCCCTGGGAGCTTTCATAGTTGGGTCATGGGAGGCCATTGAGATAAAAAAAAAAGTAGCCAACTAGCCTGCAGCACGCCAGCAACAGGCTCCACATAAGGCTGCAGAGCAGGCCAAAGTGAGAAGTTGGAGCCCTTTGCCTGCCAAATACTGCCTACTGACAATAAGCGATACGAAGACACAAGGGGCCAGATTTATCATTCTTTCATGCAACACAACACAGCAAGCCACCTTGCTGCACTGCATGAAAGGTAAAGAGCAGGAATGTGCCGTATTTAGCATTATTTGGCGTATTCCTGTCCTTTTCTACCGCCGGCGCACTTTTGGCTACCTAGCGCCAATACAGGCACCCTTACGTCATGGTGCATGGGTGCCTGAGTTGTAGGCAGGAGGGTTTTCATGCAAGAGGACCCATTCCGGCACAAAAACAATCCTGAGAGGCATGTTCCTCTTTTTATGGGTTCTGAAGAATGCAGCACAGGTACAAAGGGGAAACAGAAGGCAGAAATACATATATTTCTCCTTGTGATTCCTCACCAGGCAAGATGTAGCATTTTGACACAATCCCAAGTCTACCACTGAAGGCAAATATGGGAATATGCCAGATCCATGGGTGGATGCTTGGGAACACCCATGCTCCACCCAAGGAACACCTTCCAAGGGTAGAGCAACGCAAAATAATGGCTTGTGCTGTCTTACGTTACTCTATATTTATAAATCCATTCAGAGGAACTCAAGGTGGCCTTGCCCAGCTTGATACATCTCACTTTGGTTTTGTGTCGCTCTTGCACCTTCGGGCTGACGCAAGGGCGATATAAAAACCTGATAAATCTGGCCCCAGGAGTATAGGGGACGGCTAACACAGCCCCACATCCAAAAACAGAAAATGAATCAAAACCACATAAAATGGAGGGAGTTTTTAAAAACACAAAGTTCATGAGAACTGAGAAGGGGGAATCAGAAGGTCAGCGATAAGTCAAAAGATCAAAAGAGAGTCACACTCAAGGGCCTTACTTTGTCCGGGTCCTGCCTGTGCAAAAGCAGGTGCTAAGAAGGGCTTTTATTGGGCTTTCCATTTCTGCCCTCACCATCAGGGTATTAAAAAAACTTAACTCTGCAGCAGTACCCCCCTTCACTGCGTTTTATGTAACTTCAAAGAGAGTCGCTATAGTACTCTCACAGTCTCATCATTTCAGAACCAAAGCATTTGCAATATTTTATCCAATGAAGCCATAGTTATTGTTTATTTATTTTATGCAGCTAACAACCATTACAAAGCCAATAGTCTTGGCTTGTTGTAGGTGTAATGTGCGTGTGCTCTAATGGTACTACGTTGTTACGGGATTTAAATTCACAAAGAACAATTTATAAAGTGCAGTGCCATTGTAAATCAGACCATACTATGAAATCCAGTCCTCAATTCCGTATTTACAACTGGCCCAGTCTGCTAATAGTGCCTTTGGGCTCCTAGTTTCCTCTCTTTCCTACCCTTACACCAATATACGTTTTTTTTCTATATTATACATATTGAAGAGTTGAGAGAGACACTGCTGGACTGTAGGTGGCTCGAGACTAAGCCAGCAGTTGCCCTGGTCAATCTTGCTACTGCCATGGCTACAAACATAAAATAAAGCATCCAATTATTCCCCCGAGCATAACTATCAATCCCAAATAACATCAAGGGGAGAATAATTTCTGTTTTAACAACAAGGGGCCTATTAGTATGTCGGGCGGATCTCCACCTCCCACATGGCGGTGCCCATCCACCCGACAATAACCTCCGCCCACATCCCATTTCCCCAGCCATATTAAGATAGCGGTGGGGAACCCTGCGAATTGGAAGACCGTCCGCCAGTTTTCCGCCAGTAGGCAATCTTCCCGATTGCTTACCATGCGGAAATGACATGCAATATGGTGGCAGTGCCTTTCATGTTCCGCCATCCATATTACGATGATGGCGGCCCCATGTGTTTCCATGGCGGAGACTCCACAATGGAATAGCATGCAGTGAATGCCAGGGGGTTGGGAGGGTGGGTGTCTGCACTTGGGGGGTACCCATGGTACCCACTGAAATTTGCATGCACAAGGTGGCAGGCACCACGCGGTGTCTGTCACGTTGTGCATGCAAATGCACAACGTGCCCTTTTAACATTGTGGTGGGTGCTAGATACAGCACCACCCGCTGCAATGTTAAATATACAGGATACGACCGCCATGTTGGCAGTCGCATCCTAATTGGCAGTGCGGGACCGCCGCACCACTGGCAGCCGGTCCCAGCACCGCTAGGATGGCGGGCGGACTGGAGTCCGCCCGCCATCCTAATAGACCCCCAAGTACCTCTTCTAAGAAAGCTTCAATCTCAGCTCTCAAGGACTGCAGTTTTATGCATGAACAGAACATATGAGCTGAATCCTCTGGTCCCTGCCCACACTGGAGACACCGATCATAAGGCCTCTTATTCCAATTGAACATCTTGGCCGGTGTATAATATAGCTTTATAGCCCACCATAGCGGGCTCTACTGGCCATTAAAGGCAGCTCCAGCGTTAAACAAGGAAGCGGGACTTTAATAATCGGTATAGCCCAGCTACGAAGGGCTATAAGGCTATTAGAACATTCTGCCACTAAAGGGCAGATTGTTCTAACAAATTATAAAACAAAGGCTTCAGGAGCCTGAGGGGATTGAAATCCCCTCGGTCTCCGAGAGGCCGTTGTTCAAACAACATTGGAATGTTGTTTTGCGGGCCTTTACCGGCCCATAGAAGCACAGAGCACGCCATTGTATTCAATGGAGTGCTCCACATTCCAATGTTCTAATGTTGATTAAACAGTATCATAGAGTCTTGGCTCTTTAGGGATGCAATTAACAACACTTCTGAACTGAGCTCCAATGACCTCTGTAGATCAATATCCGTCGCTTCCAATCTATTCTCATATCTTTCTACTTGATGCTGTAGATCATCTGGTACTGTATCGATCAAACCTCATATATTTCCCCAATCCTAACCAACTTGGCACCCTTTATAGATTCCAGGAGCAAGATTTTAACAAACTAAAGCTGACCATTACCATTACCAAGTTTTGTGATCTGTTCATTGCCTAGGTTACTTTTCATCTGCTGTGCTTACCTATTAAAGCAATAACGTTTTCCTTCAAGTTCATAAATGTATAGGCACAGACGGAGCTCCAAGACGAAATATGATCCAAAAAGTAGAGAAAAACACATACAAACACATGCAGTAAATGCAACATGATAAAGCATTTTGTCCTTATTCGACCATAATGCATTGAAACTGAAGGAAGCAGAAACCAAAGAATAGGCAGGAACCAGATAGTGAGACGTACATGGGGTACAGAAAACCACCAAATGTCATATGTTAAATCACTACCTTTCCCATGATTGGTACCAATAAAGAGTTTATAGGGCACAGAAACTGCCCTGCTTCTACATAGCATACATATGGTCAACCCAGCTGTCTCCACCCCTCCGCAACAGGCTTCAACAGAGGAGCTACAGGGTATGGAAAAGTAACATGTCAAAATGCATACCTGCTCACACACATGAACCACCTAACATATGTGCACCTACTGGCAAAACCTATAAAGACCAAAGAAGCATTGGCAATGCCAATAGGTCTGGCTGGTGGGTTTAGGGACTCAAAATGCCATCATACGTGCATGCTGTCACTCATCCTTGCACACATGCTTCCATTTATCCATCCACTGACTCATTCTTGCATCTACCAACTTACACAACAATAAAACACACACACAAAAGTAAGTTATTTATTACATTTACAACGTCAGTGGTGGCATCCCCACCAGGAGCAGCCTCCCTGCTGCTTAGCCAATCTACAACTGTCAACCCTCATACTAGGCACCCAAGCATTTCACACATGTCCCTCACCAACATTCCAAACAGAACACTCACACTGGCTGAGCAGCTAGGAACCCGGTACATAAAAACAGTATACAATAACAGGATATTACATATCTTCTCCCCTTAAAATTGAAAATTAATTAAACGATACAAAAATGCAAGCAACTATACACAACAATGTACAAATGAAGGCAGTAGTCCAGAACCCAAGATGTAAGGTAAAATGCCACATCAAGAGAGGGAACAAAGACTAAACAAAGGAGGAAAGGAGAGTGAAAAGATACATGAACATATCACACATCTTCCTCCCTTAATATTAAAAGCAAATGAAAAGTTTAGAGAGTGTTAAGCTCACACAAACAAAAGTGAGATTCCACCACATGAAAAGACATATGAAACTTAAACTGAAAAAAGATGCAAAGGAAGCATCCAAACATGCACTGCAAAGCAGAGCAAAGCACTGTGAAGAGAAACATGGGAAAAAAACACCCCGAGAACTCTTAGCACTATGGGTGGACTACACCCATGTATCTACTCCTCATGTAAGGAACGAAAACCATGGAAAATGTGGAGAAGGGACTGTAACCCAACTTGCCACCCCTCATGTAAGGGATAAAACATGCAAAAATGAGACTGTGACCCATAAAGCAAACTATGTAAATGGGACCTAGAAAGAGTAAAATGACTCATAAAAACCTCCCTCATATAAGGGTAAAACATTTTTTTATGACTAACTAACTGCGTTGAATGGGACTAACACCCATTAAGACAACAAACACATGTGCAGCACAAGGTGACTTACACTACATGACCAAAGTGCAGCACAAGGTGATTTTCACAGTATATGACCAACGTGAAGCACAGGGTGACTTCCATACAGTAGGAACATGACTACAATGTGTTAAATGGGACTTCCACCCATAAACTGTACAAGAGAGAGAAACCCCCATAAAGCTCCCCTCATGTAAGGGAATAGTGGCTTACATCGTGGAAGTGGGATTAAAACCCATTCCAATCCCCTGAGAAAGGGATAAAAACTTGGAAAAAAACCCAGACAAGAGCACCTAAAAGATTACCTAAAAAAAATGATAAGACTAAACACCCGAATGAGTGACAGTCACCAATGAACCAGAAAAACATCCTCCTATAAGACCCAACTGAGCTCACAAAATGAAACACCATGGACACAGCAAGCAGGTGGAATAATAATGCACCGCAAAAGCATATTACAATAAAAAGGTAAGTCACACATTGAAACCCTGTATAAGAAAGCACTGCCCACAAATACTTTAGAACAACATGCAACGTGACCAGAATGAGTTCGGTTAACTAAGAGTCATTGGGTTTAGGGACTTAAAAAGCCATCACACATAAACTCTTACACTCATCCTTGCAGTCATGCTTCCATTTATCCATCCACTGACTCATTCTTGCATCTACCAACTTACACAACAATAAAACACACACACAAAATATGCAAGATAAATTAAGAGAATACAAGTAAAAAAAAGAAAACTTGCGGACGCCTAAACATTATGGGTACATCTGCTTGCAAAAACAAAGTTAAACAAAGCAGTTGGTGACCATAGTGCAGTGGTATTTTATGTAGTGCATCATTGTTTTACTTCCAAAAAATATGTGAGGCTTGCTTCATTTATAATACTTTTTCATAATAAATAGATCAGACCCATAGTAGTGATCATTGGCTTACCACCATAACCAAGTCAGCCCTGCTGTATTCAGCTCAAGCTTTCTCACAATGCAAAATGTGCTATACAAGCATTGATTTCAGTGGAAGCACACAAATTCTGCCAAATCAAATGTTGCACACAAGAAAAGCTGATATGTGGACAAAGGCTAAGCCTCTCTCTCAGTAGTACTTCTGGAAACTCTTTTTCTGTTGATCACATACGATCAGGTGATAGACCTAAAAAGGGACAAATTCTCCAAAACATGGATGACCTCATTGAGAGATACTGGAGAAAAAGCACAAATTAAAAGATGGTGCTTTCTAACCCTTAAATGAGACAGAGTAACAGTAAGAGGAAGCAATAATGATTCCAGGAATAACGTAGAAAAGGTGTCTTCAGATTGATTAGAATATTCTTGGAGAGGAACAGACATGGGTGTTAAGTCATCATCATCATCAAATAACGTTATTTCGAATTCAAGAAAAATGCATAAAAGTGCATAGTGCAAATGATAATTCAATAAATTAAGCTAAAAGGCATCATAGGCATACATTCTTTCTTAAAAACCTAAAGCGATAATAACATGTCACTAAAAATTCATATCTATGTGAAATATACATTTGATCAGCAGTTAACTAGGTTATGAGTTTGTATGGCTGCACATAAAAAGGAAGCAGTTACAAAGCACACAGTCTCTAGCTGTTACATAATGGACAATGCGATGACATAGCAGAGGAGACAAAAAAAATTAAAACGGGGATATAAATCTCTTTCTATCCTTTACATACACCAGCAAAAAAATAAAATATGTACAATTGATTGTTTTGATATTTTGTCGCAGGGGCAACAGTCCAACTGATTATGGGAAAATACATTTGCAGGGTAGCCCAACATTAAAGTCACATAGTGAAAATGGAATTTTGACGGTTATTTTCTACTTTATGAGTTTCTATTCCACCTATCTTGTGCACATTTCTATAGGAAAATCCTTTTTAGACTCATCTTCCTCCAAGGTTCACAATGTTCAGGTTGGGCATACAGATCCCCCAAACCCATCGATTCTAGGGTACACCTTACATATTGAAGCCAAATGAGTTTTGAGGCATAACCCATTTTCATTATGTCCCTCAGGATTAATTGGTTTGGCTGTACCTCCTCCTGTTCCATCTAGGCAACCACAGTAGCAAAGGGGCTAATTTGATTGTATCCGTAATGGATGGTAATGCTAACTCTTTATAGAGTATATAATTTGTGGAAGCCTTTGGGACAGATAGTAATCTTTTGGCAAAACTGGACTCTACTATTTGTAAGCTATCCACTCAAGTTGTGTCCCAGATTGCAGCCCCATATGCTGCTACGGAAACTGTTTTTGCCAAATAAATTCTAATCATCTCATGTATTGGTTTATTACCCAGGTTAGAAGCAAATCTAAAAATTGCAGCTAAACTTTTCCTCATCTGTGTAGCTCTTGAGGTAATCTTAGAGTTCCAATCTAGCTTAATGTCAAAAATCAAACCTAGATAAGAGAAATTCTGTACATTTTCAATTTTTCTTCCTTCAATATTATACTTTGCACTTTTTATCCTTCTGTTCCCAATAGACATAACAAAAGACTTTGTTTTGTTAACATATAAATCTAGGTTCTTCATGAAAAGGGCATAGTTCGTAATACTCTTTTGTAAGGAAAGGGGTGTTCGGGCAAGAAAACCGCATCATCTGCATACAATAAAATTGGCAAATGGGTTGTATTTGCTCTTGGCGTATCTATAGATTTTTCCACCATGATGTTATTTAGACTATTAGTATATAGCGAGAACAAAAAGGGTGCGAGTACGCAGCCCTGTCTTACACCACTTGCAATAGCGAATGGTCTGGTGCACTCCCCTTGTTTACCATGACGAACCCTTGCAGAGGCTCCTATATAGATTTGCCTAATAAAGCAGCTAATTGCGATATCCACCCCCATTTGCTCCATAATATGCCACAACTTATTGTGATTGACACAGTCAAAAGCGTATGAAAGGTCCATAAATGCCATATAAAAACTTTCTTTCTTGGCCTGCGTATATTTTGCTGCTAGGAGAGCCACGTTCAGGCATTGGTCTACCGTCCCTCTGCCCTTCCTGAACCCATATTGCACACATATTGCACCTCAGCAAGGATCCCCTTTTCAGCTGTCCATTCTTCCATTCGATTCAGCAATACTCGCCCCATTACTTTAGCGGTGCTGTCAATTAAAGCTATCGGACGATAATTTACAGTATCTGAACCACCGGCTTTCATATATATATTGGGCAAATTATTGATTCTTTCCATGACGGTACAGGACCTATAGTACTGATGGTGTTAAATACGAGTGTAAGGAAGGGTACCCATAGCGATCTGTTTATTAGAAATATATCAGCAGGGACCCCGTCTGGGCCTACTGCTTTGAGAGGCATAGATAGAGTCAGTGCCTGCTCTATCTCTTCCATTTCAAAAGCCAAGGGGCTAATTGCTACAGAGGGTACAGACCATTTGTCCGTACTACCTTCCTTTTGTTTTTGGAAAATGTTTTAAAAGTCGTTTACCCAGGTTTCCTCATCTATGAGCACATCAGTCCTCGGACCTCCCACCTCTTGTAAAAAGGGGTATTTACAAGCTCCCAGAATGACATACTGTCATTAATAATAGCAGCTGCCCCTAATTTCTCCCATACTTCCCATCTCAGTTGTGTTTTCCGCTGTTCTATATGTGATGTGCAAATTGCTCTGAGATTTGTAATTAGTAACTTATCCCTAGATGTTTCCTTTAGAGCCTTATGTAAGTTACTCAAAGCTTTCGAGCACGATTTGTCAAACCAGCGATAATTTTTTCTATTCCTTGCACCTGACGGCCCAGTCAATTGTTAGCTTAATACTATCTAGGATTTTAATGAACGCTTTAACAACGTGTTCATTATTTGTTGGAAAATCTAGACATAACAGGATCTCATTATAATTAGTGGATATTAACTGTGTGAGGAAAAGATCTTCACCAACTTTATTCCATCTTAATGAATAACCATTCCGCCTGGCCAGGATTGGTTTAGGAATTGTGACAATCTTTTCTACAGGCCCTTGCTCTTTCCACGGCAGGGCAGTGAAATTGATTGCATGATCACTAAATTCCGTCATCTTGACATTTATTTTATTAGAGATGTTGAGTCAATAAAAGGCCTGGGGTAGCAGAAGGGATATCACAAACTCTTTGACTTAATGACATCACAAGAAGTGACTTTGTATGTCCTTTGGCCTCATATCTTTACAGGAGCTGATGTAATTACAGTAACTATGAGGACACCACAGTAATCAACAAAGTTGAATTTCCTTTATAACTGCATGATTAATATAACAGCACAGCATAACTTTGTCTATTTTAAATATTACCTATTTTTCAGGTGCTTACTTGGCATGCCAGTTGTCTGAAGAGAATATAGTGTCACTGAACAGCATAGGGAATCTAAATTATTTATACCTCCAACTGTCATTATTCAATAGTGCCTTGGTGTATACTTGAATGAGAAATGTATTGATAAATGGAAAAATAATTTTAAAAAGAAACAATAGTAGTTATATCCACCTGTATTAGCTGATGTAGACATATTTCATATGAGGCTTAAATCATTCCTTAATGTTAATACATTTTGATTCATGATTATTTGCGAGGCACTATAACTCATGAAAAGCATAAAGACAAAGGTGTTATATAAACATTTAATTTTTCATCTGTCCACAATGAAGAAACATGCTAACATTAAATGTGTTTCTGGTTCTTTCTTTTTTCATTAATTCAGAAGAGTGCACTTAGCACTGCAGAATGTCTTTATTTTTCAAAATCCAAGGCCTAATGTCCAGGTGACAGCAGGTGAGCTGTGAAAATGTGTGGACATAAGACTTTCTCTGTGAATTGTAACAAGCAAGTGAAGAGAATGAAGCAGCTTCTTCTAGGGTAGGCTCGTTGAGGTTGTCCCCGTACGTTTTTTTTTATATGGGTCAAAGAGTGCATTTTAAAATACAATTGTCACATAAATTTGCTCTGAAAAGGTACTTATTAACTGGTCAAACCCTTTCATGTGCACGAAGCCAAAGAAACATTACACCCCCCTCAGAAACTGACCCTACATTTTCTGCCAAAATATGCTCTTGGTTTCCACATAAGTGAAAGATTATCTACATTTTGCCAGGGCCTGCATTTTGTCATGGATGCTCCTATATGCCGCTCAGTGGGAGAGAGATGTCTAAGTTAGAGTGTAGGGAAAAGTACAATAGATTATTAAGCATACAGTTAAAGTATTTTTAAGTTAAATGTAAATTAATTTTATAATTTTATTTTAATGTAGCGCACATTTTTTAAAATGGTACAGCACCATATTCAAAGTTGAATCAAATAATAAGTATGATCTTCAAAATAAGTTTCTTCAGGGGTACAACCCCCGAACAACATGTAGAAAACACAGTTCATTGTACATTAAGATTAAAAATTGATGTAAAATACAAAAAAGCGCATACCTATAATAATAGTAAGATACAAAATGTTGCAGAAAAATGAAAAGGCCACATACAAGATAAGCCCACTAAGTCATCCAGGATCTTGTATCACCACAGAGTACACAGAAAAAAATCCTCATACGTGCAACACCAAGCTGAAGGCAGCGCATAGGCGATTAATATCTACAGTTAAAAATTGAACATATGTCGGTCCAGAGTTGACTTGTACCATCTTGTCCACCAACAGAGGCTTGAAAGAATTCAATGATTTCTTATTGTCCAGGCTGAATATAGAAACTTGCTTAGTCCAAAAACAATCCGCCTGTATTTGTTTTATTTGGGGATCCTTAAAACCACTTGAAATCTCCTCAGACCAAGACTTAAACTTTGAGATTTAATCCATTTAGACCTAAGTCCGCAATAAGCTGGGCAGAAGAATACCCGATGATCAAGTCTCAATAGTCTGAGGACAGCAAAAACATGTTGAAACAATTTTCGAAAAAAGGTGTCACTTGTAAGAAGATCTCGCATGTAAGATTCCAATGCTGCACTTAAAATAGAGGCTCTTTCCTATTGGAGGTTGAATCTCATAAATATAAAATTCAAACTTGAGGAAAGGCTTTTCAGCCAGAAACTGATTTGTGAGATTGCCGCTCTTAGCATTCTGATGCCAGTGCTCAGTGATGGTTTCCCATGATATAATTATAAGGTGTTTCTTTCTGGCTTTTCCAATGGTCATTGGATCACTCCACATTGATTGCATACCAAGTTTGAAGAGTCACAATTTCACATGAGGAAACCAGCTCATCTTTGAGAGGGTGTCAAGCTGGAGAACAATGACTATTTGGATTCAAAAGGATTCCAACTCATGTTGGGACCACAACCTCATCCAATCAAGTAGAGAGGAGAGGATGCAGTGCAGCTAGATGCTCAAAGGTCTTTAGGTCATTGTCTAAGATCAGAGTTAGAGTTGATGAGCTCTGGAGGAGGCTTAGTAGTGATGTAACAAAGCTGTTTTCTTTTACAATCAAAGAGCTTACGGTCTCCTCACCCCATATTTTGTCTACATATAGTGTAGCTGTTTGAGTGTTCATCTTATATACTTGCAGTGCAGGTGAGATTGATCGCAACTGGGTGCACCTGTGCAATTTTAGAATTGCTGCTGTTTTTTGCTGAACTAATAGACTGTATTTTTGAATTTGAGGCTTCCATGATAATGGACTGGATAATCTTAGACCAAGATAGTCAAAGGTTTGGATTTTTGGGAAAATATCGCTTCCCAATCACAATGTGCCCCTGAAGCCTTGGTGGGGGTTAAATATTAGGTTCTTGGTCTTTGGAGTCATTATTTCTAGGCTTCTTAAACAACATACGTATTTGAACTTAGTGAGGAGATTCAGTAGACCAATGCATGTCCAAGACAATAAAATTGTATCATCGGCAAATAGGAGCGAGGGCACTTATGTCCCTTTGAAATGAGGGAAAGTGTTTACACATGTTTCACAAATCTACTACAACATTGATGTACAGCTAAAAAGGTTTAGGTGCTGGAACACACCCATTGCAACCTCCCTTGTCAATTGGGGTGAGATTTCCTAACTCATCAGCCCTGTCCCATCTGATATGAGCATTGTAAGAATCATGCAGTCTAATTAGTACATTTAGCTTGGTAGTGGGAACACCCATTGTAGCAAGGACCTCCCGTAAATTGTTCCTTGGGACCAAGTTGAGGGTGCCCTTTAGGCGATCGGTGTGAAGCCTGTCTGAAAGGGGGATACAAACTGTGCCCCATTCACCCATCTTGGAGCTTGGTCAGCAATTTGCAGACATTTTTGGGGAGATTGTCTAGTAGACTTATTGGTCTGTAGTTTCCAGGAATACCTCTGTTGCCCTTTTTGTAAATTGGAATATTGTGTGCCCCCGCCCAAGTGTTGGGTAAATCAGTTCTATCGACAATAGCATTGTAAAGAGCATTTATGTAGGGTGCCAGTAGAGCAATTTCCAACTTATATACATCTCATGGGATCACACCTGGTTAAGGGACCATACCCTGGCGAACAGACTTGATGGCACTAATTGGGTCCATCATAGAAAAGATAATACACTCTTCATCAGTGTGGGTATGAGGAAAAAGGTTGATCCAAAGTCTTGGTTCTAAATAAAGATCTGTAGGCTTACCAAGAGATAAACTGCCTTGGGCTATTATGTGCCATTGGAATGGGACATTTCAATAAATCCTGCCAGTTTTTTTGTCCCAATCGTTCCTTTTAATGGCTAAAGAATACTTATACACAGCTGTTGCTTCTCTGATGGCTTCTCTAGTTATTTTTTTTTATTGCTGCCATAAAACTTTTTTAGCCCTTTTGCACTCGCTACAATATCACAGGGTTAAGTTGATTTTAACCTTGGGAGCTGGGGTTTTAGTATTTGTAAAAAGTCTCTGAGAGAGGTGATTAATTTGTCATGTAATGCCATTATTGGTATTTGCAGTTTGGGCATAAGCGCAACAGGGGCTAAAATAGTGCAAAAAGAATTGCAAATTTTACCATATTGGGAGGATTGCACTGTATATCCCGCCATTTTACTCCTGTCCAATTTTTCAGAATAAAGGGTACTGGATGGCTACTTATTTAAGTAATTTAAATATATTACATTAAAATAAAATAATGTTCTCATTCTTAAATTAATATAAATCCCACCTACAGTAACAAATATATAAATATTTTCATTATGTATTTATAATTATTAAAAATTATATATAGAATGAATACAAAATTAATTATGTTTTAATACAAATTAATGTAATATATTCATCCACTCCCTCATCGATGACCCTACCACCACAAGGACCAACTTTCACAGATGCATGACAACTGTCTCCAACTGGGTGAAGAACAACTGTCTGAAGCTGAACACGGACAAGATAGAAGTACTGATCTTCGGCAGCAACAGCAACCTCTGGAACGACTCCTAGTGGCCCCTAGACCAGCAACCACACCAGAAACCTTGGATTCATCATTGATAACAAGTTCACCATGAAATCACATATCAACGCCATCTCCTCCACCTGTTTCCTCACTCTGCGCATGCTACGGACGATCTTCAAGTGGCTACCCATGCACATGAGACACACCGTGACACAGGCCCTCATCACCACCTGACTTGATTATGGCAATGCTCTCTACGTGGAAATCGGAACACACCTCCTACAGAGACTTCAAATCATACAGAATGCCACAGCCAGACTCGTCATCTACCTCCCCCTATGAACCCACATCACACCCAACCTCAGGCTACTCCATTTGCGCCTGTACAGAGGAGATGCCAATTCAAGCTGCTGATCAACACCCACCAGGCTCTACATAACCAAGGACTCGCCTACGTTAACCACCACCGGAACTTCCACCAACCATCGAGAATATTACGCTCCATCTCACTATCACTTGCCCACATGCCCCTCCTCGACTGAAGTGGAAGTGGAGGATTCTCCTTCTCATGTATCACAGCAAAGCCTTGGAACAGTCTTCTCATGCAGCACCGGACTATCATCTCATTTCTGGAATTCCATAGGGCCCTCAAGACCTGGATGTTCGAATGAGCCTTTTGGGACCCGAAAGCGCCAGGATAACCTACCGGGTGATTCGCAATGCTATAAAATCCTGATTGATTGATATCTGAAAGTAACATTCATTTTTAAATCCAAAAAACATTTACTAAAATATTTTCAAGCAAAATAATAATTATGATGAATTTTTAGATAATTTGTTTAACATTAAATTACATGTATTATTAAATAGTTAAATCATTTAATTTACTTTAACATTCTTTCCTTGGGAGTTTATCTTAAGTCCATACCTACATTGATTTATATGGGAGGTGGTTACAGAACCAGTGGCTAACCATGTCTGGTGCTGGTCACACTCCAGCAATGAGCGGAGTACATTTGCTATTGTTTTGGGACCTTTTTGGCTGTAGTAACTTTAGAAGTGCACTTTGTGAATAGTAATGGGCTTACTTTGTGTGTATGGTTGCATGTCCCTCCTTAAATCCCTCCTTACCTTCCCTAAACTCCAATCCTTTATTTGCAAGTATTCTCATTTATTAGCCACTTCCCTCTGTGCTCTGTGCCTCCCATATTTAGTACAAAATAACATACATGTGCGGAGACTGCACAGTCGGGTTGAAGATTTCTACACAGAAAAAGACAGGGTAGGTGGAGGGAGAAACTCCGCACATAGGTTTGTGAATAGCATTTTGCAGTATGTGAGTAGAACATTTATAGTACTAATTATGTTCTACAAAATGCAGTGTGTAAATAGGCCCCACGGTTCCTGAAACAATTTAAAATTGGTTACCTTCAGGAAACTAGTACCACATATTAATGATTATCAGTTTGGTCTTGTTGGCTATGTTCAAGCTAGTATAGGCAGGCCTAGTGGAG
Source organism: Lissotriton helveticus (assembly GCF_964261635.1). Lineage (NCBI taxonomy): Eukaryota > Metazoa > Chordata > Amphibia > Caudata > Salamandridae > Lissotriton > Lissotriton helveticus. The sequence goes on from NC_136057.1 coordinate 1,927,546,900, forward strand.
GCACTGTGACCTAGTTTTGACTGTGATGCAATGGCATACTGAAAAATCAGCCTTTCTTCAGCTTTTAGTTACAGTGATCAAACATGCTTGCCAATGTCTTGTATTTACCTACTGTAAAAGAATTGTCAATCCAGTGATGATAGAACCTTTTGTGAATTTCTAAAACTAATGGTCATCTTTCCCTTTGATTTAATCATGTTGAAAAAATATTTTCATATATGTTCTACTTTGCACAGGGGAGGACAGGGACAATTTTCCAATATTGTTCTAGGTTCATCCATACTTAATGTCTCCTTTAATAGAAGTCAAGCCTTTACACATTTAACCCAGTGTACCTAAATGGTGGAACCCAAAAAGACATCCCTGAAAAAATGCTCATCAAGCTCAAATGCCTGATATTGTGTTATACTACACTGATGATGATCAGATCATTGCGTTCCTGGAAAGCAATCAATTTCCTCTGAAATGATTGTGTATCTAAATAGAAAATTACGCCCTCATATAAGTTGTGCACGTTACTGTTGTCTCCAAGTTTAGAAGATAGTCTGCAACATTACTGGCAGTGTTGATGAAGAACAATAGTGAATCTCCCCCACTGAGGAATGTGTCCAATTACATTAAACCCTGTCGTTTAGCAAGAAAAGTGTTCTCAATGAAAGAGCAGTATGAAGAAAACATTGTAAAATAACTAAATAAAGTTCAAATTCACATGAAATTGGTGATTCTATAAATCAAATAAAATGAATTTTAGAAATTCCCTGTAAGAATTTATTGACAGTAAATAGGTTTTAAGGCATATTCCATTAACTAATTAAGAGGAAAATGCTCTTTGTTATCTTGTTCATTAGAGTGAGATTATCATTAAACAAACAACAGACTTTTCCAAGCAACAGACCAATGGCAAGGATTTATCGAGAAGTATTCATCATGTGACAATTGAAACTATTATTATGTTATGTTATACTCTAGAAAAAGCAGCTGTGTGACTAGGGTTTGTCTCTGCCTTACAGCCTGTCTCCCTGAGGTGAGGGGACATCACCTTCGTCTTCACTTTCTGCTGGAGGAGCTGAGGAGTTGCTTAAAGCGCTTGGTAGCCTACCAGTTTGCTGAGAGAGGGAAGGTGTGTGTTGCGCCCTGCAGAAGGAGGTGAAGGACAGCATATTCCCAGCACAAGGACCACCAAGATACAGCTGACAACTGCACACAGCAAAGCCACAAATGATCCGTGCTGTGAGAGGATCACAAGGCTTATTTGAGCGGTTCCTGTATGAATAGTTCCAAGACTTGCAAGAAATACTAGATTAGTGTGAAATCTTTTGTGAGTGTGCAGGATACAGCCTATTGTGCCCAGTTCCACCTTCCTTATTGCCTGGGATGGCCCATTCAGAGTCACCTAAACCCAGCTATTGTGTGGTTGTCCAGAAGGAATATACAAAGGTCAACTACCACTCACACCTAGTCACGTGACCCAGGAACAGATTGCAGGCACAAAATAGCAGCAGCAGGAAAATGCCAGCTCTATAAAACTGGCATTTTCAAAATTGTGAATTAAAATCCGACTTTACCATTAAAGAGGATTTTAAATTACAATTTCTCAGACACCAAACATGCTTTCCAATCTGCTCCCAATTACAAGATAGCAGTTATTAAATGTAACCAGGTAACCCAATGATATCCAATGGGAGAGGTAGGACTCACAGTAGTGAAAAATGAATGTAGCAGTTTTTCACTTCCAGGAAATATTAAACTTAAAAGTACATAACCAACATTTTAATTACAATGAACCCTGTAATAGGGTCTGATTAGAGATTACCTTAGCAGTGATTTATAGATATTAAGAAGGGAGTTTTAGGCTTGGAAAAGGGGCAATGGCAAGCCTGAGACATGTTTTAAAAGGCTAGTTAAGTGGGTGGCACATTAAGTGCAGCAGGCCCACTGGTAGAATTTGAAGAGGCTCTCCTAACTTGGGAGAGCCAGCGGATATACCGGTGAACTGTCTTTTGAGCTTGTTATGAGCAAAAATACTTTGTTTCTTTCCCTGTACCTTATTCCAGGTTACTTTTGCTGGAATGCTCTCCTAACTGGAAGCATGGTTCCGCAATCAATGCTCAAGTCTATTCTCAGGGGACACGTGTTCAATACTCCACCTGGCCTATGCAAGGCAATTTATTTAGTTTTCCCATATACATATTTTATATTTCTAATACTCATCAATTTAGAGAGAAATGTTAATTAAAAGAGTTGCAATGCATAAATGGATGAGTATGAGCTAAACACATTTCTGCTATTTTGTGGGTGGTTCTGCATTTAATTCTATTCAGAAAGCATTATCTTCATTTTGAAGCATGCAAATTCTGATATAGGCACACCTGTACCCAAAGCCAATTCCAATTCCAAAAATGCTTTATTTCGGCCACATGGGCCATAAAAGATGCAGTAAAAATACATATAGATAAAACACAATATATACAATAAAAACCAACTGGACCTGCAATGTTAGAAAATACAAGGTAATATGAATTAACCAGACATTTTCCTCCTTATTATCCATGCTGCCATTAAAAATTTGGAAACCGCAAACACAATGTGGCCCAGGGTATTAGTTTTCATAACCCTGTAGGCCTGTAAATAGTTCCTGAAGCCCAGGTTCCGACATAGAGGAGCTAACCAGCGCCTCCTCGGGCTCCGATAGGCATGGCAACAGAACAATATGTGCAAATCGTCTTCATCATTAGCTTTACAGCAAGAGCAGAGCTTGTCACCCCCTAACGACCATTTATAGGTAAAAACTTTAGTAGGGAGCGTGCCAAACCTCCATTGCAGGAACAATTTCCTCGCCAAAAGAGGATAGATAAAATCCATAAAAGGTTCAAAGACATAAGAATTTTTGGATACTATAAAACGTCCCGTCAAGGTGCCACTATCATAAGCATTGTCCATATCAGCAAGACTTTTGTTCTTGTAGAGCTGTGCGAGGGTTTTACGCGAAATCTTTCTACAGCCCTGAGCTGGATCATCCCATAGATCTGGCAATTTCAGGCTAGACAGTTCCGACTTGATAAATGCCAGCCAAGGGATCTTGCCATTAACATCCAGCCTCATGACGTGTATAAGGTCCTGCCTGTAATGATACAGTTCCTCGGTGGTCCATATCCGGTGCCAGAACTTCACAGGTTTCGACCGTAGGTACTCTGCAATTGACGGAAGGCCCAGGTCGAGTCTTAGGGGGAGGAGTGGTGTGCCTTGCGGGAGAGCAAGTAAGCGTCTGAGGAAACAATTTTCCACCCCTGCCATGACCTTCCCAGCTTTATGTCCCCACAGCTCACTGCCGTAGGAGGCAGCTGCCTTCGCCTGGGTCCTGTACGTTTCCAGGGCCGGACTAACAGGCTTGAAGGTGGACTTGTTGGACACCCTCAAGAGTGCGCCCGATAGCTGGGAAAGTTTCAACCTAGATCTTGCTACCTGGGAGTCCCATGTCAGATTTTCTTGGAGTGATACCCCCAGATATATAAAGGTCGAGACCCTTTCAAGGCTAGTTTCCCCCAGTTTTGGATTGGGTCTGGTTTTGGTGGGGGGGTTGAAGATCATGAACTTGGTTTTTTCCGTGTTCACCTCCAACCCATGTTGTTGACAGAAATGGCCAAAACCGTCCACAATCCTCTGGATCCCCATAGGGGATTTGGAAAGAAGGAGGGTATCATCGGCAAACATTATTGCCGGAACCCTCCTTCCTGCCAAAACCGGGGCGTCATTGTCCCCAACAGCGTCAAGATGTTGAATGACGCTGTTAATGTACAGACAGAACAGTGTCGGAGCCAAAACACAGCCCTGTCTGACCCCTCGGCGGACCGGGAATTTGCCCGAGGGCTTACCATCCCTCCCACACCTCACTTGCGCAAAGTTGTTCTCATGCAGCCTAATGATGATTCTGAGGAGGTGGGGGGGAACTCCTAGCTTCTGCAGAACCTCCCATAACTTCCCCCTCGGGACCAGGTCAAAGGCTGACCTCAGGTCCACGAAGACCATGTACAATCGACCTCCCTCTAGCGTGACCGTCTTCCAATACAGGAGAAGGAGGCGAAAAATTTGGTCCATGGTCGACGTGTTCTTCCTGAAGCCAGCCTGGAGGGGGCTCATGATGTCATTGTCCTCGACCCAGTCTAGGAGGTGGTCCAAGATGAGGCACGCAAAGAGCTTTTGGGGCACATCTATAAGGCTTATAGGCCTGTAATTGGAGGGGAGCAGAGTAGAACCCTTCTTATGGATGGGTACAATCTCTGCCCCCAACCACGACCCAGGGATCGCCATACCTCCAAGAATGGCATTGAAGAGAATGAGAAGGTATGGTCCCCAGATGTCCGGGTGGTGCCTAAATAGATCCCCGGGTAACCTATCCAGGCCTGGTGCCTTCCCCACTGCTAAGCGTTCTAGGGCAAGTTCCACTTCCCCCAGGGATAGTTCCATTCCAAACTCCTGAGTACCCAAGGGCAGTTGCAGCTCTGCGTCCGGGCAGGAACTAGAATCTTGGTAAAGAGCCCCAAAGTGGGCCTCCCAGACCGCGGGGGCTATATTGGGCTCGATCGCTTTACTGAATTCCCCTGTCCCATTGTTTACTAGGGCCCAGAATTTCCGGGAGTCCCTGACTTTTAGGGCATCATGAAGATCCTGCCAATGATTCCAGTCCCACTCGGTCCTTGCAGTCGCCAGCACTGATTTATAGTGCTTCCTAAGGTCACGTACATTGGCCTTATCTGACCCCTCTTTTATTGCTGCAATGAGCTCAGATTTTGCTGCCCTGCAGTCTGAGGTGTACCAGGAGGGAACAAGGGTCCTTTTCTTTCGGATTGGGACCTCCGGATGGAATACCTCGGCCAAATCCCTCACTAAATCCTGGTGAATGTTTCCCAGTTTCTCATAGTAATCTGGGGTTCTTAGTTCATTCAGGAGAGCATCCACCTCCATGAAGCTGGGGAGTGCCAGCTCATATAATTTGTTGATGGACTCTTCCGAGCTCACCAACTTTCCCCACTTGACCCGGCGCCTGTTTGTGGTGAGGGACAAAACCCCCAGATCTTCCCCTTGGCCCACTGGGGATGGGTCCGTCATGGGCAGGGGGCACAGGATATTTAGGCAAAGGGCATTATGATCGCTGTCTGACCTCTTAATTACCCTGAAGTCAAGCACTTTAGGCCAGAGTGTGATGTCCACCATGATGTAATCTAGCCTCGACTTATGGCCCCTCCTGTTGAAAGTACACACTGAGGGGGTATCGGAAGGGGTACGACCATTACACGCCCTCAGTGCGCAATTCAGGGTAAGGGACATGAGTTGTAACGCTAGAGGGGACCAGGCTTTAGGGTGAGGAGAAGATGAGGGTGGAACCCCCCAGTGGTCATCCTCGGCCGTAAGGACACCATCCAGTAGACCTTCCAGGGGTTCAAAGTGGCAATTGAAGTCTCCTCCAAGCACCACCTTGAGGTCACCCGGAAGTTGGCCCAAGAAGGAGGCCAAATCATTTAGGGTTGGTGATTCGTTTGGCGAGGCCACTGGACGCGAGTAGACGTTGACAATGGCCCACGGAGTTTTACCAGGCCATGTGAGCCGCACACACTGGATGTCCTGCGAACACGTGTAAACCTGCTCCGCCTGGCACCCAGTGTGACTCGCAATCCAGATTGCCAAGCCACCTGATGGCCTCCCCCTCCCAGCCCATTTGGCAGGGATTTCGAATACTTCAAACCCTCTCCTGGACTGAGTGGCCCTCGCCCAAGTCTCCTGAAAGAGGAGTATATCACATCCACCTACCAGGCAATCCCATTCAGGAGAGCCTTCCTTGTTCGCGATTCCTGCCACATTCCAGTACCCAAAGCAATAACAGGTACCTTGAGCAGTCTGCTGCTGGTAGCAGGTTGCACTCTCACAATCTGGACATAGTATCTGTGGGTTTCATTTCTGGTGGTGGGATGCAGAACCAATCTGGAAATAAAGGTATGAAGACTAAACCTTTGGTATCCTTGGATGAGTATCTAAATGTTGATTTTGTTTTGGCTGTTCAAATCTGCATTTTAATAATGAGCTATGGGCGAAATTTGCGAATTCGCGGTCCGCGAAATCGTCCGAAAGCGAATTCGCGATCTGCAGAATTCGTGAATTCGTGCGAATTTCTATTTTTTTGCGTGTTCGTGGGGTTTTTTGCTTATTTGCGGACCGCTTGCAGCGCACCAACAGCGAGGTTGCCCATGCAGTCGTACATGGGCGCGGCCATCTTGTGCGCGTTGCGTATTTCCGTTTCCGGGCGTTATTGGCAATGTTGTGTTGTGTGCGGCGCGCTATTAGGAGTTTGCGCGTGTTTTTGCAAACTCACGGGGGAAATATCGCGCGAGACCCAAAATGGAGCAGCACACGCAAACCGGGAGAAAAACAACTCGGCGGACTCAGAATCATGGTAAGTCAACGCCGCACGCGCGATATTGTATTTTTCAAGCGCGAACAAGCAAAATAATTCGCAGCTTGCGAATTTGCGGATTTTTGGGAAGGCTAACTTAGAATGATCCTTTGAGAGGAGGAAGGAGAGTTTGATTAGGATGACCCAAAGCATGGTGAGTTAGCAGGGTCAGATTACAAAGGAGCTTCTGTTGTGGGACAGATTGATCAGGGAAAAAGAAAAAAAAGGCCAAGTCTTTTCCTCCATAGATAAGGCACACAGGCAGACTCTTCCCTTGTGAGAGTCTTTGACAGACATATTTTATTCCGGGACGGCAGATACTAGTGTAATTTATCAGCTGCTTTCCCCATACAACAGAGCCCTTTACAATCATCCTATCAAAAATTCTGTTGGATGAGGAGAGGAGGTCATATGCCTTCCAACAGAGAACAAGTAAGAGGTAATGGAATTCAGGGTGGGCTGCTTTTCTAGTCCTCTTGTAAAGGTGGGAGGAGGTTTATACTTTTTGCACAGCTTTCGATCGGAATATCGAAGGAGGTTTTGACAGAGTGTAGTCTTCAAATATAATTTTATTTCCCAATCTGATCAAATTTCCTTTACAGGGAAGGGAGCTCATTTCTCTGGAAGTGAAGACCTTGCTTTTAAAAGGGGTGAAAGAGCTGTATTTTTTGGATCCAAACAGGTTTTTGACCAAGATTTTTCTGCTAAGGAAGAAAAGCAATAACAATGCCCTGCCATACATTTAAGGGTTCTAAATCAATTTGTATTGGTAGGAAAATCAGCCTTTACCTTGTGGGCATCCTGATTTTTCTCCTTTTGCAAGACCCTATATTTTATCTGTCTTCAGAACCCTGTGCACTTTACTGCTGCTAACCATTAGTAAAAATTATGCCTGAGCCCCCCATTTAAACATAGTTGAATTGGCACACACATAATTAGCATATTTAACTTGCCTATAAGTCCCTAGTATATGGTAAAAGGTGTACTCAGGACCTGGGCCTTAAATGGAAATGGTATACTGCGGCATGTATAGTGCCATCTTCTATAGAGGCAATAAATACATGGCTTCTGGCGTACCCTGTGTTGCCTGACTGTAACAGTGTAGATATTGCAATTCTAGCTGGCAAAATAACCTCTTTTGGCAGGTTGAAACCTCCCTTTTAAATATTAATAAGTCACAAATATGTAAATCTCACAAGGCAGGGTGCAGGGTACTTAAACGTAGGGCATGTAGAGATTTAACCTTAATATGCCCATACAGTGACTATTACCCAAAAGCTATTTTTCACTGTGGCTGGCCTACTTGTCCCATGTAGAATACCAGAGTACAGATTAAAATCCTAATTCTGTATCCCAGGAATGGGACTAGCTGGACAAATGATCAAATAACTATTTTTTACTAGTTATTAAAATGGCAATTTACTGGGAAGTCAGATTTTCAAATACATATTAAGGAAAAGTAACTTTTAGAAAAGTTACCATTTCCGTGCCTGAATTACTCGGAGGCTATTGTGCATTTTCTCTTCAACTTCTCCCAGCCACTAATTAGCATTTGAATTAATGTAAATGAGATGTGAAACTTCTCCCAGGAACTACACAATAGGTCAGTATGATTGACAAGTCAGAGTTAAATCCTTGCTGGGCAGAGATACATCCTTTAAGCTCAGCAGAAAGGTGGGGGCTGTGAGCCCTGTATTTGACATCACATTGTCAAATCCTGCTAGTTTTCATATATACTGGTGAGCATCTGAAAAGACTGGACCAAGATGCAAAAATAATTATTTTGATTCCATTGTCTGACTGTTGGAAAACATTGCTTTTGCTCTACAAGCTGTCTGTCTCTGGGTTTATTGTTTATTCGTGGACAGTGGCTGCTTCAAACTAGATTTTGGAATTGGATGTGAAAGGACACTAGGGGTACCAGAGTACACTCCCTAATCATATTCCCACCCATCAGAGACCACATATAGGGCCCTATTAGGATGGGGGACGGACCTGCGTCCGTCCGCCATCCCCGAGGAAGAGGGACCATCCGCATGGGCAGCGGCGGTCCCTCCATGGCAATTAGGATGTGACCGCCACCCTGGCGGTCACATCCTGCATTTTTAACATTGCGGCTGAAGCTGCTTCAAGCAGCACCCGCCGCAAGGTTAAAAAGTGTATGTTGACCTTTGCATGCATGAAGCGGCAGGCACCGCGTGGTGCTTGCCACTTCGTGCACGCAAAGGCAGGGGGGTACCATAGGTACCCCCCATGTGCAACCCCCACCCTCCCTTCACCCCTGGGGGCCCGCAACGGACCCCCAAACAAAAGACCGTATGCCTTTCCATGGCGGAAATGCCGCCGTGCAAAGGCATAGGACCGCAGCCATCCTAATATGCCTGGCGGTGTCTGATAGACACCGCCAGCCATGTTAGAGCTATTCCGCCGCGGTCGGAAGGCAACCGCGGTGGAAAAGCTGCGGACAGTAAAAATATATCCCCGCCATCCTAATCTGACGGGGGGTATTTCTTCAGTCCGCAGCAGATAATCCGCATCCTCCGGCCCGGCGGTGGCTTCCGCCGGCCCGGAGGATGCGGATTTTCCGCTATCATAATCGGCCCCTTAGAGTGGCTAAAGACTTGCAGCAACACTAAATGCCCAAAGTGGGTAGTGTTGACCCCGGTAACTTTGACGTCACTAGTTAAGGAATGGCCAAGAGTCATTGCCACCCACTAGCTTGTACCAGGCATAGGTGTGGCATCACCAAAAACCTACTTCAGAACGCTCCTGGATCTGAGGAAGAACAGAAGAAGACTGGACCTGTTGTCAGTGATCTGAGAGCAGCCCTGAAAGGCTCCAACTGCCCCCTCTTAAACCCAGGACAAAGAAGTGGATTCCAAGGGTCATAAGGCTGACCTCATGTTCATGCTACAGGGATACAAAAGCGACAAGAGGTCTTTCTGTAACTGTCCAGTTGACACTGCCAACTGGACCTGGACTGGGCCTTGCTGTTGACATCTACCTTACACCCTGTGAGTCTCTAAATACATCCCATGTTGTCCTGGTGCTTTAGAAGTATAATGCTGTGGTGAATTAGGACTTAAAGGACTAAGGGCCTGATTTAGAGTTTGGTTGGGGGAGGTATTCTGTGGCAAAGGCAAAAGAGTACCCTTTCCGCCAAACTGAAGAACCGCCCGCTTCATCTAGACTAGGGCAAACCATCAGTATGTCGACAGCAGAGACTACTCCGTCTGCACTGTCAACATACAACTCAGAGGCTTTGTCATTTAGCCACCCACCTTATTTAGAGTGCAACAAATGTAAAGTTTTCACTGTCCGTCATTGCCAGGTAAAACCTGATGGGAAGGTGTCATTGATTTATTTTTTATTTTATAAAAACAAAATCCTTCTTTGGCATTTTGTTTTTGAAAAAAGCATTAAACGTCTGTGGTACGGCCCCATTATGTTGACCGAGCAGTCAATCAAACTCTCAGTGCTTTGACAGGAACCACCTCTAATGCAATTAATACCTGATGGCCCAACAGACATCTCTAAATTTGACAGGCGGGTACTCCCTCAGGGCAAAGGAGTACTTTACTCCAGTTTACTGACAGAATATCGACCCCTAAAACATCGCAATACAAAAATATTGTGACCAAAATATTGATGACAAAAATATTGTCATCTTTATAATGGTAAGCACAAAAATATTAAGAAAAAATATTGATGTAATTAATATAGTTGAACTAAATATTGTTTAAAAAAAATAATAATAATGATATATATATATATATATATATATATATATATATATATATATATATATATATATATATAAATATATATATATATATGCCTATAAATAATCTTGTCTATACTTTGCCAGACCCACATAACTTTACTTTGAGATTAAATAATTACATATGATGGGGAATGCCAATATTTATCTCTGAAACCATTACCTATAGACCCAATGCATCTATTTTCCAGGATTCTCACACCATTACAATCTATTTCTAGAAAATGTAATGAGAAAGGCTAATTGAGTATTTTTGTTTTAGGGAAATTAACTGAAATTAGTATTTAAATTGGATGGTTTTTAATAACAAGCACCCAAAGATTATATAAAACAAATTCAAATAAACATGGCTTTAAAGCATTGATTATGGTGAAGGGTATCTTTATAAGATTATGTAGCCCTTGCACTTTAATGAAACAGGCCTAAGAGTACAAATAGACAAAATCTGAGGGAGCCCAGAATGGGATACACTCATGTGAAATGGATTTAAGATACTATCACATAATATAAACCCCGCATTTATGCAAGGATTTTGACCATTAAAATGAAATTGCTTTTCTTAAAAACAATTTGGGCTTCTTTTATAGCAAATATAAATTAATATCTATTTATATATTTATTTAAATTTAATGTCATGAGATGTATTTATTTTTATGGTATTTTACATTTGATACTGTTTTAATATCTCATGTTTGCAGAAATCTTTTAGACTTTTATTATGAAGCTATATGTATTTAACAATGTATACGACAGCCTGGATAAGCAATTTTAATTTATGGAGGTCTTTTTAATTTTAATACCCAAATGTATGGTGCAGTATCCTATGAAATTTATTTGAAATAGTATGTTTTCCATGTCTATAATATTCCTCCAATGGCATTGAGTACAAGTCACTTCAAAAGGGTGGAAAAAACCCATAGGCATTGTCATGTGATCAAGATCCGGCTGGACTGAAACGCGTTATGGCCGATGCTGCATAAATAATTGAAAAAACAACAGTTAACGGACAGAATGCAGAATAATGTCATACATTCACCCCAGTACAGAGATCTGAGCCTAAATCCATCGTAAAGAACGGTGATGGATCTGAGCCTAACCCTATCTAAAGAATGGTGATGGATTAAACCCAGATCAGTTGACTGGGGGTGAGTGTTTGATTTGCTCAACCGCTCCGTCCATCATCCCCTTTGGTATCACTTTGTTCTCCTTTAGTTGGCAGGGTATGCACAGACGTGGGTCCCTTGCTCACTCTACCAATGGATTCAAGATAGCCTGGCTGATGAGGATTACGAATCCGAAACCGGTCCCAGGATGCTTGTTTCCGGTCCAGGGAAGGCATGACTTGGCAGTCCGGGCTGGACTGTTCCCATGAGGCACAGGGTCAGACTGATTTGCATATGGCCATGTCTGAACTGGGGTGGTGGAGTGAGCTAATGAATGGTGATGGATTAAACCCAGATCAGTTGACTGGGGGTGAGTGTTTGATTTGCTCAAACGCTCCGTCCATCATCCCCTTTGGTATCGCTTTGTTTGCCCTTAGTTGGCAGGGTATGCCCATATGTGGGTCCCTTGCTCACTCTACCACTGGATTCAAGATAGCCTGGCTGATGAGGATTATGAATCCGAAACCGGTCCACGAATGCTTGTTTCTGGTCCAGGGAAGACATGGCTTGGCAGTTCGGGCTGAACTGTTCCCATGAGTCACAGGGTCAGACTGATTTGCATATGGCCATGTCTGAACTGGGGTGGTGGAGTGAGCTAATGAAGGGTGATGGATTAAACAAATAAGTGCACAAATAAATAACTAAATAAAGTTCAAATTCACATGAAATTGGTGATTCTATAAATCAAATAAAATGAATTTTAGAAATTCCCTGTAAGAATTTATTGACAGTAAATAGGTTTTAAGGCATATTCCATTAACTAATTAAGAGGAAAATGCTCTTTGTTATCTCGTTCATTAGAGTGAGATTATCATTAAACAAACAACAGACTTTTCCAAGCAACAGACCAATGGCAAGGATTTATCGAGAAGTATTCATCATGTGACAATTGAAACTATTATTATGTTATGTTATACTCTAGAAAAAGCAGCTGTGTGACTAGGGTTTGTCTCTGCCTTACAGCCTGTCTCCCTGAGGTGAGGGGACATCACCTTCGTCTTCACTTTCTGCTGGAGGAGCTGAGGAGTTGCTTAAAGCGCTTGGTAGCCTACCAGTTTGCTGAGAGAGGGAAGGTGTGTGTTGCGCCCTGCAGAAGGAGGTGAAGGACAGCATATTCCCAGCACAAGGACCACCAAGATACAGCTGACAACTGCACACAGCAAAGCCACAAATGATCCGTGCTGTGAGAGGATCACAAGGCTTATTTGAGCGGTTCCTGTATGAATAGTTCCAAGACTTGCAAGAAATACTAGATTAGTGTGAAATCTTTTGTGAGTGTGCAGGATACAGCCTATTGTGCCCAGTTCCACCTCCCTTATTGCCTGGGATGGCCCATTCAGAGTCACCTAAACCCAGCTATTGTGTGGTTGTCCAGAAGGAATATACAAAGGTCAACTACCACTCACACCTAGTCACGTGACCCAGGAACAGATTGCAGGCACAAAATAGCAGCAGCAGGAAAATGCCAGCTCTATAAAACTGGCATTTTCAAAATTGTGAATTAAAATCCGACTTTACCATTAAAGAGGATTTTAAATTACAATTTCTCAGACACCAAACATGCTTTCCAATCTGCTCCCAATTACAAGATAGCAGTTATTAAATGTAACCAGGTAACCCAATGATATCCAATGGGAGAGGTAGGACTCACAGTAGTGAAAAATGAATGTAGCAGTTTTTCACTTCCAGGAAATATTAAACTTAAAAGTACATAACCAACATTTTAATTACAATGAACCCTGTAATAGGGTCTGATTAGAGATTACCTTAGCAGTGATTTATAGATATTAAGAAGGGAGTTTTAGGCTTGGAAAAGGGGCAATGGCAAACCTGAGACATGTTTTAAAAGGCTAGTTAAGTGGGTGGCACATTAAGTGCAGCAGGCCCACTGGTAGAATTTGAAGAGGCTCTCCTAACTTGGGAGAGCCAGCGGATATACCGGTGAACTGGCTTTTGAGCTTGTTATGAGCAAAAATACTTTGTTTCTTTCCCTGTACCTTATTCCAGGTTACTTTTGCTGGAATGCTCTCCTAACTGGAAGCATGGTTCCGCAATCAATGCTCAAGTCTATTCTCAGGGGACACGTGTTCAATACTCCACCTGGCCTATGCAAGGCAATTTATTTAGTTTTCCCATATACATATTTTATATTTCTAATACTCATCAATTTAGAGAGAAATGTTAATTTCAAGAGTTGCAATGCATAAATGGATGAGTATGAGCTAAACACATTTCTGCTATTTTGTGGGTGGTTCTGCATTTAATTCTATTCAGAAAGCATTATCTTCATTTTGAAGCATGCAAATTCTGATATAGGCACACCTGTACCCAAAGCCAATTCCAATTCCAAAAATTCTTTATTTCGGCCACATGGGCCATAAAAGATGCAGTAAAAATACATATAGATAAAACACAATATATACAATAAAAACCAACTGGACCTGCAATGTTAGAAAATACAAGGTAATATGAATTAACCAGACATTTTCCTCCTTATTATCCATGCTGCCATTAAAAATTTGGAAACCGCAAACACAATGTGGCCCAGGGTATTAGTTTTCATAACCCTGTAGGCCTGTAAATAGTTCCTGAAGCCCAGGTTCCGACATAGAGGAGCTAACCAGCGCCTCCTCGGGCTCCGATAGGCATGGCAACAGAACAATATGTGCAAATCGTCTTCATCATTAGCTTTACAGCAAGAGCAGAGCTTGTCACCCCCTAACGACCATTTATAGGTAAAAACTTTAGTAGGGAGCGTGCCAAACCTCCATTGCAGGAACAATTTCCTCGCCAAAAGAGGATAGATAAAATCCATAAAAGGTTCAAAGACATAAGAATTTTTGGATACTATAAAACGTCCCGTCAAGGTGCCACTATCATAAGCATTGTCCATATCAGCAAGACTTTTGTTCTTGTAGAGCTGTGCGAGGGTTTTACGCGAAATCTTTCTACAGCCCTGAGCTGGATCATCCCATAGATCTGGCAATTTCAGGCTAGACAGTTCCGACTTGATAAATGCCAGCCAAGGGATCTTGCCATTAACATCCAGCCTCATTCCGTGTATAAGGTCCTGCCTGTAATGATACAGTTCCTCGGTGGTCCATATCCGGTGCCAGAACTTCACAGGTTTCGACCGTAGGTACTCTGCAATTGACGGAAGGCCCAGGTCGAGTCTTAGGGGGAGGAGTGGTGTGCCTTGCGGGAGAGCAAGTAAGCGTCTGAGGAAACAATTTTCCACCCCTGCCATGACCTTCCCAGCTTTATGTCCCCACAGCTCACTGCCGTAGGAGGCAGCTGCCTTCGCCTGGGTCCTGTACGTTTCCAGGGCCGGACTAACAGGCTTGAAGGTGGACTTGTTGGACACCCTCAAGAGTGCGCCCGATAGCTGGGAAAGTTTCAACCTAGATCTTGCTACCTGGGAGTCCCATGTCAGATTTTCTTGGAGTGATACCCCCAGATATATAAAGGTCGAGACCCTTTCAAGGCTAGTTTCCCCCAGTTTTGGATTGGGTCTGGTTTTGGTGGGGGGGTTGAAGATCATGAACTTGGTTTTTTCCGTGTTCACCTCCAACCCATGTTGTTGACAGAAATGGCCAAAACCGTCCACAATCCTCTGGATCCCCATAGGGGATTTGGAAAGAAGGAGGGTATCATCGGCAAACATTATTGCCGGAACCCTCCTTCCTGCCAAAACCGGGGCGTCATTGTCCCCAACAGCGTCAAGATGTTGAATGACGCTGTTAATGTACAGACAGAACAGTGTCGGAGCCAAAACACAGCCCTGTCTGACCCCTCGGCGGACCGGGAATTTGCCCGAGGGCTTACCATCCCTCCCACACCTCACTTGCGCAAAGTTGTTCTCATGCAGCCTAATGATGATTCTGAGGAGGTGGGGGGGAACTCCTAGCTTCTGCAGAACCTCCCATAACTTCCCCCTCGGGACCAGGTCAAAGGCTGACCTCAGGTCCACGAAGACCATGTACAATCGACCTCCCTCTAGCGTGACCGTCTTCCAATACAGGAGAAGGAGGCGAAAAATTTGGTCCATGGTCGACGTGTTCTTCCTGAAGCCAGCCTGGAGGGGGCTCATGATGTCATTGTCCTCGACCCAGTCTAGGAGGTGGTCCAAGATGAGGCGCGCAAAGAGCTTTTGGGGCACATCTATAAGGCTTATAGGCCTGTAATTGGAGGGGAGCAGAGTAGAACCCTTCTTATGGATGGGTACAATCTCTGCCCCCAACCACGACCCAGGGATCGCCATACCTCCAAGAATGGCATTGAAGAGAATGAGAAGGTATGGTCCCCAGATGTCCGGGTGGTGCCTAAATAGATCCCCGGGTAACCTATCCAGGCCTGGTGCCTTCCCCACTGCTAAGCGTTCTAGGGCAAGTTCCACTTCCCCCAGGGATAGTTCCATTCCAAACTCCTGAGTACCCAAGGGCAGTTGCAGCTCTGCGTCCGGGCAGGAACTAGAATCTTGGTAAAGAGCCCCAAAGTGGGCCTCCCAGACCGCGGGGGCTATATTGGGCTCGATCGCTTTACTGAATTCCCCTGTCCCATTGTTTACTAGGGCCCAGAATTTCCGGGAGTCCCTGACTTTTAGGGCATCATGAAGATCCTGCCAATGATTCCAGTCCCACTCGGTCCTTGCAGTCGCCAGCACTGATTTATAGTGCTTCCTAAGGTCACGTACATTGGCCTTATCTGACCCCTCTTTTATTGCTGCAATGAGCTCAGATTTTGCTGCCCTGCAGTCTGAGGTGTACCAGGAGGGAACAAGGGTCCTTTTCTTTCGGATTGGGACCTCCGGATGGAATACCTCGGCCAAATCCCTCACTAAATCCTGGTGAATGTTTCCCAGTTTCTCATAGTAATCTGGGGTTCTTAGTTCATTCAGGAGAGCATCCACCTCCATGAAGCTGGGGAGTGCCAGCTCATATAATTTCTTGATGGACTCTTCCGAGCTCACCAACTTTCCCCACTTGACCCGGCGCCTGTTTGTGGTGAGGGACAAAACCCCCAGATCTTCCCCTTGGCCCACTGGGGATGGGTCCGTCATGGGCAGGGGGCACAGGATATTTAGGCAAAGGGCATTATGATCGCTGTCTGACCTCTTAATTACCCTGAAGTCAAGCACTTTAGGCCAGAGTGTGATGTCCACCATGATGTAATCTAGCCTCGACTTATGGCCCCTCCTGTTGAAAGTACACACTGAGGGGGTATCGGAAGGGGTACGACCATTACACGCCCTCAGTGCGCAATTCAGGGTAAGGGACATGAGTTGTAACGCTAGAGGGGACCAGGCTTTAGGGTGAGGAGAAGATGAGGGTGGAACCCCCCAGTGGTCATCCTCGGCCGTAAGGACACCATCCAGTAGACCTTCCAGGGGTTCAAAGTGGCAATTGAAGTCTCCTCCAAGCACCACCTTGAGGTCACCCGGAAGTTGGCCCAAGAAGGAGGCCAAATCATTTAGGGTTGGTGATTCGTTTGGCGAG
The DNA here is from genome assembly GCF_964261635.1 of Lissotriton helveticus. Classification (NCBI taxonomy): domain Eukaryota; kingdom Metazoa; phylum Chordata; class Amphibia; order Caudata; family Salamandridae; genus Lissotriton; species Lissotriton helveticus. Next base: position 1,927,563,784 of record NC_136057.1, read on the forward strand.
GCCACTGGACGCGAGTAGACGTTGACAATGGCCCACGGAGTTTTACCAGGCCATGTGAGCCGCACACACTGGATGTCCTGCGAACACGTGTAAACCTGCTCCGCCTGGCACCCAGTGTGACTCGCAATCCAGATTGCCAAGCCACCTGATGGCCTCCCCCTCCCAGCCCATTTGGCAGGGATTTCGAATACTTCAAACCCTCTCCTGGACTGAGTGGCCCTCGCCCAAGTCTCCTGAAAGAGGAGTATATCACATCCACCTACCAGGCAATCCCATTCAGGAGAGCCTTCCTTGTTCGCGATTCCTGCCACATTCCAGTACCCAAAGCAATAACAGGTACCTTGAGCAGTCTGCTGCTGGTAGCAGGTTGCACTCTCACAATCTGGACATAGTATCTGTGGGTTTCATTTCTGGTGGTAGGATGCAGAACCAATCTGGAAATAAAGGTATGAAGACTAAACCTTTGGTATCCTTGGATGAGTATCTAAATGTTGATTTTGTTTTGGCTGTTCAAATCTGCATTTTAATAATGAGCTATGGGCGAAATTTGCGAATTCGCGGTCCGCGAAATCGTCCGAAAGCGAATTCGCGATCTGCAGAATTCGTGAATTCGTGCGAATTTCTATTTTTTTGCGTGTTCGTGGGGTTTTTTGCTTATTTGCGGACCGCTTGCAGCGCACCAACAGCGAGGTTGCCCATGCAGTCGTACATGGGCGCGGCCATCTTGTGCGCGTTGCGTATTTCCGTTTCCGGGCGTTATTGGCAATGTTGTGTTGTGTGCGGCGCGCTATTAGGAGTTTGCGCGTGTTTTTGCAAACTCACGGGGGAAATATCGCGCGAGACCCAAAATGGAGCAGCACACGCAAACCGGGAGAAAAACAACTCGGCGGACTCAGAATCATGGTAAGTCAACGCCGCACGCGCGATATTGTATTTTTCAAGCGCGAACAAGCAAAATTATTCGCAGCTTGCGAATTTGCGGATTTTTGGGAAGGCTAACTTAGAATGATCCTTTGAGAGGAGGAAGGAGAGTTTGATTAGGATGACCCAAAGCATGGTGAGTTAGCAGGGTCAGATTACAAAGGAGCTTCTGTTGTGGGACAGATTGATCAGGGAAAAAGAAAAAAAAGGCCAAGTCTTTTCCTCCATAGATAAGGCACACAGGCAGACTCTTCCCTTGTGAGAGTCTTTGACAGACATATTTTATTCCGGGACGGCAGATACTAGTGTAATTTATCAGCTGCTTTCCCCATACAACAGAGCCCTTTACAATCATCCTATCAAAAATTCTGTTGGATGAGGAGAGGAGGTCATATGCCTTCCAACAGAGAACAAGTAAGAGGTAATGGAATTCAGGGTGGGCTGCTTTTCTAGTCCTCTTGTAAAGGTGGGAGGAGGTTTATACTTTTTGCACAGCTTTCGATCGGAATATCGAAGGAGGTTTTGACAGAGTGTAGTGTTCAAATATAATTTTATTTCCCAATCTGATCAAATTTCCTTTACAGGGAAGGGAGCTCATTTCTCTGGAAGTGAAGACCTTGCTTTTAAAAGGGGTGAAAGAGCTGTATTTTTTGGATCCAAACAGGTTTTTGACCAAGATTTTTCTGCTAAGGAAGAAAAGCAATAACAATGCCCTGCCATACATTTAAGGGTTCTAAATCAATTTGTATTGGTAGGAAAATCAGCCTTTACCTTGTGGGCATCCTGATTTTTCTCCTTTTGCAAGACCCTATATTTTATCTGTCTTCAGAACCCTGTGCACTTTACTGCTGCTAACCATTAGTAAAAATTATGCCTGAGCCCCCCATTTAAACATAGTTGAATTGGCACACACATAATTAGCATATTTAACTTGCCTATAAGTCCCTAGTATATGGTAAAAGGTGTACTCAGGACCTGGGCCTTAAATGGAAATGGTATACTGCGGCATGTATAGTGCCATCTTCTATAGAGGCAATAAATACATGGCTTCTGGCGTACCCTGTGTTGCCTGACTGTAACAGTGTAGATATTGCAATTCTAGCTGGCAAAATAACCTCTTTTGGCAGGTTGAAACCTCCCTTTTAAATATTAATAAGTCACAAATATGTAAATCTCACAAGGCAGGGTGCAGGGTACTTAAACGTAGGGCATGTAGAGATTTAACCTTAATATGCCCATACAGTGACTATTACCCAAAAGCTATTTTTCACTGTGGCTGGCCTACTTGTCCCATGTAGAATACCAGAGTACAGATTAAAATCCTAATTCTGTATCCCAGGAATGGGACTAGCTGGACAAATGATCAAATAACTATTTTTTACTAGTTATTAAAATGGCAATTTACTGGGAAGTCAGATTTTCAAATACATATTAAGGAAAAGTAACTTTTAGAAAAGTTACCATTTCCGTGCCTGAATTACTCGGAGGCTATTGTGCATTTTCTCTTCAACTTCTCCCAGCCACTAATTAGCATTTGAATTAATGTAAATGAGATGTGAAACTTCTCCCAGGAACTACACAATAGGTCAGTATGATTGACAAGTCAGAGTTAAATCCTTGCTGGGCAGAGATACATCCTTTAAGCTCAGCAGAAAGGTGGGGGCTGTGAGCCCTGTATTTGACATCACATTGTCAAATCCTGCTAGTTTTCATATATACTGGTGAGCATCTGAAAAGACTGGACCAAGATGCAAAAATAATTATTTTGATTCCATTGTCTGACTGTTGGAAAACATTGCTTTTGCTCTACAAGCTGTCTGTCTCTGGGTTTATTGTTTATTCGTGGACAGTGGCTGCTTCAAACTAGATTTTGGAATTGGATGTGAAAGGACACTAGGGGTACCAGAGTACACTCCCTAATCATATTCCCACCCATCAGAGACCACATATAGGGCCCTATTAGGATGGGGGACGGACCTGCGTCCGTCCGCCATCCCCGAGGAAGAGGGACCATCCGCATGGGCAGCGGCGGTCCCTCCATGGCAATTAGGATGTGACCGCCACCCTGGCGGTCACATCCTGCATTTTTAACATTGCGGCTGAAGCTGCTTCAAGCAGCACCCGCCGCAAGGTTAAAAAGTGTATGTTGACCTTTGCATGCATGAAGCGGCAGGCACCGCGTGGTGCTTGCCACTTCGTGCACGCAAAGGCAGGGGGGTACCATAGGTACCCCCCATGTGCAACCCCCACCCTCCCTTCACCCCTGGGGGCCCGCAACGGACCCCCAAACAAAAGACCGTATGCCTTTCCACGGCGGAAATGCCGCCGTGCAAAGGCATAGGACCGCAGCCATCCTAATATGCCTGGCGGTGTCTGATAGACACCGCCAGCCATGTTAGAGCTATTCCGCCGCGGTCGGAAGGCAACCGCGGTGGAAAAGCTGCGGACAGTAAAAATATATCCCCGCCATCCTAATCTGACGGGGGGTATTTCTTCAGTCCGCAGCGGATAATCCGCATCCTCCGGCCCGGCGGTGGCTTCCGCCGGCCCGGAGGATGCGGATTTTCCGCTATCATAATCGGCCCCTTAGAGTGGCTAAAGACTTGCAGCAACACTAAATGCACAAAGTGGGTAGTGTTGACCCCGGTAACTTTGACGTCACTAGTTAAGGAATGGCCAAGAGTCATTGCCACCCACTAGCTTGTACCAGGCATAGGTGTGGCATCACCAAAAACCTACTTCAGAACGCTCCTGGATCTGAGGAAGAACAGAAGAAGACTGGACCTGTTGTCAGTGATCTGAGAGCAGCCCTGAAAGGCTCCAACTGCCCCCTCTTAAACCCAGGACAAAGAAGTGGATTCCAAGGGTCATAAGGCTGACCTCATGTTCATGCTACAGGGATACAAAAGCGACAAGAGGTCTTTCTGTAACTGTCCAGTTGACACTGCCAACTGGACCTGGACTGGGCCTTGCTGTTGACATCTACCTTACACCCTGTGAGTCTCTAAATACATCCCATGTTGTCCTGGTGCTTTAGAAGTATAATGCTGTGGTGAATTAGGACTTAAAGGACTAAGGGCCTGATTTAGAGTTTGGTTGGGGGAGGTATTCTGTGGCAAAGGCAAAAGAGTACCCTTTCCGCCAAACTGAAGAACCGCCCGCTTCATCTAGACTAGGGCAAACCATCAGTATGTCGACAGCAGAGACTACTCCGTCTGCACTGTCAACATACAACTCAGAGGCTTTGTCATTTAGCCACCCACCTTATTTAGAGTGCAACAAATGTAAAGTTTTCACTGTCCGTCATTGCCAGGTAAAACCTGATGGGAAGGTGTCATTGATTTATTTTTTATTTTATAAAAACAAAATCCTTCTTTGGCATTTTGTTTTTGAAAAAAGCATTAAAAGTCTGTGGTACGGCCCCATTATGTTGACCGAGCAGTCAATCAAACTCTCAGTGCTTTGACAGGAACCACCTCTAATGCAATTAATACCTGATGGCCCAACAGACATCTCTAAATTTGACAGGCGGGTACTCCCTCAGGGCAAAGGAGTACTTTACTCCAGTTTACTGACAGAATATCGACCCCTAAAACATCGCAATACAAAAATATTGTGACCAAAATATTGATGACAAAAATATTGTCATATCTTTATAATGGTAAGCACAAAAATATTAAGAAAAAATATTGATGTAATTAATATAGTTGAACTAAATATTGTTTAAAAAAAATAATAATAATGATATATATATATATATATATATATATATATATATACAGTTCCACGTCCTTCCGAAATGCCGGGACTCTTCAGACAACGGTGCAAATCAGGGGCGAAGGTTCCCCTGTGTAAATACTGATTCACAGCGTGTAGCCACAACAGCTACGCCATGCACTCTCCTTGGAATCAGTATATATATATACATATATATATATATATATATATATATATATATATATATATATATATATATATGTTATAGAGTGCTCCTGCAATCTTAAATACATGGGAAGCACTAAGCTTCCCGCTCACAAAAGAATTTTGCAATATATTAGAGTGATTAATAATAATAATCAAACATATCCAGTTGCAAGACGTTTTAGGGAAGTGCAGCACTGTAAACTAAAAGACTTCTCTTATTATTTGATTGCCACTATCCCCATGAATAGAAGAAGTGCGGATAGAGAGGGGCAGCTTCGAAAGTTGGAAACAAGGTATAAACTCAACTTCGATAGTAAAGCGCGGGGAGATCTCAACACGACCGAGGACCTATATACATGCCTATAAATAATCTTGTCTATACTTTGCCAGACCCACATAACTTTACTTTGAGATTAAATAGTTACATATGATGGGGAATGCCAATATTTATCTCTGAAACCATTACCTATAGACCCAATGCATCTATTTTCCAGGATTCTCACACCATTACAATCTATTTCTAGAAAATGTAATGAGAAAGGCTAATTGAGTATTTTTGTTTTAGGGAAATTAACTGAAATTAGTATTTAAATTGGATGGTTTTTAATAACAAGCACCCAAAGATTATATAAAACAAATTCAAATAAACATGGCTTTAAAGCATTGACTATGGTGAAGGGTATCTTTATAAGATTATGTAGCCCTTGCACTTTAATGAAACAGGCCTAAGAGTACAAATAGACAAAATCTGAGGGAGCCCAGAATGGGATACACTCATGTGAAATGGATTTAAGATACTATCACATAATGTAAACCCCGCATTTATGCAAGGATTTTGACCATTAAAATGAAATTGCTTTTCTTAAAAACAATTTGGGCTTCTTTTATAGCAAATATAAATTAATATCTATTTATATATTTATTTAAATTTAATGTCATGAGATGTATTTATTTTTATGGTATTTTACATTTGATACTGTTTTAATATCTCATGTTTGCAGAAATCTTTTAGACTTTTATTATGAAGCTATATGTATTTAACAATGTATACGACAGCCTGGATAAGCAATTTTAATTTATGGAGGTCTTTTTAATTTTAATACCCAAATGTATGGTGCAGTATCCTATGAAATTTATTTGAAATAGTATGTTTTCCATGTCTATAATATTCCTCCAATGGCATTGAGTACAAGTCACTTCAAAAGGGTGGAAAAAACCCATAGGCATTGTCATGTGATCAAGATCCGGCTGGACTGAAACGCGTTATGGCCGATGCTGCATAAATAATTGAAAAAACAACAGTTAACGGACAGAATGCAGAATAATGTCATACATTCACCCCAGTACAGAGATCTGAGCCTAAATCCATCGTAAAGAACGGTGATGGATCTGAGCCTAACCCTATCTAAAGAATGGTGATGGATTAAACCCAGATCAGTTGACTGGGGGTGAGTGTTTGATTTGCTCAACCGCTCCGTCCATCATCCCCTTTGGTATCACTTTGTTCTCCTTTAGTTGGCAGGGTATGCACAGACGTGGGTCCCTTGCTCACTCTACCAATGGATTCAAGATAGCCTGGCTGATGAGGATTACGAATCCGAAACTGGTCCCAGGATGCTTGTTTCCGGTCCAGGGAAGGCATGACTTGGCAGTCCGGGCTGGACTGTTCCCATGAGGCACAGGGTCAGACTGATTTGCATATGGCCATGTCTGAACTGGGGTGGTGGAGTGAGCTAATGAATGGTGATGGATTAAACCCAGATCAGTTGACTGGGGGTGAGTGTTTGATTTGCTCAAACGCTCCGTCCATCATCCCCTTTGGTATCGCTTTGTTTGCCCTTAGTTGGCAGGGTATGCCCATATGTGGGTCCCTTGCTCACTCTACCACTGGATTCAAGATAGCCTGGCTGATGAGGATTATGAATCCGAAACCGGTCCACGAATGCTTGTTTCTGGTCCAGGGAAGACATGGCTTGGCAGTTCGGGCTGAACTGTTCCCATGAGTCACAGGGTCAGACTGATTTGCATATGGCCATGTCTGAACTGGGGTGGTGGAGTGAGCTAATGAAGGGTGATGGATTAAACCCAGATCAGGTACTGGGGGTGAGTGTTTGATTTGCTCAAACGCTCCGTCCATCATACCCTTTGGTATTGCTTTGTTCGCCCATAGTTGGCAGGGTAAGTCCAGACGTGGGTCCCTTGCTCACTCTACCAATGGATTCAAGATAGCCTGGCTGATGACGATTATGACTACGAAACCGGTCCCAGGATGCTTGATTCCGGTCCAGGGAAGACATGGCTTGGCAGTTCGGGCTGGACTGTTCCCATGAGGCACAGGGTCAGACTGATTTGCATATGGCCTTGTCTGAACTTGGGTGATGTAGTGAGCTAAAGAATGGTGATGGATTAAACCCAGATCAGTTGACTGGGGGTGTCTGTTTGATTTGCTCAAACACTCCGTCCATCATCCCTCTTGGTATCGCTTTGAATAAATAATTGAAGCACTTATCTTGTGGTCCGTGCCTGCTTTCATCAATGAGGAGCAGATTGGGGAAAAAGGCAGTCGACTTGTATTTATCTATATATTCCAGATTTTGGTGCAGCTCCGGAGAATATAAATTATAGAAAATGTAATATAATTTATATAAAATATACATTATATTAATAAATATTACATAATATAAACAATACCATTAATTAAAAAAAAAAAATGTGATACATAGTTTAACAAATATAACAAATTAACAAAATTTAAAAAATGTTAGACACACATATATAATAATGAATGTGTGATCAGAAGTTTTGCCCAATGCCGTCCGCCTGCCAGTGCCTGCCGTGGTTGCAAAAACCATGAAAATCCAAACAATCCTTTCGATAATAAAGAAGGGGGAACACCAATATCACACCAAGGAGGTTTTAATGTGCAAGAAAAGAACGATGGGTTTCAGCCTGTCAGCCTTCGTCAAGTTCAAAGGTCATCACACAACATCACGTTTAAATACACGCTATGTCAACAATAGACATTGAAGACATACTAATCCGATTTGCAAAACTTTAACCTGTTAAATAGCATACCATATGGAGAATTATAGGGGGCACCAGAAACTGCCGCACAGATATTAGTTTTGAAAATTAACAAAATCTAAGGCTGCGCAGATTTAAGGGCAGGGGTTATCCAGAAAAGGTTTTGACACAAGCAGCTTCCAAATTAAAAGATAACAAACAGGAAGATGTCCTATTCAAATCTAATGTTGTCACTGATAAGGGGAAACCTTCCAGCATTCCGAGAATGATTACCATTTACAATGTAAGATCCAACAAATTAAAATCTATCATGAGAAAGCATTGGGGTCTCATACAATCAAATCCCATAATTGGTCATGCAGTTGGTCATTCTCCTACGGTAACGTACACGAGAGCACCCTCCCTCAGGGATGAATTGGTCAACACTTATTACCAAACTGATGTTCCACCAACCTGGCTTGAAAGCAGGTAAGGTTTTTTAAGTGTAATGCCTGTAAGGCTTGCACCAATAGCCGGAGTTGCAAAAATGTTAAGACATCCAATGGTAAAAAGAGATCTATATCCAAGTTCATTACCTGCACAACTGATTTTGTTGTTTATTGCCTGGAATGCCTATGTGGCCTTCGCTACATAGGCAGCACAAAGCTACCTGTAAAAAAACCGATTTTAGAGCATTTAAGAGCCATAACCAATCGTGATTTTAATTATCCAGTTGCTAGACATTTTTACAATGTCCATAACAGCAACAGCCAGCTCTTGAGCTACATGGGACTTGATCGAATTCTGAAGAATATCAGAGGAGGTGACCAAGAAAAACAACTGCGCATCCTAGAATCCAGGTATATTATAGACTTGAATACCAGGGCGTCCTTTGGAGTGAATAGGGAAGAAGAATTGGTCACACACATAGGAGTATAATCCCTACTGCCTCTACATTCAGCGTACTGTATGCTGTATCCTAGTCTCCACAGCAGCATCACTGTATATACATTAGTTAGTTGTTTGATCATTTATTTTGGTATTTTGGAATTTAGGTAAGGTGTTTCACATACACTTTCCAGTCTAGTATATTCCTAACAAAAATGGCCGGAAATGGGGCAATGGCCCATTATGAATTTGGATACGGGCCCCATTGGGGGTTTGACTTGAGTAATTTCCATGCCATTTGCTATATTATACAGGAGGGGGCTGGCTGGTCATCACCCAATAATGGAATAGGTTACAATTTTTCAGTCTTAAATTTATGCACCAAGTACATTTTACATTCCACTTATGAACTATTTTGTGGTTTTTAAACATTCACTTCAGTGATATGTATATAAAATATCCGGTCATGCTCGTCACTGCATTTACTGTTTTTAATGAAATCACTCTACATTAATATGTGACCTTGTCTAGATGGTCGTCACCGCTGGGACACTACATAGTGCCCAAACCATGGCACAATAGCTGCTGCATTTGCAGTTGTTTATGCTCATTATCCTCCATTTAATTTCTTTTGAAATCATGTTTTAACTTTTTGACTCCTTTTTTAACTTTTTCAATCCACATGCAAGAAAATGCCAATTTCCTGTGTTTCTTATATTCATGATGGGCCATCCGAACCTCTTCAATCAAGAATACGTACTCAAGCATATTTCATCAAAAGCAGTTTATTGAAAACCCAATGCATTTCGGGCCTCCATGGGCCCTTCGTCAGGGGTAACTGGAAAAGCAATTAAACAAACAGTACATTAATATACAATTTACTACTTTATATACGAAATTTACTTTCTAAGCCAGGTTTCCTCATTTAAAACCAAAATCATACAGTGTAATAACACGCGATGCTCTAACTGGAATCCTATAGATGTTCCCCTTGTGACTAAATGACATGTTGTAAATATGTTTCTGGTCTACTTTTATTAACATGCATAAGAGATCACCACATCGCCTCTCAACATCGACAAGGGTAAGACCATGGCCTTAGTGCTCCTAGACCTGAGCACGGCATTCGATACGGTGTCTCATACCGTACTGATTAAGGCCCTCCAACGCTCAGGTATCACAGGGTCCGCCCTGAGCTGGCTTAATTCGTTTCTCTCTGATCGCGCTCTACAGGTTTTTTCGTCCACCTCTAAGTCCAAATCTCACCCCTTGCCTTTCGGTGTCCCCCAGGGCTCAATTCTCAGCCCTTTGCTGTTTAATATTTATATTCAACCTCTGGCAGTTTTAGTGGAAAAATCTGGGTTGTAGCTCTTTTCATACGCAGACGACACTCAGATTCTCTTCTCTTTGTCTTCTGACAAGCCTTCTGAACCTTCTGCATTTAGAGCCGACCTTAGCAAAGTTATGACATGGATGAACGCCAATTTTCTAAAACTCAACGGCGACAAGACTGAGGTCCTTATCCTTGGTAAGGATCGCAGTCTCTGGGGCCCTCAACATTGGCCCCCTGAAATGGGTACGCCTCCTCAGCCGGCCACTCAGGTACGCAACCTTGGTTTTATTGTAGATGAGTCTCTATCTATGCGGCAGCAAGTTACTAGGGTTGCGGCTACCTGTTTCACCATTCTGAAATGGCTGAGGAAGATAGTGTGGATGCTCCCGACTTACACCCAGCGTACCGTGGTCCAGGCCCTTGTGACATCTAGGCTGGATTACGGTAACATCCTTTTTCTGGGTGTTAATAAGGAAATAACACGTAAACTGCAGCGAGTCCAAAATTCTGCCGCCAGACTACTCTGCCGAGTTCCTAAAACCGTGTCAGCATCCAACTCTTTGACCAACCTTCACTGGCTCTCAGTGCAGAATCGAGTAAAGTTTAAGGCCCTCCCTCACTTATATGCTCCGCATCAAGCATGCAAAAGCCCCGATTATGTTCAACAGCTTGCCACCCCCTATGTTCCTCCCCATACACTCAGATCCTCTACGTTAGCCAAATTTCAAGTCCTGAGAATTAAACTATCTCGCATGGGAGGACGCTCCTTTGCCTATCTCTGCCCCACCCTCTGGAATTCACTTCCTTTGCCCCTTCGGCTTCAATCTGATCTTTTAGCCTTCCGCAGATCTATAAAAACTTGGCTTTTTAATCAATAATCTTTCTCCTTTTCTTCCTGCCTCTGCTGTCAGCGCCGGGAAACCCCTTGGGGTAGCTGTGCGCTGTTATATAAATTCAAGCAAATAAATAAATAAATTAGTTTGTTTTGTAAGGTCAGGTATTCAAGTTCACTTCTCTTCCCTATCCTTCTCCTCCGCCCCTCAGTGCTTCCCAGGCTGCTCAAACCTCTCCTGGTGTCTCTCAGGTAGTAGGGTCTCGGAAAGGTGACATGTCTAGATTATATGATCTTTTGGAATGGCAGAGGGAAGTATTGATAGACCAGGTTAATTTTGCCATAGAATTAATATGATTCTGTCTCAAGAGGTGGAATTTCTGGGATTTGTGGTAGACTCACAAAGGAGTTGCCTCACTCTTCTAATAAATTCCGCAGTAATCAAGAAGGAACTGAGGTTAATCCTGGAAACTTCAGACATAGGTTCTCTGGCACTTAGGGGCTCATGCCATCCCCGTGGTTTTGGGACCGGCCGCCAGACATGCGGCAGTCCCGCACCGCGAATTAGGATGCGACTGCCACCATGCGAGTCGCATTCCACAATTTCACATTGCGGCGGCTGCTGCTGACAGCAGCAATCGCATTCTAGGAGTGTCAGTCGCATTTTGCTTGCTTTGCGCTGATTTTAACTATTGTTTCTTGATCTTTTAAAAATTGTACCTCTGCACACTTGCACCTTAAAAAAATCAATTTCACAGAGAACTAAGGGGCCGATGATGATGGCGGACGGACCTGAGTCCGTCCACCACCATAGAGTAGGAGGGACCGTCCGCAGGGGCAGCGGTGGTCCCTCCGTGCAGATTAGGATGTGACCGCCAGGGTGGCGGTCACATCCTCTATCCTTAACATTGCGGCAGGTGCAGCTTCAAGCTGCACCCGCCGCAATGTTAAAAATGCATGCACAGCATTTGCGTGCACAAAGCAGCAGGCACCGCGCGGTGCCTGCCGCTTTGTTCACGCAAATGCAGGGGGGTACCATAGGTACCCCCCATGTGCATCCCCCACCCCCATTTCACCCAGGGGGCCTGCAACGGGCCCCCGAAGTGAAGGTCCGAATGCTTTTCCACGGCGGAAAAGCCGCCGTGGAAAAGCATACTTTCTACTCCATCCTAATATGGCTGGCGGTGTCTGATAGACACCGCTAGCCATGTTAATGCTTTTCCGCCGCGGCGGTTTTCTCGCATCCTCCGGGCCGGCGGTGGCTTCCGCCTGCCCGGTGGATGCGGGAAATCCGCAATCGTAATTGACCCATTAGTTCTCATGCTATTCCCATTATTTTAATTACTGTTTGTGCTCATTGTGTTTTTTTAAAAACTTTACTGGCAGTGGTCTTTCACTCCATCCTGCACTACTTTGCACTTTGTAGTATGGCTGCCCCTTGACCACCTGCTCCATCAATTGGTCCACGCCACGTGTTGGTAGGCGCCATACCGAGCGACATTCTAGCCGCTCTCTCTGATCCTCCTGCTCTATTTCACAGGCCGCATGCAAGCGCGCAGCCCGTGAGTGTCAGTCGCATTTTGATTGCTTTGTGCCGATTTTAACTGTTGTTTCTCGATCTTTTAAAAATTGTACCTCTGCACACTTGCACCTTAAAAGAAATCAATTTCACAGAGAACTTAGTTCTCATGCTATTCGCATTATTTTAATTACTGTTTGTGCTCATTGTGTTTTTTTAAAAACTTTACTGGCAGTGGTCTTTCACTCCGTCCAGCACTACTTTGCACTTTGTAGTATGGCCGCCCCTTGACCACCTGCTCCATCAGTTGGTCCACGCCACTTGTTGGTAGGCGCCATACCAACCGACATTCTAGCCGCTCCCTCCGATCCTCCAGCTCTATTTCAGTGGCCGGATGCAAGCGTGCAGTGCGCCCGCCGGAGGCGCACCAAAGGCAAGCCCGTCTGCGCCCGTCCGTGTCCGGCCACGCCCAGAGGTCAGAAACTATGGCCAAAATGCGATAAATTTAACCAACAGAATTATATACACCGCCGCACAACTTACTGAACTAAGTAAGCCCATCTCCCCCAAATGCGCTGTTTGCGTCTTTCCACATCATGGCTTCAACTGCACCCAATGCAACTTTGCACTGGGTGCTATGCATTCCATAAAAATTACCCCCAGAAATGGTCCCCAGGCTCGTCGCAGCCCTGCTTTTGCTATTATAGGCCGCTGCCAGAATCTCCATTTCTGGAGCATCAATTGCCGCTCCTTGGCCAAAAATAAGCATCATATTTTTTACCTTCCTAGCGCCGAATTGCCTGATGCACTATTTTTAACCAAAACATGGCTCCACGCCAGCTCGGGCTCAGACATCGCCACAGCCCTTCCTCCGGGATACGTCAGCGCCAGGAGAGACCGAGAAACAGGCAAAGGTGGGGGGATTGCCATAATTTTAAATCTATATATTCCTGCAAGTTTGAAGCCCTCTCAGTTACAGAGTGTGAAGCCGCCTTGTTCAAACTCTCCGTATCCCCTCAGTTGACCCTGTCTGGCATTTTAATTTACCGTCTTCCAGGGAACCCAGGTTCCTGAGTTTCCACCTTTTCAGATTTCATCGCTCCCTTCATATTGAAGGCAGCAAATTTTACAATTCTAGGTGAGCTGAATCTTCACCTTGAGGACAATCAGAACAGTACCCTCCGTGCCTTCTTATCTGATCTGGAGGCCTTAAATCTACGGCTATGCAACCAGGGCCCTACTCACATGGCAGGACATCTTCTCGATCCAATTCTGTCTAATATTTGCTATGACTGTAGTATCCCCGCTCTTCGGTTAGATTGGTCCGATCATTTTGCAACCCCATTTAATCTGCAGAATTTCACGCCGAGGACAATGGCCTCCTCAACTAGCTCAGGCAGTCTTAAACTCTGGGGTAAGTTGAAAATTGATTTTTTTAACATTCTTCTGTCAACTAACATACCTGATATTAATTTACCCTTGCTTTTATTAAACATCGCTGTTTCGGACTAGTTAACAACGGCCGTAGACATCTGTCTGCCCCCCTGCCTAAATGCAGTTGCACGCATTATTCCCCTGCCCCGTGGTTTACCAACGATCTTAAAATCACCAAGTCCAAGTGCAAAGCCTTAGAAAGAAGTTGAAGGAGATCGTACTCCCCTACTCATAAAGGTGAGTACAAGCCTGCCCTTAAAAGTTACCATGCAGCGTGTAAAGTGGCAAGAACTTCCTACGTTGCAAACACAATCACTCAGGCATCGAATCGCCCTCGGGCCCTATTTTCTGTAGTGAAGAAGCTGGCTGGCTCTGATGCCACACCCCCTCCCCCTGTCCTTGATGAGATTCAATGCAATAACATTGCCGACTTTTTCATCCAGAAGGTTGAACTTATTTATGGGTCACTTTCTGCTCCCTACTCCTTGTGTAGTGCGGTTTTCTTGCCTCACCCCACGTGCTACAGTAACTATAATCAGACAGTCAAGCTCCACTTTTGGCTCCCATTCGACGTGAAGTCCTTCCATGACTGCTTAAGTAGTGTCAAGTCTGGCTCTCCATTTGACCCACTGCCCATTAATTTTCTACGTCAGCTTTCTTTAATATCTAAAGGCGTTCTTATAGAACTTTTTAACGCTTCTCTGCGGGAGGCCCTGGTCCCCCCTGAGTGGAAGCGGGCCATGGTCGTTCCTTTATTGAAAAAGGCTGGAGCGGATCCCTCCGAACTGTCTAATTTTAGGCCCATATCCCTGCTCCCCGCCTTCTCTAAGGTCCTGGAAAAGCACATTAACACCCAATTGACACATTATGTTAAAAAAGTTTGTTTTCTTCATCATTCCCAATAAGGGTTCAGAGACAACTTTTCAACAGAGACTGTTTTGCTTGGGGTCACTGAGAAGTTGCCTCAACATCTGGACCAAGGGGAAACTGTGGCACTCATTTTATTAGATCTGAGTGCTGTATTCGACACTGAGTCACATAACATCTTGCTTAATTCCCTTAGGTCCCTTGGGGTGGAAGGCTCCGCCCTATCCTGGCTTGCTTCATTTCTCTGTGGTCGTACCTTTCAGGTATTTTCTGCCAAGGCTTCATCCAAGATCTGTGTATCAGCACACAGGGTCCCACAGGGGTCTATCCTGAGCCCTTTGCTCTTTAACATTTATGTTAGACCCCTGGCAAACATCGTGGGTCTATCTCTTAATTCGTATGCTGATGATATACAGATTCAATCAATCCTTCAATCAAATTTGTATAGCGCGCTACTCACCCGTTAGGGTCTCAAGGCGCTGAGGGGGGGGGGGGATGCTACTGCTCGAACAGCCAGGTCTTGAGTTGTTTCCTGAAGGAGAGATGATCCAGGGTCACCCATAGGTGAGTGGGGAGGGAGTACCATGTCTTGGCTGCCAGGTAGGAGAAGGATCTTCCTCCGATGGTGGATTTGCGGATTCGTGAGACGGAGGCAAGGACGAGGCTGGCGAAGCGTAGCTGGCGGGTGGGTGTGTAGAATGTGAGTCGGCTGTTGGGGTACTTCGGGCCCGTGTCGTGGAGAGCCTTGTGTGCGTGGGTGAGGAGTCTGAACTTGATCCTCTTGTTGACGGGGAGCCAGTGCAGGTCCCTCAGGTGGGCCGAGATGTGGCTGCGGCGAGGGACGTCCAGGATGAGTTGTGCCGAGGCGCTCTGAATGCTCTGGAGTCTTTTCTGGAGTTTGGCTGTGGTTCCAGCGTAGAGGGTGTTCCCGTAGTCCAGACAGCTGGTGACGAGGGCCTGGGTGACCGTTTCCTGGTTTTGGTGGGGATCCATCGGAAGATCTTTCGGAGCATGCGCAGGGTGTTGAAGCAGGATGACGAGACGGCCTTGACTTGCTTGGTCATCGTGAGGGAGGAGTCCAGGATGAAGTTCAGGTTGCGTGCGTGGTCCGTTGGCTTCGGTGCGGTGCCCAGGGCAGGGGGCCACCAGGAGTCGTCCCAGGCGGAGGGAGATGGTCCGAGGATGAGGACTTCCGTCTTGTCTGAGTTCAGTTTCAGATGTCTGAGCTTCATCCATTCCGCGACGTCTTTCCTTCCTGCCTGGAGGTTGGCTTTGGCGGTGGCGGGGTCGTTGGTGAGGGAGAGGATCAGCTGGGTGTTGTCAGCGTAGGAGATGTTGTTGAGGTTGTGTTGGCGTGCGATGGCTGCGAGAGGGCTCATGTAGACGTTGAAGAGGGTGGGGCTGAGTGAGGATCCTTGTGGAACGCCGCAGATGACTTCGGTGGCCGAGGATCGGAACGGGGGAGGCGGACTCTCTGGGTTCTTCCGTCAAGGAACGAGATGATCCACTTCAGGGCCTCTCCTTGGATTCCGGTGTTGCTGAGGCGCTGTAGCAGGGTGCGGTGGCATACAGTGTCGAAGGCTGCTGAGAGGTCCAGGAAGATGAGGGCAGCAGTTTCTCCGTTGTCGAGCATGGACCTGATGTCGTCGGTGGCTGCGATGAGGGCGGTCTCGGTGCTGTGGTTTGCTCGGGACCCGGACTGTGAGGGGTCGAGGGATCCGTTGGTCTCGAGGAAGGCGGAGAGTTGTCTGTTGACGGTCTTTTCGATGACTTTGGCTGGAAAGGGGAGGAGCGAGATGGGGCGGAAGTTCTAGAGGTCCGTGGGGTCCGCGGTGGGTTTCTTCAGGAGGGCGTTCAGTTCGGCATGTTTCCAAGTCTCTGGGAAGGTGGCGGATGCGAAGGAGCTGTTGATGATGTTTTCACTATCCACCACTAAGGACGTCACAACATCTGCCTGCCCTTCAGTGTGGTTTACGGCAAGTGACAGAGTGGATGCGCCTCAACTTTTTGAAGTTGAATGGGGACAAGACTGAGGTTGTCATCCTGGGCAAGCACAAGGACCTATGGGACGCTCACCACTGGCCTCAGAAAATGGGCCCCCTTCCCCTACTGGTCACTCATGTCCGCAATTTGGGCTTTATTATCGATGAAAACCTCTCCATGAGGCAACAGGTGGTGAATGTTGCTGCCATCTGTTTTACGATCTTGAGATGGCTCCGCAAGATCATCTGGATGCTCCCTATCTCAACCCAACTAACGGTAGTCCAGCACTCATCACCTCCCGTCTCGACTACGGCAACGTTCTCTACCTTGGCGGGTGTCAGACGGTCTTGAGTAAGCTACAGGTAGTGCAGAACTCTGCGGCACACCTTCTCTGCCAAGTCCCTAGACAGGCTTCCATCTCCCCTTTCCTCCGCGATCTTCACTGGCTCTGCATTGATCAAAGAATTAAATTCAAAACTCTTTGTTATATTTTTAAAATCAAACAAGGCATCGCACCATCGTATCTTCAAGAGCTCATCCATCCTTATATTCCATCTCGTCTCCTGCGTTCCACAGCTCATGAGGACTTTGTGATCCCTAGATTCAAACTTGTAACAATGGGTGGCCGTTCCTTTTCCTTCCTTGGTCCTAAGATCTGTAACTCCCTTCCTGTTTCTCTGAAGAACGACTCTTCGTATCTTAGCTTCCGAACCTTAAGACTTAGCTCTTTTTGCCGTAAATGCTCCTCTGTTCACTCTCTATCTAGAGATTTGCTAGGTGCCGGGAAACCTATTTTGGGTAGCTGCCCGCAATACAAATGTAATTTAATAATGATAATAATAATAATAATAGGCATTTCACTGCACCACATGGCAGTCACCACACGGTGCCTGTAACTTGGTGCAGCGAAATGTAGGGGATTACCATAGGTACCCCCCAAGTGCACCCCACCTCCCTCAGACACAAGGGGGACCCGCAACGGGCCCCAAAACACAATCCCCGCCAGCCTTTCCATGGCGGTTGCCGCCATGGAAAGGCATTCCAAACCTGAAGTCATTGTTAGCCTCGGCCGCAGCTCAACATCTTGTGATTAAGGGCAAATCACCAAGGGGCTGATTACGATGTTGTATCCTCACAACTTCACTCAGTGCACCATATGTGTTTTTGTTGAGTACACTGTTGTGACTGATGAGAAATCCCAGGAGTCCATTCCTAATCTCACTGATTAAAATAGGCCCGAGTCTTTCCGCCCAGAAATAGTGGTGAAGAAGATCCTTCTCCCACCTGGCCGCCAAGACTTGGAACTCCCTCCCGACCCACCTCCGCCTGACCCAAGACCACCTCGCCTTCAGGAAGCAGCTCAAGACCTGGCTGTTCGAGCAGTAGCGGACCCCCCCTCCCCAAGCGCCTTGAGACCCTCCGGGTGAGTAGTGCGCTATACAAATGCTATGATTGATTGATTGATTGATTGAAGGCTGCGTGGCTATTTCCCCTGTCCTCTCAGCAAGGGCCAAACACTATGCAGTGAGGATTTAGGTTGAAAACACTTATTTATGATTACCACGCAACTTGCAAGTTAACTCGCGGCACTGGGGCTTGCACAAAGAACAAAGGCAAAGCATTAGGGGGCAGATTTACAAGCCCCTTGCGCCAATTTTGCGTCACTTTTAACATGGTAAAAGTGACACAAAAGTTGCGCAAAGTACTTGTAAATCTGCCCCTATGACTTTGCAGTCTGGAGACAACACATACTTAGCAACATGTCTTGCAATCAAACTAAGCAGAAAGGGAATATAACATGTATTTTAGCATGCCAATCACACTTTCTTCTACCCCGCGAGATCACGGACAGAGTGGAAAACATGCGCATGTAGAGAAAGTAACTAACCAGAGTTTAATAAGACAAGGAGCAAAATTACTCTTATCGCACGAGAGCCCACAACATTAAAAAACAAAAAGAAACAAAAAGCCTGGGCCCTAGGCGAAAACGTCTGTCAGGAAAGCAGCTGTTATCGTGTACACTTCCTGTGCAGACTATATTTGGTGAGCTGCCTCTCTTTATCACTCTCCTCTGTCAGAACGCCATACACTGATCTGTGTTCGCTGTTTACACTGTCAGTGTTAGCACTCCATAAATCTCTCGTTCCACCACTTCAGAGCGCTCCGTAAATCACCACAAGCGGTTTACAGCAGCCACACACTCCTCCCAAGGAAGCTCTTGGCAGCACGCCAGAGGAACCGTCTCTCGGCCCCCACGAACATCATAATTTGCAGATGATGGATGACTTCTGTGCTAGGAAGAGAGTTTATGAAAACGGCAGCCTGCAGCCTTGGAATATTCAGATGGCCTAGGCATCCCATGGATGTTGAACTGTGGACTGTGACAAACATCAAATTGATGGAAGGAATGTTTGAATTGATCTAAGTCAGTGGGGATTGCTCGGGCCGTCTTACATTTCACCATTTTTCACCCACTCTGCGACCTTAGATAGAGACCTATTATTTGCAAATCAGTCTGATCCAATAAGAACAGCGCAGCCAGAACTGCCAGACCTGGTGCCCTCAGGACGGGAATGCCAGCAACCCTCGATCGATTTTCGCCTACTTAGGCTTCATCAGTGAATTATACTATGATTTCTAGGGAACCACGTCTGGGGATACCCATTGCACTTAGAACACCAGCTATAAGAAACAACAAAGTGATCAATGGAATGCTTGAATGAATCTCAGCAACTGGTGACCACCTGTGACACATTCCAGTCCATTGTTTTTTCCCTCTGTGCCACTTTAGACAAAGAGCCGCAATATGCAACTGAACCTTTGCCAAATTCTAATTGGAATGGTCCAGTCGAAATTGTCACCAGCAGATGTCGAAGTGGAAACATAAATAAGGACTGTGAGCCAGTGGCGGCTTGCATTGGGTGTGCTGAGGGGCGGTGAGGTGGTGAGGGGCAGTGTGGGAGGTAGTAAACTCGGACATACAACGGGACGGAGGAACGTAATAATTACTTTCCTCTGTTCCACAGTATGTCCCAGTTTACTACCCCCCACCCTGCCCCACCCCGCCCCTCCCCGCCCACCGCCCACAGCATGCCATATGCAAGCCGCCACTGCTGTGACCATATATAAGGTACATGCATTAGGGAAAGGGCTCTCCATTCACAAAGAAGTACAATCTATACAGGTTTTTAAAATATCCACAATAAGTACTATTACTACTACTGCTGCCCGTTATGCTGGCTGGAATGTAGAACAGGATCAAAGGACCTACATTTCAGTCTGTCTTGGGCAAGTTTCTGTTCAGTGCCCTTGCTGTGTTGCAGGATCTTCAGTTCGGCTTCTACAGCTTGCCTTCAGGAGTTCTTTGGCCTACCTCTTTTCCGTTTTCCTCTTGGGGTCCAGTGAAGAGCTGTTCTGGTGATGGGATCTTGTTCTCTTCTGATGGTGCATCTTATCTATCACCATCTTCTTCTCATAAAGAGGGTGTCCATGCTCTTTTGCTTGCATCTGATAGAAAGCTTCTGATTGGAGATGGTTCGCAGCCAGACAATGCACAGGATTCTTCTCAGGTTACTGGCGTGCAAGGATGACAGGTGATATTGCTTTTCGTCATCTGCCAGCATTCTGATCCATAGAAGAGTGTTGATAGAACGCAGGTCTGGTAAAGCCACATCTTGATGTTCAAGCTGTACTGAGCTGACCTCCACACATTGCTCAGCATTCTGAAGGCTTTTCTGGTCCTGTTCAGTCCGCTCCTGATGTCACTGAAAAGCACTCCATCATGTCTGATAGTTCCTCCTAAGTAGGTGAACTCTTCAGGCTTGGATAGATGCTCGCCATTTACCTTGATTGGGTAAAGGGTTTAGGATGTTGATTGTCATGACTTCTGATTTCTCTGTGTTGATCTTTGTTGAGTCGAGGCAGCTTTTCCTACATATGCTAGTGTGCGTGAGAGAGCAAGGCTAGGTTATCCGAATAGTCAAGGTCCTCCAGTGTAGAGAATAAGGTCTATGTGATGCATCTAGCTTGGACTTCTGTTGTGCATCTTATCTATTAGTTGTTGACTAGGTTGAAAAGTAATGCCGACATCGCGCATCCCGATCTCACATCAGTCTTGATTTTAAAGCTGCACGCGCTGCCTCCCACTTTGCTGGGGAAATTGTCATAGAATACTCTTGGTGAGGAGAACTTTCAGCTGTGGTATGCCATGGGCTGTCAACAGTGGATTCTGTGAAAGAATTTCAAAATCAATAAGATTGATGTATAGTTGTCTCTGCCACTACATGCACTGCTCTGATGTTGCTTGGAGTAAGGATCTGGTCAAAACACCCAGTACCCATGTGAAACCAAGCCTGTTCTTTTCTTACCTGCTTGTCCACGGCACCAGAGATGTGCTGTATGATGATTTTAGACAAAATTCTGCGCGAGAATGACAAAAGGGTTACTCCATGCCAGTTGTTCCGGTTGGATAATATTCCTTTCTTTGGAATCTTGATGATGACGCCTTAGTTCCAATCGCTTGTACCTTCTTTCCCTCCCAAATCGATGTAAACCATTGTTGGAGGATCTTGGCTTATGTTTAAGGGTCTACCTTGAACATTTCTAAATTCAGGTTGTCTTGGCCAGGAGCTTTTTAGTTCGTGAGGGATCAGATGTTTTTTTCTTTTTGGGGTGAGGCGGTTTTCATATCAAACCTTGTCTCTGCCTCTCTGAATCCACTCTTCTCAGTGGTACTGGTCAGATCAAAGACTTCTTTGAATTGCTCGACCCAGCATGCTTCCTGCTATTTCTTTGCTGTGAAAAGTCTGCCATAATGGTGCTGTGTGTTTCAAAAGATTAACCACAGACTATACTCATGATCTTCAAGACCTTCTGCTGTTCTCCTCCACTGGCTACCTCATTCGCTTGACTGGCAAGGTTATCTATTGATGTCCGCTTGTCAGCTCTTGTCATTCTTCTGACTTCTCAGTTTACTTATATGTACTGTTGCTTGTATTTCTCCTACAGCCTCTCAGATTTGGCCTCCATAGGTTTCTTTTTTGCTGTTCTCCTGTCTTGCATTGCTGGCCACGTGACTTGTCTTATCCATCCTCTTCTTTAGCTGGGTCCACAGGCGTGTTTTACTGCTCCTCACATATATGTAAGAGATCTGTTCCTATTTCTTGGTGACGCAGTCTAGAACCAGCTCAGACTGATCATCGAGTTGGAACCTGTTTTCAAATTTGTAAGACAAATGCCTTCTTTCCACTACATGCCATACTTATGCACAGCAATATTAGGTGCAATGCGCTCCAACCACATTGTTTAAACCTCAGACACCTCACCGACATCTTTCTTACTGAACAGTTATTGAAACATCGAGTAGCCTCATTGTCGATGTTGGCATTTTATCCAACAGATCTCATGCAGGAGCAGCTACAAACAATACCAATTTCCACTGCGCAATCGGACGCACAATCAAAGCTTCACAATCTTCCCAGGAGAACGAAGCACCATATAAATGATACAAGCAGAACACCTTATAAATGTGCTGTAAACCTCAGAAGGGGTATGAAAAGAAATCTATAAATACCAGTACAAATAAATGTAATACATTTGCCATTGTGTAGATAAAATATCTGCAATTGGAAAATTTGCAATCTTCACGAAGTTCGTAAATTGGAACATCATCCGATTGTGAGGTGTCCTGCTATTTAATTGGAAATGTGAAACCTCTCCCTGTATCTACATGAGGCAAGAGGAATTCTGTGGCATCCCAGACTTTCAGATCTTTGAGATTGACTTAGGGGGCCTGTGTATTGGTGAAGCTCTCCCTGTGCAGCAAGATTCATGGCTTAGGCATCAATCATATGATTGTGGGTAACCTTCTTTAGGGCACTTATGCTAGTTCTGAGGGTTCCACCTTTACCTCTTCCCATCCCTGGGTCATTCCCTTCATATGTTATTTTAACTTATTTCATTGTCATCCTGCAACTAGGATCCACTTCTGGACCGTGCAGATGAACCTTAAATCCACCCCTCCCCCACCCCCACCCTCGCTCTCTGCTAACTGTGTTTGGGCTATCATCTGCTTCTCTTTAAGTCCTTTTTCCTCGGCTTCCAACATGTCGCTACAGTGTTTTGCATACTGCAGTATCTCATCGATTGGTTTACTCTGGCAACATGGGACACCTAGGCTAATCTGGTCACTTTTGGAGCCTACGCCCCTGCACAAAAGAGGCAAGAAATCCTTCCATGTGGTCTCCAAGTGGATCATTCATTCCGCTATGCTCCCTGTACATCTGCATTAATCACTTGATCACTTAAAATAGGTGTGTACAGACTCTTTGGGCTATTGAGGCTCAGAAGATCTTGTGCAAATTAATTTCCCTTTGGGGAACTTTTGTATTCCAGTGTTTTATGACTTCATCATATTTGGTTTCAAATATGAGCGAAGGCGCATTTGGCCCTGCCACCCTAGAGAACTCTTGTGTTTGCCAATTATCTGCCCTCTTACATTCTGACAAGTCCTTTGGGACCGCTACCTCGAATAACGCATCCAAATATTCCCACAAGACCTTTGACATTATTACAATCTCTTACATCTGGGATTCTCCCTGAGTTGCATGTGCAAATGCTCCTCCCTATACTTCTCTCAAAATATACTCTTTCCTGTGGATCCATCCTCATTTTCTTTAGCACTCTTTTTCCTTCTTTTCCCCTTGACCATCTACTTGTTAGACTAAAACTCGCAGTGTTTTTCAGTCTCACTCCAGTCCTTAATGTTCTGAATCAATTCCCTTACATAAGTACTTAGGGTCCTCTCAACTTCAACAATTTTAACTCCTTCTCACCCATCGTCATCCTACATTCTTCTGCAACTTCTTCCACTGAGTTATGTCAATACCACACTCGTTCGCCTCCATCCTTGCATGCGCCTCTCTCACCATTCTCTCAGCTTCCATGCCTATGTATATGACTAACTCTCATTGTAATCACCCAGGAAGTCCATTCCCATATTTCGCTTAATGATTTCTGTAAATTCTGTTTTTCGGTGGGTGATGTTAAGTTGCTGTGGGGTTTGTCCTGTGCTTGGACAGTTAATTTTTAAGGCTATACTAGTTATCTGACCTCCCCATGCAGTACTAATCAAACTCTTTTTTTGCGGGGGGTCCTAATGCCATTTATTTATTTATAAAGTTTACTCTGGATCTCGTTGAGGGATCCTGAGATATACTTCAGATAGGTTGATTGGGTAAAGTACCAACAAGGACCTCAACCGGGGAAGCTAGTCTCGTATTTGACAAGGGCAGTGTGCTTACTGCTACAGATGCAGTGATCCAAACAGGAGATGAGACGGCAGCTTTTCTGTAGGTCGGAGGTGCACAAGTTTCCGTAGGGGCTTCTGCAACTGCCCCATCTGAATTATTGTTGGTGCTGTGGCAGTCAGTGCAGGAGCTGCTGTATTCTATGAGGCTGGTCTTATGCTGAGGAGCCCGCCTATGAAGGTCTCATCCTCCTCACTGTCTGCTTCTGTGTCCCATTTAGATTTTTTTTCTCTATCTCTTCTCTTTCTATCAAGGGATAGGCTCCAACGATCATAATGACTTCCTCTCTCCATTTTTCCTGTCTCCTCATCCTGCATTCTTCTCCATAAATGAGCCCTATTGCAGAGTTTTCATTTAAATTTTTTCTTTTCTTTTCACTCACCATTTGCTCCCAAAGATTTAAGGCTTCAAATTGTGTGGGCCTAGGCTGAGGTTTTAAGTCATACATTTTTCTCCTCAAATTCTTTATTCTAAGGATACGAACGGTCTTGCTCAGTGAGAATCGTAATTCTCCATCTTTGGAGGTGTATTTTTGCCATTGACTGAGTCACATACACATGTGCAACTCTTTCTTGGCCGCCATTTCCCTAGTTAGTTTGCCTTCCGGGGGATTTTTTTTCCCTTATTTACATCTTTCTCAAGAAAGGATTTCCCAAACTAGCAAACATTTCATCACTCTCCTTTCCAATCTCTCATGCTCTCCGCTCTACTGGGTTCATGATCTACCCACCAGTACCAGAGTGTCGCCGTCAAAGGCCAGAGTATTACAGCATGGCTACGGCATTTGCCATGCAGTCCCTGTGCGGCACCCTGTTGAAGCAAAGGCCGAATACCGTCAGAGCTTCCTGAACTACTTCTCACTAAAATCCTTCATTTGTCTGTTACAATTAAACAGAAATCTTTACAGCAGGGATTCTACTTACTTTCACACTACGGTGGACATCCGATCTGCAGAGGTCCCTATACACAGCACGCTCTCTCCCATGCACCAAGAAATGTACCGCCACAGAGCTCCATTAGTTCAACCGCACAAGAGAAAATGTTACTTTCCTATTTTGGTATGATAGCTTGATAGCACCTCACAGTACACCTCACTTTAGCAAACAAGTTCAACAATTTAATACTCTTAACTTGAGGTACCTCACAGTCCTATACATAACATATAACAACTCGTACACCTGTCACTTTAAATATTCCAAGAATACCATCAAAAACACAATGACTATTGCTCCCAAAATTCCATAAGCTAAGGCTATGTAAAAGTTATTCTCAAAATACATCCACTGCAATCCGCCGCTGTAGGCACACTATAACTTCCACCATACATTGCTTCGCTAATCATTCATTCTTCACTTGCAAGCAAATCCCTACTGATATTCACATTGTCCAGCTTCAGCCACCCTCGTCTCCCAGAATCAGGTTGGGACTGGGTTAATTTGTATCTCAAAGGAAAACCTTCTGGACCATGAAGGTGCAGTAATCGGGTCTATTGCCAATTGACTTGCCAATTACTGGTCAGATCTAATCGGAGCCATAACCTCTGCCACCAGATCTGTAGGCACCCAAACCTATCTTGAATGATCATGTCAAAGGCATGCTAACGGCTAGGACCTGGAACAGTGTAGTATCGATATGGTCTTTGGGGCTCAATGATTAGACCCATAACCTGGTACATTAAGATCAAGTTCAGCAATCAGGACTGAAACATCCTTCTTATGAATGACAGACGCAGGAGGCACATCCTCTCTTAGGACTTTAGACAAAGACTTTCATAAAGTTCTACACAAGTGTATGGTTCTCAGGATACACAAGTGAGGAACAAGCAAAAAGAAACATTTTACCACAGAATACATTTGAGCATTCTCTCTTAGTAGTATTGCATTAGATCAGTTGCTCGCACAGTTTATTAAAGCATGCTAGTGGATACATTGTATAAAGAAATCCTGGGACAGTTGGGGCACCCTTGGTTAGGTACGGTGCTGGGAGAAATCTCTGGGAATGCATGGTTATTTATTAGTGTGAAGCTTGCACTCTTTATTTAGAACAGGGAACAACAGCAGTAGTCATCACATGGTGTTTTGTGATATCAACTCAAATTGGAGAATAGTGCAAACACCATTAAGTTATCATAAGCTCGCTTTGTAACTTATTTGTGTATTCTTTTATTCATTTTTGAGTAATGCAATGTGTATCACACCTAACAAAGACATCAAACATGCAGTCACCAGCATCCCCAGTACCTGTAGTGTACAGGAAGAGGAAGTAACCATAACAGTTTCATTGGTGCACACACTAAAACATATTCCATACCAATCCTAGATGTAGGACTACACTGCACTCACATAGTTTGCGCAATTACATGCTACGGGAATTGCACGTAGCACAGTGCAAAAACGTGTAGCGTAGCAGGCATTTTTTGCTTGCTTGAGGCCCTCAACGTCAAGTTGGCGACCGCGAGCGAGCAAAATAACATCCCCGCGTGACTTTTTCCTCGTATGCGATCAGCAACATCAAGTTGCCGATCGCGAGTGTGGAAAATAAACCTCCCGGCGAGATTCTCAATGCGGGGAGGTCAGGTTTCTCATTGCGAGTGGTCGTGTATGCTCCCGACCGCTCGTGATGAGAAACTACCAGTCCGTGTTGAGAAAGCTGCTGTTTGAGTACAAATCTACTCGAGCGACAGAAAACGACCGCTTACACTGTGCAAGATGTGGTGTACAATAATTGCACAGGGCGGACAAGCATACGGCACTGTGCAATCAGTGCAAACAGCATTTTGCACGGTGCACTACGCAGTTCGCGTAGCTACGCGTAGCTTGTGTAGTGCAAAGTGCACTTCACGTAGCTAAGCGTAGCGCTACTATGCAAACTACGCCCAGGGTTATACCATACTTGAGATGCATTTCACCCAGTTGCACCACCTCCTAGGACTTTCGGATTTGCCAACAGGTATGTCATAAGAGGCCCCATATGTCCTAGGGCCCTAAAGGTCTCGGCAATTCTTCTGCGTAAAGTTCCAATTGGGACCTACCAGAGGCCACATCGGATAGCCATTTCTTCTTTGTGAGTTTACCCTGCTTGCCCAGAGAAGGGCCACCCTTCTCTTTGCCAACAAGAGAGCCACAGGTACAAATTTGCGGGTGACTTGACCAGTCCCTGTGGACACATTGCAGGGTCACAGTCTATTTGTTCTGACACCATATCTGCTAGAGTCCCGGTGACTTGCCTCCAATATTGTGTTATGGAGACACAATGCCAGGGCTCTGCCTCCATTGCCCCACATTCATTTTACACAGTTTGCTTCCACCCGAAACCCACATTTACAAAGTTTGAAAGGAGTATAATACATTTGGGTAAAAATTAGAAATGTATTATTTGCCAATTGTAATTAGAAGATAGTGTAAGTAGTTGTTGCAACAACACTTCCAGTCTGTTCCTTCCAATGGCTGGCAAGTATAGCGTTCCGACCCTCTAGGGCCTTATCAGGGGTCTGTTGTCTATCCATCTGTGCTATAAAGTTTAGTGATGAAATGTCTATGTAATAGTATTTTATTGCAGTGATAGTAGGAGGCTACCATGGGAATTGAAGGTATAGGTCAACCAGGGCAGCCCGAAGTCGGAAATATGTAAACGTCAATAGTGGAGTGTGCCTTTGAGTGCATGAGATGTCTTCAAGAGCTACAAAGATGCCAATGGGGTAGCTGTCTTCTATAGTTTTGAGGCACGTATGAGTGAGTATTTATAGCACAGTATGTTCCTGAGAGATCGCAATTGTAGGGTGGCACCGCAATGGTATTGCGGCGGCATATACCGGGAGCTTTCCTGCCCGACCTCCCAGTGTTCGCCAAGCCATTGATCCGGAGTGCAGTGTGTTAAGTTCTGTGTGTGGTATCCCCTCACGTTTGTGTAGTAGGAGAGCTGGAAGCGGGATGGGAAAGGCATCATCATGCTCCAGCGCAATGTGTGGTATATAGTCATGTGGTGCATACCAATAATGGGCGAAGTGAGCTTGCGCACAGAGGTAGTATGGATGGAAGTGCGGTACATTAAACCCACCACTAGTGTATGGCAATGTGAGTGTATCCAAACTGATTTTTGGTTGCTTTCCTGCCCATGCAATTGTGAGCAAGAGTGTCATAAGTTTCTGAACTAAATGCAAAGGTAAGGCACTGGGTATGTTTGCAAACAGGTATAGAAATTGGTACAATATCACCATCTTTATGACTGCTATTCTATCAGCCAGGGACAGCGGTAGTTTTGAACATCGAGATACCTGATCCTCCAGTTTTGAAATGGCTCTCCCATAGCTAGATCCACCATAAGTTTAGGGACCCAATAAATCCACACTCCCAAATACAGTGTCCTTGTCCGATACTAGTAGGAATTCAAGTAGGCTTTGCTGAGTGTTAGATGTAAGCGGGAGTACAACTGATTTCAAACAATTGATGCACCAGCCTGAGTAGTGTTCAAATCTAATGTATTCCCGGATCACTGGAGATAGGTGCACAGGAGGGTATCTAAAATACAGCACCCTATTGTCTACACAGAGGGTCGAACTTAGAGGATGCAGCTGGAACTGTAATACAGACACAGCATGTATTTGCCGGAGGGCACATGCCAGCGATTCCAGTATGATAGCAAATAACAAGGGCGACAGGGGGCAACCCTGTTGTGTACCTCTACATATAGCGAACCCGTCAGATGTGTGCCCATTAATATGCACCCTGACCACTGGATCTGTGTACTGGATCCGGTGACTTAGTGGGCTTAGTAGACTAATGCGTCCACTGTAGGGGCCTGTGCTTGACCTCATGGTCACAGGTTCAAATCCATACAGGTCCACTCATCCTTCTGAGGTCGATAAAATGAGTACCATTGAGTTGGGAAACAATAAACATATGTTATTCAGCGGCAAGGCATACTTTGGTGAATATGCGCTTTACAAACACACGTTATGTTATAGGGAGCAAAGCCAGCAGAGGAATGCCCATATTGGCTAAAATTGCAAACATGTACTCCCATGCATTAGAATCAGAGGCCTTGGCAGCGTCCAACAGAACTGCCACCTCCTGTAAAGAGGGGTTCAATTGATGCAATTGGGCAAATATTGTGGCACAGAAGTTGTGTGCAGTGGATCGGGACGGTATGAAGCTGGATTGATTAGGCGAAATCAGAGATTGGAACCGCAATGCCAATATTTTAGCTAGAATTGTTGTATCAATGTTTATTAAAGACAATGGTCTCACAATACTCGAGTGCTTTATACGGTTTGACTAGAGTCATTCCAAGGGTGTCATAAGAAGGTGGGCTAACACCTGCTTTTGATAAGCCTCTTCATACATAGCATGTATATGTGGTGCTAGGAGTTCAGCAAGTTTCTCATAGAATTCTCCAGTCAAGCCATTCACCCCAGGAGCTTTACCATTTGGAAGGGTATGTATTTGCTTCTTTAACGGTTAGATGAAATATTTGCCCTGTCTCTGGGTCAACCAAGCCAATGCCACAACCTCTAGGTAAGTTATAATGTTGTCTATTGTTATGGAGGTGCATGTGAATAGAGGCCAGTGTATAAGGGCCAGATGTAAGTGGCCCAATACCGGTCGGTAACGGCCGAAATTACCGAATTTCAGCAGTTACCCACCGGTATTGGGTTTTCGAGATGTAGGTGGAATTTTTTAAGAATTCGGTATTTTACTGAATCGGTAATTTAAGGATTCGGTAAAATACCGAATTCTTAACATACCGATTCGGTAAATTACCGAATCCAGGATGTACTAGGAAGCATTCAAGTTAGTGCATTCCTCAGTTAAGGATTCGTTATTTACCACCAACTAGAAGTTGGTGGTAAATAATGAAAACCTTTGAAAAAGCATTTTTTTTGCTTTTCCAAAAGTGCCATGTTGCAGACATACATGCCCTTAGGGCATGTATCACAGTGCCATGTTGCAGACATACATGCCCTTACGGCATGTATGTCTTCAACATGTGCACCCATGCACAATTGAGGGGTGCAACAGAGTGTCAAAGTGACACCCTGCCACCCTTCAATGTTTCCCCAAGTACCGAATCGGTATTTACCAATTCGGTAATTGACATTCATTCCTATGGGCCTCCAGGCCCATTGGAATGAATGGCAATTACCGAATCGGTAAATACCGATTTGGTAATTACCGAAACTTACTGATTCTGTAATTGTTTAGGAAAAATTACCTACATCCCATTTGCCTGTTCTTAAATACCGAATCGGTATGATTCGGTATTTAAGAATCGGTAATCTGGGATTTCCTACATCTGGCCCTAAGTGTTTAAAAACAGTAAGGATAGAGGGTGTATCATAGTGTTAGCGGGTTTCTGGGTTTAATATCTTTACTATTTGTTCCCCACCTCTCTGTGCTCTCAAGCTTTTCAGCTCGAATACGGCCTGGTGTTCCACCCTCCCCGTATGCATCTGTAACGTGGTGCTTGGACAGAAACGGTGATTCTTGCTCTGCAAGGTAGTTAAACTCAGCTATGTTCCCTCGGATTGCCACCAGGCTAGCTTGGCTGGAATGGCCCATTGTAGTCTCACTCGAGGGAGTGTAGAGTATCTTCTGTTTTGTGTAGGTGAGTAAAAATCGCTTTCAACACTCCCATCTGGAGGCTCATACATATTCCCCTGTTCATGACTGTTGGAAATGGCCCTTTTTGCAGTGCTATCCCCAAACGTTTAGCTTCTTCCTCCTATTTTTTCCTGACTTGTTTATGTTGGTTTTAGGACTCTGGGCACTTTACCATAGCTAATCAGTGCTAAAGTGCATATGCTCTCTGTGTAAATTGTGCTATGGATTGGTGTTTCCATGATTGGATATTTGATTTACTTGTTAGTCCCTAGTAAAGAGCACTGAGTGTGCCAGGCCCTGTGAATCAAATGCTACTCGTGGGTCTGCAGTACAGATTGTGCCACCCACGTATGTGCCTGAAAAAGGTACCTCAGACCTGCCATTGCAGAGTCTGCACACATTTTGTAACTGTCATGTCGAATTGGCCCGTGCACACAATAGCCAGTCCCAAACCTTCCTTTTTCTTACATGTCAGGCACCCTTACGGTAGTCCCAAAGTACCCCTGTGGGCAGGGTGCAGTGTATGGGAAATGTAGGACATGCCCTGGTGTGAGTGGCATGTCCTGATAGTGAATTACAGCCCATTTCGTGTTCCCTATTACAAGGCTAACTGTTCCCCTTGGGACAGAATGGGTAGTTTGTTTATTACATCTTATAAACATAAATGGACCTGGGAACTAGGTGGGGAAATACATTTTTGTACGCCTAAACTCAGAATCTAACAATATACCTTTTAGTTAAGGTGATTTTTACATTCTGTGTTTGAAAATATCACTTTTAGGAACTAGGTATTTTCTTGCTCAGTCATCCGGTGTGCCTCTGCTGGAATGTGGATTACCTGTCTGGGTTTTGGACAACAGATGGCTAGGGAGCATGGGTGGCTCCCGATAGTCTAGGTAGGTCAGGAAAGGGCTGAATAGACCTGGGCTGCGATGGGGGAAGAGGAAGGAGATTTCCTTGCACCTGAAAGGGCCTGGTCTGCCTCCGACAATGCCGTCACCACCCCCTGCCGGATAATCACACCAGAGAAGGCAGAACTGGTTCTGGCTGGGCACAGACACCCTCTGCCTAGAGGATCAAAGGATTTTTGGATACAAATACTGTGGCCAGACCCCGGAACCTTAGAACTCTTTTGAGCTGGAGAAGCTGTGAGGAGGAACTACCACTTTGCTGTGTGCTTTGCTGTGTTGGCCTGCAGTGGCTGCGTCTGTCTTGGGCAGTGAAAGTACTGGACGGAACTTTCTGCAATCTACTTTGGGAGTTTCTCCAAGGGCTTGAGGTTGAGCTTGCCGCCTGTTCAAGAAGTCTCAGGAACAACAAAGACTTCAAGCTCTTCTGCCCGCAGCACTGGGGAATGTGTGTTTTGTGCAGCATCAGATGAAAAGTGACTCGATGACTTCTACGACACCGCTGCCGACTCTGTGTCCTGATGGCACCACAGAAGGCACTGCCGCAATGCCACTCTGCCACGGCCGCCTACTGACCCCACCACCAAGCCGCTGCTTGCACCGTGACCTGTGAGCACCACACTCCGCACCGCCTCGCTTCATGCCAAAGCCTGGGCAAATAGGGAAAAAAAGGGGGAAAGGCTGGGTCCTGTCTCTGTCCGGCTGGACCACTCTTATGAAACAAACAAACCGAATTGCCGGGCAGTGTAAATTGATAGAAACAAATGCACACCTAGTACAATGAATTGCTAGGCTGACAAACCATTTGTGTTTAGTCACTTGTTTTTTTTATATGAAAAAAAGATTTTTACCAAAAACTTTGGCATCAAAGGATTCACACAGCAATTACTGAGGTTCACAAAAACATTGAAAAAACCATATACAATACATAAAGTCAAAACATACACATATATCAATTATGATAACAATGAATATGGACAACTATATAATGCCTCGAGAAATTTCATTTGTTGAGGCACCAATCCTGAATGAAAATAAACAAGTGGACAGACGAGAAGACAAACTAGCCTACTTGTTTTCACCACCACTAGATACACATTAGATGATTTAACATATGGTGCACAAATTAGGAAGACACAAAACTATGCATCAATGTAGACATGTTTGTGGGTTATGTTCCTATTGTGCCCTGCTGGTTCAGTATCTGGGTGGAGCAGGACGCCGACGCGTTTCGAACCCGTTCAATAGGTTAAGGGTTCTCCTCAGGACAAGGATTGGGAAAGACGTTGTCACTTAAGCTGGAAATACCGGGGAACTCCCTTAATGTTTTAAACACTAACAAGTGTAAGGGATGCTGAAGCGCCTGAGTTCAAGTATTGTTGTAATGTACCTTAATTTGTAGGATTTCAAATCTGTGCACGAACACCAGCGGCAGCCGCCGCGCTAGTTCGGCAAGTTTTTAGACGATTTAATCGTAGCTGTGCATCAGGCACCCAAGCGGCAAGAAACTGGCAACACGAGCAAACATGTCTACATTGATGCATAGTTTTGTGTCTTCCTAATTTGTGCACCATATGTTAAATCATCTAATGTGTATCTAGTGGTGGTGAAAACAAGTAGGCTAGTTTGTCTTCTCCTCTGTCCACTTGTTTATTTTCATTCAGGATTGGTGCCTCAACAAATGAAATTTCTCGAGGCATTATATAGTTGTCCATATTCATTGTTATCATAATTGATATATGTGTATGTTTTGACTTTATGTATTGTATATGGTTTTTTCAATGTTTTTGTGAACCTCAGTAATTGCTGTGTGAATCCTTTGATGCCAAAGTTTTTGGTAAAAATCTTTTTTTCATATAAAAAAAACAAGTGACTAAACACAAATGGTTTGTCAGCCTAGCAATTCATTGTACTAGGTGTGCATTTGTTTCTATCAAAGCCTGGGCAAGGCAGTGAGCACTGCCGAAATGCAGCATCGTGATCCTGGTCTCACCGACAATGCCTGCTGATGCCGACACCGAGCCATTGCTCGCACTACAACCTGTGGGCACCGCACTCTGCCCCGCTTCACGACAACGCCTTGGCCTCCCCGACTACGCTGCTCAATGGCGAAATCGATCCTGCTGCTTGCACCGTGGTTCGAGGGCACCGCTCCTAAAGTTACACGATGCACCGCCCTCATCCCGCACCGCAGGCTTGGCCTACAGATGCCTGCACCATCGACTCCATCGGACGCCGTGCTTTCAGAAGCTCAACGAGAGGTTGCTGACGCCCTGCATTTCTAAAAGGTACTGTTTGTGGGTCTTCCCGACACCATACCTGGCCTGCGACGCCGCGGTCAGCCAGAACAATTTGGATTTGTTTGCCCACAACGCTATGATAGCCTCGGACGGAGCTATCGACCTCAAGGAACTATTTTTAAAGCATATTCTGATAAGTGAAGATTTTTGAAGTACTGTATTGTGGATTTTTATCATTTTTGGTCTTGTCTTAAGTATAAAAAAATATTGGACACTGTTCTAAACTGGTGTGGTGTCCTTTTGTAGTGCTTGCTCTGTATTACTGTTGGTTATGTGCAAATGCTTTACACACTGCCTCTAAGATAAGCCTGACTGCTCGTGCCAAGCTACCATGGGGGTGAGCAGCGGTTATTTTAGGACTGTAACTCCCTTATCCTGACTAGAGTGATGGTTCATGCCTGGCTTTGGCACATGCCCTAGCCTGCCAAAAATCCCATTTCTAACAGCGACCTTGAATGCCTCCCATATAGTGTCTTTTACCTGTACAGTCCCGATATTATCTGCAAAGAACTCAATAATTGATGAGAAAATCCCCTCCATGAACATGGCATCTGGTAGAGCCATCGTTCAGAACCTTAATGTAAATGGGGCAGGAGTGATATTGGGCATTATTAATCGAAAATTAAGTGGGAATGTTCGGAAAGTATTTTAGGCATGTGTTTTACCACTTCCACCCACAGGCACACCTCCTTGGATCTCAACCAATAGTCTAATCTAGACCATGACCCATGGACTGATAGCACAAATGTGCCCTCTCTCAGTAGTGGATGTCATAGCAGCCAGGCATCTACCAGGCCGCATATCTCCAGAGTCTACCGGCTGACAACTGCAGTTTGTTTGCCATTCCAGTCCGACAACGCAGAACTATCTACTCTAGGGTCTAGATAAGTGTTTAGATCTCCTCCCCAAATAATATTGGTGGGCAAAAGAGTGTGGATGCGACACCATGTCTATGCGAAGAAACCAGGATCGCCTACATTGGGAACATATGTATTGACCAGTGTGATAGGGGAGCCATACAGAGTACCCTAGACAATTGACAGACAACCCTGATCATCCACCAAACTGTAAAGGATACCCCCCATTTAACCAATAACAGGACCCCTCAAGCGTAGGAGTAGGACAATGCAAGTCTGTAAACAACCCACCTAGATCCAATTTCCTAGTCCCTGCGGCATGCCAGATGTGTATCCTGCAGGAATTTAATAGGTATATCATGATGGTCTAGATAATTAGGGACGCGTAAGGGGGTTATTGAGCTCTCGTGTATTCCAGGTTAAAAGATTTACATGACCTCCAGCTTTGTCAATTGTTTTAACATATGTGAAATTTTTGAAGTGTGTTAGGCAATGTGTGGTGTATGTCAAGGAAGGCATAATGGGTTACGCTCCGGTGATGTACATACAATCTAATCATTAACTCCCCTCCCACTTCAGCGTTCCATACTTGCTAAAGACTTTCCCTGGTTCAACAACAATCAAATGAAATAACATAATCAAAAAAGCATGGCTAGTGCAAGCCTACTTATCAAAACAATTTGGGTTGCTCCCTCTTGAGGTGTTGCCAGGTTCCTAGTACCCCTCCAGGTGAAGGAAGGTGGCCGGGGAAAATCTGGGCCATGCCATCTCACTAAAGCAGGTCATACATTGTAGGTCGGCTGCCACCTATATAGAGGGACCAGTGTCCAGGGCCGGACTGGGCGTAGTGGGCACCAGGCGTTTCCCAGGTGGACCACCAGGGTGGGGCCAGTTTTTGGACCCTGGGGTCATTTTGTTAGCGGGGTCGGCAATGTCAGCCCCCTGTAACAAAATTGGCTGAAACCAGCCTTAGCAAACAGCTCAGCCCACCCGCCTTGCCTGCCCAGGGGGAGCTGGTAGAACAGTTTGCCAGGGCCGGTTTCTGTTCCCAGTCCAGCCCTGCCTGTGTCCTCCCACCCTCATTATTCACAGTTCAGAAGCACAGTTCAACCATTGAATGAAGCAATCCATAGGTATGTATTCTATGAGGCATCCTCTTCGTCGATTTCTTTCAGGGAGTGATCTCGCTTTGTGGAGAGAGAAATGTTATGGAATCCTTTGGTGCCTTGGGGTTTGTGGAAATGCTTTTTTACCCTCCGCACCTATGAGAAAGCGTGCCGAATTAAGCACGGCGTACAGAATCTCAGTCTTTTGTAATTGTTTCTTTAGGGATAAGAACTTCTGACGGGCTGCCGGGACCGACACTGTGAAGGCCGGATAAATGCGATCTGATTGCTCTGATAGCTGATTTCTTTTTTTTCACATACCAGCCGGAGTACTGTGTCTCTGTCATGATAGTTCAGTAGTTTCACTATGTTTGGACACGGAGGTGTGCCGGGTACAGGCAGCGCCATGAGTGATATGTGGGCTCTTTCCACTTTCAATAAGAGCCACATGTTCTTGCTGCTGAAGCACTGTGGTTAGCATCATTTCTACATGAGTTTCCATCTTTCCAGTGTTGGTTGACTCAGGGACCAAGGTTATTCACAGTTTATAGCCGCACAAACCTGTGACCACATCCTCGTATTTTGCTTAAATTACTGCGAAAACCTTCTCCATATTCAGGCATTTTGTGCACATTGATTGCAATTCATCTTCTGTTGTCAAAATCCGCTGCTCTGCCGCCATAAGTCATATTGATTGCTTATCCAACTTGGTAGGTATATGGTCCATACGAAAGTTCAGGGTATTGATTTTCTCAATAGATTGGCGCCTGTTCTGCATCACCTGCAGTGTGGTCTCCCATGTAGGCGCTCTCGGGGAGTCTGAGGCCTGCTCATGATCAAACTGGGTGTCCTGAGATGGTTTAGCAGAACTCCTTATCTCAAAATTAAGGCGTGCTTGACTTCTATCTGCGTTTCCCATGGTTGCTCGCTCAGCCGTTGTTGTATCTCCTATCTAATCCCCACATAGATGGCTCCCTAGGTTGCTGAGGAGCACTGCACCAATATCACCAGGGAAGGGCGCTGTCGTTCTGGGAGGGAACTATTGTGCTGTCTCTCATGCTTGCTCACCCCGCCTAAGTTGTATCTGCATGCCCCAATTTCAACAGCCATCTTCAGAGGACACACATCCTCACCCACAAAGCCTCAGCTGTTATGTTTCATAGGGTACCCCAAATATAGGCTTGAGTAATTACCTGACCCGTCACCTACATTTACCCTTCCATTGTACTACATAACGGGTTTTGGTATTGACCTTACCTATTTAAGTGCTGCATAAATGTTGTGTCGTTTTCCCCGAAAACTAGCCTCATTAATTATGCCTAAGGATTTTCAGAATCACAGCAGGATTACCATCTTCTGCATAATAACTGAGTATAAAGGTCATCCCTTCCGTCGTACTCAGCTGACTTGGCACAGCAAGATAGAACCCCTGAGGGTACCTTTTGGGTGTATATACACCATATCTTTTTTGGGGCTGGCAGAGGAGAAAGATTTCCATGCTGATACACTGACGTGAGACGCTGAGATTCCTGCATGCAGACACTCCAGCTTGCAGTGGTCTGACATCCATTGTTGGGTGTCCATCTCGAGACCAAAACGAGGTCCCATAGTCTC
Organism: Lissotriton helveticus; assembly: GCF_964261635.1. Taxonomy (NCBI): domain Eukaryota; kingdom Metazoa; phylum Chordata; class Amphibia; order Caudata; family Salamandridae; genus Lissotriton; species Lissotriton helveticus. The sequence continues at coordinate 1,927,601,179 of NC_136057.1, forward strand.
TCACTTCAGGTAATGGGGCGGGCTTCAGTCTAGGGGGATTCTTGGCTTTACAACCACATACATGCTAGGTACAATTAGGTACATCTTGTTAGGTTTGCTTTGTAGGAGTGCAATCACTACTGTCATTTATTTATATACTTGCCTGTATTCATTGTTTAAGCATTATGGTAGGAATCAACCATCCATTTACTCTATTGGTGCTTATAATCATTTATATCTGTTTCTGTCTTATGGTTGTTTCAGCACACTTGTTTTACACTACAATGATGCTGGTTCGATAAATGCTTATTGAAAACGTCCCCACCGTTTATTCCGTGTATCTCTCTGAGACAAAGTGAGTATGAGTGACTGAGCAAAAAGTACTGTACTGTTTCCACGATCCCTAATCGGACAGAGTTGTCATGTTCGATAGTTGCCAAGAACTATTATCTCCTTGGTAGGAGTAGTTTACAGTGGCACTGCGAGCTAGCTGGTATACAGGCGAACATACCCGGTGGGGGTGTCTGGAATCAGTCTGTACAACAATCCCAAAACTATGTTGTCTAACCGAAACGTGCAGATCCTATATAGGTTTATAGGAACTACACAACACAGCTGGTGTTTGTTATGGGGTGGTAAGTGCGGATCTACGCGCATGCAGTTAATCATGGAGTATCTCGACTTCACAGCAGCACATAAAGGCTCAGACCGGTCACAGCACCAGCCGCCCACAGGCGATGATCTGTACTGGTTACTGGCTGTTGGCGTTAAGTCAGGCTACGTTGTGCTGCAGGTTTTCTTTTCTTGCCACTCTCCCCCTACAGAGAATGCACTCCCAAGGCAGGATAGACACACTTTTTTGCCAACTATAAGTGTTTTCTAGCCTGGCCACACAAAGGGGCCCCTTGGCGTCCCCGATCGCACTCGCTGGTACTGCGCAGCAGAAGGGCTCGTCGCTGTCTCACATTCCAGGGAGTGCAGGCTGCATCTGCTCTCAGGGAGCCCACCATTTTGGGTGGTCTGCAGGTCTCTGGATGCAGCAACTATCTCCAGCAGCTCCCCAGTCGTGCAGTACATGTTAGGCACTGTTTGATGGGGTGGGTGGGGGCTTCATGGCACACCTTTCACTATCCTCCCTGCTGCGCTCATGTCTTCCGTTCAGATCCCAGTCACCCAACTCAGCACATGCTCCAGCCATTCATCTCAGTGCAGTCTACACAGTTAGCTGTCACAGGCCGACATCCCTGTGCAAGTGGCAACATCAATGTACTTTAAGGGTCCCCGCAGCTTCTTTCAGGTGCCCCAACACTCATGGATGTCTGTAACGAAACTTGAGGGGGACCCCTGCAAAATACATGCAGGGGCCCCTCCACTGTACAAACCCAACTAGAAGCTCTCAGGACAGGGGCCTGCCAGTGCTAGAGGGGGGCCCCCGAACTTGGGGTCCCCCTCACACAGGGGCTGCTGGGGCTTTTGTTACGTCCCTGCCAAAACTGAGTCTGCACTATTTCTGTGGTGGTAGTCGGCACATGGCAGGATAATAGGAGAACCTTTGTACCTGGCCCGCAGAGCTACACTACATTATGGCCATCTTGCCGTAGACTTTCTAGCGCCCCCCTTTCTAGTGTATTTAAAGCAAATAAAAGAAAAACAGATCTCACAAAATGAAACAGTCATAGAAATTTAGGATGAAACTGGTCGCTGTTCGAAGCCAGTTGCACACCCTAGAATTTAACAAAGCAAATTATATTCTGGCCAGTCGCAGTCTAAGTGCAAGAGGGAGCAACCAAGGCGGATATGTTAATAGCAAACAAATTCCAGGCAACACGTGCAGGAAGATCCTTTCGAGGGATAATAGGTGAGACAATGGGCAACCTAGACAACAGATTAGGAAAAGCTAAGGGCATTTCAAGTTTTCTATTGGAATTGATACTCAGTCTCCCTATCAAACTCTGCTGCAATACACAGAGACATGCATTCAAGTTACCTCGCGACCTTGCCCATCCCCTCCATGAATTGATCAACTAGAAGAGACCATTACTGTAGGAGAAGTGCTCTTGGTGAATAATAAACAGAAATCAAACAAAGTCACTAGCCCAAATGGATACACTCTCACATTTTATAAACTCTTTGCTCCCCTGATAGCCCTACCCAACCGAGGTTTTTAAAAGGTTGTATTGAACCCAACAGTTATCCCGGACAATCACAAAAGCTATGGTCACCCTGTTAGCTAGACCCAAAAAAGACTACACAGCTTGTTTGTCTTATTTCCATGCTGAACAATGATGAAGATTTTCGCCTGAAGATAGTACAGCCACTCTTGATGCAGGCTGGTCAGATGGAACTCACCTGACCAGATCTACCAGCAATAATGCAAAAAGCAGCTCTTCGTCTGATAGGCTTGATATTCAAGAGGTGGAATTCCCTACCCTAGACATAGAGAAAGGGCTCGAGAGGGTTGATAGAAGATGATAAGGGTTAGTCTTGATGTAGCTAGGCTGGGAGACAAGTTTGAAGAGTGAGTGAACAGCCTTTATGCTCCACTCTCGGTCAGAATTCATGTAAATAGCAGCATGACCTCTCATAGTACAGATAACCAGATGAGAACGAAGTAGAAATGCCCACTTTCCCATGCTCTTTGTGCTGTTCCAGCAGATGTGGTATCATCAGAGTATCCAAATAATGCACTTTCACCATATGTAGAACGCCAGCTTTTGCTGATGGCATTCTCTTGTCTCCTACAGCACCTTGTCATTCCCTTTACGAGTAAATTCCTCTCTTATAGAGTACTACATCCTAGCAGGTTTCCACATTCAGTTGTGCAAATCAAAGCGTCTCATATGGTCAGAGAGCTAAAAGATGGCCGAGGACTGAGACTCTCTTCTTATTGGCCTCTCAGGGGGCTTTATAACAGCACCCCGGACCTCTATAAGTGTTCCAGGAGTGACTTTAAAACTTTACTTAGGATGACTAAATCCTCCCTGAAGTCTTAATCATGCGCTAATGTGACTAGGGAGAACAGTGTCCCTTAAAATGACGATACTCCTGAAGAAACTGTATCGTTCAACACCAAGTATAATAATGACAGTAATAGGGTGTACAATGTCTTGCGATGACATATGTTCTTGATATAACACTTATCTGCAGCCTTTTAGATCACAATGGTGTATGAGGATTGCCTTTGATTCTCTCTAATTGGATCTTCTTTAATTCTCTTCAATCTCCTCTGCTCACATTATCTCCCTTATCATCGTGCCCTGTGTGTGTTGCTAATGTTACTGGGAATCTACAGTCATTCATTTACATTTGTGTGTTCATAAGAGCCCATGAAGTTCTGTTGCTTTTTGGGTCATACACAATGTTTGAAGTTTCACTGATCTGTTTATGTATAACATATTGCTCAAAGGTTTGGAAAACCAAAATAGTTTTGATCACACTTAAAGAAGTCTGTCTTAAGCTGTTGTTAGATCAGTGTATATATATGTGTTTTGTATGTTAAATCCTGTTTGAAAAAAAATAGTCTTTTCTCTGTTTTTAATAGTCATTTTTAAATGTTTGTATAAAGTCAGTGTATGTGGTTCGTATTTGTGACTAGCTATGTGTATTTATATGTATATTTATGTGTTTGAAATCTACAGCCCTAAAGAAGTCCGTTTCAAGGACGAAACGCATTGGCTGTGCCGTTGTGAACAAGTGATGCTCATGACCAGGGGCCTCATTTATGAGGCCTTGCGTGAGTTTTGCGCTTCCGATGCGTCACTTTTTGTGACGCATCGGCGGCGTAAAACATGCCTCCTGATGCGCACTATTTACAAAGTGACGCATCTAAGCAGATGCGTCACTTTGTAAACCCCTGCGCTATATTATACCTGCGTCAGGTATAATGTATGCAGAGGGGGCGTTCACCCGCAAAAAGCCTCGTAATAATGACGCAGTGAAATCTATGAGATTTCACTGCGTCACTTTTAGGATGCTATTGCGTCAAAATCTTGCGCCTGCCTCACAGCAGGCGTAAGACTGACGCAGGCCCTTTCACATGGGGCTTGCCCATGTGAAAGGAAGCATTGCTGGAGTTGCGTCACTTTTGTGACACACTCCAGCAATGCGTCACTTTTGCACCTACAGATACGTCAGAAATACTGACGTATCTGTAACTCCTTGCGACATGATGCGTCATATTATAAATATGACGCATCAATCATGTCGCAGGGAGAGCGCAGTGAGAAGTGACGCATCGCTGTTTTCACGCAGAGATGCGTCACTTTTCATAAATGAGGCCCCTTGTTTTTAAGGGAAAAAAATTGTTATTGGAATACAGGAAATTTTGGAAGAACACTGTTGTTTGAAATAGACGTTATATCTGTTCTTCCTGGATAGTAATATGTGGTGCACCTGTGCTTTTGTTTAAAACTCCTGAAGAAACTATATATATTCTCGTTCCTGAGACGGCAGTGGAGTGGAGATTATTCAGACAAGCATGCTCGTTTTCACTTATATATATACCTGCATTACAAGGCAACATGTTTTTGCGCAAGAAGGGATATTTGGCTGCCTAAAAATAGTCCCTCGAGGCATTTTCCTCTTTACATGTATCGAAAGAGGAAATAACAAGGAGAAATCAAGATTTTTCTCCTCATTATGCCATCCTCTGGGAGGTATAGCACTTTCATGCATTCCCTGGTTTACAAACCTTTTTTAATCAGGGAATGTCTGAAATCCATTTGTGGATGCACGGGAATGCCCATGTTCCACCCATGGAACGCTTCCAGAACGAAATGTACCTCGATGAAAGGTGCTCCATTGAGTTACATTTCTTTACAAAACCATGCAAGGTGGCGCAAATCACCCAGATGAGGCTTTGAAAATATCTACAAGCATTTTGAGTTGTGGCTGCTCCACAAAAGTGGCACAATCATGGAGAAAAAGTTTAGTACATCTGGTCCCTAGCTTCCAAACTTTGCGCTACTTATAGTCTCAACTAGCCCCGGTATAGTTTGCATATAATAAACAACGAGCAAACGAATTGGACACCACATAAGATCAGAGAAACTCTGGGCTGCTATCTGCACCTGGGTGAATCATTTCACAACCGCATGCTCAAGGTCATGAAACACTGCAAGATTTCATATTATAGCCATTACACTCCAGCATTACTGCATACATTCAACACAAGTTCCACCCATATGTACATTCATGCCCTTCCAAGCTTTAGGTACCAAGGGAGGATAAGAACATGCACACAAATAATAGAGAACACGTGAGGTCTGACGTCACACCGTAACACAGCATAGTTGTACTGCAGTTAGAAATAAAGCAGAGTTTATGACACTCGTTTGTTTCTATGTTAACACTCCCTGTTCAGAAGCCCAACTCATAAAGAGATAATTCCAAAGATAACAACCCGCTTTGCCCAGATAATAAAAATGTCTCATCAATCATGAGTAATTATAAACTGGGCTGCAACCCAAGCCTTTATGTGTTGGCTGGAGCAAAGTGAGCCTGCATTGTAGACTGCTGAGGTTACTTGTCTAAAACATGAGCTGCGTAGAGGTGACCTATCAAACCCACTCCACTGTTAATGAGATGTCAAGACCATCTGAATTTGTTGATCCACAGAGGGACAAGAGCAGAGGGGAGGAAACATCCCTCCCTGCAAAGAGGGTGCACTAGGGGCAGGTGGAAGGCCAGATGGGAAGGCGTGCCAGGTATAAATATCCAAATTGTACTTTGAAATGTCCTCATATGGTGTCGATCATGGAGGCTCGATGTTGCGTCAGGAGCACTTCCTCTTGGGCCCAGATTAGTAAAGGTCAGACAGGTTCTTTGAGCCTCTGACCACTTCACAGACCAAAATGGACCCCCCCCCCAACTACCCAAGGTGCTGGAATAGTTGTGTAAGTCACAAGTGTGGTGTCAGATGGGGCGTGGGCCTGCGTGCTCGCACGCTGCCCCACTCTCCCCTATCCAAGGGGGCGGAGAAGCACTGGGGGGTACCTAGGGAAGAGAGTGGTGTCCAAAGAGGGGCAGTAAGAGACACATAGATATGGGCTTTAGGAAAAAGAAAGGGAAAATAGCAAGTAGGAGAGAATGACAAAAGCAAGTAACTGGGGGCACAGCAGGATGAGGTAAAATGCCCCCACCCTCCAAACAATGTCTCTAGGAGAAGTAGAGAGTAGATCAAGGAGTCATACAAGCCTTACTGGCCATATAAGCAGGTACAAGACCTATGTGGATGATATCATCCCAGCAAATTCAAGCAGGATTTTAATTGTGATTTTTTATAATCCATTTGATAGGATTACAGTCACAGAACACTTGCTCAACCTAAAGACCTACTTAGAGGGTTATAGGGAGAATTATTCTGCACCTTATTCGGTCATTATTTTAGGGGATTTTAATATACATATATGTCATAAGCAATGTGGTATTTTTGATTGTTTAGGACTCAACAGGATTCCCGCGCCCCACTCTGAACTTACCATACAATGTGAATATTTGGAGCAATTTATAGCAGATCTGGGCCTCATTTATCCATCTGATTTAGGTGACATAGGCGCTATCCCAACATTTAAAGGGAGGGGAAACGTTACAACTATCAACTATATTTTTATAAATACCGCTCTTGAACTATTTGTCAAGGATTATACAGCTTTGTGGTCTCAATTTAGTGACCACAATCCTATACATCTGGTTTTGGGGGTGGTATTAGCCTTAATTTGGAGATTAATAAATGGGTTACCACTGCAGTATTTAAGAATATAGATCAGGGTCATAGACTGAAGTGGAGTATGGTCATTCCTGCAGATTTCTGTAATGGATTAGCCAATACAGTAGGGTCAGAACTGGAGTTGTGCTGTGATAGTGAGGCAGGAGATGATGGTGTTCTAAGTGCACACGATAAAATTAGTAGGCAAGTGGCACAAGATCTTTCACACCCTCTCAAAGAACACGTAAATAAAGGAGAAAGGTGGTCTGATCATAGTTGTACAGCTGCACATCAAAAATTAATGTGTGCACTAAAAAATAGCACACAAGATAAGACCTACATAGCTGATTGTAGGAAAGAGTATAAATTAGCTAAAACTCAGATTAAAAATGATGCTTTTATGGAATTAACATCTATTGACGTGTTAAAAAAACAGCGCCAAATTTTGGAGCATAGTGAATAGACCCTTTTTCTCTGACTGTAAAAGTGGTATGTTGGAGTGTAATATTCCTGAAGAGGATTGGTACAATCATTTTAAAGTTATATATGGGGACCAGGGAGAAAACGAACCAAGGGATTCTATTTATGTGGGCAAGAAATATTTTCTAACCTTTACAGTTAGTGAGGTAGCAAAGGCTATAGCCCAAATGCCTAAAAATAAAGCCCCTGGCCCGGACGGGGTTCCCGCTGACCTCTTCTTAACAAACATATCCCTTTGGTCTAAACTGCTTGCCAATGTTTTTAATAAAGCCTGTAAAGTGGGTTTACCTAAAATCCTGGTCGCTATCAGTGATAGTACCAGTTATTAAAAAGGGTTCTAGAAGTGACCCACACTGTTACAGGCCAATTTCTTTGATCGACTCTTCTGTGAAAGTGCTAGGACTCTCTAACCTTCAGTATGATTTTAGGAAGGGAAGAGGTACCACCGATTAGTGCCTTAACTTGCTCTTGTTGACCGGGAAATATACCATTGCGAAGAAGGGCACACTTCATTTGGCATTCATGGATCTTTCTTCGGTTTTTGACCGAGTGAACAGGTCCAAGTTATGGCATCTGCTCTTGAAATTAGGATTAGATGAAAATATAGGAAATTTTCTGGCAGATCTGCATCAAGATCTGGGCGCCACAGTACGATACGATCAAAGAGGGAACCTATCACGTAGCTTCCGAATAATTAAAGGAGTGAGACAGGGCTGCATTTTGGCCCCTTTGTTATTCACTTTATATATTAACAATCTTGAAATAGTTCTATCGGGTGCTTATAGTGATATCCCGCGTATAGGAGAGAGATTAATTCCGGCCCTGTTATATGCGGATGACGCTGCTCTACTAGCTAGAACTGCAAACGGCCTACAGCAGCTTTTAACCACTTTTGCTTCATTCATGAAGTCCTTGGACTTGGATGTAAATTTCTCTAAGTCCCACATTATGATCATGGGGGCCAAGCCAAAGAAATGTAAAAGTCAATATTGTGAGGGAAACAATCTCACACGGGTAACGTAATTCTCATATTTGGGAGTGTTATTTGACGAAATAGGCTCCTGGATCCCACAAATGCAGGCCAAAAGAAATTTAATGGCAAGATCAACTGTTGCTGTTTTAGATTTTGCTCACAGATTGGGCTCTGAACCCATACAAGCTATGTTAAATATCTACAGGGCTAAATGTCTGGCCGTTGCGAGCTATGGTTCAGAACTTTAGGGCTACAGAAATGCCGGGAACGTGCAAATAGTGGAAAATACATTTCTAAGAAGTTTGCCAGTGAAGAACCGGGTTATTTAAGACCCAGCGGCGCCAGGGGCACGCCCAAAGTCTTCGGGTATCACCTGTCTTCAAACACAGAGACACGAAATCTTCTTGGTGACGTCAAAGATCGAATTTATTGGCTGCAGCCAGTAACAAAAGTCCTAGAAGTCAACACGGTATGAGTTCTCAGGAGACTGCTCAATTTTACAAAGCAAGCCATCCCTTTTTATGCCAAAAATCACATTCCAGACAAATACTTTACATTTACAAACTGTCCAATCACATGCCTCCAGATCAGAGGTATCGCATGACGGTAAAACCCACTTTTCAGTTGCCCAGCCCACGATCGATCAAAAGTCAAACCCAACATTCTTCATCAGACAGGTCGATCGAACCCATAATAAAAACGGGCACATCCCCATCGTAAACAGGCCATAAAGAAAGGAGCAGAGACAGGTGTGAGTAAGATAAGACATAGTTGAGTGCAATAAAGGGTTTATGATGTCCTGTGCCTTGATCCTCTATCTTGATCAGCTACTGGGAAAGGAACTGGCCTAACAAGTTTGGCTTCAGGCAAGAGGGTCGTTCGCTCGGGTCATTGAGAAGTCAGCTAAAGTGTACGTGTGCTAAAGACTCGTTGGGCCGTAGTCATCAGCCTATGTGAGGGCAACCACAAAATGGCTGCCGTACACAAAATGGAACCCAAGGGTTTAGAACGAATCCCTAAATACGTAGTGAATCCATCGGTGTAACGTGACGAAAACACTCATGCTTGCCGTACTAACTGGGTATGGTTCGCTAATACCAAATTCGTAGCGAAACCATAACCTTTATGAAACGGGTTCAAGATTCACGGAACCTCAGACCCTCCTTTTGCCCTTACATAGGCAATAACCTACACTCACGTCAATCTGAGTCCAGGTCTATATTCATCAGATCATCAAGAGGTTGCTGAAGCATAATCCTATTACTTAGTACCTCTCTTGGGACAGGGCTCCTTGCACACGTAGTAGCACAGAGGCCACATATAGCAGGAGCGCACTGCACACAAAGACAGAACAGAAAAAGAGTTGCTAAAGCCATCCCAATGATCATCAGAATCTTCCATCCCCAGGTGGATAACAGTTCCCAGAACCATCCCATCAACGACCAATCTCCTTTATCCACGTGTACAGATTCGGAGATCTTAAGTAACTTGGAAATGGCCTGGTATACTGTCGGAGCATTGTCTGGAATAAAAACGCAGCAGCTCGATTGGATCACTTTACATACCCCACCTCTATCTGCAAGTATGACATCTAATGCAACTCTGTTCTGGAGTGTCATAAGACGATCCGACTGGAGCTCAGCAGTCAAGTTACTAAGGGCACCGGCAGTTTCAACTACGGTGGACTCAACCACTCTCGTCAATTGCCGTATGTTCCTGCTGTTAACCATCGGTCCCCAAAACGGCAGAAAACCCTTCAAGAAATCTCCAAATTCTTGTCCTGCAGTATCTTCCTTACTGAAGACACCTCTAACAATTCTCGTCTTGTGGTAACCTGCCGCAGCTGTATAGGTAGGAGGCAACAGGAAGGAGACAAAACATGTGCCCGAGAAGTCAGGGGGCAACCATGTGTACGCCCTATCGTAACAGACAAAATAGGTACCCTTAGCTGCTAGAAATGATGGGGAAGTCTGGGACGCAAAAACATACGTCTCAGTGCAGATACTCTTCCCTAACTGAGCTCTCGTATTCTCGCCATTACCTTGCAGACAAAGATGACCCTGATGGGGTACGATCCAAATCGGAGAGGATTTTTTCGCTCGGTGGTTCTCACTCAGACTAACTCCATATCCAGTCACGTTCCATCCAATATATGCTAGTGTCTCATCTCTCGGGATCGTCTCATAGGAGCTAACTCCTCTAATCATATCGACTATACCCTTAACTAGAGCACTATTCTTTGGATTGTCCTTCACAGAACGTAGGGGGTAGACTTCACGAGCATAGATGAACATCGTTCTGTATGCCCACACAGAACCATTGTAGCTGAATGGCAGGACTAGGTAAGGAATACCTTTATCAGTAGTATGAGGCATAAGACCACACACCCAACAGTTAGTCGTGTTCACTGCTAGTTGGTGTTGGTGCAGAAGCTGAACAAAGGAGTTATTAACGAATTCCAATTTTCTAATGGATTCATGTTCAGGCAGAGGATGAAAAGAATGCGAAGAAACAGTAGAAGAAGGTATGGGTTGTGTAGTGGGTGCAAACGTCACTTGAAAAGAGAATATAATATATCCCATTAAAAACATCATCAAGCTAAGTAACATAAAAAGACATAATATTAAAAAACATTTTCTACTCATAATTCGACACATTTTGCTCTTAAAACTTATTTCCTCAACAGGTCTCTCCATCTTGAAAAACTCCATCCTCTAACCGTGCTGTTCGCGGCTGTTGGTTCTTCCTGTGCTAAGGAATGCGTCTGTCAGTCCAGGGAACGCCCTAGGACCAACCAGAACCTCGACCTTGTGTCTTCGGCTTGCACTCCCAAGTCTTTACACCGCGACCCTACAGCTGAACCCGGATGGCGGTCCGAAAAACAAAAATCGGTCAAAACAGTTTCTCAGATGGGAGAGCTGAATTTCAAAAATAGCAAAAAGGAAAATCTCTTAATTTATTTGTCCCATGACTCTTGGTCGCAAATTATAACGGCCTTTATCAGGCAATGTCTGGTCGCGGAATAACAGTTCAGGCTCAGCAGTGTCCAATCGAACTGACAGTGGCACAGCTTCTTGCAGAAGATTGTCACTTTCACGCTCAGAACTTGTTCCAATTAAACGTGCATCGCTAAAAGGCAGAAAACGAGGCACAGTGTCTGTCTCTGAATCAGGAATACCCTCCTGGACCCACCGGTCGTACAGCAGAGGCAAAGGAACCCTCTTACAATGTACGCCGTGGATCCAGTTCTTCTTTCCTTGCACTCGCACTGCAGATCGCGTTGATAACAGCACCAAGTAGGGACCAATCCAACGAGGCTGATCGTTCTTTGTCCGCTGAAAATTCTTGATCAGCACCCAGGAGCCGGGGTCAATGGCATGTCCTGGATCTTCAGAAGCCTAAGGCAATGTATCATGAACCTGTTGGTGTAAGACACGCAATTTAGCCGTCAAATCATACAGATAGTCAAGCAATACAGGGTGTTCAATCTCGCTGAATTTCGTCGGCCTCGGCACTCCCCATATGTTTGCCGGGCGACCAAAATTATTTCATAGGGACTAAGTCCCACTCGAGAATGTACAGTCATCCTAGTTGATAAAAGTGCTAATGGCAACGCGTCAGGCCATTTAAGACCAGAGCTCGCCTGTATCTTGGCAAGTTTTAACTTAAGAGTGCCATTATAGCACTCTACTAGACCAGCTGATTGTGGGTGATGTGCAGCGTGGAACTTTTGTCGGATTCCTAAACCATCACACACTCTCTTCATCACTTGACCCACAAATTCACTCCCATTGTCACTCCAGACCATTCTCGGCAAACCGTATCTAGGGAAAAACTCCTTAACAAGGGCTTTAGCTGTGGACAAGGCAGTATTATCTTTTAGGGGATATGCTTCTACCCATCTCGAAAAGGCGCAAACAACCACGAGTACGTATTTCAGGTTGTTGCATCTCTCCATGTGAATAAAATCTAATTGTAAAACCTCAAACGGATATGTCGGAGGCGCAAAATGACCAGCTGGAGTTGGAGTTCCCTTACCAGGATTGTACAATTGACAAACCATACAATTCTTGACCACATTCTCTGCGCACTTAGGAATTCCAGCATTTTGCCATACTGGAGCCAACAACTTACAAATCCCTTTCACACTGATATGAGCCATTCCATGCGCCATCGTAACCACTGCAAGCACGTACGCATCGGGTAACAACCATCACTGATGCTCTGACAACTCAACCCAACAACCATTCACATCCAATTTACCCGTACTCTCTCTCCATACGCTCAACTCTCTCTCTGTAGCTTCAGCTTGAATAGACTTCACACTTTCTATCGTATCCTCACACATTCCAACATCACCAATCCATCTTGCAGGGCCTGAAACATACATTCGCCTCATCACATCCCTCGCCACATCTTTCGCGACTTCGTCTGCAAACGCATTACCGCGACCAACGTCATCGGTCACCTTCTTGTGTGCACTGCATTTCACAATCGCAGCTTGCAACGGCAAGGTAAGTGACTCAAGAAGCTCATTCACCAACTGACCATTCTGAATCTTCGTTCCATAAGACGTGAGGAACCCACGTTCCTTCCACAAACGTCCAAAACTATGAGCCACACCAAACGCATACTGGCTGTCGGTATATATGGTCACTCTCTTTCCTTTTGATAACACACACGCTCTCGTAAGTGCAATCAACTCTGCTGCTTGAGCTGAATTATGTGGGATACGTGCAGCTTCGACAATCGTATGCAAAGTCGTAACAGCATATGCCGCACTCGTATCACCATTTGGAAGCTTGAAGCATGAACCATCCACCCATAAGGTACCATCACACTTCACAAGAGGAGTGTCCTTAAGATCTACTCTCCCTTTCGTTTCCTTTTCTGTCCTGAGAAAACAATCATGCTGTTCAGAAACATCTGTCTCTATTGAAATCGGCAACAACGTAGCTGGATTCAACGTATTGCATCTCTTTATGTGCACATGACTCGCTAAAAGTGTCAACTCATAACCTGACAATCGAGCACTAGTTAAGTGCTGTGTCTTAGTCCTGTTTAACAAAGTATCCACTGCATGTGGAACCCTGACAATCAATGTATTATTCATCACCAACCCAGCAGACTGTCGGATGGAAACAGCTGCTGCCGCTGTGGCTCTCAAACAACTCGGCAACGCTCTAGCTACCGGATCCAAAGTTGACGAGAAATACGCGCATGAGCGTTGCTTGTCCCCAAACGATTGTGTCAACACTGACAACGCACATCCCTCTCTCTCGTGGACATAAAGTGTAAAGGGCTTACTGTAGTCGGGGGTACCCAACCCAGGAGCCGAACACAATGCATCCCGCAATTCAGAAAACCTTTTCTGACAATCGTCTGACCATGGAAGGGGATTCGGGGTATCTTTACAAGTCAATTTCAACAGAGGTTTGGCCAGCAGAGAAAAATTCGGTATCCATTGTCTACAATATGACGTGATACCCAAGAAAGCACACACTTCTCTCTGTATAATTGGCACACTCATTTTCGCAATCGCTTGAATTTGTTCTGGGGTCAACCTTCTTCCCTCCTTCGATAAGAGATGACCTAAGTAGGTCACTTCTTGTCGACAATACTGTAACTTCGAAAGAGACACCTTGTGATGGAAGTCAGACAAATGACGCAACAACGACAAAGTAGCTTCCTTACAGATCTCCTCAGTATCGGCAGTGACTAACAAATCGTCGACGTACTGGACAAGAGCAACACCATCAGGTAAAACAATCGTATCAAGCTGTGCTTTCAAAGCCTGACTATATATATAAGGACTTTCACAATAGCCTTGAGGAGCGCGTTTGAACCGGAAACTGCGACCTCCTAAAGAGAAGCCAAAGATATCCCTACTCTCCTCGGCAATCGGGATGCTGAAGAAAGCATTCTTCAAATCAATCACCGAGAACCAAGTGGCTGATGCTGGAATCATGGTCAATAAGGCAGTGATATCTGGAACAACAGGAAATTGTGGAACTACTATCTTATTCACCTCACGGAGATCGATCACAAACTTGTAAACGGGTGGCTGAGAAGAGTCAGTGCGTTTCAAGACATGCAAAACAGGACTATTGCAAACATTACCTCTTGTTTCCTCAATTACATCTTTCTCAATTAGATCATGGATAATCGCTCGCAACCCTCTTTCACCATCACTAGAGATCCTACATTGGGGAATACGTGGCATTTTAACGTTCGCTTTCAGCGTCACAACATATGGCGATATCTCCAAAAGACCCACATCATTAGGACCAGTAGCCCAAATAGTATCAGGAAGAGAAGACAATTCTGTCGGAAGTTGATCCTTCGATAAATACATCGGAGAGACCACTTTCTTACCCAATGTAAGTTGTACTCCCGAAGGAGAACAATACAATGTTGCATACAATCTTTTCAACAGAACCAATTCCAACAAGTTCTCACCACAACCTGTCGTCAGAATAAGAAAACGGATTAGAAATCGGGTTTCTAACTGGGGCGCCAGAAAAACCTACTGAAACATTAGTTAAGCCAGACAAAGGTGCGCCAGGGAGTCTAGAGTGCATAATAGAACTCTTCGCAGCACCAGTATCCAACAGAAAAGGCTCTGACACACCTGACGTAATCACTTCAACATAAGGTCCACTCTGATCTACTGGAACTGAAACAACTCCCTCTCTTTGTCCGTGGCTGTCCTAGCAATCATTACCATCCATATTCTCACCTTTGACATAGTAGTCATCAGCATAGTACTGAGTCGTCCTACCAGACGCATTATTCGGCTGATCAAAACAATTCATTGAATTTTGTGGAGGAAAGGAACGCGCGTTCTGGGGGAACCCTCCACGTCCCCTACCTCTAGAAGCTTACGGAACACCCCGACCTCTTGCGCCAGAAACACCATTCATACGCTGTAACAAAACAGGGCAACTATGTTTAAAATGACCCTCTTCTTTGCAATATGCACATTGATTAGGGCCTACAGGAAAACGCGGTTGAGAAGGCTCGAATCTTTGCGAGTTTCGTTGAGGTTGCTGATAATCACGTTGGTTATTACGAGGTGGGTACGCTTGCTGTAAAAGAACCTTCGTCTTCAAATCTTTAGTCTTCTTGTCTGCTCTATCCTTCTCATCCTTATCCCTATTTTCGTAGTATTGTGCAGTAGCCAATATCTGTGCTGACGAGGAAACAGCCCAAGAACTCTCTGAATCTTTTAACTTGGTACATAACTCGGGAAGTAAATTATGCACAAACTTATCAACAAACAACCGTTGACCACCCTCGGTACTCATGTCTTGACCACTATGGTCAATAAACGTTTCTTCAAACCTAGTGAAGAAATCAGATACATTTTCATCCTTCTTCTGCTTAGACGCAGACAATTTGTCCCAATTTACTCGCTTAGCAGGCATTAAAGTTTTTATGTAAGTAATGATCCTACCAGGAAGGTCAGCAACTAAAGGCTCAGGTTTAGCACCACCAACTTGTCGCGCATCCGCAGCACCAATATTAACCCATGTATCACCTAACTCCGGTGCATGATCAGTATGATGAATCAAACCCCATAAAGGTTGTGGGACCACATTTCCAAACAACATGTCTATATCCGGTAGATTCATAACACATGAGTCTGCAGTCTGTTATAATTACTTATAATATCCGGCAGGATTTTTACGGGGGTCAGGCAAAGTCTGTTTAAGAGCCAAAACTTCAGCTCGTTTCCATGGAACATGCACCCAAACACGTTGAAAATGAGCCGTACGGCATCAATGTTATGAGCGGCATCAGCCTGAACAGCGTCCTTCCATACAGGAGGAACTTCTCTCATGGGATCCTGTCTCACTTTCCTCCTAACAGAAGGGTCAGGCTCAAACAACGACTGAGAAGAAGACTCGCTCCTGAACGAAAGCAGTGTCGCTACCGCTCTTTCAACGTCGAGACCCACAATCGTGCCTTTCGCAAATTCGGACCGTACACGGAACAACTCAGGCGGAGTTTGTCCCAGATCACCATCTTCTCATTCTTCACAAAGGAAAACACACATTTTGTCAAAAAACATATCTCTGCTTCGGTGCTTCCCATTGGCGAAAGACATCCATAACAGACTCTAACTCATATCTTGCAGAATCAGTAACCCATTTACGCGCTAAATGATCTAATACCGTCCTTTCCGTGGGACCAGGTATTTGGCTACGCAACTGCTTACGCTCTGAAACGGGGGTCGTACTAAATGACCGAAAGAAAGGAGACAAAAGACTAGAAACAGTATCAGTCATTCTCTGTCGAACAGAAGGAGAAGTTGACAGGACAGGAGATAAAGCGGACTGAGAAAAAGCTAATGTAGGAGAAGTAGCAGAAGAGGCAGCGAGAACAGGCGGAAAAGTCGTAGGAATTAAAGACGGAGCAGGTAGCAAAGTCGGCGGCCCTTGAGAAGGCTGCACCAGAGGAGTAGGAGCCAACTGAAGAGGAGCTGGCGGCTGTGCAATAGCAAGAGGCAAAGCAACCGGAGGTTGCGCAACTAAAGGTTGCGGAGGTGCTGTATCACTCTGCACATAAGGGGGTGGCGAAGTCAACAAATGTGACATCAAAGGATCTTTCACAAGGTCCTTCATCGCATCTTGCTGAAGAGGTGGCAAAACTGGATAGCATTTATCAATCGCCATTTTACGTTGCCTGTGCAACTGCTCACTCACTTGTTCTTCTTCATTATCTTTAAACTGTATAGCAGCTTGTATTATCGAGATACCCTTTTCTCTTTTATTCCTCTTCGCTAACTTAATTTCTTTCTGTTTGGCTTCCTTTCGCCATAGGCGGAAAGAGTCAAACATCGCCGGCCGGGCTTGCTTCTTAAAAAGTCTAACCTCTAGATTATCTAAAACATCCGTGTCAAAACTACCATATTGGGGCCATTTGAGGACACCATCCTTTTTAGTGTAACGAATCCACACTTCATTATACATGATGGGGCCCACGCCATGTTTCACATAGAGCTCATAGGTTGGAGTCCCAATCGGAGGAACCGGACACGAGTCCTCCAATCGGGAATCCCTATTACGACCACAACAAAATATTCTTCCAAGTCTGCTAAGACCAGGCATCTTCGCTCTCTAGTCTAGCTTCAAACTTCAAGGGAGTATCGAATACGATAGTCCCGTGAATACACAAGTCCCTCGGCTTTGGAGCTTGCAAGTTCCAAATCAAAGATCCCAAGGGATACTCAAAAACTAAGGACTGGGAGACGCTCCACTCATACTTAACTGAAGTATCGATGACGTCGCCAGAAGACCCGTCTATCGTCTCGCTCTACAAATCATCAAAGGCTCCAAGACAGGGCGACAGTCAGGGCAGCAGTCCTTTGTAGCCGTCGGAAAGCGGGAAACCTCGCAGCAAAGACTTTCGGACCACGATGACATACAGGGGTCAATGAAGTGGCAGGCCTTCCTCCAGAATTTCCACACGAAGCTCCTCACGATCTTCAGGCTTGAACCGGTACCGCTGAAGTCGCCCCTCGTTGGGCGCCAAATGAAGAACCGGGTTAATCTAAGACCCAGCGGCGCCAGGGGCACGCCCAAAGTCTTCGGGTATCACATGTCTTCAAACACAGAGACACGGAATCTTCTTGGTGACGTCAAAGATCGAATTTATTGGCTGCAGCCAGTAACAGAAGTCCTAGAAGTCAACACGGTATGAGTTCTCAGGAGACTGCTCAATTTTACAAAGCAAGCCATCCCTTTTTATGCCAAAAATCACATTCCAGACAAATACTTTACATCTACAAACTGTCCAATCACATGCCTCCAGATCAGAGGTATCGCATGACGGTAAAACCCACTTTTCAGTTGCCCAGCCCACGATCGATCAAAAGTCAAACCCAACATTCTTCATCAGACAGGTCGATCGAACCCATAGGAAAAACCGGCACATCCCCATCGTAAACAGGCCATAAAGAAAGGAGCAGAGACAGGTGTGAGTAAGATAAGACATAGTTGTGTGCAATAAAGGGTTTATGATGTCCTGTGCCTTGATCCTCAATCTTGATCAGCTACTGGGAAAGGAACTGGCCTAACAAGTTTGGCTTCAGGCAAGAGGGTCGTTCGCTCGGGTCATTCAGAAGTCAGCTAAAGTGTACGTGTGCTAAAGACTCGTTCGGCCGTAGTCATCGGCCTATGTGAGGGCAACCACAAAATGGCTGCCGTACACAAAATGGAACCCAAGGGTTCAGAACGAATTCCTAAATACGTAGTGAATCCATCGGTGTAACGTGACGAAAACACTCATGCTTGCCGTACTAACTGGTTACGGTTCGCTAATACCAAATTCGTAGCGAAACCATGACCTTTATGAAACGGGTTCAAGATTCACGGAACCTCACCAGCTGTACCGTCATCGACATCCACCTATATTATTCATCAAGAAATGGGTATAGGTTATATAACATACACCATTGGAATGGCTCCCCTGCTCAAATGGATAAGTATTTGGACAAATCCGGAGCTGGAGATGAACCGTGTCATCATTTGTGACTGTTTAACTCTTGACTTGGCAAGTAGCATCCCATGGTTAAATTATGTCAAAAGGACTGCAGCTTATTTAGGCACACCTGAGCTCTTTGGTTCCCCGGAGAAATTGTTAAAAGCAGACAAATTGTGGGTTAAAAATATGTATGTTCAGGTTTCTCAAAGTGATAGAGAGCAGAATGAGTTAAGCAAACCGTCTGTCGGGCTCATCAGCTGATATGTTCATCCTTAACAATTGAGCCATACCTAACCATTGTGTCTAACCAGCACCATCGCTTCCTATTGGTTCGATTTAGGTTAAAACAACCACATTTGCTTTTTGCAGAGCCAAAGAGATGGAAAAAGCTGGAGGACTTAGATGTATGTACCTGTGACACTTTCTCTACTCAGGATTCTCTGCATTTTGTTTTATTTTGTGAATATTTTTTGCATATCCGTAATCGTTTTATAACACCGGTTTTAAAAGGCGAAGGTTTTAGTCATGCAAAACCGCCTTTTATTTATTTGCAAATGTTGAATAATATATTGGAAATTTTTAAAATAGCTAGTTTTTTAACTGCGGCTGTCAGGATTAATAAGAAAGGAAGTGCTGTTAATAATGTGCATCTGGTGTTTTTATTCTGTATATTAATAATTTAATTATGTCATTTTTGATAAATCGTGATGATTATGTTTATTTAATATTTTTTGTAAATTTCCTTGTAATGTATTTTTGTAGTATACTTTTATGGTTTTAATTAACCGAATAAAGTGAATTTGACTGACTGACTATGTGGATAACAGAAAAGGGGAAATTTACAATAATACCACAGATGAGTGCTCCTATACAAATGGAGAGGGGAAGATTAAAGAAGGCTCAGAAATGGTAACACCAAGGCAGGTGTTGAAAGGACATACAGAACATGAAATGGATATGATGGCCAGAGTTCTGCCCTTCCCCCTCCCCAAGTTATGTCGTGAAAAGTAGACAGAAAAAGATGCAGCAATGGCACCAATTCTAGCAGAAAAACTAGGACACCACGTGGCAAAATATGGCATGGGAGGGGGATCGAGGGCCTGGAGAGATGGTGGGAATGCTACTAACCAACGATCAGGAAGAAGACAACTAGGACAGAGCAACAGCTTGGTGGAGGAAAGGGGTGGAGAGGGCAAGTGCATCATCTACCGAGGACTGGTGGTCTGAAACGTTGTCAGGAAACCAGCGTTCACAAGGGGCTGAGGTGCAAGGAGAGCATGCAGTCTCAGAAGAAGGCTGCCAGGAGAAGTACCTAACCCGATGAGGGCCGCACCCAAGTGTGTGACGAGGACGGTGTGTTATGGGCACAAACACTCAGGCCAAGAACGTTAGCGGGGCAGTCAGAGGCATCTCAATTTCTGAGAGTCTTCAGAAAGACAAGCTCAAAAAGAACATCACATGAAAGGTGACCCATAACACTCGACCCTGACAGTGAAATTAAAGAAGTGAAGGGAATGAGTAAATAGTCTCACTGGAGAAACAGAAAGGAGGAGGGAAGAGAAAATGCATAGTGCCCATTTAGATGAAAATAAATTAGGAAGCTGCAAGTGTGAGCTTAAGAGGTGTATGAGCAAGTGTGCATGAAAAAGAAATGTGATAGCTATCCATTTAAACAGGGCCAAGATGGGATGCAGGGGGGGATTATAAAAACCTGGTGTGTGTGTGAGAAAATCTTATGATAAAGGAGTCACCAAGGCATGGGTGTATCCAAGGTCATGGTGGAAAGCGTTGAAAATGTGATGGAAAAAGAAAAATGGGACATCACAGAGTATTAGGAGCCTTGCCATTTAGAGAAATGTCAGAACCAATTAAAAAATATCAGAGTCTCGTATGGCACATGGAAATTGTACCTTGAGAAGAAAGGAAAAAAAGATAGAGAGGGCAATGGAGAGGAGAAAGAAAAGGAGATGTTGGAAAACTCACCATAAGGAGACCCGTGACTTAGATCCGAGACTTAGGACCTGTTCCAGATTTTGGTGGAGGCAGATGGGCTATCAAAAAGAGGCTGTTCAACCATCCGCTGCCATGGAGGTCTGTCAGTCATATGGCAGATTGACAGATGAGCATCTGTCCCCCGTCTGCCGCCTCTGCCACAATTCTCTTACTCCATCGACAATGGTATATCATAACCATAGAAAGTTAAAAGTCTGTCTACTCTATCTAATGTATAATTTCCATCAATGGAAACATGGTGGTTGATCTTTCACATTTGTGTTGGAGGAAAGAACAAAACAATAAAAAATACTGTGCACAACCCCAATATCACTAACTCAGTCTGCAACTATAAGCCCTGTGGCTCTCTCAGGCAGTGGTGGAGGGACAACATGTGTTTGTGTCAAAAATGCACACCAAGTTAGAAGGGAAGTACAACTTTAAAAAAATATTATATTCACAATGTTAACCACCAATGCCACAGAACTTAACTTTGTGTACAACAACGCATATCTACTATCAATGACCCCCTGTGTCTCTGTCTGTGCACACACCTCACACTACCTACCTACTCCAAATATACTCAGGCAACAAAATTCTTCTACGCTCCACCTCAAATCTGTAACTGACTGCACATTTTTTTTTAAACGTATGCGGGTAGTTAACCATATACTTGTACTGGCTGTAAACAGGAGTGGTTTATTTTCAAAAGCACACACAATATGAGACTACCCTAGATCACTTTATACATACATTTACCTGGCACTGCACAATCATATAAAACCTCCATGTACCCCAAGTAGATATTTTGGCCTCTACAGTTGGGTGCAGCTTGGTTACAGTGGCACAGTGAGCACAGGTTCCATGTCAGGGCATACACGTCACACTTAAAATGTCACAATGAAGAATACAGAAGAGTGATGGATGATATTCTTGAATTATTCTCAGCCGCTGGTAATAGCCCGGTACGCCAGTCCATTGTTTTTTCCTACCATGCTACCTCAGATTATGCCAAAAAAAAAAACAGACACATATATTTTTATATAGATTTTAAAAATGTCAACTCAAATCGTCACCTTTTGGGAAAGAAATATAAGGTAAATGCAGATATACAAAAATGAAAAAAACTAAAAGGCCAGGGGCTAAGGGATTATATAATTTCTTCTCACAGTTTCAATTGTTTGTTTAGGTTCAAGCCTCTGCCCTTGCCTCCAATTCATAGATTTCATCCTTGTGAAGCAGGTGTTAATTTAGGCCCTATTTATGGGGTGGGTAGGTGTTTACAATTGTTTTGAGAAGGACAAGAGCTGAGTGTTCTGTAGAGGAAGATCTTAGGGAATGATGAAGGTTTGGGGCATGATGAGGCTTTGGGCCAAGGGATAATGGAGTGTGGTGGAGGAATAGGGTTTGCAGATGAAACGAGGCAGGTGGTGGAATAGGGGCAGGTGTTGGAAATTAGAGCAGCAGGTGGTGGAACTGGGCAGGGGGAGGAGTTTGGACATGATCAGCAAGGAGGACAGGTCAGGCCACCAGCAGACAGCTCCTCTCTGCAGGCAGAAGTAGCAGAGGTCATTTCCTCCAGGATGTCAATCACTTTTGGAAGTTGGTAACTGACACCCTCGATGACATCCAATAATGCCGTCTGCCCCACAGAGAGGTTTTTCATAACTTTTGGTGCTACCTTTGACACCGGTGTTGGCAGAATGGGGACACATGCTTGGATTGAAAGAGATCCCAGTCTATTATCAGACAGGATGCTGGCTTGGTCTCAGTGCAGCAGGAGTGAGGGTGGTGCTGGTGCTAGTGGTGGTGACGTTTGTGAAGGAGTATCTCATCTGTCAAACTCAAATTTTAGCACATAATACATAATGTTACATTACTATATTTTTGTTTGGTAGAATCCCAGCCCATGTCCCGCATTCACATTCACAAATGCAAGAATCTTCATTCACACTTCATGGAGTATACCGACCTACCATCAAACAAAAACCATGTGTCGGTATGAATGCCTACGATTTCTCTATGACCATAGACTGATAGGAAGAGGTGTGGCGCTGCGGCCAGGGTGACTGCCGCTGGACGCTGGGGATCATGGTCCGATCCCTGGCTCCGGCAGCAGGGGTCTGCCCAGCACCTTGCGACTCTGGGCAATAGCGAGCTTAATCTTCCCAATGGCCCCCAGCGCTGAAATACCCCTTCGGGGTGATTCGTGCACTATACAAGTACTGGATTTACTTGCCCAGGACCTGGAAGTCCACTGCTAACAGTTCCATATATAGTGGCAAAGGGATACTCTCCATGTCACAGAGTACTCATGTTTGCATGGTAGTGGCAACACGTCATGTCCTTTGTCCTTTATGAGAGGGTACTCTTCGTAAATGTGATGGATTATCCTGCCCACCAAAATAACGCTATGCATGCTTGGTTTCAAGTCTGGTGGACTGTGATTTTACCAGTGGCTGTGCCCCTTTTGTCTTGGCTGCGGTAAGACTTACTCCTACGCCCAGGGCCACCCTTGCCTCAAATTGGACCATTTCCTAAAATAATTATGCCACCGCTCTCTATTCCATGAAGAAATATGACATTTTTTTGTGGCTACATGGAAGTTCCTCAAAGCATGCCTCTGAATATTGGTGCCCTAGGCAACCACCCAGTTTGCAGCCCTGACATATGGAAGAGCTGTATTTTTTGGTTTCATGTCCACCAGGGACACTACTCTGTTGGGCTGTGGTCAGGTCCTGCAGGGCCTATCTTTGGAATAGGCAAGCCAGGAGGTCGCCCAATGTGCTGTCATTGGCAAGTTCACAGTTCACTCGATAGAAAGTAGCCTAAATACTTTTTGTCATAGAGACAGGGTACTGCACTACATCTGTGGTGGATTGCTCACAGTGCAAAACTCAAAAGTATGACCAATGATACTTTTACAACAAGCGGACATGGCACATGCCACATTAGGCTCAGCTTCTCAGTTAATGTCTGACAATGTGATGGGTTGGCAGTAGGTCATCTGTTACATTGCTTCTATCAATAACAACTAAAAAGTCCCATTAAAATGAATTGATTTACATTGTCTCATTGAAATAATGTAAAAATAAATGTATACTATGGGGGCCATTAGGATGGCGGGCGGACTTCCATCCACCTGCCACCCTAGCGGTGCTGGGACTGACCGCCTGTGGTGCGGCGGTCCCGCCCCGACTATTAGGATGCCACCGCCACTGTGGCGGTGGCATCCTTCATTCCCAGCATTGTGGCGGGCGGTGCTCACAGCACTGCCTGCCACAATGCTGGGAATGTACTGCGTGCATTGTCATGCACAAGGTAACAGGCACCATGAGGTGGCTGCCACCATGTCCATAACAATGCAGGGGGGTACCATAGGTACCCCCCATGAGCACCCCCCACCACCCAGATTCCCTTGGGGCCCGCAACGGGCCCCGTAAGAGAACTCTGCATGCCTTTCCGTGGAGGCGCTGCAGCCACGGAAAGGCGTGCTTCTGCCCCCATACTAATATGGCTGGAGGTGTCTACACCGCCACCATATTAAACCCTTTTCTGCCCGGCCGACTTGCCGACCGGGTGGAAAAGCAGCGGACGGTCTTCCCATCCGCCGCGGTACCCCCGCCACACTAATGTGGCGGGGGTAAATGGGTGTAGGGCGGGGAAGGATGTAGGGCGGATCACCACCGCCATGTGGGCGGTGGCGATCCGCCCTACATCCTAATAACCTCCTATGTGTACATGAATATAGAATTACTTTCTACTAAACACTTTAAAGTTAAAAGATTCATTTTTTTACCTTTAGTTTAACCAAAGTTGTGTGTGGGAGTAACATCACCAACAGTACTCACATTGTATCCATGTTATATGTTTCTGCATTAATACATTTTTGTTTTTACTTCATAATTGTACAAATGTGTCAATTTAATGTGTGTACATATATTATTTATACATTGCACTTTTATTTTGCAAAGATGTCTATCATCCACCCCAGGCAAGACACAGAAGCATAAATCAATGCAATGAAAGACTCATCTCTAAGAAGTATAGGTTTAACTGCAACCCTATAGAAGCACTGGAACAGCAGTTACAATCTGAACTTTTGCAGGACATCAGAATTCAGACTGCTATCCAACCTACTGTGAGATTTTTGGAGTGTTACATTTTTGTGCAACTGGTTTATTCCAGAATACAATGATTGACTCAACTGGAATTTATCAGGCAACAGTTTAGGCTGTCCCCAACTAGGTACTGAATTTGATGCTCCTGGGCATGCATGAGTACATACAATTCCCGATGAATGATGCTATACTGAACATCATCAAGGCCGAGTTCTGTGGATTTGGATGCATGCCACATGTGGTAGGTGCCATAGAGGCATCCCACTTTGCATTGTGACACCTCATGACCGAGATCAAGTCTACCACAATAAGAAGCATGTCCACTCCATCAGTGTGCAGGTAGTTAGCATTGCAGATCTCTACACCTCCAGTGTGTGTGGAAGATTTCCAGGCTCCACCCAACATGCTGGTGCTGCACAACAGCTGGGTACCACAATGAACCACACAGATGGCCTTGCACTGAGGAGGGCCTGACTTGCTGGTACGTTTCAGCCATTATGTTTATGCCATTTAAACTTGTATAATCTGGCGAGCCAAACATCAGATAACTATTTAGTTTTATGATTATGTTTTTCAGGGACTCAGAGTATCAGAGTTTTACCCAGCTATTGACACCTCTGAGGAACCCAACAACACCTGGCTAAGTCTGCTTCAGTGAGGCTCATGTGCTAACGAGGAGTCCTGTGGTACAGGCTTTTGGGCTCCTGGTGGCCCAGTTTAGGTTCCTGAACAAGACTAGCCGGCCATACGCTACTCGACTGACAAGGTCTGCAACACTGTGAAGCTCCACTGTATGCTTCACAACATTGAACATACTGATCCCAGGCCTGAACTACTTGAAAGCATCTTTGCATGATGGTAAGTGGCAGTAATGAATGTGCAATTTGGTTGTCAGGTATATGGACATATCGTCTTTGACAATGATACCTACTTACCAAAACATTTATTTTCAGAACGGGGTTCATTTTGTGTTTCTATTACAATATAGAGTTACATTATTTGTTTGAATTTATACATTTATATTTTAAAAAAAATATTATTACAACCATGCATGATAACAAGTTCCATAGTCCAGCAATTGTGGATGCCTTGTGAAAATGTAGGTTTAAATCAACAAAACATGGACCTGACCTGATTTAGAGTTTGGCAGATGGGATACTCTGTCACATAAGTGACCGATAACTCATATGCTCTGTTACAAGTACATTACATCCAGGGGCACTTGTAATATAATGGACGGGACATCTGACACATTTGTGACAGTATATTTCATCCACCAAACTTGAAATCAGTCTCTATTTTAGGATAATACTCTTGATTTTATCGTCTTAATCGTCCATTTAGGGGTGGTGCATGATGACTTCAAAACACCAACTACAGCAGTGCCAGATTTAGCTGCTACTTTCCGTGGTCTAGCACCATCTTCTGCCAGCTCTTTCCTGGATTATCTGGCAGCCCCACTGCAATTGGGACATTGTTGCCCACAAATCCACCTGTCGCTACTCCCCTGTTCACACTCAGGCCACCCAGGAGGGGTCATTCATCTGGCCAGTACCAAGCAGCCTGCCATCAGGAGATGCAAAAGGTAATGCTCTATTATGAGCGTCCTCACTATTCTCCTTATCCACCTGATGGCCGTGGATTTGCCATCCTCTCATGGACTGTTGTCAGGAAAAGTACTCGAAACAACTGTTGGCTAATCAATGATCTCCAGACAAGGATCTATAAAGCCGTTTTTAATTTGCCAAAGTCAGCCTCTCCATCTCAAGTCCGGCTGGAATTCGGCCTTCTAAATCAAAAATTTCGGAGCATGAGCGGGTTCCTAAAGCTCTGCCACAAATTCCGATCTGCAGAACCAGATTCAATGGACAGACTATGTTGGGAGGAAATTAAGCCCCAGATGGGTCAGGCCCCATCAAACTTATGGGGAAGTTACCTGAGAACCTGCCTGGCTGTCCTTGAAATACAAGCAGATTGGGAAAAAAGCCAAGAAAAAACAACTTTTAGTAAGGTGATAAACGACGCAGCAAAAAAGAAATCCTTACTGGAGGACAAAATTACAACATCTAAACGTAGGCACGGGTGGACAATTATTTCTTCCTACAAAGTATTGAAACCTCAAGCCAACCTAACATCCCACTTTAGCTGGCACCTAAAGAAGTCTTACATAAACTACAGGATGGGTTTGCACGCTTCGAAAGATCTACGGCCGTCTTGAAAACAACCCAAACAAATACCCCAGTGTCGCCTGTGCGGCTACCAAAATTAATCCCTAACTCACCTTTTTTGCGTTTGTCCAGCAGTTACGGCTTGGAGGAGATACTACCTAAGACCTATTTTTATTGAACTCCAAATTCGCACATGTAGGCAAGCCGTCATACGCTGGATGGACGGCTCTTCTATTATCCTGGCCTGTCGAGGAGTGAAATACCTGACAGAAGTTAAAAAACTACTACTCAAAGCTGATCAGGAGGGGATCAGAGAGGTCTGAGCTACTGGACATAGTCTTATTTGGAATAAGTTGTGCAATAAAAGGACTAAAAACTAGACCTCCTTAGTAAAGCAGGACTAAACTTTAACTGTAAATTAGACCTACTCAGAAATGCTGGACTAAATTTCATCTATTGTACCTTTTTTATTTATTTTTATTTTTTAAATATTTTATGTGTTGGTAGAATCCTCACATTGTAATTAATAGGATATAGTATTAATGAGCATGGTTTTAACTGTGGACGTAATGATATTCAACTGTTTTAGATATTTGTAACGATTTTAATTAATCATACAATAAACTTGAATGTAATGTAACTGTTGGCTAATTGCAATGTTCTTACCCTACTCAAAATTACCTTGATTTCTGAGAATCTTGCAGGGTCGAAACGGTTGCCAAATTGATATGTGAACCGAAAAAAAATCAGTAATGAATGCAAATAATGTCTGTAAGAACTTCCTTCTTAGAATCATTTTGCAAAAACAATCTTTCAACCCACCCCATAAATATGTCACATCAAAGTCAATTATTGTGCCAAGGATGTAGTCTAGACAAGTGATACAGGTTTAATTACCAGAATTATAGTAAAGTTATAGTAAAACATCAGTATCTAAAATAACAGCAATTTGTGGTGGTAACAAAAAATGCATTCAAATTGTGGTAGATTTCCAAAACCCCAGCAAGAGTGAATGATACATCAACAATCTGTACAGATGCCTAACTAAAGAGCTTACAGAGAAGACACAACATTAGGAAGTCCAGATCTGAATTTAAAAAAATCACAAGAGGCATGTTGAAAATTAAAATATGATTGCTCCAATGCAAGCTGCGTAAAGAATCCACTGATTGTAAATCTCCAGTCAGTGTTACACACTGGTGACAATTCACCTGCTATATACAGTAGCAACCCTAATGGTAGCCTGCACCATCACTTTGGCTGCCCTCATGTTCTCTGACGACATTACGCTCTGATGCAGGCAGGCATAAGGTACACCAGATTTTGACAGCTAGCGTACACCTGATAACATCAAGTTCGAGTTCTAGGCTTTGATATATACACTCAGTGTCTAGTTCCTTTGATCTGACTCGTGGCGTCACTGGCTGAGATGAAGTGCAACACAAAACAAATAAGCACTACCATACCAATGCTCAAGCAACTAGCACTGCAGATCTCTCCATATGTGAAACAGACCGAAGTTTCCACCAAAGGCTTGCTAGTGCCCCAGCAGATGACAGGATGACATTTAGTTTGCAGTGACACCCCAGGATATTATTCTGGGCTCCAAGCAGTACAAAAATCTGGCCGAACTAGTCCTCCCGCCATGTAGCTGCATCCGTTATGTTTGTACTCATGGTGGTGATATTGGTGACCGAGTACTCGGCCTCCGTCTCCACATCAGGTCCTGCCCCAGCCATTTCCAAAGTACCCTGCATCCTAGAATACCAGGAGCCAGGGCAGGGGTGGTCACAGGTACTGGGTGGCTGGGACACATTAGGCCTGTGAGGATATTAATGTTGGTAATGGGGACAGGACCCCGCTGGATGTTACAGGCCTTGCGTATTTAGGAAAAGGCAAAGTTGTAGGACACTGGCCAGACAGACCTGATGGTCCATGCTGGTCCTCAAGATCTTTTGCTTGGGAATATTGGCCCTTTATTGATATGTGTAAGGTCAGACACCTAAGTACGAATTGTCCTCACCCTACAGAAACGCAGGAGTCTGATTCTATGTAAGATATCTTGAGCGGCCTATTATTACAGAGTAACGTCTTGAGACTGAATATACTCCCTATAAATATCCATTTATTCCTTGTAGAAGGACATGCAGACAGTTAAATATGGTGTTTGGAGATATGCTAATACAAATGTGTTCTGAGTAATACAAATGTGTTCTGAGTTACAGTTTTACTCAACGTCTAAGTGATAGTCTTTATATCTGGTTAAATATCATGCGAATTTGGATTGGACAGTGGGCACCTGAGTTTACAGCTAATGGGATTCAAGAAGAGAGGTATGGTTGCACAGTGGCTGTGGCCGATTTTGATCCTTACATTTGCTGAACTAGGTGCACATGTTTTGCTACTACATTTGTGAACAACTTTTCCTCCATTATCTTCCATGTATAATCATGACTTTTTGTTTTATTATTCTTGTATGTATTTTGTTTTTGATGTGGTACTGTGAGTTTGTTGGGCCTTTTAGACAAGATTCAAAGTGCAGATGCAGCACTGCTCCACAGTTCTTACGTAATATCCATTACTGTATTTTTGCTATAGACTCTCACTCAATCACTGACCATCAGCAGACAAGTCTGCCTTTGGGCTGTTTATGGTCGATGCAGGAGGCCTTTATCTTACAGTTTGAGGGAGACATATATAAAAGGATGGCCATTGTCATGGGTTACGCTGGGCTGGCATGGTTTTTAAGTCTTTCAGAAATGTTTTATGTGGTCAGTGGAGACCAAAGTGGAGCCAGAGGAGGTGTTGCACTATCTCAAGAAAAAGCGAAGGAGAACTGAGAAACGTTTGGGGTGTTTCTAACTCAAGACACAATGATATACCCAGCAACAAAATTGACTTAACTGGGTATTAAACAGGACTCCAGAGGCATGACGTCCAGATTTCCAGTTGACCTATTAAGGTGGTGTGGTATCTAGGTCAGGGGGTTAGGGCAAAGCACCTGGTGGGTCTAGAGCACGGGTCTTCAAACTGGGGGTGCCCCCCACCCAGGGGAGCTTCAAATGATCCCAGGGGAAAGGCACCAGGCTCTGGTCAAAAGCAGCATTATGCTGATAACAGTGTTTGTTTTCAGTGGAAATACATGAGCGACAGTAAGGCGGTCAGTAATGGGCCATCAATAACATCTTTTGTATTTATATCCTAACAGGCAGTATGTGTCAACAGAGAAGGGACTCCAAATACTCTTCAAAACCCCCTCCCCCATTTCATATAATCACACTGTTAATACATTTACATGTTAGTAAGGCCTACCTAACCAGAACAGTATGTTTGTCAATCATCTATTTGACTACATTTTAAAATGGCAACAGAACTTAACTGCGATGTTTAAATAAGTCTCAACATATTTCAACATTGCCAGTTTAATAGAATTGAGAAAAGTTTTGATGGGGGGCCCGATGATTTGTTTTTCACTGGGAGCGCGCAGCATTAACCCCTTCCATGCTGATGACTAGCTCAGCTCGCATGGCCGTTAGAGCGCTCACACGCGGCGATAATTACCCTGCTGTGCGAGCGTTCTAAAGAAACGGGTGTGGCCATGACAAGCTCAGCTCATCATCAGCACACGAGCACCGTGGCTGATGACGAGCTGAGCTCGTCATCAGCACCGGGGCGCAGTGCGCACCCCCCGCCCCCCAGCACATCGGGGGAATTACCCCCGCTGCCTAGGGGTTAAAAGGTTTGAAGACCACTGGTCTAGAGACTAGCACAATAACTACTATGAAATGTGAAATTTGCTTGCAGAGTGGTGGTGTTCAGCAAGGAATTCAGCAAGCAAATGGTGAGGGGGAACGGAGATGGACTAACTCCAAGAAGACTGTGACCCCACCCCCCCACCCCCCAGGGCGTTTTTCTTTTTCGTCTCCCCATGTATATGTAATGCTCCATGTAAATATAATCTTCAATAAAAAATTACGGAAATTAAAAAGGAAACTGTATTCTCACCAGCGAAGAGTTCAAGGCTGGACTGGCTCTTCTCCACATCGGCCGTTTCCCCGGGTGGCTTGAAGGGTGCAGGGCCGCTTTTGTGCCCGAGGCTGGTTTTATAGCACTGGAGCAGTTTTAAAAGCGCTGCTTTTAAAACTGCTCAACAGCTTTCAGGCAAATACAATTGCCAAGATAACTTGTGACAGTTTTGACTCATCCAAGGTAGCACAGAGGGCTGTATGTACTATGCAGATCACAGAACAGTACTTAATGTGCATAGCTCAGCGGGTTACTGATTTTGTCACTGACATCCTTTTGTCTCTGTGCAGTTCATAACTTAAAATCATAATATAGGTTCGAAAGTAATTTTTTCCCAGGCTTTCATTATCCTAATTTTGCTATAAAAGGGTTGTTTAGGTAGAAATACATTCTTATTAGTAAAGTCAACCCTAACCACTGTGTTACGTTCTGAATCCTGAGTGTGTGCTTTCCCAGACCAAGCACTCTTAAGAAATGCTACCAGTATGGATGACATGTGAATCCTCAACCTTGAAGTCACCTTTGTCTTATGTAACATTTTCTGTACACTGATTTACACAAGTATGATTAATTGTCTCTGTATGCATGTGTGATTTAAAATGCACCAACACCCTACACTGCTAAGAGCATGGGCGTAGCTTGATAAGTAAGAATAGGGGGTGTGGACCTAGGATTTCACAACAATCATGCTGGTTAAAATAAATAATTTGAGAAGCAGGGCAGGAAAGGGACTTACTGAACAGCAGGAAGGGAGAGGAGTGCTGATTGTGAAGGGAACTTAAAACTCGATACATTGTAAAATAAAACATTTTTAAGACCATTAAAACAGAGACGAGAGTGTGTGTGTGTGTTTTTGTCTGCATGGGTACTTGAAAATCCAAAGACAAACACTTGTACCCACCTATTTACTACAGAAGGCATGTATTGGGAGCACGTAACACCATACGCAAACCCTCAAAGCTACACCCTTGGGTATGAGACGGGCTATAAAACAAATCAAATCCATGTGAGAGAGGGGCTATGGAGAGATGAGAGGCACTGGTGGAGAGTGCTAGTCAGAGAATCATTGAAGAGCCTCAAATAAGATTGCTGTATCCTGGTGCACTGAAGGGTCATCATTTACTATGCTTTAAAAAACTAATACAATTGAATATATAAGGAAAAATGTATTGTAGAATGCACCATTTCTTCCCAAATATTCTTGGGGGGCAAACCTCTCCAAACCCCCTTGTGGAGATCAGGCTTGCTCGCTGCACTCACTTGCTATGCACACTATGGGGGCTTGTCAGACAAAATTTTCCAGGGCTGCTTTGGGTTCCCAGTCCATCCCTGAAAGAGTTATGAACAAATGTAGCAGTGAAGAGACACACACATGCCATATATTCTTGGAAGGGTACAATTGCGGGTTACTCATGCTCATAATCCAGTGACATTGACGACTAAGATATTGGCAGATGCAGAAGATATTGGAAGCTTTGGATTAAACGTGGGTGGATGCTAGTACATAAAGGGATGACAAGCTTCATGTAGGGTGAGAAATCCGAACATAACATTTCTGGAATTCATTCCAGTTGGGCTGGCAATGCCACTATAGAGATGAAAGCAAAAGTCAGCATACATGACGTAATAACCACTGATCACAAGCTAAATAAATTGTTGTCCAGGATGGTAGTACTGTCTTTAAAGTAGAATATATTTTTTTAGAGCTGAGTATATACCTTGACTTGACAGCAGCATGGCTGATGCATTATCTTGCTTGCAATGTTTGAGATTCTATGGGCTGGTACTAAAAGCAGTGAAATATCCAACACAGGTGTATGTGGATGCTAGCAGGGTGATGGCCCTGAAACTAGTTAGGTAACAGCTACAACTGTCAATAAAGATCAGATATCACTAGATCAGTCAATACAGAGAGGCATGGAGACTACATAAAGAGCAGGGGGAAAAGAACGGAGCAGGTGCAGAAGGCTTGAAAGATGAGGGTGGGTGTTATAAACTTTCTTTTGGACGTGACAGAGAAAGAATTTGCCTGCTGCTTTTCGTGAGAACTAGGAGGTATTGTATTCTGTATAAAATACGCCTGGTCACTTTGAACCTTTAGCAGGAGAATTTGGGTGTAGAGCAAAGGGAGAGACTAAAAACAGAAGAAGGGCAATCTCAATAGCCATCTTTAGAGAAATAATGGTACACAAAATTCACAACATCCAAGCATAAATTTACGCAACAAGTGTAACTCGTGTTTCCACCAAATTGAAGGTCCTGGGGGCTAAACAGTTTGGAGTAATTTATGCTTTTGAGTAAGTTTACTACTTTGTAACTATTCACAAAATCCGGTTGTAAGTTACACTTTTGGAGTTAAATTTACAGTGGGATTTTATGACTATCCGAAAAGTAGTAAACATACTCAAAAGCATAATTTAACAACCTGGAGTTAAAACCAAGTTGTAGAAACACTTCTCACCTCTGTTTAGGTCTTTGAAAGCTGGGGTATCACCTTAAAAAGATACCAGCCTCCTAGGTACCCATCTCCACTGCTCCAAAAAAGTAGGCCACAGTCTACCACAGTAACACCTGCTCAGTTGGTACTGAGGGGTGCAAGAAGCACCTCCATTGAGCAAACAGATGAGCTAAGTCCAAAGAAAGTGTCCACCAACCAAACTGATTCCCAATGGGATTGAATCCCCGCAGCTCTAAACGCTCCACATCAATAAACCTGCACTTGAGCGTACAGTGCTGTGCTGTGCTATAGATCTTGGAACATAGCAGGGGCGAAATTGTTTCTCTATGAAGACTTTCCTCAGAAGAACTGGGCAACTATAGACGTAATTGCACTCCAAGAAACCTGGTCAGTGGTTGATCTTCCAGTAGAAAGTGTTAGACAACATCAAACTATGGCCACAAAATCCCCAAACTACGGAAGATCTGAAGGGGGCCTTGCCTTCTACTTATCGCTTAATTTAAATATCACAGAAGAACTACCCCGTGTAGACCCCGGCCTCTAAATGATCAAACTTAGCAATTGGATGCAGGAAAGCAGACCTCCTGTTCTGCTATTTAACATCTACGTTCACACCAATGCAGCCAAGAAAAAAGCAATAATAGAAAAAAATAACATCCACTATAATCAGTTAGAAGCAAGGACAACTGACATGGGACTTTAACTCAAACTTAATCCACACCATAGATGATGCTGACATACTCAACATCAATAATACATTTTGGAAAGTACGTAACCGAGGCAAACTCTAAAGCCAAACGTCAAGATCTTAATGGAGAAAAAATTGTCATACGCTGGAATTATAGATGACACTTCACCAAATTCCACATACCATCTGGGGCGACTCCTCCATTTGAGCGTAGGAGGGTCGCCCCACAAGTCCCAGAGCTGAAAAATAAAATGCTAATGAAGTTTATTTATTACCATTTGTTTTCCAGCAAAACATCCTGAACTAAGTGTCAGGATGGGGCGGGCCATTGTGGCTGAGTGGCAGCAACAGGGAGCTGTTATGTTATGTTATGTTAATTATTATTTGTACAGCGAGCGTACGCCCATGGGCTTCATGGCGCTATTGGAAAGATCAGATAAACAACATAACAAGGAAAAAGTGTTAACAACAATCTATACAGCGAAAGCCTGTGTGAAGAGCAAGGTTTTAAATGCCCGTCTGAAGGTAAGGAGATCCTTACTCTGTCTAAGAGTCAGAGGCAAGGAGTTCCATAAGGAGGCTGCCAAAAAGTGGAAACAGCTGCCTCCTTGACGCTTCTTCTTAAACCGGGGCACCACCATTAGATCTTTATGGGCTGAGCGCAGACTACGCGAGGGGGTGTATCTCCCTATCAGCTGTCTTATAAACAGGGGACCCTTGCCTTGTAAGGCCTTAAAAATAATGCAACCGGCTTTAAATGCGGCTCTCTGGGCCACAGGTAGCCAGTGTAGTCTCTCAAGTCCTAATTTGATGGATTCCCACTTGGGTAACTTGCAAATCAGCCTGGCGGCTTGATTTTGAAGATATTGCAGTCTTTTAAGTTGACGTGCAGGCAGGCCCAAGTATAGACTGTTGGAGAAATCAATGCGGGACAGAACTAAGGCGATAACTGCTTGGATCAGGGCAGAATAGGTAAGAAGGTGAGCAATTTTCTTAATTTTTCTCAGTTGGAAGAACCCCGAGGAGACTACTGTTCCAATCTGTGTTTTCAGAGAGAGATCCTCGCTGATGGTCATTCCCAAGCTTTTTACCGAGTGAGATTTTTTAGGAGGAAGTTAAAGTTTATAATGTGCATGTCTCTTTGGTTGACCGTCTTACGACGAAAGGCCAGACATAAACATCTTAAACCTGTCTAACCGGGAAACAACCTTTACAAGGCAACCATTACATCGCACTACCTTGACATAGCAGTCATTACATCGCAACATCCTTTACATCGCATGTCGTTACAACGCAGCCATTACATTGCAAGTCACTATAACACATGTCATTACAATGCATGTCACTACAATGCAGGCATTACATCGCAAGTTATTATAACGAATTACCATTACAATGCATACTACCCTTTACACTATCCGACACGTACCCTACTGTTGAACTCACTGGAGTTAGAATAGTAATTTCTACCCCTGTACTATCCAACACTTACCCTACTGTTGCACTCACTGGTCTTAGAATAGTAATTTTTACCCCTACACTATCCAACACTTACCCTACTGTTGCACTCACTGGAGTTAGAATAGAAATCATTACCCCTATACTATCCAACACTTACCTTAAATGCAATGTAATGGTATGCATTGTGAAGGTATAATGTGATGTAATGGAATGTGTTGTACAGGTAGTTTCTGAAAATGCGATGTAATGGCATGCATGCTATGTAAAAGAATGCGATGTAAAGGATGTTGTGATGTAACAACTGTGATGTAAACGTATGCATGGTAATGTCATTCATTCGTCTAACCAAAATAACAAAAATAGGGAGTAAAGAGGTAATGGATAGAATCCGCCTCCAGTACAAAGTTTTTAAACACAAAGATTCTATCCTATAGTTATATCTATATATTGTGATTACTCACGTAATGTGCACAGATGTGGTGATGTTACTCCGGGAGTTGTCCAGGAGGAACCCTATGTGTTTTTAAAATACCCCTCACACACTATGAGTCCCATAGTGTCATGCTTCATCATGGGGGTCTTCCCGTCCCTCTATGGGGCAGGGCGTGCTGCGACCGACGACTACGTGGGAGCACTAGATTTTTGATAGGCTATGTGTGGTGTAGGTAATGGGAGTGATAGGGAATGTGGTGACTAGAGAAATACACTTTAAAAATTTCCTGGCTAGTAGAAAAAAATATATTTTATTCACTTCTTTAGCTGGAAACATTAAAATCGGATTAGGTAGGGTGTCTTTAACATGCCCTCCCTGGTCGACATGTTTCGTAAGCAGTCCCCCCTGCTTTACTCATCAGGACCATATGTGATCCCTAATACGCTCAGAAAAATCTAAATATATGTAATATGCCTATTTTCCTAAAACAGATTCTAAAAATAGGCTAATCTGTTTTTAAGGGTGGATTTTACCCCTTACAAAAATTAGCCACTGGCCATCTGAAGTATAAAAACAGAAAAAATATTTGTATATTTATATTGATCAACACATCACCATTAGCATGGAACTTTAGCTTTGCAGCTATAAAAAACAGTGATATATTCTTTTCATATATATTTTTGTGATATATTTTTCAGTGATATATTTTTTATGTGGAAAGAATTTCTCTCCTTGCGCAAGTTACTGCTTTACTAAGACAATACCTTGCTTTTACTTCTGCGTTAAAAAGCACTTCTCTTTTGTAGTAGACGAAAAGAAGACACACACACAAGCTTACATTCTGTATGAAACATGTCGTTTGGATAGACACACACACACACTCACATGTATCACACTTGCGTCAGACTGCTGAAGAGGTTAAACACATGGTATGCGTGTTTCAGCATTAGATAAGGTCTATTGTTAGGCATTATTTGACAGATAGTATATATAATGTGATACATCGATAGTTCCTTATTTAAACTGGCCCCATGAGCTCGCCACGGAGGGGAGGGTTTCTCCAAAGGTAAACAATGACCTGAGATACGTCCTTTCCTTCCACTGGCCTCCGTGCTGCTCCGGTGGTTGGGCTTAGTGTTGTGGCCCGGCTTTTTATGTGCACACCGATTGAATAATTACTTGGCAGATTCAGAGCAGCTGCTCTGTGTTTGCTAGTTACCGGTGTTCTCGCTGCCTCCTTGCTGTTACCGCGAAGACTAGAGTGCTGACAAAAGATGGCCGACATAGATGTTCTCCCGGTACATATTTTCAAATACTCACTTCCTGTGTTATTATTATTCCCAACATATGGCGCAATTTTGTTGCAGAGGCGGCCAACAGGTGGGCGCCTTGGATTTGTCACTACTGGGGGTACTGCATATTACTCAATTTAAATTCAGCCGGCTTGATTCCGGTCGGCTCAACGGAGTCTCAACCTAGGCGCTTCTAGGGGTGCTGCATATTTTTCTTATAATGTACAGTCTGAATACAGCAGGCTTGATTAAAGTTGGCCCCATGGAATTTCATCGTTCAGCCCGTTCTTGTTGGTTTTAAGGCGAAAAACCCATCTCTGTTCCTTCTCAAAAAGATATCTATCATTTTGTACCTGTTCAATCACAGTCCACGAGATATCATGCATATTGTGTCTTTTCTCTAGAAAGTGAGATGGTATTTTTGTAGTAGATTTATTACATTTTATGTTGCTCTTATGTTCCCCAATTCTTATTTTGACTGGTCTTGTTGTCATGCCAACATATTCCAAATGGCATGGGCAGGTTATAAGATACACCACGGTGCAGCTGTTGCATGTGGTGAATTTCCTCTGTTCCCATGTGGTGCCATTTTGGAATGTGATGTTTTCACTTTTCTTGGTGAGGTGGCATACTATGCAATTTCCACACGGATGATGGCCTTGTATGTTTGCCAGAGTCGACGTTGGGTCTCTTGTTATCACCTTTTTTGGTCTTGTATGGACAATTGTGTCCTGAATGTTCTTCCCTCTTCTGTGCGAAAAGATTGTTTTAGAAATGTTGAGACCACCGCTATTGAGAATCTTCCAATGTTTGTTGATGATTTTTGTTACCTGATTCGAATTGGTATTATAAGTTGTGATACAGAATGGTCTTTAATTTCAGTTTTTTCAATGGGGCTTCCAGGAGACCTTCTCTGCAGTTATTGCGTGCCCCCCATGTCGTCTACTACAAAAGAGAAGTGCTTTTTAACGAAGGAGTAAAAGCAAGGTATCGTCTTAGTAAAGCAGTAACTTGCGCAAGGAGAGAAATTCTTTCGACATAAAAAATATATCACTGAAAAATATATCACAAAAATATATATGAAGAGAATATATCACTGTTTTTTATACCTGCAAAGCTAAAGTTCCACGCTAATGGTAATGTGTTGATCAAAAAAAAATACAAATATTTTTTCTGTTTTTATATTTCAGATGGCCAGTGGCCAATTTTTGTAAGGGGTAAAATCCACCCTTAAAAACAGATTATCCAGTCAGTCAGTCAAACAAGCTTTATTCGACGATTGCCATAAAAGCATAATAATACAATTCATTCATTAAATAAGAATAAAAAATACATAAAAGTGAGAATAAAAAGTTCATCACAGCTAAAATGATCTCAATACACTATATACATCGGTTATCATAAATAGACATTCAATGACTTATCCCTTCATCCTTTTACTTCTGATATTCCATGACCAACCTAAAAATTTAGCCACAGCTATATACACTGGAGGATTGGCACTTGTACAAATAATTCTAGTGGCCACTACTCCACTCCTTGTGCCCAGCAATTTGCACATTGGTCGCAGCCTGACTCTATGTGGAGAGGAGTACGCAGGGCACCCAAAAAGTAAATAGCTAATTGATTCCAGAGGATCCGAGCAACATGGACTTGAAGCATTTCCTCCATTTGACCACCTGGATTTGAACGCTCTATTGGGCAAACTGCCAATTCTCAGTTGGAAATAGAGCTTCCTATCCAGGGGCTTTGTTATGTTGTTCCAGAATGGCTCGAAGAGAGTCTCACCTATCCAGGGGCTTTGTTATGTTGTTCCAGAATGGCTCGAAGAGAGTCTCATCCTTGAACTCCATAAAGACCCCCGTGAGTGAAAGTGGGGCAGTGGTCCTAAAAGATCTAGAGGCTATCAATCCCCAATATAGACCCTTTATTTCCTTTTTTGACGGGAATGTGGCATTAATCGGATCCTCCCATATCTCCAGCAAAGCCAGCTCTCTGAGAATCGCTCCAATTCCAGAGAGCCATTTGACTTGATGGAAGACATCGCTTTTAATTATATGCATGAGCCCCATAGCAAATGTTTTCAATTCGGACGTTGACCATAAACGCCTCCAGTATAATACAGGGCGAAGATTTGCAATAATTTCTATTGGTCTCATGCCCAAATCCTGCAAAACGGGGCCCATGGGGGTGCTCTGCGGTAAATTAACAAGATTGCCTAAAAACCTGTTTTCAGAACCTGTCAGCTTGTTTAGGTTCCCGAACCCCCAGATCTCTACACCGTAGAGTGCAGCGCTCACCGCCTTTGCGTTATACACGGTTACGGCCGGGGCCACTGGCTTTGTCAAAGACTTAGCATGTTCTTTGCTCAGTGCCCCAGCCAGTTGCCGGTGCTTGAGCGTTGCCAAATCTATCTGTTCGTTCCATCGCAGGTCATGCTGAATGGTAACACCCAAATAGCTAAATGATTTGACTTGCTCCAGGGGTAGATCATTCATGAGTATTTTACCCTTGTATGATTTGTGTTGATTAAAAGACATGAACTTTGATTTTAAAACATTTATTTCCAGCCCATGAATGGTGCAAAAAGCTTCAAAAATCCCTAGTGCTTTTTGTAGACCACTTGGGGTCTTGGAAAGACAATCATCAGCAAACATTAAAATAGGTACTTTTGGACCTGCTAAGATTGGAGCTTCGATGTTTGCTTCAATCAAAACTTTTGCCACATTATTGATATACAGAGAAAACAGGGTCGGGACTAACACACAGCCTTGGTGCACCCCCGCTCTACTGGAAACTGACTAGTAACACTTCCAGGAGTACCCCATCTGATCTGAGCAAAGTTGCGTTCATTGAGTTTCATGATTAGGGAGAGGAGAGCAGGGGGCATACCCATATCATTTAAAGCGAGCAACAGGTTTGAGCGCGGAACAAGATCGAACGCTGCCCTCAAATCAATGAAGGCGGCATATAAGCTACCCCCACCTAATTGGACAGTCAGAGCATAGCAAAATGCAATACTTGGTCGACTGTGCTTATACAGGCTTTAAACCCTGCTTGAAGGTGGGATAGAATGTTCATCTCGCACTCCCAATCCTGGACCTTGTTTAATACCAGTCTGCCAAAGATCTTCTGGATGGTATCGATCAGACTGATTGGGCGGTAGTTACCAGGGAGTGACTTATCACCCTTCTTAAAAACTGGAACTATTTCCGCCCCATTCCAGGATTCGGGTATGGGTGCTCCTTTTGCAATTGTGTTTGCCAGCAATAATATGTACCTCCCCCAGGATTCTCTGTCATATAAAAAGATGTCTGCTGGGACGCCGTCTATTCCCAGCGCCCTCCCAGATGTAACAGAGTCTAAGGCACGTTCAATATCTCCAATAGTAAACACATCTTCCAACCAAGGAGTATATATAACCCCTCCCCTTTGTTCTAAACATAGTTCCGAGCCTTTAGCATATTGGGGCTTGAAGTAGGCCACCCAATCATCTTGGGCTACCCAGTTTTGTGGCTTTTTGGGTCGGCCCTCAGATCCCCATCTTTATAGATTCCAGAATTGCTTGGAGTTCTTGGCTGAGCTAGCCTCCTTAAGCTCGCCCCACTTCTTTTCATCCCAAGCGCGCTTAGATTTTAATATAGTAGTGTTGTAAACACCCCTTGCAAGGCGCACGGTAGTGCTAGATCCTGTTTTAATAGCCTGCCCTATGTTTAAGCGTGCTTTTCTACATTCCTTGGTGTACCAACAAGGAGAGTTATTAGTTAGGGCTTTGTTTGGCTTGCTCAATTTAACAAATAGACTTTTTAGTTGGAAGAACAGGTTTTCGTGTACTTTAGTGCCATTTTCTCTGTCTATTTCTGTGGCTTCATTATTGGCACAGAGCTCAACTCCCTAGTTGCTTGTTCCAGCTTACTCGAAATAAAATCAATGTTTTCCTGACGTTCGACCACCTTGCCCATTTTAAGTGGCGCATGTCGATTGCAAGGATGATGTTTTGGGGGGATTCATCTCTCACATCCTCGGCAGCCGTGGGCGCTTTCCAATATGACAGAACCATACATAGTGGATTATGATCACTCTCAAGACGATTAATGGCCATCATATCCTCAAGATGGTTCCACATTTCGAGATTGACTAATATATAGTCAATTCTACTTTCTCTGGGCCCGCTCTTAAAGGTGGTAGCACCTGCCTTATCCTTTGGGGTCCTACCATTGGCCGCTCTTAATCCCTTGCTTAGGCAAATTGAGTTAATATGGAACGCCAGGTCTGTCCACCTCTTCACTCGCTCCAGCTCTAATTTGGGCACCCCCCACTGCTTGTCCTGATCCTCTGTGAGGTTACACTCGCTACTTGACAATGGTTTGAAAGTAGTGTTAAAATCTCTCGCTACAATTATATGGGATTGTGCGGAGTATTTTTCAATAAGATCTTCGAGGGCAGCAAAAGAACCAGATTTCTTCCCCTCTGTGCTCCTAGCATACAAATTGAAAATATCTACAGATTTAGCCTGTTTAAATTCAAGTGTTACAATCTGTACATCTTTGTGGTTCGTCGGGAGCTCTTTTACAGTAGTTTCTAGGTCCTGCCTGACCCAAATTGTTAAGCCTCCCGAGGGTCGCCCTCTTTCACTTTTCTCTGCGGGAACATTATAGTTTAAAAACCCAGCAAAGTGTTGGGACTCAAGGAGCCAAGTTTCTTGGAATATGCATATGCTGAACAAATTAATAAACGAGGCCCATTCCGGGCTTTGGATCTTACTGCTCAGCCCTGCAATGTTCCAAGAAATGATTGAACCGAATTTATCAAGACCTTTGGGAAAATTAGCATTTACATTTGGGCTCTGATGTAATGGAGGACGGAACTGAAAAGGACTGTCTTCCCCACCCAGAACCCTAGAAACCACCATTGTACAGGGAGTTCTGGAGCTGATATCTACTTTCGTGTTTGGGGTCTCAAGTGCAATGCAACCAGGAAAGCCTGGGTCATCACTATCAGGCGCCAGTCAATCATTAGTCTCCAGACACGACCCACCCTGCCCTCTACCTGATGCTCGATTGCCCCTTTCATTCAACCACTGTTGGGGGGGAGAAGATCTCATTTGTATAAGGGAGTGGTCAGGGGAGCAGGATCTATATTCCAATAATATCAGGTTTTGTGCCATATTTTCATGTTTAAAAGACAATTCGATACAGTCAGCTCCGCTCCCTGGGTACGAGAGCCTTGTTGCCCTGGAAATGTCATCCCTAATCACAGATCGGCATCCTCTAGTATGTCTAATCCAATTAATAGCTTTGTTTGTCAAGGAGTCGTTTGTTTCCATGTCCTTCCCTGGGCTCAGTTTTGGAACATTCACCATATAGACTTTCGACAAGTCAATAGGGGCAGGGCGAAGAAGTGGGGGACCTCTATCTGTCAGCTTACTAGAAGGCTGTTTTGACATATTCAGACTGTTACTAGAACTACTACTCAGCTTGGGATTCCCAATTTCTTCGTTAGATTCAGAATATAAATGCTTAGCAGTTTTCATAAGTGGAGCTTTCGGAGGCCCTATTCTTGCTCTGGCCACTTCACTATATAAGGTGTCAGCCTGTCTCAACGAGCATGTCCCTGCCACGATAGGGCATAATATGCTGAGCTGTCACCTTTTGTTGGCCAGTGGGTGTCGGACTCAGTTGTTTTTCAGCTGGACAACAATCATGGCATGAGCTAGGGTTCGGAATAGCATTATTCACTTTAACAGATAAAATTTCAATCTTGGCTTGCATACATTCGATAAGATTACATAATCGATTGACCACACTACACAGAATGGTACTATCACCCCATTAGGGAAAAAAGAAACAGTGGGATTAGAAAAACACCCCTGTGCTACTTCACTAGTTCCTTGTAGGGCCTCAAGTATACTTGGCTGGGTTGGGGAGCCCCCACTCTCTAAGTTTAAACAACCTGAATTAGCAAGAACAGAGAACCTATTTACACAATGAATAATCGGGTCAAC
This sequence comes from Lissotriton helveticus, assembly GCF_964261635.1. Lineage (NCBI taxonomy): Eukaryota > Metazoa > Chordata > Amphibia > Caudata > Salamandridae > Lissotriton > Lissotriton helveticus. The sequence continues at coordinate 1,927,644,448 of NC_136057.1, forward strand.
CGGGATAGGGTAAGAGGCACCTGTCCCAGGTTCTGCACTAACGTTCTCAGGAGCTCCTAGATCAACATGCCCTTCATCATGAATTCGGTCGCTTTGCTTTTTCCTCAGAAACTTCTTAGGAACCACTGCCGGCCCTCTTTGGGGCACCTCTTTATCGTTTCAACAACGTCTTCCCCACTGCTCTTATCTGGTCTCCGTTCAGTGGGGTACTTGGACGTGAGTAAAACACCCCACTCCTCTATGAGTTCATTTATACGGGTCATTACGGAGTTTTCCCCTGCATGCTTAGCAGCATTCTTAAGCTTTTTTGACTTTCTCCTCTTTATATGCGTGGTTGGACCCTCTGCCCCGCCCTCCATGCTTTTCCTTTCCCCCATTAGGCAGGATCAGATAGCACAGTACCTTATTGTAACGGGACAAATGTTAGTGAGCTGGCCCAGCCCGGCCTCCTCCAGCCCCGGACGGCCACAGACGGTCCCGCCCTTCTCCCGGGCTTCTCCCGGCGCTGCCCGCCCGCGTCCCGCGGGGCGGGAGGCGTTCCTTGCACTTAAAGCCCCTCCGGGCGCGTCGATCGCGTCACTGCTGCGCCGGACCCCGGGGCAGCTGGGAGATGTAGTTTGCCCGCTGCTGGTGGGTCCGGCGTGATGGAAGCTGCAGCCGTAGCCCTCACGGCGCGGAGCGCAAAAAGGAAGATGCCGTTGCCCTCACGGCAGTGGGAACAGGTAAGTCAGAGCCGTTGCCCTCACGGCGTGTGGCGTATCAGAGTCCTATGGCCCCCGAGCGCATTCACGCTACTTGCACTTAAAGCGCCTGCGGGCGTGTTGATCACGTCACTGCTGCGCCGGACCCCGGGGCAGCAGGGAGATGTAGTTTCCCCGCTGCTGGTGGGTCCGGCGTGATGGAAGCTGCAGCCGTTGCCCTTGATGGAGCGAGATAGAAAACAAAATTTTGTTTAAACTCGCGAAGTCACATTTCCATAACATGAATAATAATATTAATGATTTGTGATATGTCGTGCTAATACAACTTAGATTAAACTTTACACATGGGGGGACTAACATGTGTGCTCATAAACGTGCATAATTGTTGCATCTTTTTGTTCGTGCAAAATAATAAAATAATTTATTGTTTTCGTTTTTGTCATTACTAACTGCTGCAAACTTAAGAGAAGCATGTGCTTGTTTTGCTTTTCCTTGTCTGTGTGATGTTATTTCTACTATTCTAGGTGCATATGAGTCTCATGGAATAACGGAGACTGGTAGATATAAACGCTGCTTTATTTGTTTGCAATGGCTAGATAACATTTTGATTAATCGGGTGGGTTAATTAATTAGTAAATCCTGGGGTGGATACAGAATCTACATTATTTCTTACATTAATACTTTTCTTGTGTTTGTTTTATACTAGAAAGCTTAAGTTGCCTGCTTTTGGGCCTAGTCACTTGAGTCGCAGAAAAGAGCTGACTTGTAATTCTGCAAAAGTCACGAGACGCCCATTCTGAATTAAAGCGTTTATCAAAGCTGCATTCACAAAGCAAAAACTGATGTGCTGTCATCATTCTGTCGGACATGGCCAAGGTCGAAAGTGAACATTTTGTCAGCCTTAACTTGGCATCCGCGGAAGTTGCTTGGACGTAGTGAGAACAAATTTGAACATTTGTTGCAAACTCAGGAAGCTCCTGGTTTCACGTGGAAGAGACAATGGTCTTTATGAAACATGATCTAATGGAACTTTTGAAAAGTGGGTGACATGTCACTTGTCACTCTCAGCCAATGGGACGTCGAAGATTTCTGAAAACTTTCCTTTGCGTGGTTTAGTTAGCGTAGAAAGGTATAAAAAGTCATGCCCTTAGGGATGGGCTGGCTGCTGCTTTCTGACTTTCCGATGAGGGTGAAGTGTTGACGGACTTTGCGTGGAGCACGTAAGAATCCTCAAAGAACTTTACTTTAATTTCTATCTATTTAGCTCAGTTAGGGAATTAGGTTTTAGAATTGCTAAACTTTATATATTCACTTTAATTTTGATTTACTTGCTTAAATTGTATTTTCTCATATTTCTTTACAATCATGCTTGCTTTATTGCTAATAAAATTCATTTATAAAACTATCAACTTATATACCATAATTTAGTAAATAAAATCTTACTTTTGACAAACAAGCTGGTCTTGGTTATTCAGGAGTGTAGGTTACTATTAGCTAGATCACGTCGCCAATGGTGGTCGTTTAAATGGTCAAGTTTTATTCTAATGACAATATTCTTTCCGCAGATGTATAAATATGTATATAGTTTGTAGATAATGTGTATATAGATTTAATCTGACCACCTGATTCAGTAGGCCCAAAATATGTCAGGTTTATAAATGGGTCCAAAATTTTAGTATAGAATTTTGTTTATAGGAAAAGAAGTTGGGTAGCGTTGTTTATGATATATTTTCTATAGGCCGCTGGATCAATTCTCTGGTAGCAGAAATTGATGGTTGCTAAGGGTAACCAAGGTAATATGTTGGTTGCTAAGGGTTACTAAAGTGTTATGGTATGGAAATAGGATCGATGTTTTAACACATGTTAAGTTCGTTTTTCGTGCTATCTGTAAGCTATACCGGTATAGATTGTGTGGCGAGAAATTAGTCACGCAAGCCATCTGTTCTGTTTGTAGTGATATCGCCGAGTATCACAAGAGGTATCGCCGTGTACCATAGTGTTGTCGCCGAGCAGCACAGTTTTAGGGCTAGGTGTGAATCTTGTATAGTGAGGGTTTTCTAAGAAATTAGAGCAGCATGAGAATAGGGACAAAGCGCCTTCCATAAAACTCACTGTGATAAGAGTATTAGTTATATCCGAGCTTGAGTGAAGGGTAAATTAGCGTCGGTACATGATTATCTATAAACAGGTTAGAGTCCTGTACGGGTACATGTTTCATATCTATAAACAGGTGAGAGCCCTGTACGGATAACGTCGTTATTTTGCTAACGGTGCATGATCTCTATAAACAGGTGAGAGTCCTGTACGGATTTCATGTGTGTTTGAAAATTAGGGAAATTTCAGTGTGAAAGTGCGAGTTTGAATTGTATTTTATGTTCAAGTGGAACTCTTAGAACTTTCACTTCGCGGTGGGTTCAGAGCAAAGCGAGTTCATAATTATACGTGTTAGAAGGGTGGGGTAAGGGTTACTCTACTGACAATTGAATATTATCCTTAGTGTGAATAGCGCCGTCTATTCCGAAGTGTGGATACTTGAATGTATGTAAACTATCCTAAATAGTGAAACGAACAGATGTTGTCCTTATAGTCATCGTTAAGAATTAATTTACACTGAAAAGTGTTCTTAAAATGGCGCTGTGAAAAGATTTTGTGAAGGAGGGGTAAGCGCCAGGAGTGAGAAACGAGAAACCGCAGCTGCTGTGTACGTCACAGAGCCGCGCTGAGATTGGGTGACCTACGTCACAAGCTATATTCTGATTGGCCCTTGAGTCTCTGACGACCTGTGAGCTGATTGGTCTTTCAGAAAAACTCCAATTTTATTGGTTGAGCAGAAAAGTGACGTAGCTCAACTGTCATTGGCTTGTTAGTGTGTTTCGCGCACGGATTGGTTGTTTTACGGAACATCCCGGAAATATTTTACGAACGATTTTGTGAATTAAGATTTAACTCCTAAAAATGAGTTATCATTTTAAACATGTTGAGAAAAAGCCAACATTATTTCAGAAGTTTAAGAATTTATTTTCACCTGACAAGAAAATCGAAACGCGAGGTGGTAAACTACTTCATAAGTATAAAACACCTGCAGCGTATATGGAAGGTGAATATGGATATCATACTGTCTTATGGTTCGATAGTTGGAAACGCTATACTAAGAACGACAGTGTTTTAACTTGGCCTGATGATGGTTCATTTAATGTAAAAGTTTTAAGAAATTTACGAGAGAAAATGAATGCTCTTGTTCCGAAACCGAGACCAACTCAATTTGAAGCTTTAGTTGAGTGGGAAGACGAGATGTATCAATTACAAAGAGAAGCTAGTGGAATTAAAAGACCTTCTAAAAATCCACCTTGGAGAAGAGAAACTCATGAAGATAGATTACGAATGTGGAGACAGGGAAACATGAGTGAAGGATTGTATTTAATTCATGAAATGGTAATGGGTACTCCTACAGGGAAATCTATGGAAAGTGAATCTGAGGATGCAGTTATGGAAGAAATATATACAACTGCTAGAAAGAATCAGCCTTTGAGACCTCCTAGATCATGGTCTACTCCGGTGGTTTCTACTGAAACTTCACCGAGTGCACCTCCAATTAATGAAGCTCCTAAACTTTATCCTAATAATTGTGAAATCATTGAAACTCCTAGAAGACCAGAATTCGAGAATGTTCGAAATGAAGGTAGACATTTTACAATGGCTCCAAGAGCAAGAGAACCTCCAAAAGATTATTCAAGAGAGGCAAGAAATGTTGAAGACGTTGATTATAATGAATATTTAAGATCAAAAGAAGAATTAATAAAAAGAATGACAAAAGGCATGGAAGCTGTGACAGTTCCAGTAACAATTGGTCCTGTTCAGCCCGTATTTGATCAAAAGGAAACAAACAAAACTGGATTAACTATTCCTTTAAATACAGAAATTCAAAAGGCTGCTGAAAAATTTTATTCAGACTTATCTGAAATAAACTCTTCTAAATCGAGAATGCCTGATTTAACCTTTAATGAGGATTTATCTCCAAAAACACCAATGGGTGCTATATCAGATATAGGGAGTCCTGAAGTCAGGGTAACCACACCAAAACTTGATGTGGCCAAATTAAAAGCGAATATCGAAGAATTAATAATTGGAACAATTGGTCCAGATAGTTTAAATTACTATCGAGATGATGAACTACTGTTCATTTGTAAAAGCATACAGTGGAAAACGAAAAACAAATATGATCAACTAGAGGATCTAGCAGCAGAACTTGAAATTGATGTGAGCAAACAAAAGAATTTTGCAAAGCATTACAGATTAGACTTTTCAGAAAGTGACATTGAGAGTTTAAACTCAATGGGAAGAATAGTTCATATTAAAGATTTGATCGTCTATATCAAAAAGCTAGGAGAACTAAATAAATGGAGAGTAAAATGGACGAAAAAGAAGGAAGATGAAAGATTGGAAAAATTGTCAAAACAATTTCCAATGAGAGAAATTGCAGGTGGAGGATATGTTCATGTCCCTTGGTCGAGACAGGACATTCTGTTATTTACAAATGACTTTCCGAAATTGAGGGAGAAACCAGTTGAGTGGTACAGGCAAGTCGATAGATTTATCAAAGTGTCAAAAGTTCTGTGGATTGATTTAGATGGATTTTTTGACATTGTCGTTCCATCTGATCTTTGGACAGAATGTAAAATATCGATTAGTTGGCCAAAAACAGAACCTGAGCGAATCAAAGAAACAGGTGCTCCAAATCCACTTGTAATGGATTTCTATGAAAAAGTAATTGTTTGGATGAAAAACAAAATTCCACCCAAAGAAGTCGATTGGGTTAAAATAGAAAGAACAGAACAGGAAACAAAAGAATCAGTTCATTCTTTTTATGAAAGACTACTGTTAATCTTTAAACAATACAGTGGTTATGAAAAATTAGATGAAAAAGACATGAGCCATTTTGTCTATAGATTTGTTTATGGATTAAAACCTGAAATTGGAGAAATGATCAGAAATAGTATTGTCGGATGGCAATCACTATCTGTAGATGATATTCTAAGAAAAGCAAAGTATTGTAGCGATGAAATAGAAGTAAAACAGAAAAAGCTGAAGGAGAAAGCCATGTGGGCTCAAGTAAAAGTGGCTGAGCAACAAATTGCCAGTATGGGTAATAAGAACACTAATTTTGTTCAAACTGGGAATACAAACCAGATACAAAGAAAGTTTAAAGGTAATAATTTCCCAAAGAAATTTAGCCCAAAGATTGAGGAGTTGAAGCAAAGATTACCTTGTTTTAATTGTGGCGAAATTGGACATTGGAGAGACGAGTGTCCTCATCCTCCTAAAAACTTAAAGAATCCCTTATTGAATCCACAGATGCAGAATGGTGTTGACCTGCAGCGACAGCTACAGATACAACAAGGGTTAAACGAATTTAATATTCAGCGACAGTTACAGCAACAACAACAACAACAGGTGAATAATCGTCAAGACCAATTGCCACAACCACCTTTTCCGAATTGTGGGGGAGTTCAAAAATATAATCCAAACGTGGGATTTCAGGGAAGTGAACAGGTAATAAAACCACAAAAACAGCAAAAGCAGCAAAGGGTTCAAATGCAAAATGCTTCACAACAATTTTTATTAGCAGAAAGTCAAGACAGTGATTCTGATGATTATTGTTGACGGTGCCCGAGAGAGGAGGAAGAGTGTGTTGTTGGAGCCACTCTTGAGGTTGACCAGTCTGGTCCTTTTGTAAACGGGAAAGTTAATGATGTAGACATCACTTTCCTAGTGGACACTGGTGCTACCCGTTCTACTGTTAGATCAGTGGAAATTGAAAACCTACCTCTCTCTGGGGATACCATCCAAGTTGTCGGATTAAGTAATCAACAAATTAAAACTGACTTAACTGATCCAGTACCAGTTGAAATTGGAAATTACAGAGACAAACACAGATTTGTAGTTTGTAATAGTAGTCCAGTAAATCTATTGGGCAGAGACATCCTATGTAAAATGAATTGTAGAATATATTGTTCTCCTGATGGAGTTGAGTTACAAACAATGGAGGAAGATGGTTTATACAGAATGACAATGATGATGATGGAAGCAGAAGAAACAAAATTGTTTCCTGCCTTTGAAGAAAAAGATTTACCTGAAGAACTCAAAGAAACAGTGAAATCTGAAATATGGGATTTTACTGGAAATGAGATGGGTCTGATGAAAAACGTAGATCCAGTAAAAATTACATTGAAACAGGGAATAGAATTTCCAAACACTCCACAATATAAAATGAAAACAGAAACAATTGAAGGTATTACACCTATAATTGAAAAATTAATCAAGCAAGGTGTATTAAAGGAAATGGAGAGTAGCTCTTGTAATTCACCAATTATGGGAGTTAAAAAGTCTAATGGAACATTTAGAATCGTACAAGATTTGAGAAAGATTAATCAAATTGTCGTTCCATGTTGTCCTGTGGTTCCAAATCCAGCAGTAATTTTATTTCAGATTCCACATGATGCTGAATGGTATACAGTCATTGACCTTTGCAATGCATTCTTTACTGTTCCCTTACATCCAGACAGTTATGAAATTTTTGCTTTCAGATTCCAAGGTAAGACCCTCGGATGGTCAAGAATCCCTCAGGGCTATACAGAAAGTCCTTCAATTTTTAACGAACTGTTAAAAAGATCATTAGAAGACCTAGACTTACCTGGTAGGTCTACGCTAGTGCAGTATATTGATGATTTGTTAATAGCTGCAAAGACAAGAGAAAATTGTGTAACAGACACAATAATTTTGTTAAATCGCCTTGCAGAAGAAGGACATAAAGTGTCCCCAGCAAAACTACAGTTTTGCAAACAAGAAGTAAAATATCTTGGTCACAGAATTGCAAAGGGAAAAAGACAAGTAACAATAGAAAGAATAAAAATGATTCAAGCAATGTTACCACCAAGAACACAAAGACAGGTCAGAATGTTCTTGGGAATGGTTGGTTACTGTTGACAATGGATAAGTGGATTTTCAGTAATTGCAAAACCACTACAAAGACTGACAAAGTCAGATGTAAAAGATCCAATTATTCTCAATGATGCTGAGATGGATTCTTTTGAGAACTTGAAAAAGAGCTTATGCCAAGCTCCTGCTTTAGGTATGCCAAATTATGAAAAAGATTTTGAACTGTATTGCAGTGAGAGAGAAGGATGTGCATTATCTGTGTTAATTCAGAGACATGGAAATTTAAAGAAACCTATTGCATGCTTCTCTGCAGTTCTTGATCCAATTGCTAAAGCATTACCAGGTTGTTTGAAAGCAGTTGCAGCTACAAGTATCAGCCTCGAACAAAGTGAGGGGATCATTATGGGATTTCCTGTGAAAGTTTTTGTGCCTCATTCAGTTGAAATATTATTGACAAGAGGTAAGACTCAACATCTAACAAGTAGTAGATTGACAAAGTATGAGAAAATCATACTGGGAGCAGATAATGTTTCGATTTCAAGATGTTTAAATCTGAATCCTTCTACATTACTGCCTGATTCTGAAATTGTTGATGACATTGAAACAGAACATGAATGTTTAGATGTCATGGAATTCTGCACTAAACCAAGAAAAGACATCAAAGACAGACCTTTGTCTGAATCGGATTTTGTCTACTTTGTAGATGGCTCATGCTTAAGATCCGAAGGAGGTGTCTTAAAAGCTTCATATTCAGTTTGTACAGTCGTAGATGTTGAAGAAGCATCATGTCTTGAAGGAGTTCGTTCAGCACAAGTGGCTGAATTGATTGCTTTAATTCGTGCATGTGAAATATCAAAGGATATAAGAGTTACCATCATTACTGATAGTCAGTATGGATACGGAGTTGTGCATGATTATGGACAACTCTGGTCACAGAGAGGATACATGACATCAGCAGGATCACCAATTAAAAATGCAGTTTTCATTAGGAGATTAATTGAAGCAATACAATTGCCAAAAGAAATCGCCATTGTTAAGTGTGCAGCGCACACTAGAGGAACTGATTATATTTCCAAGGGAAATGCCTTCGCAGATGAAACAGCTAAATACTGCGCAAGGAAAAATTATTCATACAATCGGGAGAGGAGTAAAGAAACTGATTCAAATTCATTAATGCTAACAACTGTTGTAGAAACATGGCATGAGATTAGAGATTTACAAAATGAAGCAGAAGATGAAGAAAAAGACTTATGGTTAAGATCAGATTGTAGACCACGTGAAGAAGATGGAGTGTGGGTTTACAAAGATGGCAGAGTAGTCTTACCAAATTGTTTGATTGCTGATATGGCCAGATTATATCATGGTCCAGCACATCTCGGAAGAGATTCTATGGTTAGACTTTTCAGAGAAACATGGTTCAATACCAAGTTTAGAACTATTGCTGAATCTTTTTGTCAAAGGTGTTTGTCATGCCAACAAATGAATCCAAACAGAAAATCAGTGGTGGGGACAGGAATAATTGGTCGAGAAGGTGGTCCCTTTACCAGGTTACAAATGGATTTCATCGAAATGCCATTACACAATTGTTTGAAATATGTGCTTGTAATTGTGTGCTTATTTTCGAGATGGGTAGAGGCTTTCCCTACACGACATTGTGATTCAATTACAGTGGCAAAACTAATGCTCAGAGAAATCATCCCAAGGTACGGTTTTCCAGTCACTATTGAGAGTGATGGAGGAAGCCATTTTGATAACAAACTGATGAAGTTAATTTGCGAAGCTTTGAGCATTGAGCAGAAAATACACTGTGCATACAGACCAGAGGCATCAGGAGTAGTTGAACAAATAAATGGAACAATTAAAAACAGAATTGGAAAAATGTGTCTTGAAACAGGTATAAAATGGACTGATGCTCTTCCACTTGTTTTGATGTCATTAAGAAGTACACCAGATAAAAAGACAGGTTTGAGTCCTCATGAAATTTTAATGGGAAGAGTTATGAGGCAAGCTTTTGTACCTGTAGGTAAACTGTTGAGCATAAATGACAGTGCAATTTTGGATTACTGTAAAAGGTTATCTGATATGGTAACTTCTGTGTCTAATCAGGTGGGAACTGAAGCTCAATCAGATGAAAAGGTTTTGACACATGATCTGAGACCTGGCGATTGGGTCAGAACGAAAGTACATCGGAGAAGGAATTGTCTAGCTCCTAGATGGCAGAAACCTAGGCAGATAATCTTGATCACTACTAATGCTGTAAAGTGCAGAGGATTGAAACGTTGGATTCATCCTAGTCATACTATTCCAGTACCAACTCCTGAGAGTTCCGATGTTGAAAGTGATACCACAGACGATTCTGATTCTGAGGCAGAAGGCGAAACAGAAGGTGAAATAATTCCAGATTCTGAAGATCGACAAGAAAGTCGACATCTGGAAACTGTACCAGTGAATAGAAATTTGACAAGAAAAGACTTGGAAATAATTGAAATAGATTCTGAAGGTGAAGAGAATCTGTTAAAAGGAAAGATAACTGAAGATTCGGTTGTCTCCATTGAAGACAAAGAAGCAGAACAAAAAGAAGTTTCAGACCAGGAGAGTATCGAAAGGCAGAGAACAAACTCTGAAGTAAGGAACAGAAATCCGAAATCTGGGAAGTTGGAGGTAATTGAGGAAGAGGAGGAAGACGAATTACCGAGTACCAGTGATGGAAGACAAAGTGAAGTTCCTGAAGGAGTGAAATTGCCGAATAGAGAAGTTCCTGAGTCAATTGAGATTTCAGACTACGAAACTGAAGAAAGTGACGTGGAAGGTGAAAGTGAAAACAGAAAGAAAAGGACTTGGAAGTCAGAATCAAATAATTCTGAACCAAAGAAGAAGTACGTGAGAAAAGCAGACTACTGGCCAGGTGGAAGATTGAGAGTCAGATTGATCAAAAAGCCAAAAGAACAAGTTGAAGAAATCAGTAGTCAAAAGAGTCCTGGAAAAGAAGTTGGAGTTGGAAGAAAAATTGAAGTAATATCGAGAAAAGGGAAGAGAATAATAAGACCAAACCAAAAATACAAGTCTCCTGAGTGGACTTACTTAGTAATTCCACCTGTTATTGACATATATGATAGTAGTGAAGAAGAAAACGAAATCCAAGAAATTAGTGACAATGATTAAGGTACAAAAATATTAAATTGGCAAAAGGCTGAAGAAAATTTGTTAGTTGACACAAGGTCGAAGAAAAACTGTTTAGTTGAAGAAAACTTATGTATGACATAAGGTCGAAGAAATCTTGTTTAGGGTTTTAAAAAAAAAAAAAAAAAATTTTTAAAAGGGGGGTGTAAATATAAATTTAGAATTTTAAAATTTATTTTTATTTTTTGAGGCTAAAATTAACCAAGAATGCCTTATGTTAAGGAGAGCACTTCAAAGTGTTCTGTTTTTAAAAGATGCTGTAAGATGACTCTGGTGTGTCTGCTCATTTTAGTTCTGCTCTGGTTGGTTCTAGCTGTGATTATCCCTTTGGAAATGAATAGAGAATTACACAAAGTTAACATAACAAGCAAAGCTCTGGTTAGCCAAACTAAACATAGTGCGTCTGCAAAAGTTATTGATCATCAGCCTAACATTCATCAAGATAAATCAATTGGTGATTTCTCAAGTAATACATTCACAAAGCTATTGAGTGAATATGTTAAGGTAATGGATGCAAAAGACTGCTACGTCTGCGTTAAGTTACCTGCTTCTGTTTCTGAGGGAGTAACATATAATATGCTTCCTCTCACTTATGCTGTAACATGTAGTGTATTAACTAGTTTATTTTATCAAACTGGACGTTTAGAATATTACTATTCAAATTATGATGAAATTTTTGCAAATATTAAGATTGATAATACTTTAAATAAGCATAAGAAAGCAAAACAAATGAGAGAATTTTTCCTTGTTACTAATGAACTCACTTACGAGTATGCTTACAAGAATAATCTAACATGTAAATTAAGTGCTGAAGGAAAGAAATTTTTGAACATGGTTGAGGAGAGAAGAGCAATTTATAAGAGGAATGAATTAGTCAAGCAGACTAAGTCAGGTTTCTGGCAGAAAGAGGATGAGAAATTAAATGGCAAAATGCTTGAAAATATTGCAATTCACATAGACAAACCAGTTAGTGGAAAACTTTGCATTAGAAGAGATAATACACTTTTTGATAATTATTTTGTAGGTGCAAGTAACTGTGAAGATACTTATCAGATTTTGGGAGGTTGGGGATTTAAAGGTGGAAAAGATCCTATCTTTCCTGGGATTTATTTTGTTTGTGGTGACAAAGCCTACTACAACCTTCCAGACCACTGGTATGGAACTTGTTATGTGGGAATTGTTTTTCCTAAAGTGTTTCATGTTGACAGAGATTCAGAAGGATTGTTTAAAATTCATAATTATGTAAATAGAGTTAAAAGAGAAACTTTTACTGAAGTTCTGGGAGATATTTTTCAAGCTGTAATACCTTTTGTTGGTATAACCCTAAATGCAGGGAGAATCAGAAAATTGTCCACTATAGTTGATAGATTATCAACTGACACAGCTGATGGATTTCAATTAGTGAATGTTGAAGTTATTGCAATTAGATCTATGGTAATTCAAGACCGCCTTGCTTTAGACATACTCCTAGCAAAAGAGGGAGGAGTCTGTGGCATTTTACATGTACAACATTGTTGTACATATATACCAGATGAAAGTAAGAATATTGAAATGTATATTAAAAATATTACACAAATGCATTCAGAGATAATTCCTTTAGAAGAAGATGATTTTACAGGGAAACTTTCAAAAAGGTTTCAAGCAATTAAAAACTGGTTTCATGATATCGGAAGTTCAATTCTTGGCAAGATTCTGGCACCTTTGATTATAATAGTATTCATTTTTATTTTGACCAAAATAGGTTGTTTGTTACATAAAAGAAAGAAACAGTTGAAAGAAAAGAAAAGAATCTATAAACTCAGAAAAGAAGAAGAAAGAGAGATCGAATTACAGGAGTTACATAGAGAGCGTTATGCTAATTCCAAAGATTATGCAGAAACAGACTTTTAGGTTTACTGATACAAATGAATTTGAATCGATTTCTTGAAAACTTAAATTATCAAAATTTTGAGTGCTGGTGTGGTGATTTGTTAATCACCAGATGAGGGAGTTGATGGAGCGAGATAGAAAACAAAATTTTGTTTAAACTCGCGAAGTCACATTTCCATAACATGAATAATAATATTAATGATTTGTGATATGTCGTGCTAATACAACTTAGATTAAACTTTACACATGGGGGGACTAACATGTGTGCTCATAAACGTGCATAATTGTTGCATCTTTTTGTTCGTGCAAAATAATAAAATAATTTATTGTTTTTGTCATTACTAACTGCTGCAAACTTAAGAGAAGCATGTGCTTGTTTTGCTTTTCCTTGTCTGTGTGATGTTATTTCTACTATTCTAGGTGCATATGAGTCTCATGGAATAACGGAGACTGGTAGATATAAACGCTGCTTTATTTGTTTGCAATGGCTAGATAACATTTTGATTAATCGGGTGGGTTAATTAATTAGTAAATCCTGGGGTGGATACAGAATCTACATTATTTCTTACATTAATACTTTTCTTGTGTTTGTTTTATACTAGAAAGCTTAAGTTGCCTGCTTTTGGGCCTAGTCACTTGAGTCGCAGAAAAGAGCTGACTTGTAATTCTGCAAAAGTCACGAGACGCCCATTCTGAATTAAAGCGTTTATCAAAGCTGCATTCACAAAGCAAAAACTGATGTGCTGTCATCATTCTGTCGGACATGGCCAAGGTCGAAAGTGAACATTTTGTCAGCCTTAACTTGGCATCCGCGGAAGTTGCTTGGACGTAGTGAGAACAAATTTGAACATTTGTTGCAAACTCAGGAAGCTCCTGGTTTCACGTGGAAGAGACAATGGTCTTTATGAAACATGATCTAATGGAACTTTTGAAAAGTGGGTGACATGTCACTTGTCACTCTCAGCCAATGGGACGTCGAAGATTTCTGAAAACTTTCCTTTGCGTGGTTTAGTTAGCGTAGAAAGGTATAAAAAGTCATGCCCTTAGGGATGGGCTGGCTGCTGCTTTCTGACTTTCCGATGAGGGTGAAGTGTTGACGGACTTTGCGTGGAGCACGTAAGAATCCTCAAAGAACTTTACTTTAATTTCTATCTATTTAGCTCAGTTAGGGAATTAGGTTTTAGAATTGCTAAACTTTATATATTCACTTTAATTTTGATTTACTTGCTTAAATTGTATTTTCTCATATTTCTTTACAATCATGCTTGCTTTATTGCTAATAAAATTCATTTATAAAACTATCAACTTATATACCATAATTTAGTAAATAAAATCTTACTTTTGACAAACAAGCTGGTCTTGGTTATTCAGGAGTGTAGGTTACTATTAGCTAGATCACGTCGCCAATGGTGGTCGTTTAAATGGTCAAGTTTTATTCTAATGACAATATTCTTTCCGCAGATGTATAAATATGTATATAGTTTGTAGATAATGTGTATATAGATTTAATCTGACCACCTGATTCAGTAGGCCCAAAATATGTCAGGTTTATAAATGGGTCCAAAATTTTAGTATAGAATTTTGTTTATAGGAAAAGAAGTTGGGTAGCGTTGTTTATGATATATTTTCTATAGGCCGCTGGATCACCCTCACGGCGCGGAGGGCAAAAAGGAAGATGTCGTTGCCCTCACGGCAGCGGAAACAGGTAAGTCAGAGCCGTTGCCCTCAGGGCGTGTGGCGGATCAGAGTCCTATGGCCCCCCATTATTAGCCTATTTTTGCAATCTGTTTTAGGAAAATAGGCATATTACATATATTTGGATTTTTCTGAGTGTAGTAAGGATCACATATGGTCCTGCTGAGTAAAGCAGGGGGGACTGCTTACGAAACATGTCGACCATGGAGGGCATATTAAAGACACCCTACCTAACCCCATTTTAATGTTTCCAGCTAGAGAAGCGAATAAAATATATTTTTTCTACTAGCCAGGACATTTTTAAAGTTTATTTCTGTAGTCACCACATTCCCTAACACTCCCAGTACCTACACCACACATAGCCTATCACAAATCTCGTGCTCCCACGTAGTCGTTGGTCGCAGCATGCACCGCCCCGCCCCGTAGAGGGACGGGAAGACCCCCATGATGAAGCATGACACTGTGGAACTCATAGTGTGTGAGGGGTATTTTAAAAACACATAGGGTTCCTCCTGGACAACTCCCGGAGTAACATCCCCACATCTGTGTACATTACGTGAGTAATCACAATATATAGATATATAACTATAGGATAGATTCATTCGTCTAACCCAGCTGTCTTAGAAAGCTGAGTTAGAGAAAGCACAGGCCTACCATGCTCTTGAGAGTGAGACCGCTCCCTCCAATCCTGGTGCTTCTCTAATGCTGTGAAAGCAGTACCAGGATTAGGTACTGCAGTTTCCTGGGTCCAGAACATGTGGAAGTCACAAAGGAGGCATTTTGGGCTAAGATAATATTCAATACCAGGCAAGACAATCCAAGACAATGTTGAGAAACCATAAATAATCTCACTACAAATGGAAAAATGACAAATAACTCAAATATCACAGAACCTTAATGGGGGACCTACCAAGTATGTTTGTAATAAATAAATCCTCTTGTGCCAAACAACTTAAATGCATTCAACTAGAAAGGAGGGCAGTAAGCATAACTACAACTCCAACTGGTGATGAAAACGTCTATGCTCCAACCCAAGCAAAGAAAATTCTCCTCAAGGGGTGTTGAGAAGGTGCGCCAGGGCCAAATGGCCTACCACAGGCCATCTTCAAAGAAACAATGGATATAACCCAGATCTGTTACTGGGGATGAATGTTTGACCAATGTTCAGCATTCTGTCCATCATCTTTTCGTGTTGCTGTAGTTGCCCTAAGTGGGAAGGGTAAGCCCAGACGTAGGTCCCGTGCTCGCTATGCTACTGGATTCAAGCTAGCCTGGCTGATGAGGGATGATACCCCGAAACTGTTCTAATTATGCTTGTTTTTTGGTCCAGCGAAGACCTGGCCTGACAAATTCTGGCTGGACTGTTCCCATGAGGAGCAGGGTCAAGACTGATTTGCATATGGCTGGCTCCAAACCTGGAGAGGCATGGTGAGCAAAAACACAATGGTTTTAACCCAAATCTGTGACTGGGGTGAATGTTTGACAATGTTCATCATTCCGTCCATCATCTTTTTGTGTTGCTAATGATGTAGAATTTTGGTCAGGGGTACTGGCGACGCTGTATGAGGAAGTTCAGCTCAGCGAATTGGCAAGGCTCCTTTACAATTCCAATATTTAAAGGAGGTGATCGGGTAAGGCCAACCAATTTCAGGCTAATCGCCCTCCTTGATTCAGAGGTCAAACACAAGCGTCCCTGCTACTCGCAGATTTAATCGATTGGTCAAAATAAAAACAACAGTATCCCACTACATCAGACCCATTTTAGAAAAGGTATAGGTACCACAACAAACATATTAGCAACCGCTTTCCTGATTGATCAATGTAAGCAGATCAATAAAAATGTACACCTCTGCTTCATAGATTTTAAAGCAGCTTTTGACTGTGTAAACTGGGCGATAATGGGGAACAGACCAACACTCTGCTACGAGCAATCTAATTTCTGTACTCTGAAACCTGGATACAAATAAAAATTGGAGATAGTGTGAGAATATCCAGGAAGATTCCAACTTACCAAGGTTTAAAGCAGGGTCATGTGTGGAGCAGCTTAATTTTGGGTCCACCCTTTCATGTTTGACCAGGCCACATATAACATAACATAAGTATTTGTAAAGCGCACGTTCACCCAGAGGTCTCTTGGCGTGGAATAACAGATGTTCATTGTTACCCAACTCAATGGTACTCATTTTATCAACCTCATATGAATGAAAGGCTGAGTGGACCCACCAGGATTTGAACCTGTGACCATGAGGTTGAACACAGGCCCCTGCAATGGATGCATTAGTCCATTGAGCCACCAGACCCGGCATATAGGTTTACACATGGCCTTATATACTCATGTGATGTAACATTATTAATGTAATGTAGTGCACTTGAACAGATAGAAAAGGGGCATTTACTGTGTAATCTCAACATTTATATGAGTGTGCATATTAACGTTTTCCCTTACAGTAACAACGAAATGCAGATCTCAACTTATATCTGCATTTGCGTTGTTTGATGAATATTGTTAATTCTCATATATTTGCGAATTCATTTAAATAACACTCTGCATTTATTTTATAACTGAAAGTGTATCCATTTGAATAGTGCTCTGCATCTATAGTGTACTTGTACATATATCAAAGGTGTGCTGAAATGCTTGCCGCATTAAGTTGACCAAAGGCCTTAAGCATTGGGATTTCTTAATGTTTAACTTTTCAAATGAATGTTTGCTTTGCATGCAGTGTTTTTTTCTCCTCTGCAGGTGCAGTTGCACAAGCCCATGGTTAAAGAAAGGCACATTGTGTGAAGAAGCTAGTGAAGCTCGAAAGGAGTCTCTTTTGGAAAGGACAAATGCTTTATCGAATGAAGGGAGGACTACTGTTCATGAAGAATAGAGAGATCGGAGGAATTCAAGGATGTTTTAATGTGTGAACCAAAGGAAAGAAATCAAGAGTGTAGTTGATAAGTTTTGTTGTTTGAAGATGGAAAATAATGAGACATGTGACATGGGATTCTCACATGTTCTGTTGTAGGTATAATTGAGAATATACTTCAGCTTTATTCAGATTTCCTTTAGACTCTGAGAGGTACAAACCTCTTTGCCACATCTCTTTTGTGTGGCATCATGCTATAAAATATTCTTTCCCTCTAGAGAACTTCTACCGAGGTTCCTCTGTACTGAAACCTTTCTCTGCTTCCCTGACTTAAAACGTCTTTTTCCTGATTCCTAATTTAGAATAGGTTTTAGTAGATTATATTAGACAACTTCAAGTATAGGCAGAAGGAACAAAACTTTCAATGTACTCACCATACTTTGTTTTTCGGAACAAAAAATAGAAATTCATGTCTAGTAGTTCACTGGTTAGATGCACAACATTCCTTGAGACGTTAATCCCAAAGGGTTTCAATGATAAACTCAAAATGATCTGTTTCCTGTAACGTTTTGGTAGGCAGTCTCTTTACTTCATTTTAACTCACGTTCAGGATCACCGTAGAATGAATATAATATGACTGTTTCTTGTGCCATTTCTTGTAATTGTGATTTTACTTCTGTGTGAGATCACAGCCGTTTGACTATAAGGTGGCTGTATGTGAAAACATTCCTTCCACCGCATTTGTGTAATCCTTGGCATGTCATCTCTGATAGTTCTACTGTACTCCCACTGTATGCATACATTGAATGACAATGCATGATTTTCTTAAATATTCCACAAGCTGTTTTTTTCCGCCTTTGATTATGATTTCACTATTTTCATTTTTATCATTTTTTCACATTATTTGCATTACTGTTCTACTGCACTTCTCCACAAGGCATGGTAGGACCTTATTTCTTGGACAGAAAGAATGATGGTATACTATTGATATAGAGTATACTATTGGCATTGAGCATCTGGTTACCACCATTTTCCGAGAGTGGATTGGCTGTTTTCTGTAGATTGTTTAAATCTTTTAGCCCATGAACCTCATTATTTACTCTAGGTGTCCTCCAATGTGTTGATAACTATAAGCATTAGGTTTCTCTGGTTGTATTGGTGTTTATGTCAACGCAGGCCTTTCCATAAACTTGATTGACTTTTTGAGGCTTTAAAAACACGGTAGTCTTTTCACTTTGTTAAATCCACATGTAATGTCACGACGCAACTTACACGGCGGTTCGAGGAAGCAGGGCAAGGAGAACGTCACTCGCACTCGTATACTGGCTAAAGAACACAGCGTTTTTGCGGGTAAAGATTCAAACAGCATAAAATGGTATTTCATGCTTTTAGGCACTAGCTTGTTGTCTCCAGGGACTAAGTGTCTTCCGTGCTGCTTCTAGGTTGAATTGCAGGATCGGTTCCCGGTGCGAGATAAAAGACATGGGGCCATATGTATCAAGATACCACTTAGCGAATCTGTAATAGCGATTTTTAAGAAATCGCTATTTCAGAATCGCTAAGTGGTATGTATGAAAGCAATCGCAAAAGAACAGCGATTACTTAAAATTCGCAAAAATATGTGCGATTCCTGCAATAGCGTTTTTTCCGGAAAAAAATCGCAATGTAGCGATTCTTTAATGGAAAAAATCGCTATTTTGCGATTCCTTACAGGAAAAAATCGCAAAATTGCGATTTTCGAATCAGCAAATCTGAAACACAGGTGCAGATGGATGACATCACAACCAGGAAGTGAGTCTACCCATGCTGCACCTGTGTTACTGTTTGCCAGTGTGAAGGAGTGTTGGAGACAGAACACTGCAGTGCACTGTAAACATGCAGGACGCAGGAGACCTGCCCAGCCAGGACACCCCCCAGCAGCCGCTGCAGGAACAGCAGAGGAGGAGAAAACAAAAATTCTCTGAAGCAGAGCTTGAAGTCCTCATAGAGAAAATGGTAACAAGCCATGAACTTCTGTTTGGGAGGAAGTCACTGAGGGTCCCTGAAACAAGAAAACGGCGCCTATGGGCAGACATTCAGGATAAGGTGAATGCTGTTGGGGTTACACATCGGACTGTGGAAGAGATCCGCAAAAGATGGTATGACATGCGGCAGCGCTCCAAAGAAAAGGTGGCTACCAGGTTGGAGCAAGCAAGGAGGACCGGTGCAGGGACTTCGACTGCCACAGATTCAACACCATTGGAGGAACTTGTGGAGGCAACACTACTGCCAGAGAGCGTCATAGGAGTGGCTGACCAGGACAGCTCAAACACCCCAGGAGCAGGACAAGGTAAGAGGCATGCTTTCACACCCCTGACCCATCCCCAACTACCCCCACACACCCAGCAGCGACCATTGGGCAGTAAGAAAGTAGTAACCCAGTGCAGGTATACAAACACACACTGCAAAGCATTATGGGAGATGTAGTCACGTGCACATTACATTGGTAGTCTGACACTCAGTCACACCCCAAAAGCATATGTGCATCAGGAAAGTGAGACTCAACAAAAGTGTAATTCTCAAAAGTTGAATTAATTTATTTACAAGGGCAAATCAGAACAGAAATTAAATGTATGCCTTTATATCCACAGCATCTAATACTAATCAGGCAACAGGCAGTGGGAGACAGGGCAAGTCCCCTACCAGAACTGCAGCAGCGCAGGAGCAAGAAAGTGAGAACGGGGCTAGTCCAGTCAACCCCCCAAGCGCCGCAGGAGGATTGCAGTGAGACCTCTAACCCCTTTGGAGGACGAGGGCCAGGACACTGATGGGGATGGCCAAAGCAATGACACACAGCCTGAAACACAACAGCACTGCCATGCAGAGCCAATGCAGGAAGTCCGAAACAGGCGCAGGTCCCGTGCTGCAACAAGTGCTGTAGATCCTGGTGATGGGTCTGTGTTTGCCGGGCTTGAGCTCAATATGTTGCAGGTCCAGTGCCTGCAAGCCAAAAACATCAAGTTACACCAAAGGGAAGTCAGGGCAGGCTTCAGGAGCTTAACATGTGCCATGGAGGAACTCTGTGGCGAACTCAGGGCTGACTGTGCAGCCAGGCGTAGGGAGATGCAGCGTCTGGACCTCTACACACGTGCCTGGCCTCCTCAAACAACATACTAGCTAGACGCTGCATCAGTATGTAGCGCGAGTTTGCACACAATAATCAGGACGTTGGAAGGGCCCTGCTACAAATATCTACGGCTGTAGATGAACTGCGCACAATCCGCACCACAGGGCCAGGAGTCCTAACTCCAAATGATGATGATACCCTATCAGTAAGGAGTAGCGCAACCCCACCACCAACCATGGATAGGCGCCGTAGTGGACGCAACTGTAGGGCAAATGATATGAGTGAAGGAGGCAATGTGCATCCCCAGACAGGAGCTTCCTCCCGCCCCCGACGCTAATAAGGACACTTCAATGGAGTCACTGCATTGGTGCAGCTAACCACTGTGCAGGGACACTTGGCCATGAATGGATACATGCACTGTGCATCAACATGTGCTGGATATCATAAAGGACATTGTTTCCCAGTCAGCCTGTGTGTCTTTTACATTCCTGATGTTAAGGAATAAACACAGTATGTCAATTGTAAATTAGCATTGTGTCATTTTTCTTACCTAGAAATAGTTGCGCGTAATCTCATCCCGCCTCTGACGGCCAGCAGCTGCACCTGCTACTCCGGCAGGCATGCGTCCTTGAGCTGGGCCCTCCACATCAGATGTGTCATATTCACTGACCTCCACCGGTGTGCCTTTCCTGGTTGCAATGTTGTGCAGGATGGCACATGCGATGACTATTTTGCAGCACGTTTCTGGGCTGTATTGCAATGCCCCTCCACTTTTGTGAATGCACCTGAATCTGCTTTTGAGAATACCAAAGGTCCTCTCTATGGTGCCTCTTGTTGCAATGTGTGCCCTGTTGTACCGCCGCTCTGCTGCATTTCCTGGATTGAGGTAGGGCGTCAGGATGATATCACGTACTGCATATTCACTGTCACCTGAGGGGGGAAGGTATATGGTTAGGCACTGTCCAGCACATGCAATCCTTGACAAGTGTGTATACTGTGCAAATGCATTCACCTAGCAAATAGCCATCGCCAAAGTCCCCATTGAGGAGCCTATGGTGTATCCCACTGTGGCGGAAGATGTAGGAGTCGTGCGTGCTGCCAGGGTATTTTGCGACAATGTCCGTTATGATGTGTTTAGCATCACACACCACCTGTATGTTTAGGGAATGGTAGGATTTACGATTCCTAAACACGTACTCATTGTCGGAAGGGGGGATATTGCAACGTGCGTCCCATCTATGCACCCGATGACATGGGGAAATTGGGCCATTTGGTAAAAATCCTGTTTGGTCTGATGCAGTTCCTGTGGGGTTCTGGGAAGGTAAATGTGGTGTGGCATCCTCTGTACCATGGCGTCAAGGAACGCATGGAAAAAACGTGAAAAGGCACTTTGTGACACCCCTCCTGCTGTGGCTATCACCCCCTGAAAACTACCTGAGGCGAATAGGTGTAGTGAACAAAGGACCTGGATGTGAGTGGGGATGGCTTGTGTCCTGCGTGTGGGGTGTTCTAGGTAGCGTCTGAGTTCTTCTATTAAGTCATCAATACTGTCTTCATCCAGTCTGTAATGGGTAAAGATATCCTCATCAGTGCGCTGGTCCATGGTGATGCGCAAACGGAATATCCTCTCCTGGCGTCTCCTCCTCTGGGCAGCAGCTCTTAGTCGCATCCTCCTGGCTATCAGGTAAAGCCCCGCCATTGTGGAAAGAAGTCTGTTGCATTCTGTTGCTGCTTAAATAGGTTGCACCTGGTTACCACCTGCTCCTACTTGGTGGTAATTGCGATTCTTTAAATTGCGAATTTCATCAAATCGCAATTTGCGATTTTTTCATACATACCATTGCGATTTCTAGTTTTGCGATTTTTTAATTTCGATTTTCGCTAAGTAAGAAATCGCAAATCTAGGTATTCGCAGGTAAATTGCAGATTTTATCATTTTCGCACAATAAGGAATCGCATTTTTTGCAATTCCTTATTTTAGTACGGATTTTCCTACATACATCCCGTTTTGCTAATTCGCACTCGCAAAGGCCGAAATTCTGCGAATTTCGGCCTTTGCGATTGCGAATTTCAATGATACATATGGCCCATGGTTGTTGGCTACAGCCGTAAGTGTTCTCGGGCATACTTGGGTGATTTTACTAACACCGTGCGTGTATTATTTGCAGTCCTTGATGTGCGATATTGTGTCATCTTATTTTTTTACCATAGCATTATTGGTTGTGAAGAAGTAGACTTCTTAGTCGAGGTATGCTTGGATTTACTACACATATAATCTAAAATATGGTGAAGGGAAAGCACAGGTAACGCATAGCACATGAAGTTGGTATAAAGCTGAACTCTTATTTCTAGCAACCCATCACCATCTGTGGCTGCAGACTTTACAGCACAAGGTTCAGATGCACCAGCATGATTGTATCTCAGTGGTTATAGTATCTAATTCACATCTATCTTTTCACAAATTCTTTTTTATTACTGTTTATATTGTCCGCGTGTTAGCAGGCAATGGGATTTCTAACTGAAGCATATATGCAATTTCCACACTAGTGTGCATTGTTGATACATTGTAATTATGTTTTATTGGCTTTTAGAGTGAACAGACCACCACAAAGCAGCTAGCAAAACCCAGGATCTCGAGATCCTCCTGGGTGATTTGTCGCGCTTAAAAATTCCTGATTGATTGGTTGAAGTTGCTAGAATTATTATAACACAAATATAGTTTCAACATCAACATTAAGGGGCCGATTCTGATCCTGGATTTTTATTTTCCATACAAATAGGATTTGTATTTTTTCCATACAAATTGTAAAAGTCCCTTCCAACCCGTTTAGTACGATTCGTACGGGAAAAATACATACAGATCGGCCCGATCCTTACAAATTGGATCGGGAAAAGCTGTACGACACGGACTTGTAAAAAAGACCATACAATTTGTAAAAAGGCTGTCCAACCCGTCAAGTACGATTCGTACCGGGTTGTCAGCATACGATTTGTATGTTAAATGGCCTGTATACGGGGAATGACTCGTACCGGGCAACGAAGCGAACCCCTATACGCCTCGTACCCTGGTATGACTCGTTCTGGGGGTACGACTCATACCGGGGTACGGGTCGTATAGGGGTATGAGGCATACAGGGGTCCCCCCACATGCGAGTCGTGTGTATGGTGCGTACCCCAACATCGTGCATTTTGGGGTACGGTGTGTACGTATGCGATTTTGGGGTACGGTGCGTACATACGCGATTTTGGGGTACGGTGCGTTCACAGGTGATTTCGGGGTACGGTGCGTACACAGGCGATATTGGGGTACGGTGCTTGTACGAAGCGTACACGACCAGTATCCCTTCATCGCGTATGTACGCACCGTACCCCACTTTCCATGTCATCCGTATGCACCGTGCATCCGCACCGTACCCCTGTATTCAAGGGGTTTACGATGCGTACATGGGGTGGTCTGTCTCGTACTGTTTTCGGGGCGTACAAGGTTTTTCCGGCACTTTTTGGCTCTTGTAAAAAAAAGAGCTGTACGGAGTGCCGTTTGTACGAATCGTACTTGCCGGGTTGTAAACTGCTGCCGGGAATACATGGGAATGTTGTGTACAGAGCCATCCGAATCGGAATCGCTTGTATATACGAGTTGTATGGTCTTTTTTACAATTTGTATGGAGTGCATCTATTTGTACGGATCGTACTTCCTAGGTTGTAGGGGCCTCCTTACAAGTACGAGTTGTATGGGGAAAACGCTCCATACCACGATTTGTACAGCGTTTTTCCAGGATCGGAATTGGCCCCTAAATGTTTCCACATACCAACCAATTACTGAAACCGCTGCTAGAGAAACAAGAGGAAGTACTGTAAAAAGATGATTGGGTACTGTACGTGATGAGACATAACAAGATCTCAAAGTGGCAGGATTGGAAAAAAAATTGGGCAGGTTTATATAACGCACACTCGGCCCAAGGGCATTGAATCGCTTTACATGAGCACCAGAATACAATTACATAGGTTAGATTCATCCTTATCTTTTGGCATGGGGAGATTAAGTGATTTGCCTATGTCTCAAACCTTGTTCCCCAGTTTGCAAAGGCGATAGTTCAGGCAGACACACCACATCCCCTGCTTTTTTGGCAATGGTAGGGTCCAGCCGCATGCAGACATGTATAAAGTGACAATCTTTGATGCATTTTGTAATTTAAAAAAGCTTTTCGGTCTGTAGTGCTAGAGTAGAATGTTCAAATAAAGCCTGTGTGAGATCAAATTAAAAACTGGACAACCAAGCAAGAAGCTTGGTGCCACATTACATGAAGAAGTCCGACAATGGCCTTTTATTATGAGACAGGTAATACTCCAATGGCAAAATGTTATTTTGCCTAGAGTTATGCCAATCCTTGCATAATTGCTGCAAATCAAATATGATCTAAAGAGTTAGTTTATAGTATGTTACATTTTGAACCATGTATTTGTTTGCAGTGGTTGAATAAGGAAATATCTCTATTTGCAAGATCACCCCAACGTTTTGGACTGATACTGCAGGTTTTTTTACTCTGAGAGTGCACTGAGGCTTGCTAACCAGATCTCAGTGCTGGGACCTTGACCCTTAAAAGTATATGTTTGGTTCGCTTATACTTAATTTGCATAACTTTACTTACATATAAGTCCCTAGTATATGGTACCAGTGGTATCCAAAACCTGTAAATTAAAGTGTCCCACTAGGGCCGCAGCACTTACTGTGCGACCCTGGATGGGTAAACAACCTTTACAATGAAACTTTTACAACGACCTACCATTACAACGCAACTTTACAACGCAAACTATTACAACGCATTGCTCTG
Source organism: Lissotriton helveticus (assembly GCF_964261635.1). Classification (NCBI taxonomy): domain Eukaryota; kingdom Metazoa; phylum Chordata; class Amphibia; order Caudata; family Salamandridae; genus Lissotriton; species Lissotriton helveticus. Next base: position 1,927,669,622 of record NC_136057.1, read on the forward strand.
GGGGGCGCTCTAGGATAGGGAATAGGTTAATTTACTATCCAATAACCTTCCCTACTATCCACGGGGACTGGAGTTGGAATAGTAAATTCAACTATTCACTACCCAGCGCCTAAAAGCATTATGCGTTGTAATGGTATGCATTGTAAAAACCGCGTTGTAAAGGTAGGTGTTGTAAAAGTATGCGTTGTAACGTCGTCATACATCCCCCTGGATGTGACAACGTGAACAACATCTCTCAGCCTGCTACTGCAGACTGGAAGAGCAGTTTTAAACTGCTACCTTGACTTTTCCATTTAAACTAATGGCAAAGCCCAGACTTTCCTTTTTAAACGATATAAGTCACTGCTACAGCAGGCCTATTGAGTCTTAAGGCAGGGTGCCGTGTATTAAAAAGTAGGGCATGTATTTTTATATGTCCTTACAGTTGTTTATACTCCAGAGAAGCTAGTTACCCCATTGGCGAATACAGGATTACATGCAGACAACTCAACTTTGCTAACTTCCGAATGGGACTACTAATGTTGGCACTTCAAAGGATCAACATAATAGTCATATTAAACCTGACTTGATGCTCAAGTCTAATTTAATGTAGTGTTTGAGTAATGCAACTTTTAGAAAGTTGCTGATATGTTGGCCACGTTTTCCAGTCGCTATTCCTTGATACTGGCCACAGGGCAACCCTCTAACCTCCTAGGGAGAAGTGTTAACGACTCCCTGGAGTGGGAATAATACAGGACGGTCGCTGGAAGGAGGTCACACTACGTGAGCCCCAAAGGTGAGCTTCAAAGGGTAAGCCGCCTTTAAAAGACAAATCCTGGACACACACAAATGGGACTACTCTTTTGTTCAGGTAGATGAGTTGGCATCAGGGACAGAGAGGGGAGACCAGTTACCAAACCATTTCTAGGGTCGGTATGTAGCCATACCTTTGGGATAGGCTACCAAGCTCTGCAAACCAGGAGAGGGGTTCTGCCATCTTGGGTGTTGGCAGATTAGTGTACTTTAGCATAGCTAGATACTACATGTTGCATTAAATTGTCATCAGGAGTAGAGGATCCTAGGAACCACTGGGTAGCAATCATTGTATCCCCAATGACTTAAATATGCCCCCCCCCCTTTACCAAGACCTCAGATCTGGATTGGAGAGGGGACCAAAGATGAACTGCCCTGCTGTTCCTGGCATGCTAGTCTGCTCCAACCCCTGGGCTGCAACTGCTGATCCCTGAACTAGCAAAAGGAGGACTGTGATTGTGGTGCCTGGGTCATGGAAAAGTCACTCCTGAGCCCCAGACAGAAGAGGTGAACTCCAAGAGTCAGTTGGGTGAATTCCTGTTACAGCACAAGGGCCACAAAAGCGGAAGGAGCCCATTCTGGCCAGTAAGTAGGCAACATTTTCTGATCACCCCTGATGGCTGACATGCAGAACAGACGACCAAGTTGCAAAGCTCAAAAGTTGCACCCTAGTTTGCTGTACGTGGGAGAGTCATCCGAGTGCCATATGGTCGCCCAAGATAGACACTAGCCTTCACAAAAGAGAACTGCTGTTTTCGCTGTGACCGGGGCCAGTAGTCCAGTAGCAACTGGACTTTTGCTGGACCGAAGAGAGGTCTTAGGGACATCAACCGCTGTGGGCAACGCTGTCCCACCTGGACCCAGGAGTAGCCCCAGGAAGACCCACTTTGACTGCACTGCATCCTCAGCATCTTACAGCATCTTCAGCACCATGTACTTATTGCATCAGGACCACTGCAGTAAAGTTTATGGCGTTTGCCCATAGAGCCTGGAACTGGACTTTAGACTGTTTTGGTGACAATGTAGTAGTCCTACAATTCCTTTCTAGCCCTTTTAACCTTCCCCCTGCTGGAATTGGTACCCAAAGTGGGCTGGAGAAGCCGAACACAACTCTTCAACACCTTCAGCGCGGCGCAGATTCCTGCGCTGTGCTGAACGTTCTAATGAGCCAACGGGCTCATGACGGAACGGTTCCTTCATGAGCACAGCTCAACCGACGCTCATGACGGAACCGTTCCGTCATGAGCATCGAAGGGGTTAAAAGTTTATAACATTTTAAAACTTTGGGGGTTAACAATATTTGTTGGAATTTTGAAGGGATTTTCAATTTACCTATGAATCTATATCTTCGGAACCCTCCAGTTTATTTTGTTCATTTTGGTGTTTAAAAATTCACAAAAATATGATTCATTTTCATAAACTGGTGTCGGATTTCTTTCATGTTGTCACTTTGTTATTTCGTTGTTTTGGTGCTTCAAAAAACCTTTACACTTTTTCCTTTGTTTGCCTGCCCGAAGCCACAGCTATCCAGGGCTGAGCTATGGTTTAGCATACAAGCTGTACTAGACCCTACTTGGTATTGTTAGTGTATCACAAAGTGAGGTCTCACAACCACACCATATAAAACACCTCTTTTCTCACAGGTTGTTTCTTATTCATTCAAATGTGGGTGACTGGTTTCTGATTGATGAGGATGGAAGGCTTTAACATTTATGAATGCATCATCTAAGTTGGCTGGCATGCACATTTGCTACCAGACTGAAGTAATTTGAACATAATGTTTTAATCGGTATGTGACCCGATTTCTGATAAACTTTTAATGAGTTTGTAACAAGTGTGAAGTGTCAAATGTGTTCTGTTGTAAATTTTTGTGAACATTTCATGGAGGTAACTTCTATTGGGCATTGTGATAACTGCCTATACTGCATATCTGGACTAAGTGTATTTTAGCGGTTCTGTCAAAAGATTTTCTTATAGCATGTTTATGTATGGGACATTGACAAGAGAAGTGCTGTTGTTACAGATAACTATGTTCTGTGTTATGTGTATATTCAGAGGTGAAGATGGGTTGGAATTCTACACCGAGTGACTGTCAGTGGTTAAACTATTTCTAAGCATTCCTTCGATCACCAAAGTGCCATTGGGGGCCATGTGAAAAATGGATGTGTAGCATACCTGGATTGTGTTGGATGTATGAGAGGTATTTTGTCTAATCTGTCTAATCAAGTTTTCTGCTGGACAGTTGTTTGCTGTGTTTCTTAGTGGTTAGTGTTGGGAGCTAAGGAAATGACGAGACTACCAATTTAGGATATTTGAACAAAATATTAAGTTGTAAATATTAGGAGACAGAAATGTTGAGAAAAAATATTTTGATACAAAAATGTGATGCAGAAATATAGTTGTCAAGAATATCATTTTTGAAGGTAAGTAATGTTGTTAAGAATATCACTGTGTGAATATCATTTTCAATAATATAGTTGTATAAAAATATAATTTTTTAATTGTCTTAATGTGTTTTAGTACGTGTATTAATTATAAGTGTTATTGTTTGCATTATTGTTATTAATATTTTTAAATACAGTTTGTAATTGTAAGTGATTTTTTTAGTTTTTATTTGATTGCTAATGGTAAGTCATAGTGTTATAGTGGGTTGCTTGGTTTGTGGGGGATAGGGTGGAAAGTTAAGTAATAATTAATTAGCAAATAATTATAAATTCAATAATAATTGACTTGATTATTAATTATGTAAATTGTGTAACAGATATATTTTAAGATATATTGTAGGTGTGGAGTTTGTAGGGGTAGAGGATGGGAAGTTAACTAAGTTATAATTAATTAACAATTGATTATTAATGTATTATTCATTATTTGAATATTAATTATGTAAATTGTGTAATAACTTAGTTATATTTTAGGTCTGGGATGTTGTGTTTTTAGGGATATATGGGTGGGCAGTTAAGGAATAATGAATTAACAATTCATTTTTTAATATTAATTATTTAATCAATCTTTTTTTATGTACATTATGTAATACTGGTTTATTTTAGTTATACTTTAGTTGCAGGTTGGTAGGTTTGTAGCGGTATTGGGTGGAATGTTAATTAAGTAATAATTGATTAAAAAAGAATAATGAATTAATTGATTAGCAATTATGTAAGTTGTGTTATACTTATTTAAGATATATTTTGAGTGTAGGCTGCTAGATTTGAAGGGGTATAGTGTGGGAAGTTAATTAAGTAATAAATATACAACAAATTATCTCAATTAATAATTAGTAATGACATTGTTTAATAATCATGTAAACATTTTTTTTTTATTAATTATAAACCTAGTAATATTAAATTGGATTTGGCCACTGAAGGGTGATGAACTGTATTTAAATTTTATGCTTGGCTACAGAAAACCCATTTGGGATGAAATAAAATGTGCATAATTACCTTTACCTATATATATATATATATATATATATATATATATATATATATATATATATATATATATCCAAATCAAAGAGAGTTGTCCCCTCGAGTAAGGCCACACACAGGAGAATAATTTTCGGTGCTTTAATGAAAACCAGCAACAGTTGAGATGTCAGGGCAATGCATCATAAAGTTCAAAGGCCCGACGCGTTTCGTGCTAAGACGCACTTCTTCATGGGCTTAAAATCGCTAACATGCGCGGCACAGTTTCTGGAGCACCTGATATTCATCCAGGCCCCGCCCCAGTGGGCGTGTACCGTAGCAAGGTCCGCTGGTCCTTGTAGTGCTTTACCATCCTTCTACAGTGAGTTAGGGCCGCGCTGTCAGTTTATGCAAATTGAATCCCAAGTGGGATATGACGACAATGTTCTGTTCAAACTCACTGCGCTTTACTGCTGGATTCGGCCTGTCTCCTGTCCATTCTGTGCCACATGCCACTTGCATCAGCACTGGTCTGTTTTCTGCAGCAGAGCCTTTCTCACGGCAGGACTGGCCGTCAAATATCCAAATCAAAGAGAGTTGTCCCCTCGAGTAAGGCCACACACAGGAGAAAAATTTTCGGCGCTTTAATGAAAACCAGCAACAGTTGAGACGTCAGGGCAATGCATCAAAGTTCAAAGGCCCGACGGGTTTCGTGCTAAGACGCACTTCTTCATGGGCTTAAAATCGCTAACATGCGCGGCACAGTTTCTGGAGCACCTGATATTCATCCAGGCCCCGCCCCAGTGGGCGTGTACCGTCGCAAGGTCCGCTGGTCCTTGTAGTCCTTTACCATCCTTCTACAGTGAGTTAGGGCCGCGCTGTCAGTTTATGCAAATTGAATCCCAAGTGGGATATGACGACAATGTTCTGTTCAAACTCACTGCGCTTTACTGCTGGATTCGGCCTGTCTCCTGTCCATTCTGTGCCACATGCCACTTGCATCAGCACTGGTCTGTTTTCTGCAGCAGAGCCTTTCTCACGGCAGGACTGGCCGTCAAATATCCAAATCAAAGAGAGTTGTCCCCTCGAGTAAGGCCACACACAGGAGAATAATTTTCGGCGCTTTAATGAAAACCAGCAACAGTTGAGATGTCAGGGCAATGCATCATAAAGTTCAAAGGCCCGACGCGTTTCGTGCTAAGACGCACTTCTTCATGGGCTTAAAATCGCTAACATGCGCGGCACAGTTTCTGGAGCACCTGATATTCATCCAGGCCCCGCCCCAGTGGGCGTGTACCGTCGCAAGGTCCGCTGGTCCTTGTAGTGCTTTACCATCCTTCTACAGTGAGTTAGGGCCGCGCTGTCAGTTTATGCAAATTGAATCCCAAGTGGGATTATGACGACAATGTTCTGTTCAAACTCACTGCGCTTTACTGCTGGATTCGGCCTGTCTCCTGTCCATTCTGTGCCACATGCCACTTGCATCAGCACTGGTCTGTTTTCTGCAGCAGAGCCTTTCTCACGGCAGGACTGGCCGTCAAATATCCAAATCAAAGAGAGTTGTCCCCTCGAGTAAGGCCACACACAGGAGAATAATTTTTGGCGCTTTAATGAAAACCAGCAACAGTTGAGATGTCAGGGCAATGCATCATAAAGTTCAAAGGCCCGACGCGTTTCGTGCTAAGACGCACTTCTTCATGGGCCGAAAATTATTCTCCTGTGTGTGGCCTTACTCGAGGGGACAACTCTCTTTGATTGGGATATATATATATATATATATATATATATATATATATATATATATATATATATATATATATATATATCCAAGACTTCGTGAGGAAGTCGAAATGCATCTTGTTGTCTTTCTTGCCAGTAAATTGAATTTCCTTCACCAAAACAGGAGTGGCTCCTTTCTCCTACAGACGTATGAGAGTTGTTTTTGGTATATATATATATATATATATAGTGAAAAAAACATTGGTTTCAGGGTCGCTATAGTTAGAAATTAGCATTTAAAAATCTTTGAAATTCACTGATTAAATTTGAATGGACCATGTCATGAATGATGTAATATGTGACATCATCAGCAGTATATTGTGGGGGCGCGAGTTATAGTTAGCTCAACTAATTATAGCGGCCGAATATCTCTGGTTTTGTAGGAGTAAAAAGTCCAACTAAATATAACGTCCCTGAAACCTATGTTTTTTTCAGTGAATTTCAAAGTTTTTTTTAAATGCTAGTTTCTAACTATAACAACCCTGAAACCTATGGTTTTTTTTAGTGAATTTCAAAGGTTTTTTAATGCTAATTTCAAACTGTGCCTAAATAGGTAGGACATATGCAGAAAGTGGAAGAAAGGCGCAGAAAGAAACAAGAGAAATGCAGAAAGATGCAACAGAAGTCCAGAAAGACAAATAAAGGTGCCGAAAGAAGCAAGAGATATGCAGAAAGAACCAACAGAGGGGCAGAAGAGGCCTTGTTGCAAAGTCATTATGTGCCCCCAACTTTTTGCTGATGGGTACTGGTGATAACTGAGTCTGACTAATCAGGCCTAGAGCTAGTGCTATGCTAACAGACACTTAGAATACAGTGAAAACACCTTCATACACTAGGGTACACTATGGGTTGGGGTGCCCCCGGTGATTGCCATTAACTCCCCTGTAAGGTCCTAGTACATAATAGGGCAGGGGGATTTAAACTACCTCTAAGTCAGAGGTGCAGAAAGATGCTTCTTTAACTAGTAGTCGCATTTGCAGAGTGGTAGAGAAAAGGTCCTGGGCCTCCGACCAGTGCTCAGGAATCTGGCAGCATAGGACTTACAGGAGGTACCAGGAGGGCTTCTTGGCCCCCAAAGTCCCTCATGAGTAAAGTGGACTTCATCCCCCATCCCGTAGTCTGCCAGGAGGCGAGTATGCAGAGTGGTGGAGAAAGGGGGCGTGGCCTCTGTAGATGTCTTAGCATTCCTACTGTGTGGGACTTACTGGAGATAACAAGAGGGGTAGTTGGCCCCCAAGGACATCCTTGGGGGCCAATTATCCATCCTGATATGCCCATGTGCAAAGAAATATGTACAAAAGGGGATGATGGACGGAGCGTATGAGCAAATCAAACACTCACCCCCAGTCAACTGATGTGGGTTTAATCCACCACCATTCTTTAGCTCACTCAGCCACCCCAGTTCAGACATGGCCATATGCAAATCAGTCTGACCCTGTGCCTCATGGGAACAGTCCAGCCCGAACTGCCAAGCCATGTCTTCCCTGGACCGGAAACAAGCATCCTGGGACCGGTTTCGGATTCATAATCCTCATCAGCCAGGCTATCTTAAATCCAGTGGCCAAGTGAGCAAGGGACTCACGTCTGAGCATTCCCTGACACACTTAGGGTGAACAAAGCGATACAAAAGGGGATGATGGACGGAGTGTTTGAGCAAATCAAACACTCACCCCCAGTCAACTGATCTGGGTTTAATCCACCACCATTCTTTAGCTCACTCAGCCACCCCAGTTCATTACCACCCCCTTTTGTACCGCTTTTGGCCGCCATAAGTGTGGCAGGGTATGCTCAGATGTGAGTCCCTTGCTCACTTTGCCACTGGATTCAAGCAAGCCGGGCTGAAGATGGCTGCAATGCCAGAAACCGGTCTTTGGAAGCTTGTTTCTGGTCCAGGGAATGCATGGCTTGGCAGTTCGGGCTGGACTGTTCCCATGAGGCACAGGGTCAGACTGATTTGCATATAGCCATGTCTGAACTGGGGTGGCAGAGTGGGCTAAAAACGGTGATGGATTAAACCCAGATCTTTTGACTGGGTGTGAGTGTTTGATTGGTTCAGATGCTCCGTCCATTACCACCCCCTTTTGTACCGCTTTTGGATGCCATAAGTGTGGCAGGGTATGCTCAGACGTGAGTCCCTTGCTCACTTTGCCACTGGATTCAAGCAAGCCGGGCTGAAGACGGCTGCAATGCCAGAAACCCGTCCTCGGAAGCTTGTTTCCGGTCCAGGAAGGCATGGTTGGCAGTTCGAGCTGGACTGTTCCCATGAGGCACAGGGTCAGACTGATTTGCATACAGCCATGTCTGAACTGGGGTGGCAGAGAGGGCTAAAGAACGGTGATGGATTAAACTCAGATCTTTTGACTGGGTGTGAGTGTTTGATTGGTTCAGATGCTCCGTCCATTACCACCCCCTTTTGTACCGCAAAGAAATATGTAGGCAGCACAATGTGTGCTGCAAAAAAACATGTTCTTGAGCACATGAGGGCATTCAAAATAAGGATAAACTGTCACCAATAGCAAGACATTTCGAAGAGTTTCACAAAAGCAATCGGGATGTTTTACGCTTTTTTGTCATAGACAGGGTGCCTACCTATGTTAGAGGGGGCAACAGGATATGCAAACTTTGACAGTTAGAATCAAAATATATTCTTGATTTAGATACTAAAATCCCTGGTGGATTGAATTCGGAGGAAGAGTTGGCATGGTATCTGGGATAATGGCAGATATGTAACGGGATAATGGCAAAAATTTAGTGTGTTTTTACATTCTGCTGGGTGGGGTATATTGTACTGTGCAATAATAGGACTTTTAGAATGCTCTTGGCCATACCTCTATATTGACTCCGCTGTTAGATTTTACGTCACTGTCACTGTGTTTTTATTGTATATAGCTGATAAGCGTTGTTTGGAATTTCAGTGAAGATATCCTTGACATAGTTTGTTTATGTTCTTTTTCTTTGTGCAGATATGGGAAAATATTGCTGCAGTATGACCTGTAAAGGAGTGAAGAAGTGATAAAAAATTGTATCACAGCTGGCTATAAGTGTTGTAAATGTTTTCAATATAAACCCACTTGGGTATTACCACTGGTTAGAAGGGTTGTTGCTGTATCCACTTGGATATAATTAATGAGCCAGTTCGTACACATACAATTAAGATTAAGGAATTAATCAGTATGTTGGAATTTAGTAATTTACTGTTAGTGTTATGCATTAGATGGATGACAGAAAATCGATTTGATGGAGCCGACATCCAGTTATACATTTGACGCTATGGCATTATATCGCGCACATAGATCGGGATAAACATGAGCTTGTTATTATTTCTTCCCCACTGGGGAGGGGAGCATAATGACATTTTTGTTTGATACGCACCCCACATATAGTAATGAGAACATACAAAGTTTTTTAACTTTATGGGTATACAATTTAATCAGTTTATCAACTGTGATGACTTAACATGAAATATTATGAATTTGGGGCTGTATGATATTAAAACTATATTATTATATACATTACATTTGTTGTATGTACATACAGAAATAAGCAAGCAGATGGATGATCACTAATTATGGACGTGCATCTTCATACTGATTTATTTTGTAAAGTGACATTATAAGATGGCCGACAACGCTGCACTTTCTTTGTTTGTTATTGTATAGTCCACTTTCTATGTTCAAGTGTGATCACGTGCAAGTAACTAGCTTAAATACATGTTGGTAGGAGCATTTAATATACCCGTGAGCAAGGCGGCATCGCCAAAACGCGTAGGGTGTTTTTTCATGGCTTCAATGTGTAAATAAATCCTTATTTACTAAGCAGACTCTTGGATGGTTGGCGTTATTTTACTGCGTGGAGTGCATTCATATTTGTACAAGGTCGCAATATATATATATATAAAATATATATATACAAAAAAGGTTGCCCTAAGGCGAAGGTGCACTCCCAAAAAGATTCAAATTCTTTATTGTGGTTTGCAGCAAAGCCAGCAACATACACCGAATTCTTTTTCAAGAGGCCTAAGGTGTTTCGGACTTCCCCAGACCTTGCTCACAGGTCAAGTGTGTGGCAGTCCAGCAGGATAATTGCAGGCACCTGTTCATCCGGTTAAGTACCAGTTCAACCCTGAAGTGGACCTCTGAAGTGAGTTCACAACAAGTTCATGTCGGTAAAGGTAGTCCTGCATTTTTCGTTCCATCCCAAGTGCGTTTGCTGTAGCAAAACATAAAATTAAAACACATATCATCACCCTCCAGTGAGCAAATCCGATGTGACATTACTGGGTTTGCTGGAAATGTTCCGAACCTGTTCCATTTGCAACAAAATATAAAGTGACACAGACCTGCTGCTTCCTGTACAGGTGCTACCTTAACGGCTGGACCGGACATTTAATATCCATAAGAAAGGTTGCCTTCAGGCATAGGCACTCTCCCAAACAGTTTCAAATTATTTATTGTGGATTGCAGCAAAGCCAGCAACATACAACACTGCTTGAAGGAGCAGGTCTGTGTGACTTTATATTTTGTTGCAAATGGAACAACAGGTTCTGGACATTTCCAGCAAACCCAGTAATGTTACATTGGATTTGCCCACTGGAGGGTGATAAATTCCTCAAGTAATTCTAATTTTGTGCCTGGGTGTGTAGGCATTGTAAAAATTTGCAGGCCTCTGGGAATAAGTTTTACTTCTATGTAATTCTCCAGCTTTTGTTTACCTCTTTTTTGTACAATTTCTCAACCTAATTGAGAAATTGTACAAAAAAGAGGTAAACAAAAGCTGGGAAATCATCACGCTGGAGAATTACATAGAAGTAAAATGTACTCCCAGAGGCCTGCAAATGTTTACTATGCCTACACACCCAGACACAAAATTAAAATCACTTGAGGAATGGTTGGAAAACAACTTGCAATGTTCTTTAAACATGATGCGCATATTAATAAGACATGCACAGAACTTAACGGGGCACAGAGCGGACCACAACCCTTACCTGCCGCACCTGCTTCCTGGGCTGCTCACGCTGTTGGTCTCCCCTGGTCCCCGACATAGCAGAACGGCCGCTGCAGGGGGAGACTACAGCTCCCAGGCATCTCCACCGCACCGCCCACTTCCGCCCTGTAACGCGCCCGAGGCGCTTAATCAGCAAACGCTTCCTCCGCGTCGCGGACGCGCGCGGGTGGCGCCGGGCTGAGCCCGGGCAGAGGGCGGGCCATCTGTGGCCATCAGAGGCAGAAGGATGCAGGGCAGGGCCAGCCCCCTGACATCCATCAATGGGTAAGCGCAAGAACATTGTTACTACGGAGGAGGGGGGCAAAAGAGCCAAGGTGCCAAGACATTCAGAGTCCATTATTTCGTATCTATCCTCGGCTGTGGGGGTGCTAACTAAGGAAATAGCTAGTGCCGAACATGAATTGGGGCTCTCGTCCTCCTTAACACCCACGGTACCACAAATCATTGACATTGGCAGAGGCCCTGTTATCCCCCTAGTTCCTGAGGTGGTCATTTTAAAAAACAAACCCGTGGTGGCAGCACCGGATTGTCCTCCTACTACCGACACGTCCCCACTTCAAGCAACCCAGAGGGATTTGACCCTCGGCCAAAGCCCCAAAAGGGACCTTGCTAAGAGGAAGAAGGCGGCGGCCAGCACGACCCCGCAAGTGGGGACTGACTCAAGTTTGGGTGATCAGTTGGAGGCGCTCTTTTGTGCAAGGATTGAGCCCTTGATTGCAGACATTGCTAAAGACATTGTGGACACCTTGAACACTTGCCTCTCAGGTCTCCTAAAGAAATGTTCTTTAATAGATAAAATCGTTAAGGATCTTTCATCTGTGCCAATTCTATTAAAAGGTGACACTGTTGCCCCTGGTATCCATACTGTTGTTGATATTCCCAATAGAACTACAGACCATCATCTGCCTCTTATCAGGGAGAACAACGCGCCCGTCGGGGCACGACTTACTAATTCATTGATTACTTCTCCCCGTTTGGAGGGTCCCTTACCAGGGAACATAGCAGCAAACACAAATAATAACATCTGCAGAAAGAAAACCTGATCCTATTAGGCTGACTAGGGGAAGTAAGCTGCATCTTAATCTACTCCCGGAGGCAGCCCCACTAGTAGCCATCTTCATTGGCATACCTGCTCTAGCAGAGGGCATGGTAGAAACTACCACCGACCTATTAAGAAAGGCTAGGTCATGGTGCGCAGAGGGTAGCAGTGGTGGGACACAGTTAGCAGACAGGGTCTTATCCGCCAATAGGGTGGGTTGGATAGGGAAACGTCCCAAGTTAGTGCAGGGGGATTGTGTAGTAGTTAATTTTGATCGACCTGACCAGACTGAGAAACTCTTTTGGGATGGTTCCAAATTGGAGGGGGCAGTCTTCATGAGACCAGTCCCACTGGGTTTTTTTTACCCACCTCATACTCCACATCGCTGTACTGAAACCCTGGGCTCACCTATCAGAACCCGGTCCTCAGCTGGAACCGGGGCAAGTTCAATGAGATCCATAGGGCAACAAAATAGAGGAAATTTAGGATCACAGACCGCACCAAACCTGTTACATACACACACTCATGGGGCAGGAGGAGGGGTAGTAGTAAGTAACCGTTTTTCGCCCCTCTCTGACATTGAAGAAATTGATTGACAATCACCTCCACCTCAGTCAGTTACCCTAGAGCCTCAGGATTCAAATGAGGTAACCGTTTGCAAACTGATAACATGGAATGTAGCCGTGATACGATCAAAGAGGGCGGATCCATCTTGGATTGATTTCGTCAATAGCTATGATATTATAGCATGCCAGGAAACATGGGATATATCACCCAATTCCTGGCTAGATGGCTACTTATCTTATTCTATCCCAGCAACTCCTAGCCCTGCTGGTAGGGCAAAGGGCGGTCTTGTCCTCCTGTTTTCCCTTAATCTCAAAGGCAGTTTTAAGAAAGTCCCAAGCACTTCACCGAACATCCTAATTGTTGAATGGATTACTCCATCAAATAGCATAACTCTTTCATTAATTTCTATAATTCTTGGGATAGGGATAGGGGAAATGACCACGTAGCTGGTCTGCAACAATGTATTAATTTGTACAGTCAAACGAATTGCACTAATTATGAGATAGTTTTATTAGGAGATTTTAATGTACACCCTTGCCATGAATCATGTTTTCTAGGCGATCAGGAGGGTCAAATGGGTTTAATGGCACCCCACTTTGAGCATACCAAGGCAAGAGAGGCTCTTGAGGAAGCCCTTGCTAGCTGGAACCTATATGAACCCTGCCTTAGCGAGGGAGGGATCAGAACGATTACATATAAAGGTACTGACCCTGGTTCTATTTTAGACTATATCTTCATCACTCCGGGCCTAATATATAGAGCATTGTCCTATAAAGCTCTCATCTCAATCCATAGAGACCATAATCCGGTTCAGTTATTCATGCAATGAGGAGTCCACCGGGAGGTTAAGCTCTGTCCCCCGGCTATCGGTCATACCCTACGCCTTGTGGACCAAGGAAGAAGGATTAACTGGGCTAAAGTGGTCCATGAAGATTTTATGGACAAGTTATTGCCCAAAATTGAAGGTCATATGGCTACCTGCCAGGACCAACAGGCAACCCCCTTTGAGGTGATGAAGGCCTTTGAGTGTATATGCTCCCACGTTGCCGGAGCTCTAACGGCTAAACCTCTACAGGGTGGGTTCAAACAGCATCGCTGGTTTGACGCTAAGTGTTCTAAAGCCCACAAGGCATTAATAACAGCCTTAAAATCAACCCTGAGAGATAGGGTAGTGGTGGCCAGATTAAGAAAGGAGTATAAGGCAATTGTAAAGGTGAGGAAAAAAGACATCAAAAAGAAAGCTTGGGAAGATTTGCTTTCCTGTGAGGTCTTGCACAATAGCTCACAGTTTTGGGCCATAGTTAATCACCCTTTTTTCTCAGAGGGGGACAACACACCGACTGAATGTGTTATTCCTGAAGACAAGTGGGTGAGGCATTTCGGGGAGCTATACAGGAATAACGAAATTGCAGCCCCGGACTCTTTGTGGGAGTTGGGTGAGTGCGCCCCCTTGCCCTTCTCACCCGAGGACGTGGAGAAAGCAATTGTGGAGACATCCAAAAAGAAGGCGCCACGGCCGGATGGTGTCCCTGCCGATTTTTACAGACACTCTCCGGGACTATGGGCAGGGATCCTAACAAAAGTATTTATAGCCGCAAATAGCAAAGTTTTCCCCAGTACTTGGTCCACCTCCATTATTGTGCCAATCTTTAAAAAAGGCCAGCAGGACGACCCAGGGTGTTATAGGCCAATTTCCCTTTTAGACTCTGCGATTAAGATCTTAGGCAGAGTCTTATTATGCAAAGTTAGGGAGAACATCGAAAGATGTGGGGGGCTAACAAACACCTAATATGGCTTCAGAGAAAAAAGAGGCACGGTGGAGCAGTGTTCCAACCTGCACCTGATAATATCTAAGTACACAGTTGCCAAGGAGGGGTCTTTGTTTTTAGCTTTCATGGACCTCTCCTCAGCTTTTGACCTTGTAAATAGGTCAAAACTGTGGGAGGTTCTAGTGCAGATGGGGGTGGACAAACCACTAGTCCTATTTTTGGCTTCTTTACACCAGGAATTATTCGCCCAAGTGAGGGTCACGAAGGAAGGGAGATGCACAAGTCATTTCAAATCGCTAAGAGGAGTGCGACAGGGCTGTATCCTGCCCCCCCTCCTCTTCACCATTTATATAAATGGCCTAGATAAACATCTAGAGGCAGTTGAGGGGGACGTACGGCGTATAGGAGAAGTGAAGATCCCAGCTCCCCTATACGCGGACGATGCTGTCCTGATAGCACGCACAGGGGTGGGCCTCCAGCGTTTGCTTGATTCTTTTGGTAATTTTATGGACCAGTTGGACTTAAAGATCAATGCACGCAAATCACATACTATGGTGGTAAGCCAACACAGAAATAAGAGGAAAACTGTATCTTTTGCCTGTAAGGGGGAAGCTGTGTCGAGGGTGGAAGTTTTCCCCTACCTGGGTGTAATCTTCGATGTGAAGGGCACGTGGGGCCCACAAATAAAGGCTAAACGTTTATCTATGGTAAGAGCATCCTCAGCTCTGCTGAGCTTTTCTAATAGGTTCGGTGCCAGGCCTATGGATGCCATATTAAAAATGTATGATTCTAAATGTATATCCATAGTCATGTACGGTTCTCCATTATGGGGTTATGCTTCACAAGAACCGATACAAAGGCGGAAAATAAATTTTTGAGACGCCTGCTATCCATCCCCCAGTCCCCTCCAACATTCTCAATTCATGGTGAGGTGGGTCTTGACTATATCACCGATAGAATCAGAATGGCCCCCCTATTATTTTGGCTCAGGACATGGCTTAACGACGAGTTAACACTCAACCATTTTATTATGTCTGATGTTATGTCATTAGACCATGCATTGAAAATTTCCTGGCTAGAATACATTAGATACACCTTTGCACGGCTAGGACGCCCAGATCTTTATAACGTTCCTTCCAGCATTAGGCGGGAGGACGTGATCTGGACTAAAAAGAACTTCTTGGATGTGGCAAGAGTGGCTCGGGAAGAGCAGGAACTGACAAAACCAACGGTCAGACAACACTACTTGTTACTAAGCACGCCTTCCCTTGAGCCTTACCGTAGAATTGTAACTAAGCCATTCCACAGGTTTTTGTTAATTAAATTTAGATTTAATTTAATACATTACTCCCTAGGCTCCTACCACTCATGGTGCAAACCAGAAAGTGGCCCCCCATGTAGTTGTGATGAATTTACGGAACAGGATTCCATGCATTTTATTATGTTTTGCAGCTTGTACACGGCACCTAGAAAGAAATATTTGGCACCTCTATTAAGAGAGGCAGGTTTTATCCAAGTCAGGCCTGCCTATGTCTATTTACAGTCTTTATGTAGCACTCGTGTCATTTATTGTGTGGCCAGTTTCTTAGTGGCGGCCTACAGAATCAAATTAAAAGTGCCCACTAACGGATCCTGTACTGTTGAGCCTGCAACTCACTGAAATGTTTACAACACCTTTAGATTTGCATTTGTCACTATTATATGTCTTGATACTGATTCTGCAATGATTATGTATATCATGAAATAAGTGTTTTTATATTGTATATAAATGTTTTATTGCTTTTATGATTTTAACTAATCGAATGAAGTGCAATTGACTGACAATGTAGTGGAGATCATTAAAAAAAATAGAAGAAACTGTAAATAGATGGCCGGCTGGAAAAGTATGAAACCGGAATTGAAGAGCGTAAACAAAGAAAATTCAAAAGAGATAAAATTCAAAAGAGATGAACAAGATTATGCGCAAGGTAGAATACTCACATTTGCTAAACGTTTTGATACCACGAAAAGGAATTTTCCCATTCATCAATTAAAAGAAACACCAGTGAGTACTAGTGAATCAGATGTGAGTGAAGGAGAAACACCCAGTGGAGCAGGAGGCACTGCCAAAGTCACTTTTTTAGAAGAGATGCGACTCATGAACCTGGACAAAACACTAACCAGAGGAGGGGGTCGCGGAAGAGCATCAAACCAAGGGCGAGGAAGAGTAACAAGGAGCAATGTCGAAAATCAATAAAAACAAGAAGAGCCCCAAAAAAAAGCATTATTCTCTACGAAATCGCAAGTAGAGAATTTAATTGTGAATCTGTCACAACATGTACTAGCCAAGGAAGAAACATCATTAGTGAACAAAGGACTGTCATTCTGCCCAGAAAATCATTATGACTATACACAGGTCTGAACTGACCTCTACAAGTATGTGCGTAAATTAAAACTAGCAAAAGTTTATGCAAACAAGCAGAGCACAAGACCAACTGAAATAGCACTACAGAATGAACAAGAAAAAACGATGTTGACAATAGAAGAAATACCGGATCTCCAGAATATGTTTGATCTGATGTATAAGTAGACAGTAGACAGTGGGCTCAAAAGGAATCCAAATACTGCCCAGCCCTGTCTCCAGGCAATACGTTTGATCTATTCTCAGACGCCATTAATTAGGAACTTGAAAAAATGCCAAAATCAAGAATTACCAACCAAAGGGAAAACTTAACAATGAAAGAAAGAGAAGCTATAAGAACCTTAATAGAAGACAAGGACTTAACTATTAAGTCTGCAGACAAAGGGGGAAATATCGTCCTAATGGACACTATAGATTTTGTAAATGAAGCCATTTGTCAACTCAATGATACCACCAACTGTTGTAGAATACAAAACAAACTTCGTAAATAGTTTCTCCCATTTCTTTTTTTTTTTTTTTTTTTAGCTGAGATACGTACTCGGAGGCGTATGTCCCGGGGCTTGATGCACTACCGAAGTGCACGACATGCTAATTACTTGGAGTGCGGACGTTTTTAAACTTCTATTTGATCTTCCCTGGAGACATTAGCTCCATTTAGTGTGCGATAATTCAAAAGTACGTCCCGCTTTCCGAGAAGCTCGGTTGGGTGACCAATATCTTAAGAGCGGTGCCCTTCTGAGTTTTTACGATTATTATAGAATACTCGGTTTCTATTACGCACAATTTATTTGGGAGACGTGCGCCCTGCCGTGTGCTGTTACTGCCTTACACCAAGGCAATCAGCGCCATCTGCACTTTGTGATTTTATCTGAGCCCCTGATCAGGAGTTGGGTTTTTGGTGAATCATCATCTATCTGCTGCCACACGTTAAAGGAGATCAATATGTTCTATTTGGGACGATTATATTGTTTTCCTGAAGAAGGTGTTGGCTTCTATATGAATGCCCACCGAAACGCGTCAATGCTCAAGAAAGGGAGAAATACTTTAAATATTTAAGGATAATAATTCTGACGCAAAGCTGAATTGATTTCCCATACTGTATCTCCTTGTTTACAAATAGGAATTGTATTTTTTCCTTACATGTGTCTGTCCCATTTTATGCTTTTGTCATGTACATTTGTGTTTATTGAAGAAAAGTTTTTGGTTTTTTACAAACCTCCGTGGTTTTAATGTATTGTTTTTAATAAACTGTCAGGTATTTTTCCATATATTGCTTTTATATGGCCTCTTTGTTTATCACATCTTTGTTTATCACATGTGTGTTTTAAAATATTTGGTTTGTGAAAAGTTGTGAGTATATGTTGTAGACTAAAAGTGCCTATGGGAGAAACTATTTACTGACATTTGTCTTTTGGTACCCTGCTCCTCTAGGTTTTTGGGTCCCTCTCTTTTACTAGAGGAATACAAAACAATCCACTTAACAAAATGACAATGGAACTAAAACTTTATCTACAACAGTGTTACAATAATCATTTGCTGAGCGATGAAGAGTTAAATTTCTCTCAAAAGACTTTCCAGTGACACCAACCATCTATTTCTTACTTAAGATACATAAAACTCTAAATAATCCACCGGGAAGACCTATAGTTTCCTCTTGTGACTCACTTTATGAGAATGTCTCACAGTATGTGGAGAAATTTCTAGCACCCATAGCCAGAAACATGAGTTCGTATATAAGAGACACAGGGGACTTTCTCCAAATTCTCAATGGGATTACTTGGAGTCAACAATACATGTTGGTTACTATTGACGCAGTATCCTTATATACTCCCATCAGGCATGAAGTGGGATTAGAAGCATGTGGATACTTTTTGAAACAAAGGAACAGCCCTGAATGACAACATACTCGAATGCTTCCCATATGATCGAAATGTGTCTCACAAATAACGTTTTTCTTTTTAACAAGCAACTCTTCAAACAACAATGCGGTACTGTGATGGGCATTTCTTTTTCACCGAATTATGCAAATATAACCATGGGATGGCGGGAAAGAACAATACCCTGTAACTCCGTGAACAAAGAAGATCTAGACAGTATAATACTATGGGTCCGTTACATGGACTATTTATTTCTAATATGGAATGGAACAACACAAAGTTTCAATGAGTACTACTCAAAATTGTGTAGCAATAACATCGGCCTTGCATTCACATGTACTTCAAGTAAGAAAGAGATAGACTTTCTGGACATAAAAGCATATATTGAAGATGATCAGATTCATTCTACGCTGTTCCATGAAAAAACTGCTACAAATAGCATTTTACATGGAACAAGTTTCCATCCAAAATCTTTGATAGCAAGCATCCCATACGGGGGATTTACCCGCATGAAGCGAAACTGTTCAAATGAAAAGGACGCAGAAGAGAAAATTCCAGAATCCATGAACAGATTAAGATTAAGAGGTTACAAAGAGAGAAGTTTACAAAAAAATCAAAAAAGAATTGACAGAAAACCAAGAGCTGAGACATTAAAACCTAAAACAAAACAACAAGAGGATTAGGGCCCTCCAAGATTAGTAACAACGTACAGCAAAGAGAGTGTCCAAATAGTCAATAAAATCAGGAAATATTGGCATCTAATCTCTGGGGACCGAGATATAGGAAAAATACTAGGAGAAAAACCTATAGTCCCTTATAGAAAAACGAAATCTCTCAAAGATGCATTAGTAAAAAGCCATTTTAAGGAAGTAGAACAGGAGAATTGGCTTACTAATCAACAGAAAGGATTACAAAAATGCAATCTTTGCAAGGCTTGTAAAATTGGAAAAAATAAGAGCTCCATCAAAGAACCCAATGGGAATACCATCAAAATTGAAGAGAAAATCTTGTGTACATCAACACATGTCATCTATGTAATTGAATGCAACTGCTGGATGAAATACGTCAAAAGACACACAATTGATGGACGGAATGCAGAACAAATCAAAACATTCTCCCCCAGTCAAAAGATCTGGGTTAAATCCATCATTCTTTTGTTCACCATGCCACCCCAGTTTAGACCTGGCCATATGCAACTCAGTCTTCACCCTGTGCCTCTTGGGAACAGTCCAGCTCGAACTGCCAAGCTAGGTCCTCCCTGGACCGGAAACAAGCATCCTAGAACCGGTTTCGGGGATTCACATCTCTTTAGCCAGGATAGCTTGAATCCAGTGGCACAGTGGGCTTGGGACCTACGTCTAGGCATATCCGGTGCACTTAGGGCGAGAAAGCAAAAGACACACAATTGATGGACGGAATGCAGAACAAATCAAAACATTCTCCCCAAGTCAAAAGATCTGGGTTAAATCCATCATTCTTTTGCTCACCATGCCACCCAAGTTTAGTCCTCGCCATATGCAAATCAGTCTTAAACCTGTGCCTCATGGGAACAGTCCAGCCCGAACTGCCAAGCCAGGTCCTCCCTGGACCGGAAACAAGCATTATAGGACCGGTTTCGGGCTTTCAGCCCTCATCAGCCAGGAAAGCTTGATTCCAGTGGCATAAAGAGCACAGGACTCACGATATTTTTGACGCTATTTTGTTTTACACAATATTATTGTTGTCGATATTGTGTTAGTGATCCATAATTTAGAATAAGGACAGAATTGAAGCGAATCACACCAACGAATGAAGACCAAGCTCCGCTCATCGGTGATAGACACTCTAGACTTCCTCTTTAGAGGGAAACAATCACATGATCCCTCATCTTTAATACATACAAAATGTCATTAAGACACTTATCAAGGCCTGTAGAATGGCTCTAATTCACCAGAAAAAGGACACAATGCATATTGTAGATAATCACACCTCTGACACTGTGTCACTCATTGGAGACAAAAACTCCAATCTTTACCTATAGTGGGGTACACCACTCCACCTCTCATTTCTAGGAGGAAGCATTCATGAGTTATGGTGGGTTTTGCGTGCCATGATGACCACAACATTTGAGACAAAACAATCACTCATATTTCAACAGAATTTTGTTTCAGTGATTTTTTTTAATTGTGCACTTAATTTCCGATCCACGCTGCTCGCAGCCTTTGTCAGGCACTGTGAATAACCCGCCATGGGGGGACCAACCCCTTCACCCAGGAGCAGTGGAATTTGGATGCAGGGCCAGACCTGCATCCATGCGCAGCATCCAACCCACGGCCAGCAGCCAACCCCAGCAACACACAGCCTTTGGTTATGTGTAGTGAAGTCTGGCTGCAGGGCCTGGCCTGCAAACATGCTCTGTGCTGAACCATGCACGGGCAGGCATCTCCTGTCCTGCGCTTGTGTGCTGTGGATGTTGACAATAGAGCCTGGCCTTTAGCCTATAGCCAGGCCCTGATACCTTCTCACCATGGGCTGCCACCCATCACTGGTGCACCACTTCTCCAGCCTGCCTGAAACCTACTGTAGATGGTCAACCAACACCAACTGTGTGAGACCTTGTATGGGCACTCAACACCCGTCCAGCTATTGGCTGTGGTTATCATCTATGTGGCGGATATTTACCCCATATTTTTCTTTTGTTTTAATGTAAACAAGTTATTTTATTTTTTTCAGCAGAAATATTGTGGCTTTTACCTCTAATTAAAATGGCTGCTACTGGATCCCGATTTTCTGGGAAATCTCTATGCTTGCTCAACAAACCTATTTCTTTGTGCCTCTCAATGCCTTTTTCAACCCTCTGGATCAGTGGCGGCTCCTCCACTACGGAAGAGAAGCATCGCCCCACTGCTTTGAAGCAGTGAAATAAAGGAACAAAATAAGATAATAACTTGATGTTATCATTTTATTTTGTTCTGGTGTGGCAGCTTTGCGGGAAGGGTGGGGCGGCTCTGCTCTCAGAGCAGGGGGAGGAGTGGTGGGCACACTCTGCACATAAATGTTTGTCCGGCTGTCTCGGGTCGGCCAAACATTCATGCACATTTTGCATGTTCTCCACCCAGACTGTATTGCAGCCTGGGTGGAGAACACGGCCAGGCTCCCACTGCCAGTCTGAGCGCCAAACCACAGCGCTCTGACCAATCACATTGCTGCATTGCAGTGTTGTGATTGGCTTAGGGGAGCCTGGGTGTGCTTCCTGTTTCGGCCGGAGGGAGGGAATGCGGAGGATAGACGCAGCGAGGAAGCGGTGAGGAGGTAAGTTTTTTCTTTTTTACACCCCTGATCCGTGCCAGCTGCCACTGCTCTGGATGCCCTCCTGCCAGCCCCTTGGGTTAATCAATACACTTGGGGGCTAGAGGAGTTTGAAGGACCTGCGTGGACCAACTCCCCACCACATTAATGTCACACAGAAAAAGGGGCCACGGGTCCGGACTAGTAGGAGGTTGTTTAGCTGTCTGAATGTGCTCTACCATGCAAAAACAGGGGTTTTCCCTTTACAGGACGGTTCCCCTCACACACCAGAGGTGTCATGCTTCATCATGGGGGTGTCTCCTCACGTGATAGACCTAGTCTTCACGTGGGCTACAACCCCCTCTCTATGAAGGAGGAGCTCAGGGATGTTTTTATTGAGTCGGACGGGATGTACTAAACCCCCTATGTAAGGCTGGCGTGTGTGTAAATCAGTGCAGTGCTGTGATGTGAGAGTTTAAAACTGGCTACAGGGTTAACTATATGTGACTTTATTCGGCTACCCGGTGTCACCAATCCGTTCAGTAGTTTTGGCATCAGGACAGGCAGCGGCAACTGGCATCGCGGGGGGTTGTGCATATTTGTTTTTTTAAAACCTTAAAAATTAAATAAACTTACCATTTCACCGGGTCCCGCGTTTCCTCTCCTGCTCTTCTTGGTCTCGGACGGAAGCACAGCCAGGCCCCAGTGACCAATCACAACGCTGAAATGCAGCATTGTGATTGGTAGGCACCCAGGCTCCCCTGACAACCACATTGCAGCAATGGTTTTCAGCGTCGTGGTTGGTCGCTCAGCTAGGGAATGGGAGCCTGGGCTTGTTCTCCATGCTGGCTGTAATGCAGCCTACATGGAGAACGGGGAAAGTGAGCATTACTGTTTTGGGCAGCCCGCGAGAGCCTAATAAACTGTCACTGCGCACTTAGGAGTGAGCAAACCACTCCTCCCCTGCTCTGCTCCGAGAACAGAGCAGCCCTGCCCACCCGCAAAGCAGCAGGAAGAATAAAATGATAATAATAATCTAAAGATATTATCATTTTATGCTTCTTCTTCGCACTGCTTAAAAGCTACTCCAACACCCAGACGCTAGAGACTACACCTTTTACTCCCACCCCCACTCGTACAGCAGAATAGATTACATCCTTATATCAGCCACACACACCCACCTCATAGAACACACAGAGATTGCACCGAGAACAGTGTCAGATCACTCCCTCATCAGCCTAACACTTAGCGGTTGTCACAACGAACAAACAAGACGTAGATGGAGATTGAAATCAAATCAAATCAAAACCAACTTTATTCGTTTTTTCATATTTGTAGAAATACCATAAAAGTTCATAAAATACATTATTTATACAATTTCTATTTTTTTTTTAAATCGGTTAAAATCTGTTTGTCATTTTACTGTACAATTAAAAACCCAATTTACATATGATTCGCAGTTCATACAAAAATTACCAGAACATAATATGCCATTTCAGTATTAATTTTTTATCTACGTGTGTTCTTGGTATACTATCTCTTCCAGTTCGGATCAATCAGCACCCTAGGATTTGAAGTAGATATTTGTTTTTATCAGAGATTGGTGCGATGGCGAATACAAAATTTAAGAAAACACACTATCATTTTTGCTACACTTTCATCTTCAAGATACTGAAGCGCCAAATAAGCTGGACGACATTGGCGCATCCCCAGAGTTCTCAGTAAAGGCACTATCCATCGTCTACGTGGTATACTATAAAACTTACAGAAAAGGATTACATGTATGGGGGATTGTTCCGAAACAGAATCACAGGGGCAAGGCGACAAGTTTGATGACCAATCATTTTGAGAGGGGAAAGATACAATTCGATGAAACGTATTGAATCTGAAACGGGTCAACAACGATTTTTCATACTGATTTAGTCTATATAACAGATATGGTTCAATAGAAAAAACAGTCTGAACTAAAAGACCCTGCTGGACTGAAGGTTTCCCTATCTCTTTTAGCAAACGCAGCTGCCCCAGATGTGACAGACAGGTTTTCTTCAAGTCTGATTTTGAGATTTCTGCTATTGTTGACGGTTTAGAGAAGAATTTTTCGTGGCCTAGATCTTTCAGAAAAGCCTTAACATATGTCAACCATTTTATCTTCTCGTGTTATCAAGTTTCATAATGTCCTGTACAATTGATCTTGTTAGATGGCATTGTTCCGTTACCCAAATGCGTCGCCGTAGCATAACTGGTTGAGTTTTTATAGTGTCAGATATATAATCTAACCGCAGCTCATGATGGCACCCGTATGTGGTGGAGCT
The DNA here is from genome assembly GCF_964261635.1 of Lissotriton helveticus. Lineage (NCBI taxonomy): Eukaryota > Metazoa > Chordata > Amphibia > Caudata > Salamandridae > Lissotriton > Lissotriton helveticus. The sequence goes on from NC_136057.1 coordinate 1,927,693,830, forward strand.
CTTCGGGACTGCAAGTAAATATCTTAGGAAGGAATTTTCAATTTTCTGCAGATCGTCTGTGTTTACAGTTCCCCAAACCCCTGCACTATATATGGCAGTGCTAACACATTTCGCGTTGTAGATTTTCAGCAATTCTGCTGGTGGTCTCTTACCCAATTTTTGTGCAAACGATTTTAGTGCTGTAGTTGCCCTTAAAAATGCCAGTTTTCTTGCGTTAATTGCTTCTCTCCACTTAAATTTTTCATCAATTACAATCCCCAGATATGACTAGGTTGTAGTTATGTCTAATGCCACACCATTCACATAAATATTCTTAACTTTTCTAGGTTTTTTCCCAGCATGCATTGAGTATGTTTTTTTACATTTATTTTAAGATTCAGGCTTGCCATGAAGGCGCAGTATTTATCCAAGACTCGTTGTAGCTCAACTGGGGTTCTGGCGAGAATAACCGCGTCGTCGGCACATAACAAAGCTGGTATCTGCCGACGACCGATTGCAGGAAGGTCTTTACTGCCCTCGAGCATAGCAGCCTCGAGCCCATTCGTGTACAGGGTAAATAGGAAGGGGGCCAGCACACACCCCTGTCTGACCCCCTTTTCCACTTTAAAACTGTCCGTTAATTGCCCCTTGATCGCGAATCTCACTCTTCCAGTTGCTCCTGTATATAGTTCACATAGGAAGTCCACAACTGGGGGGTCTACTCCCATTTGAAGAATGATTTTCCACAGCTTTGAGTGTATGACGCAGTCAAATGCTGCGGTTAAATCCACATACACCATATATAATGCGGTCCCCTTGGCCTGTACATATGTTCCTGCCAGCAAGGTCAAATTCAATGCCTGGTCCACTGTACCCAACCCCTCCCTGAACCCATATTGTATCTCAGAGATGATGTTCTGGTTGTTTGTCCACTCCTGGAGACGGTCGAGAAGAATGCGACCAGCCATCTTGCCGAGCGAATCCAGGAGTGAGATGGGTCGATAACAAGATGGACTGTTTCGGTCCCCTTTTTTAAATATAGGGACCAGTATCGACGTTGACCATGATTCCATTAAACCCTCCTCTTTAGTGGCATTTAGCACATTTGTCAGTATCGGGGACCACAGATCTAGATTATATTTGAAGAGGTCCACTGGGACCCCATCTGGTCCCGGGGCTTTACCTGATTTCGAGTCTTTTATTGCTTTTACTACCTCGTCGTGCGAGAATTGTAAAGCTATGGGGTAGTTGACCTGGAGCAGGGGATCAACAAATTCAATTCCCTGGACATTCTCGTTACTTAAAGACTTTGGAAAAGTGATTCACCCATTCCCTGGCATCAATAGCGACGTCTAGGGATGGTGAATCTACCCTTTCTGACAAAAAGGGGATCTAACTATTTGCCAGAAGGCTGCGCTATCCTTTAATTCGGTACTTTTGCAGAGTTGATTCCATAGGTCAGCTTTTAATTCCTTCTTCCTTATTTTTAAGGCTGACGCATATGCTTTTCTTAATCTAACAACCTCCCCTCTGTCTCTCTTCTCTCTAGTCAGTGCCTCCTTTAACTGTGAGTAAGCTTTAGTGCATGCTGGGCTAAACCAGCCCTTTTTTTTCTGTCTATTTTGTTTCTGTGTTCTAGTAAGTTCTTTCCTAATATTTTCTGAAATAATATCGTAACTAGCCAGAACCTGTTTTGAAGATATCAGAGAATCGAGACATTTTACTATAGCTTGTTGGCTTTGTCTAACTATTTTTATAGTAGTTAGTCCCTGGTCAATTTTTCCCCATTTTAATGTCAAGCCATTTAAGCGGTCTATTTCTAACTCCTGCTGGTCTAATAAGTTAATTTTTTCCTGGTCATCAAAAAGTTTTGGTTCAGATAAAGCAATGGTAATGGGGAAGTGGTCACTAAGTGGATTTTTTATCACTTCAAAGGTTTCAATGTTTGACGCTTTACATATAGACACCAAGACGTAGTCTATCAAGCTTTCTTGGCCCCTGCCATTAAATGTTGGGACAAATGTGACTGGCAAAACCTTTAGCTCATTTGCAAAACCCAACTCTAACTCCATCATGATCTCATTCATTTTGTCGCCTTCTGTTGTATGTAAAAAGTGCATTATATTATTTTCATCATCGTCATTTATCCCACAGTTATTAGTGTTGTTATTTCTGCATAAGTGCAGATTGAAGTCTCCACCCCAAATTAATGTGAGTGATTTATTTATGTACTTTGTCCGGAGGTCTTGCAAAAAAAGGGAAATCTCACTTATTAAGTTAGTTAAATCATTTGATTTCAGGTTGTTATAGAAGTTTACTATTACGTAGACCACTTGTCTACTTCTTTGTAATATTATTAGTTGGTAATTCTCTTCTAACTTCAGGGGGGCGATGGCCTCACATTACAGAGTATTTGCGATGTACGTAATTAGACCACCCTTACTTCTACCAGAGGTTGATCTCTTCGCTTCGGAGAAGTATGTCTTATATCCAGGTATATGTATCGGCTCACTAGCCCAGGTTTCCTGGAAGCAGACTATATTGCTCAGGTTTAATTGGTTTAACAAGTTATTATTGGTGTGTTTTGCAAACAAGCCTGCTATGTTCCAAAATGTGAGATGTAGCTTAGAGTCAGATAGTTTGGAATGAGATAGGGTCGTTTGAGCCTGTAGATTGTCCAATGGGATAGATTTAATGGGGACTATTGGAGATTTATCGATTTCGACTAGGGGGTATTGACCCGAAGTAGTTATGATGTGTGTTCCAAGAGTAGATACCATGAGTACATTCCCTGTTACTAGGTTTTTTCTTTTAATGTTTCTCCTATATTTATTGTGCACAAGTTATCCCCTGCCCTCTGGTCACAGTTCAGTCAATCGTTATAATCTAGCCCAGGTAATGCATTAAATCTGTTGTAAGTGGGGATATTATAGAAATTGCATAGTTCCACATGAGATTGCCGCCAATGGTCATCTCTATGATCGTACTGGGGCATTGTGGGAGGGTAAGGATGGTGTGTCGGATATGCTTGGATTGGGGCGTGGTGCCACTGGACTGGGCCATTCAGGTGATTAGATTGTTGATTCTGGTGAAGAAATGAAGACTTAATCTTAGTAAAAAAGTGTGGGTCGTGGGAGGGCGCAGCGGGGTTATTCGCCACGTTCAACTTTGGGGAGATCAGGTGTCTATAAAAATAACCCAGTGGGAGAAGAGTGGTGTTAAATTCCCATGTAGAGGGTGGGGGTGCGCTGGCCAAAGTTTTTTCGGCCCATTGGGGGTTCTTAAAATTTACAGTTATGCAATCCCCCTCAAACTTTTTCCTAAGTGGGCCTACCCATCCCACTCTCTGGGTATGAATAATCTCCCTTGCCCCATCCATTGGGAAATTGCAATTAGCAATTAACCAATGTAGGGTCTTGTTCTTAAGGGATGTAGGGGTTTCATCCTGGTCGTTCCTAAGTTTCGGAACATTGACCAGGACCAGCACATACGCCCCGCATTCAGGCGGCAAGCTAATGCGTGGAGGTATCTGCCTTGTATTAGATGCCACATTTTGGACTGGCTGAGCCCTTTGGGGATTTGAAACTGAATTTTCAGTTGGATTAGATAGAATCCCCTTACTCTGGGCAGTATTTTGCCCCTTCCCTGACTGTGTAGCTACCTTGATCATATGTGGGTTAGCATTTTGATTGACAATGATATCTGCTGCCAGTTGGTTTGCGGGGGTTCCTTTTCAGGGAACTTGTGGAGGTTTGGGCTTAATAGTTAGAATTGGGACTGAGGGATTCTTAGGTTTGGGGCATGTGGATTTAGAGGAACTTGTCTTAGATCCCGCACTAGTTTGCACCCCAGCGCTAGAGGTGTTTTTAATGGAGGCACTTAATTCAACTAGCTGCTTTTCAATTCGTGCAAATCTGGATTCTATCGGGGACAAATAGATACTAAGAAGGTCACCCATTCTTTCCAGCAGTTGATCATTTGCAGCATTTACGTTGAGTTTGTCCCCTGTAGCCAACAGAATCCCTTGAGACTCTTCGGTTATTATCACTATGGGCACATTTGTTCCCTCAACGTTTGGGTGTAAGTTAGTGCCCTTCCTAGGCTTTCGCTTTTGCATGATAGGTTTTCTAACCTTAGGCATGCTAGGCTGTGTTGTGTGTTTAGTTTGTTTCTGAATTGCACCCTCCCACCTGCCTCTTAACTGCCTTGTGCTATCTTCCACTGCTACATCTGGTGTGAGATTAATGAGCAGTTCCGGGGTTCTTTCCAGTTCCATGCTAGATTCTGAATCTGAGTCGGGGATTTGATGCTGATAAATTAACCTCATTTGGTATGCTATGAATATCAGCACAGGTATCAATTGTAGATCCCGCATGGACATTTCTAGCATTAACTGGTGTTCTTACCAAAGCAATGCATCCGAGGGAAGATCGTTTAGCGAGGGCTAAATCTTGCGAAACCCTACGCTCCAGGAGTAAGATGCCTTGATCTATCGCGTCGTTGGCCCTTATTATGAAATTATCTATTGGACCTATCACTGGAGCCCCCCCGGCTGCTGTTTTACTTCTACTGCCCCTAGTAGACATCGTATTGGGTTAGAAGTGCGTATGTTGTCCCAAGGAGAGTGTAACTCAAACCCAGTAAAAGCGGATGCTATTGTAATGGGCTTAAACCCTCCCACTTTCCCCGCAAAATGACAATGATGGCAAACGTTTTCCTTAAAGGGGAGGGTATTGCAAAAGGAAAAAGTAACAGAAAGTGGGCAATTGGAACAAACACAGTACCAATCTAGGCGCAGTATAAAACTCAAATACAATGCAGTATATACTATGGTTATAGTCACTTAAGTGTATTAACAACTGTAACTGCGACTCTGCGAAATCGGAAGATACAGTAAGCAGTATGCCGTGCGATGTTGATCACAAGTCCACCTGATTTCCCTCATATAATAGGCCAAGTGTGTAGATTTCCAACAGATAGTCCAAAATAGGAAGTGGAGTGCAGTAATGACGTACCTTGAAGGGGACGTGGATGGCAATGTTAGGGGGAAACACCCGTCCGGCCTCCTCGACCTCTGAGGGCCTCAGAGGGCCCGCCCTTGTCCCGGGCTTCTCCTGGCGCGTCCCGCAGCACGTGGAGCAGGGGCAAATAAATAGGGAGTATGGCGGTCTGGGGGCGGGGCTCACAGGGTGCGCAGGCCAGGTGACCACAGCCGTGCAGGGACTCCTGGGAGAGTGAGTCCCTGCAGCGCGATGTTCCTCCACCTGTGGCAATACAATTAGCCCAACCGCCTCACCAGAGACGCCACCTCCCAGCAAGATGAAGCAAAATGAAGCGGCACCCGCGAAGCGGGTGCGGCGATGAGTGGGGGCGGAAACAGAGCCCACAGGTCCACGGGTCCAGGGAGCCAAAGAAGGTGCTGACGAAGTCCTCAGGCGTTTTTTAGTCAGCGCGCCAGCAACACCAGGTAGTAGAGCAAGAATGGAGATTCAACAGCAATGCCATTAGGGACCCAGCAAATGCAACTGCCATAGAGGAAGCCATTAAAGATTACCTAGAAATCAATGATAAGCCAGGCACAAACAAAGGAGTACTCTGGGACGCCATGAAGGCCACAATCAGGGGGAAAATAATAAGCATTAGCACCACAGCTCCAACCTAGCCGACAAAAATACACTGACGACCCTAACGAGGAAAAAATATGAACTTAATAAGATATTAAGTGAGATGGCAGGCACATGGATAAACAGGTACAAAGCCATACACCTCTGTTCAGCAAATAAAGCAGGCAAAGCCCTGGCCTCATACCTTAAAAGTAAGCAGAGGCAACACGCCATTGCGGCCGTGACTGACTCCAACAAGACATCCCAAACAGCCAATAAGGAGATCCTCAGGGTTTTTAAAGAATTCTATGATGAACAGTACAAAGAGGACAAAGATCTAAACCCGGATGGGGGAGCTGCCCTCCTGGACAAGCTAAACCTACCCAGGCTAACAGAGGCCCAACGTGCGACCCTAGAACTAGATATAACAGGAGCAGAGATAGACATGGCTGTGGCGGTCCTAAAAGATAACAAAGCGCCGGGGCCGGACGGGTACACTGCAAAATTCTACAAACACTTCCTCCCCCTAATCAGGAACACAATGAAAGAGGTCTTCGCACACTGTATCAGAAGAGGGAAAATGACTAACTCAATGGCGGAGGCCAACATCATAGTCATCCCCAAAGAAGGGAAAGACACACAATTCCCACAGAACTACCGCCCTATTTCTCTAATTAACGTAGACTGCAAGATATACGCAAAAATACCAGCAGGAAGACTCAACTCACATCTCCCAAGCCTCATCCACAAAACGCAGGTGGGCTACCTTAAAAACAGACTATCCCAAGACAATACAAGACTCCTGTGCCACATAATAAACCATGCCTCTACTAACACAAAACCAGCGGTAATGATCACGCTGGACGCAAAAAAGGCTTTCGACAGAGTTTCATGGCCCATGCTTGACCAATGTATGCAGAAGTTCGGCCTTGGTGGAAACTATAGAACAATGGTGGTGGCGCTATACAAAGACCCCAAAGCCCGAGTAGTAGTGAATGGAGGCACATCAGAGGCCCTATCTCTGGAAAGAGGAACCAGACAAGGCTGCCCACTCTCCCCGGCACTGTTTCTACTGACCCTAGAACCCCTACTGGCCTTGATCAGAAACAACGCCGGGATAAAAGGGATGACGGTCAAAGGCAACATGGTCAAACTAGCAGCATACGCTGACGACATACTCGTCATGACAGAGAACCCAGAGCCCTCGATAGAGGCACTAACGAACACCATCGACGAATATGTAAAGGTAGCCGGGTACAAGCTTAATAGAAATAAGTCTGAATGTAAGCCACTCAACGTTCACACCACTAGGGATGTGATAGGGCCCTCAGGTCTACACTGGCAAAAAAGGACCCTAAAATACCTGGGTATCCTTTTTGACAGGGACGTCAAGTCAACACTTGATCACAACGAAAAATCAATAATAAACAAGATAAGAGACAGGCTAGACACGTGGTCCCCTAAGTATGTCAGCCGGTGGGGCAGGGTAGAAACAATTAAAATTATGATAACCCCCATGGTTAACTATTTGCTAGGCTCGCCTCACTGCTAATAAACACCCAGAAGCAAGCAACACAATTCTCAGAAACACCAAAAACACCCTCCTGCACGTAGACAAAAGAATAGAAAGGAGCATAAAGAACACACAATGGGAATCCATTTGGTACAACACAAATAAAACATAAAAACAACATACTTATCTTAGCCTCCTGGCCCTAGCGAGGTATCTCTACCCCATCCCATCTAGAGGAACACGGGTCCCCCACCACCTTTGCCAGCCTACAACAGGCGCACGACCTCCCAGACATAGAACTATATAACTTTCTTAAAGTAAAAGCGGCAATCACCAAAGCAGGGCTAAGCAAAGATGCACCATCAATCCACCAATACCTCACCAACCTCAACAAAATTGAGCACCAAACGTCACACCTATATAAACTCCTAAGTGCAAGTGTGGGTCCTATAGACCAATATCCTTGCTGAATAGCGACTATAAGATTTTCGCCGCAATACTTTCAGCAAGATTGGGTAAGGTGATAGGTACCATTATTCATCACGACCAGAAAGGCTTTATTAAGGGGCGCCATCTTTCAGATCTTACACATGATTTGGTAGGGGCTATAGATATTGCCTCTGCTTTTTCCCTTCCATTGGCCACCTTAACCCTCGACGCAGCTAAGGCCTTTGATAGGGTCAATTGGCCCTATCTAAATGATGTGTTAAAAAGGTTTAACTTTGGGGAGGGCTTTCGCAGAACTATAGCCTTACTCTATCGAGCCCCTTCGGCTAGGCTGCTGATTAATGAGATATTGACAGAACCCTTTAAGATCACTAGAGGTACGAGGCAAGGTTGTCCGCTTTCTCCCCTCCTTTTTAATTTATACATTGAGCCGTTTGCCCAGGCTTTGCGAGCAGACGAAAATATACCACCATTCAGGTTTAAGGAGTGGGAGAGGCGGACGGCATTATATGCCGATGATATCTTAATCTTTACCTCGGATCCGGTGTTGTCCTTCCCTGCTGTGATTCAGAAGGCTGTAGAGTTCGGCAAGATCTCGGGCTATAATATCAATTCAAGTAAGACCGAGGTTATGGTCGGGAATATTCTGGACCCACGGTTAGGCATAGATATCACCACCTCTATGCGCTATCTCGGGATCCGAATCACCCAAGACATTGGAACCATTGCCCAAACTAACTTAGATCGAGTCTCCAGGGAATGTAAGGGCCTATTGAAATCTTGGACTCACTTGCCACTTTCTACAATGGGTAGGGTCAACTTAATAAAAATGTCTATCCTTCCCAAGTATATATTTATATTTGATGCCATTCCTTTGGGGTTTGATGTGAAGATGTTGGACAGATGTCAGCGAGAGCTTAACTCCTTTATTTGGAATTATAAGTCGACTAGAATTGCGTGGAAGAAGTTGAGGAGGAGAAGGGAGAAGGGGGGTCTCGCCTTACCGGACCTAGTGTATTACGCTTGGGCCTTTCAGTTGTCCTACTCCAGGATGTTACTAAAAACACCATCGAGTCTTCTGGGGGTGACAATGTATAAAGCCATGTTAACCGGAGCAAATCTACCAGCTGACGGATTTCTATTTAAATTTGGGAGCCAGAAATATTTTAAGAAAATAAGACTGAAAATTATACAGTCTTGGGCTAGGGGCTGGCTAGCCATTAGAAGAAGATTGGGGCTGTCTTACTACTCTAATTTCGCTCCCATATGGGACTCCCCGGGTTTACCGGAGTGTCTTAGGGATAGCTTATCTTCCCCATTAGAGGAAGCTGGAATTGCTAGATGGGGAGAGTTAATGGTGGACGGATCGATACTTCCTTGGGACGTATTACATGAGCGTATAGGTACAGCATTCTCTAGATTTAAATTCATCCAGCTGGAAAGCTGGGGGAGAGCCCAGCGGTGCAAAGATGTATTATTTGGGAAATCAAGCTCCCTGGAGCAGCTGCTACTAGAAAGACCTAGGGGTGGTAAGGAGGTGGCCTTCTGGTATTGGCAGCTTCTGGAGGAAACCGATGGGGATTTCACCCTTCCAGATGAACTGTGGGGAGAGACAATGGGCTTACAATGTGAGGAGTTATGGTTAAGATCTTTTGCGCTCCTTTATAAAGTGGTGAAGCCATCATGGCTGAGGCGCAACCATCTGTTCACAGCACACCGGGCTTATATAACACCGCTGAGACTTTCCAAATTTCTCCCAGACAAGAAGTGTAACAAATGTAATTTACCAGAAGCTTCAGATATTCACATGTTTTTGGAATGCCCCAACATCGGTCAGTTCTGGGAGGAAGTGCTGTCTACCCTAAATTCCATTATGAACACATCATTAGTAATTTCACTGCCACTAATCATTTTTGGAATGGAGGACAGTATTTCTGGCGAAGCAAGATCTTTCCTGTTTTATGCTATTCTGTTGGCTAGGAGGCAGATTTGCATACGGTGGGTGGAAAAATATCTGCTCCAACATATTCGGACTGGCTCACGTCCTTATATGAAACTTCAAAGGTGGACATGGCTAGAGCTTGCAACAACCGTAATCTGGCCTTTTGGGATCTGTTGATACAGTGGAGATAGTGTTCCGGGGTTTTTTTTTTTTTTTTTTTTCTTTTTCCCCGGGTCCTATGATTATGCCATCAATACTCCTTGGACCGGGTCTGGCCTCGATACGTTTTTTTTTTGGTCCTTTAGGTTGAGACATACCTAGATGGAGTCAGCGTAAGAATCTAAATTCCCCTTCTCCTTGGGACTTCTCTGCCACCAGTAAAATATCTCGGAGTCCAGTTCCAGAGATGAGTATCATTTTTTTTGGTTCCCTCTCTTGGTCGGGGACACGCAAGGTGGTTGGCATTTCCTAAGCAGGGGGTAAGGCAAATGAGGACAAAAAAGAAAAAAAAAAAACAAAAAAAAAAACTCCTAAGTGCAAAAACAACCAGGTTAAACAGGAAGGCCATAGAATACCGGGAAACGTTGCACTCCGGGCACTTCAGTGAGAGGGAAAAAGCGCACCTTTGGGCCTCAGCGAGCAGGAACAAAGTCACCCTCATACTAGCACAAACTAAATTCTGGCTCCTACACAGAGCGTATTGGACCCCGGCGCGCCTAGCGGCGGTCGGGCTCGTAGACAATGATTTATGTTGGAACTGCCAGAAATAGAAAGGAGACCTAGCACACATGATCGTTCACTGCCCCAAAGTTAAAACATTCTGGGGAAAGTAAGAGATTTCATCTATAACGTAACAGGGTACACTCTACAACTTGACTTCCTCAGCATAACAAACGCTTTCATGGCCCCAGAGATACACTCTACTAACGACAGAGCCTCATTGACCTACTCCTCACGGCGGCAACTAACACAATCCTTTCTAACTGGAAGGACACGGAGAAAGCCATTTTCAAAGTCTGGTTCATCTGGGTCACCTTCCTAAGGGGAGCAGACAACATAACAAAAAATCAAACACCTCAAGTGGGACCGGGCAATGAGATGTGGCTCTCCCTGGACAAATACCTTGACTCGCAAAAACCGCCGTGATCGCACCACACCGGTAGACACCCTCAACGGCCTCTCCCCCCCCAACCCCCCCCCCCACTCCTGGGGCCGCCTGACAGCAAACTCTGTAGTCAAGCAACCTACAACCCGCCACACTTACGTCCGTTTTCACTTTCTTACTCTTGTCTTTTCTCCTACTTACCTATATACACTATCTCTTCCGTCCGACGGAGGCAACGCTTATGAACCTTTATGTAACGCCAAGGACTCAAGTTGATTATGTATAACGATCACTCAAGTGTCTCAGAAAGCCAGAATGTATCAATATTTATGCTTGTAAGGACAATAAGACTAGTATTGCCTTCGTCCTGCTTACTCTGTACTGTGTTGTAAAAATTTTCTTCTAATAAAATCTTTTTGAAATAAAAATTTAAAAAAAGCTATGGGGCGACGCCACTGAGGCGAGGGCAAAATTTCTATGGGAACTAAAATGGGAAAGCACTTTTTTCACACCGTCCTCCTCACCCATTTACTTTTTCTGTCTTATATGGATCTTCACGAAACTAAGCATGCTGAATTTTAGCTGACTAAGCTGGTCTACTTCCAAATTTAATGCAAATCAACGCAAAGGGGCAAATGTTAGCCTATTATAAAAATAAAAATGCCATCGAAATTGCGGCTGACTCATAACTACACAGTGGCCACTGTGTAACATATAAAAAGCTCTTTCCACAATAATAACATAATACAGCAAAAAGTAGCATAGCAAAATGACATAACATCGCATTTCATGACAATTCTCCCTGGGAAAGGCTGGCAGCTAATACTCGATTGTGAGGGACTGCTGAAGCCCAAGACGTACAGACAGAAGAAGAGGTGCAGATCTGAAGCAGCACTTTTCCTGAATGCCATCAGTTTGAATGAGTGCAAAAGGACGCGAGGATCCGCTGTGAATATGTGTATAAAGTTCATAGACTGGAACGCTGTTAAAAGAGACAGGAAGATAGCCTTCCCAGAAACCTTGAGATAGTCTAAAAATGTATTACGTTTCTAAATGCGTGACCTTTGCATAGTACGAAAGTGCCAGAGCTTGGGATTTTCAATTTCTTACTTTACCGCCCGGTCAATGTCTGCTGTGCTGAAGGGACATGCTTCCGGGTTCAGAGGTCACAGATAGAATGCTGGGTTAACGTAGAATGCCGCTAGTACAGAAGGAAGTAAACGGGATATCTATGAAGAAGAGTCATATAAAGGGGCCGGGATAAGAGGCAATGCGTGTATGTATAAAGAAACTTGAAGAATGCACCAGCATGGGTTGATAAAAAGTGCACCAGAGACAGGATGACTAAATGCCAATAGACCCGTTTCAAACGGGAGATTTCAGACGTTTTAAGCCAAACATGGCTTTATTTTTCTGTCTCCCGCCTCACCTCTGCTTCAATAGAAATCAATGGGAAAAATACATTCCTTCGATTTTTTTCAACCCGCCAATTTTCCTGTTGTAAAAGGTTGTCATGTACGGCGTGGCTCAGTGGTTAGAGGCGGCAGACCCGGAAGCTGAGATCAGCCGTGGACCAGGGTTCGATTCCCCGCCTCGGCGGGTCTCGGGCTCAAAAATTCCACGGACACAACAATTCTCGCTCCGGTGCCTACTCGACTCACGGGGTCACACTCTGCGACTCTGGGCAATAGCTTGCTTAATCTCCACTAGGATGCCTGGCTTTCACCTTGTGAATACCCTGCCGGGGTATCTCACAGGGGAATACCAGGACGGGTTCCCTAAGCAAGCGCCTTGAGACCCCTGGGTGATTCGTGCGCTATATAAATCGAAATACATTTACATTTACGGCCAATTCCCTGTGCAAAGGAGAACCCCAGCAGAAACCAGATCAATGCACCTGGAAGAGAATAAAGCAGAAACCAGATCAATGCACCTGGAAGAGAATAAAGCAGGCAGAGGAACACACGAATCACCATGGCAACTGGTACACGAGGAATGCACCAGAGAGACTGCAGGGAATACCAGGTTCAGTTGAAATGCACCAGAAACAGGCAGAATGCATGCTGAGTGTAGAGGCTGAAAGAATCCACCAGGAACAAGAGAAATGTACCAGAGACAGGAAAGATACATCAGGGACAAGAGTGCATGAACAAAGGAAAAATTCTAGTGGCACTGCGGTTGCACCAAGTAACAGAGAAACGCCCACAATAAAATCCTACATAGCTAGAAACAGGGGGCCTAATTTATGAAAAGTGACGCATTGCTGCGTGAAAGCAGTGATGCGTCACTTTTCATTGCGCCCTCCTTGCGACATGCTGGATGCGTCATATTTACAGTATGACGCATCATGTCGCAAAGAGTTACAGGTATGTCAGTATTTCTGACGTATCTGTAGGCGCAAAAATGACGCATTGCTGGAGTGTGTCACAAAAGTGACGCAACCCCAGCAATGTGTCCTTTCACATGGGGCAAGCGCATTACGCCTGCTGTGAGGCAGGCATAAGATATTGACGCAATGGCGTCCTAGAAGTGACACCGTGAAATCTCATAGATTTCACTGCATCACTTCTACGAGGTAGGTGTGGGAACGCCCCCTCTGCATACATTATACCAGACGCAGGTATAATGTAGCGCAGGGGTTTACAAAGTGACGCATCTGCTTAGATGCGTCACTTTGTAAATATAACGCAACAGGAGGCATGTTTTACGCTGTTGTTGCGTCACAAAAAGTGACGCAACAGCAGCGCAAAACTGATGCATGGCCTCATAAATAAGGCCCAGGATGACAGCACCAGTTTAGGAAGTAATTTAGTTATTGCAGGAGTAAAGCAGAATAAATAGAATGCACCAAGTCCTGTGGGAATTCACCAGGGGGTCTGCAGAAAAGCACTTTAGTGGCCTCATTATAAGATGCTGGTAATTAGAGGGGAGAACCCTGGTCGGCTTAAATATTCTTACCAGTATTCCCCCCCCCCCCCCCTCCCAATTACTGAGCATCGATAGTTTTCACCACCCCTAGAACCAGGGAAAACATGCATGAACAAAAATTACCGAATCCAATTCCACATTGTTTCCCAGAATCCAGGAACATTTCCACAAGGATTTTCTACCGGTTTTCACCAGGAGAAAAATGTGCATGGAAACACATTTGGTTTTACTGCTTGCGTTCCCACACATCATAAAGCTTGTAATTGGGAGGGAGGTATTCCACCCCGTTGTCCACATGGATACTGCTCCACCTAATGCCTAAATAAGAGGGAATGCTCTAGGGATAATTGCGTCAGGGATCGGAGAAATACGTAATTTAAAAAAAGCAGGAGAAAATTACCAAGGACAGTAGAAGTGCCCTGAGTAGACACCAGGGACAAGAGAAATCCACACATAGATGGGCAATGGCCAAGAAGGAATTCATCAGGAAGAGAAGGAGCACCACCGTTGCGTTAGGAATGCATTTCAGCTATTTACTGCCTTGTCTTTTTCATTATTTATTTATTTTATTTTTGGGGGGGGGCTTAGTTGTGGGTTAACAACCAATTTGCTACAGTTGCTGCATCATCCACCACCTGCACGGCCATTGCACCCTAACTAGTCACCTTTAAGCTTTGGATTGATGTTTTGAGGCAATTTAAGAGGTGACAATGTTTCTAGGATACTTAAAACACTCCCAATGGGCAGATGGGGGTAATGTAATTTATATGTGGTAGGAAACAAACTCCAAAGACATAAAAGTAATTCAAACTTGACAGAAATAATGGTTATTTTGTCAGTGCCATGAAAAGTATTTCTTTCTTTTCTATTGTCATAGATAAAAATATTTTTTCACGTGATTCAAGATCTCAAAGTAGCATTTATATCAAGAGGACACTAAGAATACCAAACTAGTTATACCTGTTTTTAAGGTTCAAAGTATTGAATCCAAATATGCTTCGGACTGAGATAGGTACATAGTAAATAGAACGTTCTGTACTCTTATGTGCGGATGTTTCTTAGAAGCACTTTCAAAGGGCCCGAAACGTGGAAACGGACTGAACCTGAAACAGAAAAAAAGGTTTTGGAACATAACTGAAATGCTTTACTTAAAAGAGGCACAGGTTTTATTCCACTGCATGTTCTGAGTTCGGCTTGTTTACTCTTTGTTGCAAAATATATGGTTATTATTTTACTCTGTGAGGTAGGAAGGACAGGGTAAATATATATGTGGCACATTGGCGGAAAATGTGGTTTGCTGTCCGAATTAGGTAGGAAAACACAATTCTTTCATTAATTCCACATTTCTCTGGGCTCCCTCAGAGTGAAAGCTGAAATACCACAGTTTACCTACATCTCGGATTTACCAAAACCCAACATGTCAACACATGCATGCCCGGCCATTCGGAAAGAAGGCCTATGTATTTTTACAGCATTGGGATACCTTTGGTGGTACAATGGCAAATTAAATATTAAGGCTACAGAATGTGCTGCAGAATGCTATGATTACGTTTAGTAATCCCCATTACTCTTAGTCCTACTCGTCCTCGACCCAGTCATCACTCATGAGGTATTCCACAGACAGGAAACAAAACAGGAAACACTTTTAGGCTCCCCCCCCCTCCTGCCAGGTGCTATATCAGACCTACCCACCAGAAGCACATCCTGACACACCAAGCAACAAAGGCCTGGACAGGGAGGGAGGGTGGGAAGTATGACTGGGTTGAGGACGAGTAGGACTAAGAGTAATGGGGATTACCAAACGTAATCATAGCATTACCTCTACGTCCCTCGTCCTCGACCCAGTCATCACTCATGAGGCATACCAAAGCAACGCCCAAACAGGCCTTTGGCAACCCAAACACAACAAAACACAGACCAGACACAACGGAGTGCAGCAAGTGAAAAGGTTTAATAAACAAACAGAATCAGAGTGGAGGGGGAACCCCCACAGCCTGCAACACCCCACGACCAAAATTGGTCCGATCAGACAGGGCACAATTCAACCTGTAGTGCCTCACAAACGTGGACTCGGAGGCCCAGGTCCCAGCCCGACAAATCTCATCAAGAAACACACCATGGTAAGCAGCCCAGGAGGCAGACACGCCCGAGTGGAACGCGCCTGGACACCCGCCGGACAAGACAAACCAGCACCTAGATAGTCAAGTGTGATGACAGCCTTAATCCAGCGACCCAAGGTGAGCCTGGAAGGAGCCTTACCCTTACCAGCCAAACCAAAGGTCACGAAGAGAGAGTCAGAAGAGCGAAACACCCCAGAACGAGCCACATATCCCTAGCGTCTCCCATCAAGTAATCCACCGACAGGAAACAAAACAGGATGTGCTTCTGGTGGTTAGGTCTGATATAGCACCTGGCAAGAGGGGGGTTGGAGCCTAAAAGTGTTTCCTGTTTTGTTTCCTCTCTGTGGAATACCTCATGAGTGATGACTGGGTCGAGGATGAGGGACGTAGAGGTAATATGTCTTTAATCGTCTAACATACCACAAACCACTTTGAGTCTAACATGTGGTCACATGTTCACGATAGTTGTTAAAATAAGTATACAATATTTGCATGCGTTTCACCTTCCATGGCAGTAAAAAATGTGCAGTGAAATCAAAGCCTGGAGATGAGTGAAGGTATCTGGGAGTACAGGCTGTTTTAATTTACATGTACGTTACTTCAGTAAACACTTTGCACTGCTAAACGGTCGTGGGCTGGGGGAAGCATGTCACCGAAGACTGCATCCAGTCATGTAAACAATAATGTAAGCAATAACCACATCTCCTTATCCTCTGAGGCCTACGGATTTCACTCACTACTTAATTTGAGCTAGTGTTTTCTTTTACTCTGCACCAGCACTTAATTGTCAGCACCGGCACTTAATTGCCGTCACTGGCAGTTACAACAGCTGCCACACGTTTAGAGATGAGCAGAACAGCAATTATTAATTACGTATGTATGAAAAACAACTAATGCCTCTCACCAAAGCTATATTTATAGTTTTGGGGGGTGGGGACCTGGCATAGTTACTCAACGCAAGCAAAACTGAAATCATGCTCTTTGGCGACGCTCAGAAGGTGTGGACAGATAACTGGTGGCTGCCGTCTCTGGGACCCTGCCCTCCTCCCAAATCTATAGCTCGAAATCTGGGTATAATAATAGATGATAAACTCTCCATGGCTGACCACCTAAACAATATGGTACAAACCATCTACGGTCTAATGCGAACCTTCAGAAAAATCTTTAAGTGGATTCCCCTATTGTCCCGCATGCCCCTAGTACAGGGACTAATCATTAGCCGTCTAGATTATGGAAATGCACTGCTGGCCTCCATTAATGAAGAGCTGTTGTCAAAACTTCAGGTCCTACAGAACACTGTGGCCTGATTGGTCATAAATCTCTCTCCCCGCACACCTTCTGCGCTCATTATGAAGACCCTCCACTGGCTCCCCATAAAAAAGAGGATCAAACTATGCTGCTTGGTCCACAAGACCCTCAATGGCAAAGGGCCAATATATCTAGCCAAAAAACGAATAAAATACCAACCAACTAGAATCCTGCACTCCACCAGTAAACAATTCCTAGCAGTATCAAAAGTGAGTACAGTAAGGAAAGGAGGCAGAGCTTTCTCTAAAATTGGCCCTGAAACCTGGAACGCCCTACCTCTATCTTTGAATGAAACATGATCATAAGAGGTTCTGCAAAACTCTTAAAACCTTGGCTTTTCCACCTCTGACGAGACATCTCCCCTGGTTCTTTGAGTATCTGCTGGCGCTGCGAGTCCTACAGGTGATACATGTGCCTAACAAATACCAAATACAAAATACTTACAAAAATTGTAGCACTTGTAGCAGTATGCTGGATAGTAGTTGTGTTTGTACTGTCATTGGCAATGTTGGTAGTGGTAATGGGTGGTACAAGCTGCAGAGGTCTCCTGACTAGAACCCTGGAATTATATATATATATAAACATATATATATATATATATATATATATATATATATATCCAAAAACTATGCAGAGCACCCCTTTGAGAAAACGGAGCCACACGAAGGTTGAGGTACAGTCCTTTTATTAATGAGAGACAGCCCGCCAGCAGGCTCGTTCAGGAAAGCAAAGTGTCCATGAGTAAAAACGCCAGACGCGTTTCAGGAAACATCCTTTCTTCAGTGGCGTGTCGTGGCACAGAGATGCTGTAGGCGCTGCTGAAGAGCACTCGTTAGCCGATCACCCGCTCCAAGTGGGCGTGGCCTAATGCAAGGCCTGCTGGGTGATGTAGTGAATTATATATATATATATAAACATATATATATATATATCCCAACAAACAGTTGCCTGGATCGAGGAGGCCCACACAAGTGATTTCAAGTATGCCAGGATTTATTCGAAGACAGCAAAGTCCAAACAGCAGCAGTGCCCAACAAAAATTAAAGTGTCCTGCCCAACGCGTTTCGTGCTAAAAAGCACTTCCTCATGGGCTACGGGCATGTAACTGAGTGATGTTGACAGCTACAGCATCCATTTTAAAGAACATTGAACCGCCCCTGTGGGCGTGGTCACTTCCGTGGCCCTCTGGTTCCTGTAGTCACTCTGTATTGCTCCAGTGAGCAGCTGTACACACACTCAATTTCAGTAATTAATTAAAATCCCCAGTGGGTTGCAGTTCACAAACCGCCGTCTGTCAAGCTTGGTGGCATCTTCGAATAGGCATCACCCGTCCCTGTTGCTGCAGCGTCATGTGGCGTCGCAGCGGAGCTACACCGAAACACTGTAGCTGTCAACATCACTCAGTTACATGCCCGTAGCCCATGAGGAAGTGCTTTTTAGCACGAAACGCGTTGGGCAGGACACTTTAATTTTTGTTGGGCACTGCTGCTGTTTGGACTTTGCTGTCTTCGAATAAATCCTGGCATACTTGAAATCACTTGTGTGGGCCTCCTCGATCCAGGCAACTGTTTGTTGGGATGTTTTGCGGCGCAGCCTGAGCCGCGAGTGAGGCCCCGCTGTGCTTCGGTGTAGCTCCGCTGCGACGCCACATGACGCTGCAGCAACAGGGACGGGTGATGCCTATTCGAAGATGCCACCAAGCTTGACAGACGGCGGTTTGTGAACTGCAACCCACTGGGGATTTTAATTAATTACTGAAATTGAGTGTGTGTACAGCTGCTCACTGGAGCAATACAGAGTGACTACAGGAACCAGAGGGCCACGGGAGTGACCACGCCCACAGGGGCGGTTCAATGTTCTTTAAAATGGATGCTGTAGCTGTCAACATCACTCAGTTACATGCCCGTAGCCCATGAGGAAGTGCTTTTTAGCACGAAACGCGTTGGGCAGGACACTTTAATTTTTGTTGGGCACTGCTGCTGTTTGGACTTTGCTGTCTTCGAATAAATCCTGGCATACTTGAAATCACTTGTGTGGGCCTCCTCGATCCAGGCAACTGTTTGTTGGGATGTTTTGCGGCGCAGCCTGAGCCGCGAGTGAGGCCCCGCTGTGCTTCGGTGTAGCTCCGCTGCGACGCCACATGACGCTGCAGCAACAGGGACGGGTGATGCCTATTCGAAGATGCCACCAAGCTTGACAGACGGCGGTTTGTGAACTGCAACCCACTGGGGATTTTAATTAATTACTGAAATTGAGTGTGTGTACAGCTGCTCACTGGAGCAATACAGTGTGACTACAGGAACCAGAGGGCCACGGGAGTGACCACGCCCACAGGGGCGGTTCAATGTTCTTTAAAATGGATGCTGTAGCTGTCAACATCACTCAGTTACATGCCCGTAGCCCATGAGGAAGTGCTTTTTAGCACGAAACGCGTTGGGCAGGACACTTTAATTTTTGTTGGGCACTGCTGCTGTTTGGACTTTGCTGTCTTCGAATAAATCCTGGCATACTTGAAATCACTTGTGTGGGCCTCCTCGATCCAGGCAACTGTTTGTTGGGATGTTTTGCGGCGCAGCCTGAGCCGCGAGTGAGGCCCCGCTGTGCTTCGGTGTAGCTCCGCTGCGACGCCACATGACGCTGCAGCAACAGGGACGGGTGATGCCTATTCGAAGATGCCACCAAGCTTGACAGACGGCGGTTTGTGAACTGCAACCCACTGGGGATTTTAATTAATTACTGAAATTGAGTGTGTGTACAGCTGCTCACTGGAGCAATACAGAGTGACTACAGGAACCAGAGGGCCACGGGAGTGACCACGCCCACAGGGGCGGTTCAATGTTCTTTAAAATGGATGCTGTAGCTGTCAACATCACTCAGTTACATGCCCGTAGCCCATGAGGAAGTGCTTTTTAGCACGAAACGCGTTGGGCAGGACACTTTAATTTTTGTTGGGCACTGCTGCTGTTTGGACTTTGCTGTCTTCGAATAAATCCTGGCATACTTGAAATCACTTGTGTGGGCCTCCTCGATCCAGGCAACTGTTTGTTGGGATGTTTTGCGGCGCAGCCTGAACCGCGAGTGAGGCCCCGCTGTGCTTCGGTGTAGCTCCGCTGCGACGCCACATGATGCTGCAGCAACAGGGACGGGTGATGCCTATTCGAAGATGCCACCAAGCTTGACAGACGGCGGTTTGTGAACTGCAACTCACTGGGGATTTTAATTAATTACTGAAATTGAGTGTGTGTACAGCTGCTCACTGGAGCAATACAGAGTGACTACAGGAACCAGAGGGCCACGGGAGTGACCACGCCCACAGGGGCGGTTCAATGTTCTTTAAAATGGATGCTGTAGCTGTCAACATCACTCAGTTACATGCCCGTAGCCCATGAGGAAGTGCTTTTTAGCACGAAACGCGTTGGGCAGGACACTTTAATTTTTGTTGGGCACTGCTGCTGTTTGGACTTTGCTGTCTTCGAATAAATCCTGGCATACTTGAAATCACTTGTGTGGGCCTCCTCGATCCAGGCAACTGTTTGTTGGGATATATATATATATATATATATATATATATATATATATATATATATATATATATATATATAACCTACTGGCGATAGCCAGTAGGTATATATAGTTAGGATTGTTTTCCATAGGGAAATCGCAACATTCTATTGGGAATATCTTTGGCGCCGGTTGAGGAATCTTCCTGAAATTTTCCTTAACTTTGCCTCGCGACGCTCCGGGCCTTCCTTGAAAGTTTGGGGGGGATTTGTCAAGCGGGGGCCGAGATAAAAGGGGGGTCCCAAAACGTGTTTTCCCCATGTTAATTTCCATAGGGCGGTTGGACTCACTTTTAGCCCGAACGGCTGAATGGTTTTCCACCAAACTTGGCAAAATTGTAGGGACTGGTAGCCCGCTGTGCCTTTGCTATGTCTCAAGATATGTGCTCCAGTGTTTTTTACGAAAATTAACTTTGAAAAATATATATTGGGCTACATTGGGCTATATAAATGTTAGAGCCCAAATGTAGCCCAATGTAGCCCAATGTAGCCCAAAGATGGCCACCAGAGACAAAAAAAAACAAATGTAGCCCAAATATCAGCCAGATGTAGCCCAACTATAGCCCAATGACAGAATGTCCCAGAGTGTTCTAAAGAACAACTAGAGCGCTAACAGTCTTACTTATGACAAAAGTATGGCACACCTGAAGTCATCTTGATTGGAATAAAGTGTTAAAACTTAAAACATTTAATTTGCAAAGGAACAAAAGGAGGGGGTTCATTTTGCCATAGAAATTATGATTAGTGCTGAAGAAAGAAAAATTAGGGCACATTTTGAGTGACTTCTCAAATCCTCTTATATTTCATTATTCTGATATGCAGTCTCCCAAGATGGCCACCAGAGACAAAAGAGACTCTGCTTAAAAACTCTGTTAGCAAAGCAGGCATTTGAGATTTAAAAAACGTTTTAATATATAAAAACGTTATCCGCTAATAGAATTAGCATTGAAAAAACCTTGCGAATTCAATGAAAAAACCATAGGTTTCAGGCCTTATATAGTTAGGAATTAGCATTTAAAAAACCTTGCAAATTCACTGAAAAAACCATAGGTTTCAGGCCTTATATAGTTAGGAATTAGCATTTAAAAAACCTTTGAAATTCACTGAAAAAACCATAGGTTTCAGGCCTTATATAGTTAGGAATTAGCTTTTAAATAACCTTTGAAATTCACTCAAAAAACTATAAGTTTTAGTGGTGTTATAGTTAGCTGGACATTTTACTCATACATAACCATTGAAATTGCTCCTATATAGTTAGTTGTACTAACTATATTTCGCGCACCCGCAATCCACTGCTGATGATGTCACATATTAGATCATTCATGACATGGTCAGTGACATCACTGATGACATCGCAAATGACATCACTGATGACATCATCCATGTGACAATCACATACACCTTTTCATACACTATTACAATTTTTCATCACTCTTTGTAAAATACAGTGTATCATATTTAAATCCATTGTCACAGCAATACAAGTATCTAAAAATCCACTCAGTGATTCATAGATGTATACACACATCTAATCACTTACCTATGGATTCACTCATACATGCTGTCAATGAACAATAGAACACTATCAAAAATACTTATACATCTATATCGACATTAAACAACAGCACGCATCCTATTCACATATGAAGTCATCCTACTCACTTATGCAAACAATGGATTATACTTACATATTTACTTAGCAAAACACTTATACAAACACCACTTCTTCTATTCATTTAAATAGTAAGTCATACTTAGTGAATTATAAAATCATTATTACAAGTATACAGTTATCCATACAGTCACTCACACAATCATTGTGTCTTATGTATACTTATTTATATACAACAACTGACACATACACTGCCTTTTATCTTTCTAGTTTGTTGGACCTGTACCATTGAGAAATATATTTGCTCATCACCACACCCATAAAGATATTCACTCACCCAAACAACTGTTAGAACATGTAGTTTTAACTTCATATATCTACTGAATCAACTATTCACACATCTTTGGACAGTCACACACCCCCACCGAACCACACACACTTTCACACTCCCATACAAATACTCAGTTAACTAATCAATAACTAATATAGACTTTCACATAGCTAGTAACCAACTGTAGTATCAGTTTACACAACAACTGACAAAGTGATACAGATATTCACACAGTTTACTCACTATCCACTATATTTAGTGAGACATTATAAATTGGTCAAGTAAACAGTCAATTACACTGCTACTAAATCCTCCATCCAAATATTTATTTATATATATCCACTTATTCTTCAATGCAAATTGCTATATATATAATGCATATTTAAATAACGAAGCAAACCACATTCACTGGATGATGTCATCAGTGATGTCATCAGTGATGTCATTTGAGATGTCACTGACCATGTCATGAATGATCTAATATGTGACATCATCAGCAGTGGATTGCGGGTGCACGAAATATAGTTAGTACAACTAACTATATAGGAGCAATTTCAATGGTTATGTATGAGTAAAATGTCCAGCTAAGTATAACACCACTAAAACTTATAGTTTTTTGAGTGAATTTCAAAGGTTTTTTAAAAGCTAATTCCTAACTATATAAGGCCTGAAACCTATGGTTTTTTCATTGAATATATATATATATATATATATATATATATATATATATATATATATATATATATATATATATATATATATATTTTTTTTCCCCTACAAATTAAGCACTGTTCATATGGCTTTTTCTGGATCAGAGTGCCAGCTCTGTGAGCGGGCCCTTGGTGTGAATAGTTCAATAACACGTCTACGGTGCATTTCAAGCGCAAACAGAGAGAAGCTTCGCTCATAACCTGCTCGACAGGTAGGATAGGCAGGCAGGGGTGCCAGGAACTCGCTTCAGAAAGAGAGACATTGGAATTTCCCACAGAAAAGTGTGGGCAGGGCCCTGCCGTCTATGGAGACAGCAACTGACAGCTCTCTGGGGCGTGTCAAGATAGGAGGCCAAAATATGAATTGTATTCAATTTGTGATGCATGAAGAGTAGTGCCGTAGGCGAGGAGGTAGGTAGGGGCGGTGTAGCGGGCAAATGAGGGCAAGCAGGCACAAAGCTCTGATTACACACGCATTGACATCAAGTACCAGGATATTGGCATCTCGTCTTGTCACCACTCTGTGCAGCCTGCAAGGGTGGGCATAATCTAGCAGTAGGGCGTGCTTTTCATACAGAAAAGTCTCTGTATGAGCAGTAGTAAGTACTAGACTGGCGGCTGCACCGTGAACAGCGGATACTTTAACTCAGAATTTCTCTGAGTTTGTGCTTGAACTGCAGAAAGCGCTACTCCGAATCAGTGAGCAGTGAAACCGAGCAGTGCTTTCTGCAGTTCGTGCACTAACTCAAGAGAATTTTGGAGTTAAATATATGTGCTTTAGACACTCCGAATGCAAAAAATACAAGTGTACAGCTGTATGCTGATCCTGCTCAGTGTTTTCAGATTACAGTCATGTTCATAGAGACAAGTCCGAATTCACTATCATCACCCTCGGCCACGTCGCCCTACTAATTCTTTCATCTAGTCAACTTCCTACTTCGCAAATAAAGGTAGGTAAGCCAGAAAATTCATAGGGAGAGCCGAGCCAAAGCTGGTCCAGGAGTCTAGCTTGGCTCGATGAGCCTAAACACAAACCAAGCCATCAAAAGCTTCAGGGGCAGATTTACGAGCCCCTTGCGTCTCTTTTGTGCCGCCGTTGCATCACTTCTGTGATGCAGTGGTGGCATAAAACATGCGCCACGTTGTGCCCTATTTAGAACATGACGCATCTAGGGAGATGCGTCACGTTGTAAAGCCCTGCGCCACATGAAACCTGCATCAGGTTTCACGTGGGCGTTCCGGGGGTGGGCGTTCCAGCACAGGGGAGGGCTTTCCGGCGCAGTAAAGCGTCAGAAAAGTGCTTGAGTGAAATCTACAAGATTCCACTCTCACTTCTCCGACGCCGCTACGTCAAAAGCTTGCGCCTCCTTGAAGCAGGCGTAAGGCGTTGTGTATGGGAAGGCCACGAGCATTGCTGGAGTAGCGTCGCGCTTGCGACACGACTTCAGCAATGCGCCACCCTTCCGACGGGAGATGCGTCACGCATCTGTTTATCCTTGCTCCATGATGCGCCGCATTGTAAATGCGGCGCATCTTTGGTGGCGTAAGGGTAAACTTGCATGACGCATCTTATCTGGCGCATCTCTGCTGATTTGCAGGGATGCGCCAGTCGCCATAAATCTGCCCCTCAGAATGCAAATAATACATAAAATATAATGTAAGGGTATGAGAAGGAGTCATTCAGATTAAAAATGGGTTCTTTTGGGATTCAATGTATTACTCTCATCTTGTCACCGCATTCACATCTGTCATCTTAACGCTTTCCCCACCCTCAATGCCCCACAACACTCCTACAAGTGAACTAATAAATGTCAGTTTGTCACGTGCACTGTATGGATGGCCGATAATATTGTTGCATTTATAGCAACATTATTGTCTACTGAAACACACATAAGTGAGGTTATTATATATCCACATCCTGATCTTAATTCTTCCGAGGGGTCTTAGATTTTACACTCAATGAAAATGAGGCATAGCGAAGTAAAGTGATTTTTTTAAAATATTTAAGCAATGGGGTCAAGTGGTGAAGCCGAGATTTGAACCCAGGTTTCACAATTCAGCTATTAAATTAAATTAAAGGCTGCTGACACATTTACAGCCAAATAACAATGCTTTGTGATCAATCACTTTATGGCATAATTTGCACGCCTATTTCAATAAGTACAAGCATCACATGTTAGTTGAATCTGACACGAAAAGACACGTCGTTAATTATAAGGAAAGGTAGGAAACTCCTTTGTATGTTAATATCACTGCCAGACTTAATAGGCAGTAGAGGAAAAGTGTCATCTTATCAATGGTGGCGAATACATTGATCAGTAAGACAGAGGACTCGGATTTCCATAGAGGTTGCTTTTCTATCACAGGCATTAAGTGATGCACATATGGATTGCAGCACAGCTCAGCTGCAGGCACACCCAGCAGGAAAACACCTTTTTAGGTTTCGCTGGAGGGCGGAGCTCTTAGCTCCGCCTCCAGAGAAATCTCTTGATTTCAGTAAGGACTCTGGAATACGCCCCCCTGTCCCATTGGCTAGCTCCATAAATGGAGGCTAGCCATTGGAACAGAGATCTGTCCGTCATTCACGGACCAGATTCGGGGGCGTTCCCGAGATTTTTTCCCTGGGCGTGCCCTCTGTGTAGTCATGCGGCCGTGGGCGGGGTTTATCTGTGAGCCAGCGTGTGCCTAAAGACAAAGGTGGTTTCAACTGCGTGGTGTGGGGCGCGCCGGCTGCTCTCTCATCTGACCGAGAGCGCCGCGCTCATCTTTGCCGCCAGCCAGGGGAGTTGCCGAGGGCCGAGATTGTACTCTCCAGCCCTCGCTTCCTGTGACCGAAGAACTCCCTGCCTGGGAGCGCCCCTAAATCAAAGATCGTCTACTGTGTCTACTGTGTTCACCGCCGCGACCCGGGGCTTGCATTTGCCTGGGAAATCACCGCCGCAGCTCCAAAGCCACGAAGACTGCACCGAAGGGTCCGCCTGCTGATTGGCGGCTGACCCGGGAAAGCCGCGCACTGATTGGGTTTTGGCGGAGGGCTCGACGAGGAAGTCGCGTCCTGATTGGCCCAGGAAGCGCTGACGTCAGCGGAGGCTCGCCGCAGGGCCGCGCTGGGATTGGCCCAGCCCCCGAAGCAAGACTCCGCTCCTAGGAAGCCGTCGCCGGAGCTCCGAGGCATCTGCTCCTGCCCCCGGTGAGTGTAGGAGCCGACTGGAAGATCGGCCTGCTCCTGGATGAGTGAGGGAGCCTGAAGGAAGCCCCGCAAAGCCAGGACGAGAACGGGGCGACCGGAGCCTGCACCGAGCGTGGCAGTTGCCACGCTGAAGTCTACATGCACTTTTCCAAAGGCGAAACCATTGCATTGTAAATGCTTGGTTTTCCTTATTGTCATTGGGAGATTTCTTAAACAGGAAAAAGTGTAACCCGACCAAATTTAAAAAAAAAAAAATACAGCAATACCCATACTGTGTTATTAACAAAAAGCTGTACATTTAATAGCAATTTACGGTGGTGTTAATTATAATAACAATGCATGCGATACTAACAGTACCCTTAAGAAAAGAGGCGTGTAGAAATAAGTATAGCTCGGAAATAGGTGCGTCAATTTAAAGAGTTTTAAATTGTCGATTTCTAAATGTGTGTGGGGTCCTTCTTTGGACCCGAGCAGAGTAAATGACGTCGGGTGTGATGCGGGTTGAGCTCCCCCCTGGATGGGGTCGGGGTGCACTGCTTGGCAGACTTGATACATGCTGTTGAAAAGAATGCCATGGGGTGTCACTCCTTCTCCCCTGGGCCGGTCGGCGCGCGCGCAGAGATGCGACCTAGATAGGTATTTGAGGAGGTGCGCGGCTCCCAAAATATGGGTATACCGGGTCCACTCACACCGCCCCACCCCTTGCTCTTTCACACCGCCCCACCCCTTGCTCTTTTTAACGCCCGAATGAGGATCGGCAAAAGTAGTTTACGAGGGAGATAGTCGGCCTCTCCTGTTAAGTCTCCGTGAACATATATGAGGGTCACAGAAGGTATCGCCCATGGGTCAAGACACAAACACCTATCTCTTCCCGTCTGAAGCCCTCAAGGTTACCGAGCTAACACTTCACTTTATTTATTGGGGGAGGGGGGTTGTTAAAGGTAGAATACATTGCTACAAGGGACATCCAGGTATTGTCCATCTCACTCCTCATGGACACAGTTTTTCTCCTACACCTTGCAGGAGACAATGTAATGCATTCTGGGTGTTGTAGTCCCATTGTTCCTCCATTCATCAAATCTAATTAAACTACTGATAGCCGATATTCGTGCGCTAAGAGCCAGTGGCATATAAAGGGGGGGCCAAGAGCCCTGGTGCAAACAAGCAAAAGACACCCTGTGGCTTCGTTTGGGTAGTACAGAATGAGCACAGCTCAGTGGGCCCCGGTGTCACTGCTCACGCTGCACCATTGGTAGCTGCGAGTCTATGGCCGAGATCAGTGTCCGATAAGTCACAGACTGAGGTAGGTGGCCACGGTTTGCGTGGCACCCTCCTTGGTTCTGGGATTTGTTAATAAACCATTCTCGTCTTAGTATCCGTATAACTCCTTGAACTGGAGCCTGTTGGAATGTATCTATAGGCCGGACCGCCGAGGGACACTGCCTCACTGCTGCCAGTAAATCCCTCCCTCTGCTCAAAACATACCTTGGGAAAAAACTACACCCCTGTGCAAACTGCTGTTAATAACCACTGGTTTATTTTGAAATACATGATGTCACACCAGACAAAGGCCGCATGGCGGGTGTGGTGTTGTAGAAGGCCAAGGTGAAGTGACCTTTATGTCAGAGTGGTGCTTTAAATGGGCAGGTGCTGTCCGGTACTTCCTCCACTTCTTTAATTTGAAATGGAGAGTACCTGCACTTCTCACCACTGCTGCAAAACATTTAATGGTTGAGTTCCGGCACTTCTCGGGACCAAGCAGGTGCTCTAAATAATTTACATTTAAAGTACTGTCCGAGGGGGCGAAGGGTCGAAGAGAGGTCCGTGTAGATTTCTTGCGAGAGGGGGTGAGAAACGTCCCCAGCCGCCACTTTCGGTAGAAATAGAGAAAATAAATGTTTACCCACTTTGTGTACTGCTACGATTCTTAACCCATCTACCCCCAAAAAACACACCAACCCACACTCCCTGCTCGCAATCCAAAACTGACAACAAACGGACATTATTTACCCAAAGTTTTCTCCAACGTCGCTTTTGAGTCACCTCAGCTCTCGCTTCTCCATCAGGGCGCGGACGTCTGCAGTGTGCGCACCTGCACACAGTTTGGCTGATTGCAACACCCGCCAAACTCTCACCCAATCAGAACTCGCAATTAGCCGATGGTCCGCGCTGGCTCAACCAACAGCCATTTGGAGGCCTTCGTCAGCCCCTGCTACTCCCTTCCCCAGCACAGCAGGTGCGATTAGTAGCTCCAGGTGCAAGGTGTTCATTTGGTTTTCCGCAAGCGAGACAGTTAGAAAGCAGAGCGGAACTACCTACAATGCACCCCAACCTCCCCTATAACGCTCCTTGTCCGAGGACAGCTACCTGAGCACAAATCTCCCTGTGTGCGTCTGTCCACAAGCCGCCGGCTCTGCCGATGCACTTCATCAGTCAAACGTGTAGCACGGAGTCTGAGCTCAGGGCTCTGCTGAGGTCCCTCAAGCTTCACCGGAAGTAACTTCCACTGACTGGGGGTTGGGAGTTACCCACGGGTCTGCTGACACCGGCAGTCAGCACCTTTGGCTTTCAGAGCGTGTCGACGCATCTCCCCGACGATAAACCATCATCCGTTCAAACGAGCACTTTACGTTGTAAGGGGTGCCTAATTTGTAAAAAATAAATAAGCGAATTAAACAAAAAAACGTGATAAACTCCAGGAGGCCACTTTCTCCAAGTGCCCGGGCTCCAGCACGTACCGATGTCAGAGGGGGTCCGAAGGGTGGCTGCTTTTGATTCCACCTCAGGCCTCCCTTTCCCTCCACCCTTCGCTCCCCCTTTACTCTCGCACGTTCCTTTTCGCCCCTCTGGTCGCTGTTTCCTTCTCTTTCTCTACCCCAATTTACC
The DNA here is from genome assembly GCF_964261635.1 of Lissotriton helveticus. Taxonomy (NCBI): domain Eukaryota; kingdom Metazoa; phylum Chordata; class Amphibia; order Caudata; family Salamandridae; genus Lissotriton; species Lissotriton helveticus. Next base: position 1,927,723,064 of record NC_136057.1, read on the forward strand.
TGCTTTTCTCTCTTGCTCTGGGGGTGAAGGCCGATGATGAGAAATCCGCCCAGAGCCATAGAAGAGTGGTAGGGCTAAGCGCCGACCACCTGCAATCACCGGTACATATTAGGCGCTAGAGATAAATAATTCATCCGATTCTAGTTTGAGGTGTGTTTTCTCGTAACTACTTTTCATGGGGTAGGCTCAGGACCTGTGAGCTGCTAAATGACGACGTCACATGAGGCGCCTTCATATTTTGTAAACCTTCCCAGAGCCTCCAGTACTTGTACAGACGCTACCATCAGTGCACCTCCGTCCTGTCCCGCAGAGCCCCTTCCATTGCAGCCCCGGGGCCCATGAAGAGCCGGGCAATCCTTTCTCATTTGCTTCCGGCGCTTGAAGCCGCACTGTGGTCTACCAGTGTCTCAGCGCCTTCAGGCAGCACTGGCGGATATTCCTGTCCCGGTACTACAGTCATGTGACCCGCACCCCCGTGACCCGCAGGTTATCTGCACCCAGTGGAGAAGTGTGGCTCACCGGTTAGAGGAGGCAGTCCCTGATGCAGAGGTTCAATCCCCGACGCGGCAGGGTCTTGAGCTCAAAATGTCCACGGACTCGATAATTCTGCCTACTCAAATCGTGGGTTCACACTCTGCAACTCTGGGCAACAGCTTGCTTAATCTCCACTACGGCCCCACCGCGATGGGATGCCTGGTCTTCACCTTGGGGATGCCCAGTAGGGGTAATCTCGCAGGGAAAGGCCAGGACGGGTTCCCAAAGCAAGCGCCTTGAGACCTTACGGTAGAAAAGGCGCTATATAAGAACGTATGATTTACGATTTACCTACTCACAGCAATCCCGGCGCACCTTGAATCTGACCTGCAGCCTCTGTGACCTTCTAGACCTGGACACTCAGTGCCGCTCGAGCCATGCACCTCGTTCTGGCCCGCAGCACCCGTGGTACTAGAACCTAGGGGGCACCACGATCTGACCCCAGACTGTGACCAGGCCTACAGGACCCCCTTCAGTTCCAGCATTGAGAAGCACAACATCTGTCAGTGCACCTCTGCCCTCCCCTGCAGTATATGATGCTTGTTCAGACTGGAATCACACAGCTCCGCCAGTGCTCCTCAGACCCAATGTCTCTATAACTAGACTTCCTGAACCCAGCGAAGGGCCGTCAGAGGCGCCCCCTCTCTGTGGCACCCCCTGCTCCAGTGCGCCGCTTCTGCAGCCTTCAGGGTCTGTCTTTCTGTCAAACCCTATGAAGGTCTTCAAATTCAAGGAAAGTAACTCCTAGCATGTTGTTTTCTTTTATGCGAAAATAAGGAACTTGTCTCTTCCTTTCCGGTGGAGCGCGTGGGAAGGGCCCAAACTTGTTTGACACTTCGGAGTCCGAGGGTTCAAATTGGTGAAAAGTTGAGTTTTGTTCAGGCCCGGACTGGCCATAGCGGGCACCGGGCAATCCCCCTGGGCACTGCACGGGTGGGGGCCGTTTTTGTTACAGGACCGTTTTTGAGGCATAGCTGCAAAATCAGCCCTGTAGCAAAATCGGCCGAAAACCTTCCCGGCAAAGAGCTCGGCGGCACCACAACCCCCCAGAGTGGGAAGTGGGGGCGGCCGAACGCTTTGCCAGGGCCGGTTGTGTTTCCCAGTCCGGCCCTGGTTTTGTTCCTCTGACTAAATTGCTTTTCATGGGGGAGGAAAGCAACCTTCATCCAAATGGTCTATAAACAGGGTCGGGTTGGTAAGGCGGCTCTCGGGCATTGGCCGAGGGGCCGGTATCCGAGTCCGAGCTGTGGGCTGCTTTTTCTGGGCAGTCTGGGGCCGATTTGGGTGATGTCTGTGTTGTTCCGATGCTGCCAGTGGCCCAGTGGGTTCCTGGGTGGCCTATCTGGAGGCAGAAGGATGTACATTACCTCCTGTTTATCAACGGGCAGAGGTGTCGCACCTATTCTCTCGCTGGTCCGGCCCATTAATGTATGCATATACGCACTCACATGCGCACATTCATACACACTCGTGAACGTTCATTCACACAATGATCATGCACACACACCCGTGCACATGTGCATACTCACGTTCACACACACCTACAAACACACACACCATAACTCAGGGAGCTCCTAATTGAATGTGAGCATTGCATGTCAGCAATACACACGTGCACGCACACACACACACCTGCAAAACACACACCATCACTCAGGGAGCTCCTAATTGTCAGGAAGCTCTTTAATGACTGCAACTTAAGGCAGGGTTTTTGGTCCTTTGTTAAGAAGGTTAGTTATTATTAATCATTTTTACTGTTTGCGAGAGATTAAGCTATTGGCATTGTAAATGGCAATGCCATTTATTTATCTGTTTTCAAAACCAACACATAAATAAAAAAATTGTAATTTACAATGCCAATAGCTCTAACTTTTACAAAGGCGAAACCGTTGCATTGTAAATGCTTGTTAGATTCTGCATACTCTGTTGTCCTGCTTCTAGTGTGTTTTTGTCTTTTAAGCTGTATTAGGGGAGTTAAAAGGCAGAGCCGAGATGCTTGTCTCAGCTCTATTTTGGCTAGCCACACCCCATAGCACCTAGGCGGAGACAATGCTGTTCTTGCTTGGGTTGCTCTACAGTAGTCATAAACCTTTACAAAGCCTGCACCGCTCCTTAAATAATCAGCCAGGGTTTGTGGCTTCAAGGCCCTTTTGTGACTTCACAGCCAACCCCAGAGACTTCAATCTCTTCTAAATAACCTCACCTCCCCTATTGTTTATAATGTGCAGGTCCAGCCGCGGTCGGTAGGGGAGTACCTGCTGGGGCGATGACGTGGGGAGGGGGAGGGGCAGGGTGGGGGTTAGTAATGTATGGATAATGGAGATTTGCAGGTAAGTAAACATTTAAATAAATCAAACAAATTTTGTTGCGCGCACTACATTGCATTTGGGGATGCAGTGCGCGCAACGAAATTCGTTTGATTTATTTAAATGTTTACTTACCTGCGAACCTCCATTATCCATACATTACTAACCCCCGCCCTGCCCCTCCCCCTCCCCACGTCACCGCCCCAGCAGGTACTCCCCTACCGACCGCGGCTGTGCAGGTCAGGTCAATTCTTTTGTTATACTCTCATGTATGGTCTGCCTGCCGGCTGAAATTGATAGAGCAAGATTTCGCATATTACGCGACTTGCTTGATTCATGAACCTCGAATCTGTTATAACCAGGTAACCCAAATTGTTCGTTTTACTAATTTCATCTATTTTGGGATATGCGTGTATCTTAGAGACGCTTGCCTATGTGTTTTACTAATCCCATTAACTCTCGTCCTTAAAATGGCCGCTGCTTTTGAATTTGCTTCTGCGCATGCGTTAGTCACACTCACGTGACGTGACGTAATTGGAGTTTTGGTGGGAAAGGGTGCGCATGCGTAATGCAGCTAAGATGGCTACTTATTGTATTAACGTGGTGAAGCTTGTGCAGATGCTCTCGTGTTATTGTGTATTGCACTAATCTATACTTGCATAGTATATTTTTATAAAGTGAAATATAAAGTACCCACACATGATATGTAGTATATTCATTTATTTCTATGTTTTAATTTGTTCTCGTTTACTTTTCATGTATCCACGGCATGGAGGGTTGATGGGAAGCTTGGGAGTCCATATTGAGGTGCAGTACTGCGCAGGACCAGGAGTGGCAAAATGGCATTGACCAAGTGCCAAGCAAAAGCCTCTGCCAAGATGTGCCTGGGAAGATGCACCTTCACCCAGCCAGAGAAACTGAAAATGTCCTGCATGAGATACATTGTATAACTCGCTATTGTATTCCGTAGAATAGGTCATGGGAATCCCAAATCTGCTAGGCGGACCCATGAGATGCAAATTGTGCCTTGCAGAAGTCTGTTCTGATTGGTGTGTTAACCTATCCTACCTTGGGACCAATCGAAATTGGGGATTCTGACACTTTGCAACATTGGGGGGTGGTACACTGACTCGAAAACAGTATATCTAGCCTAGGTTCAGCTAGAGAAATTGTCCGACTTGTCTGAATAGCTGACCTGTCACTGACCCATCGCACTCAATAGGTGACTGAATACAGAAGTGCTGCGGAGCACTCTGTCCGAAATTGACCATAGACTCTAAAGGTTTTACTAAACCTTAAGTGCTGGCGGAGCACTTTGCTGGGGAGTTCGCTAACCCAATCGGGGTTCTGACTGATAGCTGCAGAGAGGGTGGAGCGCAGGCGTTGCTTCCAAACTGCAGGTGCTGGTCGTGTCCTGGTGGTCCTGTCCTGATCCTAATCTGGTTTCCCTGTCCTGTCCTGGGGTGTCCATTCTGCACCTGCTGTCCCATTGATGACTGTCCTTCCTTGAGGGTTTTCCTGTCCTTAACTGACCCGTGGCCAGGGTTGGTTTTCACACCAGTCTAGGTAATTATAAAAGTGAAACTCTATACTGCTCTTTCTATTTTCTGTCTTTCGCTTCAATAAAGACATACTATTGCATACGTTAAATTTCCATGCTTTCCGCAAAAATTACTATATGAAGAATCAAAGTATATATTTTCCATAGCATGTTCCTATGTTTCCCTACCTTTTAGAATCACAATTCTCTATACTGTTTATGAACTTTTGATGTGGTTCCAAATTTCTCTAAATACTGAATTGCAGTAATGATGCTAGAACTATAGCGTGTTTCACCTTTCTACCCTTCCTATTTGATATATAGGTTTCCCTAGATTCTCACTCTCAAAAATACGTCCCAATAGTATAATTCTAGTACGTGCAAAGTTTGCCCATTCATAGGTGTTCATCCTTAAAGTTCTATTTCTGCTTAGAGCGTTCACTATTTTTCTGGATTTACAGGCCTTAAATGATTGCCCTCTTAGTTTTTCTGTATGGTTATGTACTCTTTGCTAATTTGATTATAGACTGTCTCCTTGTGGTGGAATGTATATTCTAAGAAATTGAATACTAAGATAAACTTTTAAAACTTCACAGTTGTCCGTGGTCATTTCAATGAATGCAAAGTAAAATATAAAGTTAGTATTTTGTTGTATTTGCCTGCCTTTTCTTTTACAGCTAGCTCCCTGATCTATCGTAGTCATAGGTACCCGTAACGGTGGATGGTAAGTCGGGTACACTGGAACCAATAGGAAGGAATCAGGGTTACTGATGGTATAATTGTAAGGTCATCTGACTAATGTATATGTTGAACTACAATTTATGGGCCCGAAAAACTATATGGTGAAATTATTGGTTGGGTGACCTACGATCTCTATCAGTAATTTTCTGGAAGCAGAGGTGATGGTTAGGTACTAGTTTAAGTTAGGTAGGACTAGTTAAGCTAGATAAGTTGGATGCTGCTAAAAGTTTTTTTGTGTGTTTTATGCTGCTACGAAAGTAAAATCATTTTAGTGAACTGATCACTCACGTGAAATGTTTTTCTTTGAAAAATTATGAAATGTTTTAAATTGGTTTTTCTATTATTGTACTGATATATGTATTAACACATTTGTAAGTTAAACGTTATATGTCTGTTGGGAATCCCCGGGGAATTGACTAGCGAATGGTGAAGAGAATCCACTCGCTGTGAGGTCACTGGCTTTAGGAAAGTTGGTGTAGGTTAGGTAGAACTGGAAGCACTAACTAGGGTTTTCTGGATGCATGTTTGAATAAATGCTAGCAACGAGATCGCTGGCAAAACTTCTAGCTTTATACAACCTATTTAGGGTCACATCGGAAGGAGTAGCAGGTTCGTCGGAGCTTTGGATGATAGCAGAGGGGTTCGCGGGTGAAACTTTAGACTTAGCAAATATCCCAGAAAGTGGATGAGTCTGAGGAAGTAACAGGTTCCCTAATGCTTGAGTGAAGGATAGGCGGAAGAGATCTATCCGTAGCGTGTGAAAAGTAAATGGAAGTAGTTTACTTGCAGTGAAACAAAATTCTTTTCTGTCTAGACACTTGAGTACAGTGGCGAATGTGTATTCGTTGTTAAATAACCAAGCACAAGCACTTTAGAGAGAAATTTAGTTGCCGTTACCTTGTGAAGGAGGGAGTCAGTCGCAAAGCCGCTCTGACGTCACTCTGTGCCGCGCTGGGATTGGTAGACGCAGCGGGTGTGTAGCGGAGCTGAAATTGTAAAGGAGGGGTGAGTGCCGAAGCGTGAGAACTGTCTCGCGAAAAGGCCGCGCACCCATTGGTCGAAACTATTTTGAATTCGTGCATTTCATTGGTCGCACAAAAATAAGAGACGCGTTTGGATTGGAAGTGATTTTGTAAACAAAGAGTCGCTTGAAGGAAATTATATGTGGCATACGTACAGACCGCATACTAGACCAGATCCAAGACATTTAGGATTTGAAAACGATCAGTGGAAAGGTCATAACACTAGCATTATGTACGGAAATAAGAGAAAGTTGTCACTCGTAAACAAGGTAAAGAATTATTTCAAAAAAGACAAACCAATTAGAACCAGAGAAGGTGTTGTCATTCCGCCACCTAATACTCCCGCATCATTCATGATGTTTGATAAAGGATACCACTCATGTGTATGGTTGGAAAACTGGGCGGAATACACAAAGGATGACGGAATATTGGCTTTTCCGTTAGAAGGTACATTTAACAGCAGGATTCTATTTAATTTGAGAACCTGAATGAATGATTTACATCCTAGACCTAGACTAACGCAGTACGAAGCATTAGAGGAATGGGAAATCGAGGTTTTCGAAAGGGACAAGCCCCGAATGGATAAAGGGTTAACAAAATTTTATCCGAAATTAAAGCAAGAGACCCGAGACAAAAAGATGAAGCAGTGGAGACAGAATATGATTGTAGAGGGACTGTTTCCAATGATGCCAGCGGGTGGTCCTCCCGGGGGGGAAAAGAAAACAGAAAAATGCAAACACTGGGTGCCCATTGGGGAATCGGATGACGAGTTGTTAGATGACATGTTTATGAGAAGTCCACCTCTTTATAATGAAGGACACCGACCTTCTAGTGAAGGGGATAATTCTCGAAGGCCTCCACCCCAGGAGGAAGCCAGATCCGCAAGTGTAGGAGGGAGTTGTCAAATACCTCCCTATATTTAGAATCTAGGACCCATAGATGCTAGAGATATTTATCCAAGAATACCAGCGAGTGGAGAGGCAAGATACTCACGCGACAGAGACTTTTGCTCTAGACCTCTCTATGAAGGTGAGGCAAGACCATCCTGTTGAGGAATGCCGTTCTTAAACCCTCAATATGAGGAAGAACCAAGATCCCAAAGCACAGGAAATTTATTTCCAAAACCTAATTATGGTGAGGGACCAAGAGAGACACATCCCACTGCCCCGAGTTATGCTCCAACTTTGACCCCACAGGTATTACATGACAATTCAGTCGAAAGAATATTGGAGGACAGGGAACGAGAAGCTCTAGCCAAGCAGAGAGCTGAAATAATTCAGAAAATCTCCCAGTTAAATGCAAGTCCTGAGTCCTTAACAATCCCGGTTACTATTGGACCAGTGGTTCCATTGTATGGGGACCGACAGGGAAGTCCAAAAACTCCAGTTATTACCCCAGTTGTAGCCCAGCCGAGACCAGAGCCCTTAATTGTAGATGATCTAACAAGTGAGTGTGAGTCTGAAGTTTCGCTAATGGATCTGCCCAATAGGGAAACAGGAAAAAGTATGCAGAAAAGACATAATCCTTTCAATACGTGGGAGATTCAAATGGAATCAGCTTCAGGTACTAAGAGCGTCACGGTAGTGACTCCGGAAGAAATTGAGAGATGGAGTCGAGAATTAGAAAAACAAACTCTTCAGTCAAAACCTTTAGACCTCTACAAACTGAGAGTAGAAATAGAAGAACTATTGGCCGGAAATGTAGGATTAGACAGACTAAATACCTACTCAGAAGAAGAGCTGTTGTTTATCTGCAAGAGCCTTACCCGAAATGCCAGAGTACTCCATGAAAAACTAACTGACACCGCAGCTAGTATGGGAATAGATATCTCGAAATCACAGCCTTTGCAAAAACCGTACAGAGCAGATTTCTCTGACAAAGATCTAGAAAACCTGAATGTATCAGGAAAAAAGGTACAGGTCAAAGAATTATTGACAGTATTGCAGAAATGAGGAGATGTGGACAGATGGAAAGCCAGGTGGGCCAAAAAGAAAGAGGAGGCTAGATCCAAACAGGCGACTCCCGAATTCGTTTTAAAAGAAGCTGACAAACCAGAGCACTTATATCCTATGCGCGAAGTGCCAGGTGGAAAATACGTGCATGTTCCATGGTCCAGACAGGATATTGTGTCCTTTACAAATGACTTTCCAAAATTACGAGAGAAGCCTGTGGACTGGTACAGGCAGGTGGAAAGGTTTGTAAGGGTGCAAAAATGTCTGTGGAAGGACCTGGATGGATTCTTCGACATTGTGGTCCCTGTAGATTTATGGACCGAGTGTAAGATCGCCATAGCGTGGCCTAGTGAGGAATATCCGAGGGACCCTATTACATGCGCACCCTCTAATGAAGTGATGAAAAAATATGAACAGGTAATTCAACATCTGAAGCAAAAAGTGCCTGCAAAGGAAACTGATTGGACCAAGATAGATAGAACCACGCAGGAAAGGGATGAGACTGTACACTCCTTCTATGAAAGGTTGTTGCAGGTGTTCAAAACCTACAGTGGTATAGATAGCATCGAGATGAAGGACATGACCCACTTCATTTACAGGTTTGTAAACGGTTTGAGACCCGAAATTTGCCAGTGGATCAAAGATAATAAAATTTGTTGGCAGTCAAAGAAAATGGATGAGGTCCTCCGGTACGCAAAGTACTGTGAGGATGAGATGGCAGAAAAGCAAAAGGCTTTAAAGGAGAAAGTCATGTGGGCACAAGTAAAGTTAGCAGAGCAGCAGGAAAAACAATTGAGTAAAATGAATAAAAATACCCAAAATCTAGGACCTGGGGGTGGAGGGAAGCCCAAGGTAAAAATGAGTAGGGAAGAAGCTAAAAAGAAATTTCCCTGCCACCAGTGCGGAGAAATCGGGCATTGGAGAGACGAGTGTCCATATTTACAGCATGATAATACCCAAACCCCTGATTTAATTCCACAGACGCAGAATGAAAAACCAAGAAAGACCCAGCAACAGGTAAAAGCAAGTCAATTGCCCAGAGCGCCAAAGCCAAATTTCAAGGGAAAATCACCGCAGGGTGACGACATAGAAATCTGGGGAGGAAATGAGAATAGAAATGCAGCAACTCCGCAGTTTCTGTTGAATGACACTTTTCTCTGTGACGACCAGTACTGACGGGGCCTGAGAGGGGAGGACGAGGAGTGTGTACTTGGCGCCTCCTTGCCGGTAGACCAGTCAGGGCCATACATTGAAGGAAAGGTTGATGGAAATGATGTCACCTTTCTTTTGGACACTGGTGCTACCCGTTCTACTGTGAGAACAGCGGACGTTCCAAACCTACCCCTCTCGGGAGAAGCAATCCAAGTAGTGGGCGTATCTAACCAATTGATTAGTACCCCCGTTACCGAGCCCATGGAGATCACAATAGGGAATTTCAAAGAAATGCACAGATTTGTCGTTTGTGATACCAGTCCAGTAAACTTACTGGGACGCGATTTGTTGTGCAAAATGAACTGCACCATCTTTTGCTCACCAAAAGGCGTTGAAATTCAAACCCCAGACGAAGATGGCATCTACAAATTAATGTTAATCAGGCCTGACTCAGAAATTACACGAATGACTATACAAGACTTACCTGAAGAACTCCAACAGACAGTGAAACCAGAGGTATGGGACTTTACTGGAAAGGATGTAGGATTAATGGCAAATGTAGATCCCATACAAATAACCATGAAAGAAAATGCAGTGTACCCCAATACCAAGCCATACAAAATGAGTGCAGAAGTGAGAGCAGGAGTTGCCATTGAAATACAGAAATTGCTAGAAGCAAACATCATACAAGAAGTAATGAGTAGTCCATGTAACTCTCCCATAATTGGAATCAAGAATCCTAGTGGCAAGTACAGAGTAGTGCAGGACCTGAGAAAGGTAAACAAAATGGTGGTTCCTTGCTGTCCCATTGTCCCGAACCCAGCAGTGATCCTGTATCAGATTCCCTGGGATGCTGAGTGGTTCACTGTGATAGACCTATGTCACGCATTCTTTTCGATCCCATTGCATCCAGACAGCAAGTTTATTTTCTCATTTGCTTTCAACAGTCACGTGTATGTTTGGAATCGTGTCCCTCAAGGGTACACCGAAAGCCCCTCTATCTTTAATCAGATCTTGAAAAAGTGCCTTGAAACTTTAGTCTTACCTGGAAAGTCTGTATTGGTGCAATATATAGACGACCTCTTGGTGGCGTCTAAAAGTCATAGAGATTGTGTGATTGACACTATTGCCTTGCTAAATCACCTAGGTGAAAGGGGACATAAAGTGGCCCCTGAAAAATTGCAGTTCTGTTCAAAGTCAGTGAAATATCTGGGGCACCAGATAGAAAAAGGCATCAGAAAAGTCACCTCCGAGAGAGTCAGAATAATTCAAAAGATGCAGTTACCCCGTACTCAGAAAGAGATCAGAATGTTCCTTGGAGTGGTAGGTTACTGCAGGCAATGGATTGTGGGATTTCGCAGTCCTGGCAAAGACTTTGATAAATATGACAAAGAAAGGAGCAAAGGACCCAGTGGAATGGGATGATGAAAGCTTAACAGCATTCACTAAATTACGAAATTGTCTGTGTACAGCCCCTGCTTTGGGAATGCCGGACTATTCTAAAGAGTTTGCCCTATTCTGTGACACACAAGACAATTGTGCACTGTCAGTTTTAACTCAGGAGCATGGTTTGACTAGACGTCCAGTGGCATATTTCTCTGCCACTTTGGATCCAGTGGCTGCTGGATTACCTGGATGTCTGAAAGCAGTAGCTGCAACTTGCACGAGTTTAGAACAGAGTGAATCCATTGCGAGGGGACATCCTGTAACTGTGTATGTTCCACATGCAGTTGTAATTTTACTGACCCGAACTAAGACCCAGTATCTCACCCCTAGTCGGCTGACTAAATACGAGAGGATTCTCGTGGGTGCTGCAAATGTAGTCATTACTCGGTGTAATATCCTGAATCCAGCCACCTTACTCCCTGACTCAATGATTGTAGAGGATAAGGGAGAGAACGAGCATGACTGCATTGACCTGACCGAATTCAGTACTAAACCCCGCCCAGACATTAAGGAAACACCTTTGTCTGTACATGATGAGGAGTTCTTTGTGGATGGCTCATGTATAAGACACGAGCTTATGGGCCTAATCGCTGCTTATGCTGTAGTCACTCTAAACAGCATTAAAGAGGCCTCCTGTTTATTTGGGGTGAAGTCTGCACAAGTAGCCGAATTGACTGCATTGATAAGAGCTTGCAAAATTGGGAAAAACAAAAGAATAACAGTATATACTGATAGTCAGTACTGTTATGGGGTTGTGCATGACTTCGGCCAATTGTGGCTACAACGAGAGTTCCTGACTTCTTCAGGTACTCCCATTCGAAATGGGAGGGTGGTACAAGATTTACTGGAGGCAATCCAATTACCAAAAGAATTGGCAGTGGTCAAATGTGCTGCCCATAAAAAGGGCCTTGACGCTGTATCTTTGGGAAATAATTTTGCAGATGAGGTGGCCAGACATTGTGCAATAAATCAAATGTCTGTAAATGTTAAATTGGGTGGAACTGGAAACAGCTGCCAACTTATGGTGTTTGAGGAAGTGCCTACCTGGGATGAGGTGAGAGATTGGCAGCATGCTGTGCCATCGGAAGAGAAATAAAAGTGGAGAAAACTTGGTTGTCGACCGAGAAGTGAGGATGGTGTCATTGTGGGCCCAAATGGTATGCCTGTGTTGCCTAGACATCTGCTTGCTTCGATGGCAAGACTGATACATGGAAATTCACACACTGGTAGGGACGCCATGGTTCTGGTTTTCCAACAAACATGGTACAACCGGAATTTCAGGAAAGTAGCAGAATCACTCTGCCAGAGGTGCTTGACATGTCAGCAGTTCAATGCTGGGAAAAGAACAGTAGTTGAACTAGGGAAGATTGGAAAATCAGGGGGTCCCTTTGTGAGAATACAGATTGATTTCATCACCATGCCTCGTTGTGAGGGAAAAAGATATGTCCTTGTCATTGTCTGCCTGTTTTCAAAATGGGTGGAAGCCTACCCTGCCAAACAGAGTGACGCCATAACCGTAGGAAAATTGTTACTGAAAGAATTGATACCTAGGTTCGGGGTTCCAGTCACTATTGAATCAGATAGAGGCGGACATTTTCAGAATGAAGTAATCGATCAGCTCTGCAAAGCATTCGGGATCACACAAAAGCTGCACTGTGCATATCGTCCAGAGGCTGCTGGAGTAGTAGAGCAAATAAATGGCACTATAAAATCGAGATTAGCAAAAATGTGTAATTCTACAGGCATGAACTGGATAAATGCTTTGCCTCTTGTTCTGATGGGACTCAGAAGTATTCCAGACCGAAAAACAGGCCTGAGCCCCCATGAGATCCTGATGGGAAGAGTGATGAGACAAGCATGGGTACCAGGATACAAACTGTTAAGCATTTCTGATGATTTGGTACTTGAGTACTGCAAGCAACTAGGTGACCAAGTGCGTTCTATCTCTCGCCAGATTGGGGAAGACGCCGTCGCCAATCTAACGACTCCAGTTCACAAATTGGTCCCTGGTGACTGGGTCAGAATCAAGAAGCATACTCGTTCGAGTTGCCTTGCACCGAGGTGGGGAGAGAAACGCCAAATAATACTGGTGACCACGACGCGGTGAAGTGTGCAGGCGTTCCCAAGTGGATCCATGCCAGCCGTACACAAAAGGTGACTCCAGACAAGGAAAAACGCGCTGAAGGTTGTCCAGCTGAGGGGTCTGCAGACGTTAGTCCTGAGGTAGCTGATGACGAACAACCGAGCACCAGTCAAGATGATTGGATACCCATAATCGACCTAACTGAGGATCCAATCAGAACAAGAGAGCGAACCTACGAAGATAGAGAGTAAAATAGAGAGGAGGAGATAGGCACAGGCGAAGAGACTCAGATCATTGAGATTCACGTCAAGTCTGAGGAAGGAGAAGGTCAGACAAGGACAGAACAGGTGATCGATACACCACCACAAACTCCTGAAACTGAAAAGGGACAGACTAGAACTAGTCCAAAAGTTCGAGCAGAAGAAAATCAAGAGATCGAAGTGCTTGAACAGGATCAGATAGAATTAGAAGAACGTGTTCAGGACTCAGAAATAGAGACATTTGAAAGCCAAAACAAAAATTCTCCTGAACCAGGCCAGCTTAGTAACCAGGCAGAAGAAACAGATACAAGACCTGGGACTAGTCAGACAGGAAGGGAAGAGACAGAAGCAGAAGTGCCACAAACAAAGGAAAATAAAAGAGCATTAGAAGAAAGCCAAATCACAGTGCCAACGAAAAGACTCAAGAAAAAGAAAAATATTGAACCAGGATATATTAAGAAACTGAGACTGAGAATAAAAACAGTATAAGAAAAGCTTGCAGAAAGAAGGAAAAGTTCCCGTATTTCAGAACAAGCTGGAGAAAACTCCAAAAGAAGGAGTGATCGAATAAAAAGACTGAACGAGAAATACCAAGATCCTGAATGGACATATCTAATTTTGGAAGAGTTTGAGGATCTTGATATAACTGACTAAAGTGACGAAGAACAGATTGCTGATCTATCTGCCGAAGAAGACGAACTCACCTGAAATTACGCAGAGTAAGCTACCTGTGTAAAGTTACAAAGAGGGGTTGAGAAACTTCTTCTGAACGAAAATGTCTGATTCAAACGTGAATGGAAGGCCTAAACGTAGTTGTTGCAAAACATGCTGCAAAGTATGTATATGTAGTATAGCTATAGTGATAATAATATGGATAGGACTAACAGTTTTCATTCCTTTTATGATAAGCAAAAATATTGACATTAACTCTACACAGACTGTGACTACTGACACTGAAGAACTGACAACACGAAGTGTAGAAAGACGTGAAAAGGCACTCAGACAAACAAAACGAGACTTAGAAGCATCAGATGAGGAAGGACTACATTACCACGGACTTAAGAACCAGACTAATTTAAATGTTTTCGCAAACTTGTTAGTGCATTATGTAGAAACTATGGAAATAGAAGACTGCTATGTCTGCATGAAGCTACCTACTTCTGTAGCTGAAGGCGTGACTTATCATCACCTACCCTTGACCTATGGAATTTCCTGTAGTATTTTAGCAAGCTTATTTTACAAAAGAGGACCGTTACAGTACTACTACTCTAACTCAGACGTAATTTTTTCTGAACTTCCTATACGTGGGAATCTGAATCCTGTACATACTAAAAGTGACGTTACACGTTATATGGGAGAATACTTTCTGACTATAGGTACCATAGACTTAAATGAAGCACACAGAGACAACTTGACCTGTTCATTACATGAACAAGAGAAAATATTTCTAAACATGGCAGAGAAAAGAAGGGAGAGTTTCCAAAGAAAGGCAAATGACAAAAGACAGAAAACTCCTTAATGGGCTGAAAACATGGAAAGCACCTCAAATGGTGGGGCTGGTCCTGCTTTGTTGCTGGATTTCGAAAGGAAAGGGAAACTTTGTCTTCACCGCGAAAGGACTAGTTATTATAATAACATTTTCATTGGTTCCAGTCAATGTGAGCACAATTACAAGGTAATTGGAGGTTGGGGTTTCAAAAATGGGTCAGAACCTGTGTTTCCCAGAATTTATTATATATGTGGAAACAAAGCTTATTTCAAATTGCCGGATCACTGGTATGGAAGCTGCTACTTTGGCATTGTCTTCCCGAAAATATACCATGTGAATAAAATTGCTGGAAGCAATGAAAACACTAATGGCTTAGTGCGTAGTAAAAGAGAAAGCGTAGGTGAAATAATGGGTAGTATTTTTAGTGCACTGATACCTGGAGTGGGAGTGGTTCTGAACACACACAGAATTTGCAAATTATCCACCACAGTGGATGTGCTGTCTACTGACACAGCTCATCGATTTCTGTTGGTCAATACCGAAATGGTTGCGATCAGATCAATGGTTTTGCAGAACAGAGTTGCGCTTGACACCTTATTAGCAAAAGAGGGCGGAGTCTGCCGGATGCTGAAAGCGCAACATTGTTGCACTTACATACCGTCTCTCAACAAACAGGAGCCTTAGGGGGATAGGAAGCAGGCCGCCCCCCACTCAAATCACTCTTACACAACAATGACCTGCCTCCAGTGAGCTCTATGGCTACAAGGAATTTATCTTGTGGCCGAGGAAATGTATACCTTCTAACCCCACGGTTTGCACTTCGTTGCAAGTTTAAGTATGGCAAGATTGCCTGTATGTGTGTGTTAAATAGCTCACCCGCCCGCTGCATGTGACCCCTGTCTTCCTGTCGTGAAAAAAGGAGGGGGAAGGTTGACAGTGCCTCACGGGAGCAACACCAAGGGGAGGATTCTATCAGACTGGTACTCGCCTGATTCCTCGCTTCTCATCATCGGCTACTGTCAACCCCAAAAGCAAATGGGAGGAAAAATAACAATAAAGAAAGTGCATTTAGGTCAAACAACCAACACGTGTTGTATGTGCATGAACCCCAGTGTGATGTATCCGTGCCTCAAATAGTGAAAAGCAAATATACCACATTAAAAAGAGTGAGACTAACTGGCAACTCTTGACTTTATTCTGTGCTGTTAGCTCATTCTGTTAAAAGTCAACCGACATGTTTCATCACTTTTTCATACGTTTCAGTGATTTCTTCAGGGTTTATTTGGGTCAGCATTTAGCATGCACCTTTCTGTGTCTTCCCTTATTGTACCTGTAGCGATTGGTAGAACATAAAACACACACATTACTTTTGTCCATTAAAATGTCTAAGCAAATCACACCGGATCCGGTGCAAACTGGCAAATGACCGTGTATTGAGTAAGGAATATATTGCCAGGTGGCCTTCTCTGGCAAGCCTACCCGGCCCCCGTGGAAGACTGCTTGGCGTGTGTCGTCCCCTAGTTCAGTAGTGGGAGACTGTGAACCGCCAAATGGTCGGTGTCTGTAGCAAAAACAAGTGCACAGGGTTAGCGTGTTAAGGATACTCCGCACTTCACTTGTGCCCATTCGCTCAAAGGTACGTGTCCTGTTACAGAGTACCTCCCGTCCTTCAAACGCCAGACTCACTCACATCCTCTCAACCCATACCCCTCTCGATGTTGGCCCAGTGGCTATGCGTCTCCTTACCGCTTACGTGTCCAGGTGTGGTCTGCGCTCACCCCTCGTGTGTCATGGTGGCGCCGGCAGGCTGTTTACAAAGCCTGTCTCCCGGTCACGTGGACAGGTGTGTCGACGTGGCGTGACGCGCTATGCTAACTTCGCTGCGGGCGCCATCTTGGAGCGGGAGAGTCGAGTCGAGTGATGTGTAGATGTATATACACACGGGGCTTGCAAGCATCTGTTATTTACATCCCTGCATAGTTTTTAGGAGGAGTATGGATATATTCCTGCTCTAACATGTCTGAATATTGCTGATTAAAAAACCGAGTTCATTTAAAAAAAACGATTGAATCCATTTTTGAAGGAGCAATTGCCATCGGAACCACCCCAGAGTCCCCTGTAAATCCTATGCATTCTCCTGTTGCGTTGTTAGATCGTGATATAGAGTATATCTCCGCGGTTATCTGTGCAGTCCTTACAGTGTATTTTAGGATTTACATACTAGATCATTGCGACCTTGTTCCACTCAATAATATCGTTGAGGCCTTGGTCAGCTGTTAATTCCTCATAAATCCAACGGGCCTCTTTCTTGAGTAGTCTGTTACTCATGTTGTGTAGGTCTCCTTGGACTCTCTCTATCACAACCCAGTGGAGATCCCTGGGGTTGTGTTTCTGGCTGCTAAAATGTTGTACCAACTTAGTCGAGAGTTTGGCTGTTTTCAATGTGCTAAGGTGTTCCTGAATTCTCACCTTGATCTTTCTGGTGGTTAGCCCTATGTAGTGCAGACCGCATGGGCAGGATAGTCTATAAATCACATTGCTCGTGTTGCAGTTGCTGAAACTGTTTAGATGTCATGTGCTTCCATTGGTCCTAGTGATGGAACTGGTTTTTATGGTCAATGGGCAGATGTTACACTCTCCACAGGGGTAGTGGCCCGGGGGAAGGTTAGAATGCGGCAGTTTGACTTGGGGTCGTGTGTGGACCAGCCGGTCCTTCAGGCTGGAGGATCGCTTGAAGGCAAACCTGGGAGGTGGCATGCGCATCGAGTTGGTACTCAAAATATGCCAATGTCTCCTCACTATCTGGTGAATTTTTGTGGAGTGAGGTCCAAAGGTCGTGATCACTGGGATGCAGTCCTTAGGTTCTTTCGGTTGTCGCTCCAGTAGAGCATCTCTGGGAGTGTTCAGTGCCCGTTTTTTTGCCCGTTTGACCGATTTTTGGGGGTATGCTCTGGCAAAGAGTTTATCAGTAAGTTCTTCAGCCTGTTCCATGTAACTGCTGGTGGTTGTGCAGTTTCTCCGATACCTCATGAATTGTCCCACCGGAAGGTTGTCTCGCAGGGCCCTTGGATGGAATGATTTGTAGTGCAACAGCGAGTTCTTATCTGTGGGTTTCTGATGTACTGATGTTACCAGTTTGTTATCTGCGGCACTGATGTCTAAGTCCAGGTAAGTGGCTTTGTGCCTGTCCACAGACCAAGTGAATCTGAGACACCTGTCAAGGGTGTTGAGCCATGCTAGAAAACGATCTAGTTCCTCTGGGGTTCCCCTCCAGATGCACAGAATGTCATCTATATACCTCTTCCAGAGGACAATGTTCCCCTGGAAGAGATTGGATGCATGATGGATATAGTTGGCTTCGAATTGGCCGACATAAATACACGCCAGGCTGGGAGCAAAGGTGGCCCCCATCGAGGTCCCTGAGGTCTGCAAGAATAGTTGTTGTTTATATGCAAAGAAATTGCGTGTCAGTGCTAATTCAATGCATTGCAGCACCAGAGTCTGTGCTGTGTCATAGAACCATTCTAGCTCCCCCAGGGAGCGGGCTGCTGCCACCAGCGTCGGCTCCTGGGGTATGCTAGTATAGAGTGACTCGATGTCGATCGTCACCAATAGATTCTCATCAGGGTTGTATTTGACCGTTTGGAGATGTCTCAGAATGTCAGTCGTATCTTGTACGTATGAAGGTTGTGTGATGACACATTCACGTAGGAAGAAGTCCGCAAATTGGGAGAGTGGCTCAAGTACCGAGTTTATGCCAGAGACTATTGGCCTGCCCGGCGGGGGCCGTTGTGGTTTGTGAATTTTTGGCACAATGTAGAACGCTGGTATTCTGGGGGATGGATTAATCAAGAAGTCTGCTTCTTTTGCCGTGATCCACTTCTTTACTCGTGCAGTAGCCACCATGGTCTGTATGGTTGTCTGCAGTTCAGGTGTGGGGTCTCTAGCCAGAGGTTGGTAGTGTTCTCTGACCCCTAGTAGTCTGTTGACTTCTGCCTCGTAGTCTGATGTGTTCATTACCACCACCGCCCCGCCCTTATCAGCCGGTTTGATGGTGATAAGATCGTTGTCTTGCAATGATTTGACTGCCATCCAGTCAGTTTTCGACATATTGCTGGGTTTGCTGACGTGCTGTTGTTTTTCCAAGTCCGCAATATCCTGTTGGACTTTTTGCTCAAAAACTGTCACCTCAGGACCCACTTGTTGGTTCAGGGGGGTAAAGTTTGACGGTCGTCTAAGATCTGTAGAGAAATCCATGTTGATAGAGGTGTTCTCTTTGCCCTCAAAGAATTTGCGTAGTTTGATTTTCCTCATTACTCCGCTGAGTTCGCCTCTTAGTAAAAAACTGTCATGTTTGGGGGTCGGAACGAAGCCCAGACCTTTGTTCAACACCGCATTTTCATTTGGTGTGAGTGGGTGATCTGATAGACTGACCACTATACTCTCCAGTGGGCTTATATCTGTGTTCGGCCCCTGCTGCGGGTGATTCTTGGAGAGTTGGTTTGTTGGCTTGTGTTGGTAATGTGCCTGGCCCGTCCTCTGCCCCTGCCTCTCGTGTTGGCCCCCCTCTGGTTGGGTTGGTGCTGTCCTAAAAAAGCCCTGAATAGGGCTCCTAGGTCTTGGTCAGATGTGCCCTGCGGTAGGAATCTCACTCGAGGATTGCCTTGAGGGGGTTGCATATCCAGATCTTCCTCTTCGCTGCTAGTGTTCTCAAACGCCCAGTTATTGGGAGTTCTTCTGGCCTGGTGTCTGCCTCCCCTCCCACGCTGAGGTGCCGTGTTTTGGGCATTGGTCTTTTGGTAGTATTGGTCCTCAGTGTACGGGAAAGCCCATTCATGGCTGAACTTATCCAGGTTACGTTTTAAACCTTTTATTTTTTGGTTCACCATGTATGCTTGGTATTCTCCCAAGTCAGTCTGGATCTTGGCTAGTTGTTCTTTCGCATCAAGTATGGTGGTGTCATTTTTTATGTTAGTTTCCATGTCCAGTATTTCAGTGAGCAACAACCTCACTTAGGCGTTTAGCAGAGTAGATGATATAAAATAAGCCAGTCCCGGGTGCATTTGTTAGCTATGTAGCTCCAATCCACCCGGAACTGTTTATCCTCCAGGAAAATCTTTGGTTCTAACCTTACCAAAAGACTGGCTGGTGCCGCCCCTGCCCGGAGATATTCAGTCATTAATGCCCCATGAAGGGCTATTCTGATTTGGCGTTTCCTGAGTGTGGACAGTTTGTCCCACTCATCTCTAGCAGTGTTGGTGCTTCCCAATGGAGTGTCTGGTAATAGGGACGGTCCTGCTAGAATGTTAGCTATGTGGTCTTCCGTAAAGGCCAGGCAGAAATTTGCCATGGTACTCAATATACACGTTTGCCAGTGATCGCTGAGACAGTTAATATAAAAACAACAGCGTCACGGGAATCTCCACCTCGTGACAATGTATTCCTTCTTTGAATAGAAATTTATGTTTATGGCTCTCACGGCTAGGCTGCCGTACTCAACACTCTCAACAAACAGGAGCCTTAGGGGGATAGGAAGCAGGCCGCCCCCCACTCAAATCACTCTTACACAACAATGACCTGCCTCCAGTGAGCTCTATGGCTACAAGGAATTTATCTTGTGGCCGAGGAAATGTATACCTTCTAACCCCACGGTTTGCACTTCGTTGCAAGTTTAAGTATGGCAAGATTGCCTGTATGTGTGTGTTAAATAGCTCACCCGCCCGCTGCATGTGACCCCTGTCTTCCTGTCGTGAAAAAAGGAGGGGGAAGGTTGACAGTGCCTCACGGGAGCAACACCAAGGGGAGGATTCTATCAGACTGGTACTCGCCTGATTCCTCGCTTCTCATTATCGGCTACTGTCAACCCCAAAAGCAAATGGGAGGAAAAATAACAATAAAGAAAGTGCATTTAGGTCAAACAACCAACACGTGTTGTATGTGCATGAACCCCAGTGTGATGTATCCGTGCCTCAAATAGTGAAAAGCAAATATACCACATTAAAAAGAGTGAGACTAACTGGCAACTCTTGACTTTATTCTGTGCTGTTAGCTCATTCTGTTAAAAGTCAACCGACATGTTTCATCACTTTTTCATACGTTTCAGTGATTTCTTCAGGGTTTATTTGGGTCAGCATTTAGCATGCACCTTTCTGTGTCTTCCCTTATTGTACCTGTAGCGATTGGTAGAACATAAAACACACACATTACTTTTGTCCATTAAAAAGTCTAAGCGAATCACACCGGATCCGGTGCAAACTGGCAAATGACCGTGTATTGAGTAAGGAATATATTACCAGGTGGCCTTCTCTGGCAAGCCTACCCGGCCCCCGTGGAAGACTGCTTGGCGTGTGTCGTCCCCTAGTTCAGTAGTGGGAGACTGTGAACCGCCAAATGGTCGGTGTCTGTAGCAAAAACAAGTGCACAGGGTTAGCGTGTTAAGGATACTCCGCACTTCACTTGTGCCCATTCGCTCAAAGGTACGTGTCCTGTTACAGAGTACCTCCCGTCCTTCAAACGCCAGACTCACTCACATCCTCTCAACCCATACCCCTCTCGATGTTGGCCCAGTGGCTATGCGTCTCCTTACCGCTTACGTGTCCAGGTGTGGTCTGCGCTCACCCCTCGTGTGTCATGGTGGCGCCGGCAGGCTGTTTACAAAGCCCGTCTCCCGGTCACGTGGACAAGCATGTCGACGTGGCGTGACGCGCTATGCTAACTTCGCTGCAGGCGCCATCTTGGAGCGGGAGAGTCGAGTCGAGTGATGTGTAGATGTATATACACACGGGGCTTGCAAGCATCTGTTATTTACATCCCTGCATAGTTTTTAGGAGGAGTATGGATATATTCCTGCTCTAACATGTCTGAATATTGCTGATTAAAAAACCGAGTTCATTTTAAAAAAACGATTGAATCCATTTTTGAAGGAGCAATTGCTATCGGAACCACCCCAGAGTCCCCTGTAAATCCTATGCATTCTCCTGTTGCGTTGTTAGATCGTGATATAGAGTATATCTCCGCGGTTATCTGTGCAGTCCTTACAGTGTATTTTAGGATTTACATACTAGATCATTGCGACCTTGTTCCACTCAATAATATCGTTGAGGCCTTGGTCAGCTGTTAATTCCTCATAAATCCAACGGGCCTCTTTCTTGAGTAGTCTGTTACTCATGTTGTGTAGGTCTCCTTGGACTCTCTCTATCACAACTCAGCGGAGATCCCTGGGGTTGTGTTTCTGGCTGCTAAAATGTTGTACCAACTTAGTCGAGAGTTTGGCTGTTTTCAATGTGCTAAGGTGTTCCTGAATTCTCACCTTGATCTTTCTGGTGGTTAGCCCTATGTAGTGCAGACCGCATGGGCAGGATACAGGGCAGCACTTACATACCAGACAAAAGCGTACAGATCAAAAGATATGTGAAAAACATTACAAATTTGGAAAAGGAACTCAAACCACTCGAGGTTGATAGTGCCTGGAAGAGACTTGTTGATGGTCTCTCCAATGTAGGTCATTGGTTTGCTAATTTAGGTAAAGGTTTATTGTTCAAGGTACTGATGCCAATTGGAGTGATAGGCTTCATCATATTCCTCATATTTGTCTGTTGCAAATGTCGCAAAAACACAAAGAAATACACTGTGAATTGAATCGAAGAGGTGTGAAACGGAGTGTGGATGAGCTTGAATTGGAAGACTTAAATAATAAGATTTACAAAAAGGTGAAAAATTCTCACCCTGATAAAGATGTGAAAGAGAAATTGAACTGAATGTTGGAAGAAATGGAAATGCATAAAGTTTAAAGTTGGCATCTGGTTCCATATTTTTTGTGATGATAGTAAATATCATCAAAGAGGGGATTGATAGAGCAAGATTTCGCATATTACGCGACTTGCTTGATTCATGAACCTCGAATCTGTTATAACCAGGTAACCCAAATTGTTCGTTTTACTAATTTCATCTATTTTGGGATATGCGTGTATCTTAGAGACTCTTGCCTATGTGTTTTACTAATCCCATTAACTCTCGTCCTTAAAATGGCCGCTGCTTTTGAATTTGCTTCTGCGCATGCGTTAGTCACACTCACGTGACGTGACGTAATTGGAGTTTTGGTGGGAAAGGGTGCGCATGCGTAATGCAGCTAAGATGGCTACTTATTGTATTAACGTGGTGAAGCTCGTGCAGATGCTCTCGTGTTATTGTGTATTGCACTAATCTATACTTGCATAGTATATTTTTATAAAGTGAAATATAAAGTACCCGCACATGATATGTAGTATATTCATTTATTTCTATGTTTTAATGTGTTCTCGTTTACTTTTCATGTATCCACGGCATGGAGGGTTGATGGGAAGCTTGGGAGTCCATATTGAGGTGCAGTACTGCGCAGGACCAGGAGTGGCAAAATGGCATTGACCAAGTGCCAAGCAAAAGCCTCTGCCAAGATGTGCCTGGGAAGATGCACCTTCACCCAGCCAGAGACACTGAAAATGTCCTGCATGAGATACATTGTATAACTCGCTATTGTATTCCGTAGAATAGGTCATGGGAACCCCAAATCTGCTAGGCGGACCCATGAGATGCAAATTGTGCCTTGCAGAAGTCTGTTCTGATTGGTGTGTTAACCTATCCTACCTTGGGACCAATCGAAATTGGGGATTCTGACACTTTGCAACATTGGGAGGTGGTACACTGACCCGAAAACAGTATATCTAGCCTAGGTTCAGCTAGAGAAATTGTCCGACTTGTCTGAATAGCTGACCTGTCACTGACCCATCGCACTCAATAGGTGACTGAATACAGAAGTGCTGCGGAGCACTCTGTCCGAAATTGACCATAGACTCTAAAGGTTTTACTAAACCTTAAGTGCTTGCGGAGCACTTTGCTGGGGAGTTCGCTAACCCAATCGGGGTTCTGACTGATAGCTGCAGAGAGGGTGGAGCGCAGGCGTTGCTTCCAAACTGCGGGTGCTGGTCGTGTCCTGGTGGTCCTGTCCTGATCCTAATCTGGTTTCCCTGTCCTGTCCTGGGGTGTCCATTCTGCACCTGCTGTCCCATTGATGACTGTCCTTCCTTGAGGGTTTTCCTGTCCTTAACTGACCCGTGGCCAGGGTTGGTTTTCACACCAGTCTAGGTAATTATAAAAGCGAAACTCTATACTGCTCTTTCTATTTTCTGTCTTTCGCTTCAATAAAGACATACTATTGCATACGTTAAATTTCCATGCTTTCCGCAAAAATTACTATATGAAGAATCAAAGTATATATTTTCCATAGCATGTTCCTATGTTTCCCTACCTTTTAGAATCACAATTCTCTATACTGTTTATGAACTTTTGATGTGGTTCCTAATTTCTCTAAATACTGAATTGAAGTAATGATGCTAGAACTATAGCGTGTTTCACCTTTCTACCCTTCCTATTTGATATATAGGTTTCCCTAGATTCTCACTCTCAAAAATACGTCCCAATAGTATAATTCAATACGTGCAAAGTTTGCCCATTCATAGGTGTTCATCCTTAAAGTTCTATTTCTGCTTAGAGCGTTCACTATTTTTCCGGATTTACAGGCCTTAAATGATTGCCCTCTTAGTTTTTCTGTATGGTTATGTACTCTTTGCTAATGGAATGTATATTCTAAGAAATTGAATACTAAGATAAACTTTTAAAACTTCACAGTTGTCCGTGGTCATTTCAATGAATGCAAAGTAAAATATAAAGTTAGTATTTTGTTGTATTTGCCTGCCTTTTCTTTTACAGCTAGCTCCCTGATCTATCGTAGTCATAGGTACCCGTAACGGTGGATGGTAAGTCGGGTACACTGGAACCAGTAGGAAGGAATCAGGGTTACTGATGGTAGAATTGTAAGGTCATCTGACTAATGTATATGTTGAACTAAAATTTATGGGCCCGAAAAACTATATGGTGAAATTATTGGTTGGGTGACCTACGATCTCTATCAAACTGACCGTGTCCTATCTCTATCTCCCACCGCTCCCCCTATTAACTCAACATTGCTTATCATAGATCCCCCTGTACGACAATAGCTGATACTCATGAAAAGATACAGCAGGCGTTGCTCTTCCAATTTTCGATGATCAGATATTTGTTAATTAAATCCCTCAGTGTATCTAAGTACAGGTTTGACCCCAACAAGATCAATGCACAGGAGATTGAAGTTTCAGACATCTTGCAGTCATCTGCATGGACTGGTCGCAGTTGGTAAGTTAGGAGGTAAAGCCTCTTTGTGTGTCCGGAATCAGTACAGAGAAGTACTTTCTATCACTGTAGAGGAGGACACTGATGATTATTTGAAGAGTAACCATCTTCATGCTGCATTGTAGTCTGAAACCATACTGGTAAAATTGTTGAAGATTGTTCTAGCTTCTGCAAATGGGTGGAGGATTCTTTTCTATAATCCTTCCTATGAAAGGTAGATGGGGAGAAGTTGTTGAGCTGCACTGGGTCTAGGGTTGGTTTATTCAGTGGGGGAGTATCTACTGTTTTGAGGTCATCTGGAAAAGATACTTGGGTGGTTCTGCTGAGTAAAGGTGCAAGGACATTTCCTTGGAGAACTTGAGAATGAATGAAGTTGGAATATCATTCTCATACGGAGTGGACTTGAGAGAGTTCAGAAAGGTGGAGGGGTCTACATATCAGAAAATTCTGAAGGCTACCCACTGTAGCAGGGATTCTGTTTTGAAACAGAATTATGCCTGGGACCACAAGATGTCAGAATGTAGGGATTGAGTCACCATACCACATGCGTGCCTTTGGGCCCAAATCCAACTAGCTCATAGTGCCTTAACTGCCCTCCTAACACTCTCAGAGTAACAGGTAAATTAGTATCCCAGAACACAACTCTCTAGTCCCCAGGGGAGCCGTGAAAAAAGATCATCACCTTTTGTTTCTCAAGCTTGTCCATAATAAACAAAAGAAAGACACAAGGAAAGTTTACAATATTTATTGGAACTATTGTGCTGTATTATGAAGAAAATGTGCTGCAATTAGAAACCATATGCAAATGAGCAGAGTAATAGGCGTTACAGGTAAACTGTAGAGAGCAAACTTTCAGATTAATACACTAAGGAAGCTGAAACCCTTCCTACCTGCCAATGACTTCAAGATGGCAGTTCAAGCTCTAGTTCTACCTCGGCTGGACTATGGAAGTGTCTCCCTATGCGGTCCCACCAAAGCTACTACAGCTCCCCTAAGAGCCTCTACTAATGCGGCAGCAAGACTCATCACTGGCTCGAAAAGAAGGGCCCAAATCTCCCCTGACCTAAAATCTCTTAACTGGCAACTATTTGAAGCCAGAATTCACCTGAAAATAGCGTGCATGACGCATAAGGCCATACATCACAATGCACCCAGCTATCTCACACAAAAACTCACAATATCAGGAGGGATAAGATCCACAAGAAGTGCGGAAAACCTCCTTCTGAAGCCATAAAGATTCAACAAAAAAAAAACATATAAACGATCCTTCTCAGGAATGGCACCCAATATATGGAATGTCCTTCCCCCGGAAACAAGACTGAACCCCTCCAATGCATCCTTCAAATTGGAAGTGAAATGCATTCTTATGGCAAAATTCACTTAAACAAAGTCCCATGAGTCCGTGAGAGCTTCCATACCTGTTATCAAACTAGTCAACCTAATCAATCTATTTGCCATTACCATGCTTCATCAGTCCTTACTGTTCTGCACCTTATTGCTTTGCTTTTTGTCTGCTCAGTGTTGTTACATATATTTGACTTAATTATCTCTATTGTATTACCTTGACACATCAGGTCCCTCCTGTTCTGCATCCTATTGATTTGCTTTTTGTTTTCTCTATGGTGTTATGTATATTTGTCTTGCATATCTTTAATGCATGATGTAATTAACCTAATTTACTGTAAAGCGCTCTGATACCCGCAAGGGTCTTGTCCGCGCTCTATAAAACTTTCAAAATTAATAAATAAATAAATAACAAATACAATGAAAAGCCCTACCATGGAGAATGAGATATCTGCCTAAACCTATCCTCACTACATGAGCCCATGGATTTATCAGAGATTTCTGGGATTAGAACCGAACCCCATACATGGCATTTGTTGTTAGGTGGTCAGCATCACAGGTTGCACAAAGCAAGCGCCTCCATCTCAGGACCTTTACCCTCTGCAAGAATCCTCCTTTCTGTTTTCAAAAGGCAATTCTTGATGTATATTATAAGAGGTTCCTCACTTGAAAACAGCAGCTGTTACTCTGGGGTCCATTATGATGTCGGGCGGATTTCCTCCGCCAGGCTGGCGGTGGCTACCGCCAGCCTGGCGGAGGAAATCCGCCCGACATCATCAGCACAATTCCCCTCCGCCATATTAGGATGGCGGAGGGGACCGTGGCGGTGCGAAACACCGCCCGCCAGTTTTCCGCCCCGGTCGCCTAGCGGCTGGGGCGGAACACCTGTAACATGGTGGCGGTGTCTGTTAGACACCGCCCGCCATATTACAATGGGCTTTCACCAATGCATTTCCGTGGCGGCAGGCATGCGGAGACTCCCTGCGGGGGCCCGTTGCGGGCCCCCTGGGAGTCCGTGGCTTGGGGGGTTGCACATGGGGGTACCTATGGTACCCCCCGCATTTCAAAGTGCAACATGGCAGGCACCGCGCGGTGCCTGTCATGTTGCACTTTGAAAAGTAAAACGTGCACTTTACACATGGCAGCGGGCGGAGATTTCTGCTCCGCCCGCCGCAATTGCACCCATGCAGGATGCGCCCGCCTGTGTGGCGGGCGCATCCTAATGCCCTGATCGGGACCCCCGCCCTTAAGGCGGGCGGTCCCGGGTTCCGATGAGATGGCGGGCGGACTAAGTCCGCCCGTCATCATAATGGACCCCTTTGTGTTGTGTCTAAATGAAAAGTGCTGTTGCTAACCAAACGAAATGTTTAGACTGAGTCCCAGAAAGGATAACTGAATGATAATAACATGTGCAGCATATTTCTAAAATAATATTGTGGCACAAAAACAAACGTGATGTGTAACGAATGTCTGACAAAATGTCGATATACAAAATATCGACATACAAAAATATCGCAAAAAAATATCGATGTCAACAATATCGACATCCTATCTCCAACGAGGTAAGTACAAAAATATATTTTAAAAAAATATTGATATAAAAAATATTGTAATGAAAAAATATCGGTTTTTTTAATAAAAAACAATAGGTAAAATAAATTAAATAATACTTATAAATGTAATAAACATAGTTAAAAATATGTTATAATATTTAAAATTAATAATAAATATACATCATTTTATACAAATTTATTAAACACATACATATAATACATAATATATATACTTACTTAATAATAACTTTTAATAATTATTTTAATAACTTATAAATAATTAAAAATATTATACATTACAAATACATCTATACACATAAAATAAAAAATAAAAATTTAATAAAAATGTAAAACAAATTAAAAAAAGTAAGGAGAATGTTGGATAGCATAGAGGTAAAAATTACTATTCCAACTCCAGAGAGTGCAACAGTAGGGAAAGTGTTGGATAGCGTAGAGGTAAAAATTACTATTCCAACTCCAGAGACTGCAACAGTAGGGATAGTGTTGGATAGCGTAGGCGTAAAAATTACTATTCCAACTCCAGAGAGTGCAACAGTAGGGACAGTGTTGGATAGCGTAGGGGTAAAAACTACTATTTCAACTCCAGAGAGTGCAACAGTAGGGAAAGTGTTGGATAGTGTAGGGGTAAAAACTACTTTTCCAACTCCAGAGAGTGCAACAGTAGGGAAAGTGTTGGATAGCGTAGGGGTAAAAATTACTATTCCAACTCCAGAGAGTGCGACAGTGGGGAAAGTGTTGGATAGCGTAGGGGTAAAAATTACTATTCCAACTCCAGAGAGTGCGACAGTAGGGAAAGTGTTGGATAGCGTAGGGGTAAAAACTACTATTCCAACTCCAGTGAGTGCAACAGTAGGGAAAGTATTCGATATCGAGGAAGTTAAAAACAACATACTTAAAAATAATTAAATTATTAAAAAATATTAATGAATTCATTATTAAATAACTATAAACTATTTGAAAATATCAAAAAATAATTAAAAACATAATTAACAATGAATAATTAATTACCAATACATTAATAATAAATACCAATAAATAAAAATTAATTAATATTAATTAACAATTAAAAACGATCTTAAAAAACATAATAAAAAGAACATATTAATTATAAAAATATTTACCAATTAACAAATATTGTACAATTAAATAATGTTGTATACCCCCAAAAATGTATTATTACAATTAATTACTAATTAATAAAAAATGAATTATCAATTAATAAAAATTAATTACCAATTAATAAACATAATTTTCCGACTTTCCGACTAATAAAAAATAATGGCCAATTAATAAAAATTAATTTCCAATTAATAATTAATTAACAATAATATAATTATCAATACCAATTAATAAAAAACATATTAATTATTTACATTTAAAATACTTCCCACCCTATTCCCCTATAAACCCACAACCCGCTACAGAACTTAGACAATAACATTAATTAAATGTATTTATAATTAATAAAAATAAATAATTAATTTACTATAATTAAATTACTTCCCACCCTATTCCCCTATAAACCCACAACCAGCTACGGTACTAAAATGCAAAATTAAAATATACATATAAAATTATTAATAAAATACATGAAAATAATACAAATATCGATATTAGTAACCTCGATAAATTTGATATCGATATTACTAACTTCGATATTAAAAACATCGCTATAACTTACCTTAAGATCGATATTCTGTCCATCAAAATTATTGACATCGACATTTTGTACCATCGAAATTAAAATATCGACATTATTGTATATCCACATTTTAATTTCAATATTTTGGGTACTCACCCTGTGTAACATGTGCAAAGCAAAGCGGTCTACAACGTACAGTTAGACTAGAAAGTAGAACTAAGTGGGCCCTAAAGGGAATTAACAACATCACTTGGGAGTAAAATGATGAGCGGTGAGTGGTACCATGGATGTCTGTGTTTTGTTGTCAATATGGGATCTAATATTTAGTGGACTTGAGCTAAAGAAGTGATTTTAGGATGTTGCATTTGTTGACTATTGGAGGGAATAACTAGTCTGTTACTGGACTGAGACAATACCTGGTGATGTTAAAGAGTTTTTTGCTCCTGCTAGTTGAATCTTTAATTATTATCCATCAAGATGTAGTTTTAGTTAAGGTAAAGAGAGATCTGCATGGGAGTAAAGAGCTTTGATTTCAGTGAAGTCGTCTGGAGGGTTGTCAATTTCCATTTATTCTATAGTCTGCATGTGTCATGCTTGTTCTCTGATAGTTCTCGAATTTACGTTTATT
This sequence comes from Lissotriton helveticus, assembly GCF_964261635.1. Lineage (NCBI taxonomy): Eukaryota > Metazoa > Chordata > Amphibia > Caudata > Salamandridae > Lissotriton > Lissotriton helveticus. Next base: position 1,927,752,980 of record NC_136057.1, read on the forward strand.
AGTGAATGCCTTCAAGCAGATCGGAATATACAGAGATACAATATCTAAATGGCACTGTAATTCTCCTTTGTTGTAAACTGAGCATTCACCGTAACCGTGCCCTTTTGAACACTTTTCCTCCCCTTGAAAGGAGCACAAAAGAGAGGCATATTTCCATGAGCATAGCAATTATGGTGGGTTGATTCCATCATGGCCAATGCTCCATTGAAATGGAATGGGCCCGTAGCAGGATTTTCTCTTTGAATATAAAAAAGAAAATGCCCCTCACCACTGGAGTTATGAATGAATGAATTAATGAATGAAAAGATTTATTGATCAGTTAATAAAAACGTACAATAACACACAATTATACACATTTCATACGTTTCATACATATCCATTATTGAACTATTTTTTTTAAACCAACATGATTAAAACACAATTCGTCCCACAATCAGAACACTCGATTCATCTAGTTAAAACATGTAAAATAACATAAACATAAAATGCATTTACTGATAGCATCATCTACCTACTCTTTCTTCTTATCTAGAGTACCCCATTTAATCTTTTCAGTACTAACTTGCTGCGCACTATGAATAGGACTAACCATTCCTGATGTATGGCATGCAGAGGATCCTAATTGATTTTTTTCCCTCATGAATCAATAGAATAAAAACATTAAGAGCTCTTTACTGGGTACTATTAGCCAATTTCCTCTCTAAACCATTATTGATATTGACATTCCCATCCATCATGCTATTGTTTATGAGGGCAGATTTATTAGACAGATTAGGCAGAAAATATTTATGCCAAGTGTTCATGACAAAAGTGATGCAAACCTGACACAAAGGGGGTCATTATGATGACGGGCGGACTTAGTCCGCCCGCCATCATACCGGGACCCGGGACCGCCTGCCATAAGGGCGGGGGTCCCAATCAGGGCATTAGGATGCGCCCGCAAAACAGGTGGGCGCATCCTGTATATGTACCATTGCGGCGGGCGGAGCAGAAATCTCCGCCCGCCGCAATGGTAAAAGTGCAAGTTGTGCTTTTCTAAGCGCGACATGACAGGCACGGTGCCTGCCATGTTGCACTTAGAAATGCGGGGGGGTACCATAGGTACCCCCCATGTGCACCCCCAAGCCACGGACTCCCAGGGGGCCCGCAAGGGGCCCCCGCAGGGAGTCTCTGCATGCCTTTCCGTGGCGGCATTGCCGCCACGGAAAAGCATCAGCAAAAGCCCATCGTAATATGGCGGGCGGTGTCTAACAGACACCGCCTCCATATTAATCATTTTCCGCCCCGGCCGCAAGGCGACCGGGGCGGAAAGAGGCGGGCAGTGTTTCACACCGCCACGGTCCCCTCCGCCATCCTAATATGGCGGGGGGGAATTGGGCAATGGATGTCTTGCAGATTTCCTCCGCCAGGCTGGCGGTGGCCACCGCCAGCCTGGCGGAGGAAATCCATCCGACATCGTAATGGACCCCAAAGAGTTCTTTTGGGATTTACATTCCAGAGCCAAACCTGATTTGATTTAGAAAGTAACCCTAAAGTGATGCAAAGTAGGGTTACTTTGCATTAAGGGGGACATATCATGGGTGGTATACGGGTGTTCCCATGCTGCTTCCCAATGATTTTGATGCTAATCACTATCTGCTAATATTAGTAAAACGGATTTGCACAAAAAATATATGCCTTCTAGAGGCATGCATTGCATTTGATAAAAGTTTTATTTTTTTCCAACTTTGCATGTGTGTTGCCCTATTTAGCACATGTACAAAGTGGGACAAGATTTTAAGTAAAGCATAGCATTTTGTAGACGAAGGTTACATTTCTAGTACAAATCTATGCTTGATATCGCTCCAAATTCTTGCACTACGGTGCAAGGGTGTGACCGTTGGTGCACATTTGCCTAAAGTGTGTAAGTGCTGGGGAGAGAGCAACAGTACCATTTCTTAGTAGATGTTGTGCTGGTGTGGTCTTTCCCTTTCACGCAACGCAGCTCAGAGCAGCATCTTTGGTTACTGTGCTCTGCATTGCATGAAAATGTAGTAAATCTGCCATGTTATTTTTCCATACCAAACACTCTTAACAAATAATACCTAACATTATGTATGGCATATGACTCCTACACCTTATAGCCCTAATTATCTTATGTAATATTCCCTATACCTTAATTTACTCTTGTATGATTCATTGTCTCTGTGTAATATGTGTGTGATGTAAAGCACCCTAACACCCTTCAGTGAAATGAGTAGGCTGATAAACAAAATGAAATAAGCAACAGGGTCCTCAGCTTTTCCATCCTGCTTGCTCCAGTGGTTTCCTGCTCTGACCATTATACTGTCACCTGACCTCTTCTTGGCCTCAACGACCACTCTGACCAATTGCATTCTTGATGTAGGGCTTCCAGTCATTCACCACGTTGGGTCATGGACGAAGCAAGTTGCTGGTATACACCCCCCACCCCCTTAGTGCTTCCTATCACCTCAATGGTTGGACTACCCCTCCCTCTTTAGCTTCCTGTTTTCCCTTTTTAAGCAACAAGTCCAAATGATGAAGGCCCATATTTACTCAAAATTATGCTGACCACTGCACGACACAACATAATGTATAACATACAACCAGTCCTTTATCATTGTAAATAAATATTTTTTGTTGCATGGCCTATTGTGAACTCCCATGTAAATGTGGGCCTTACATGTGTCTGAGCTCAGGAAATAGAGAAGAATTCTAGGCCGACCTACTGTTCCCAACACGTAACATAGGCCATCAATTGAATAAATGCATGAAAGGACCTCCTTCAGAGCACAAGACTAATCCCAATACCAACACCAACCAATATTCACTGGATTAATCACCAACTTTGGGTTCCACAGCTGCATGCTGTCGGATTTAAGCACTTCAACACCCCGTCAGGAGTAGTACGCGCTATATAGGTGCAATTACAATGCAATTGTAATATAATATGCTTAGAGTATACTAAGAGTGTCAGTTGAAGAGTATGTAGCTACCTTGAGAGTTTCAGAGGCTAAGGGGCACATGCATCAATATTGCTTTTTGCGATTCCTTAATTGCGAAAAATAAGGAATCACAATTAAGGAATTGCAAATTGCAATGCATCAATAAATTGCTAAAAAAATAGCGATTTCTTAAAATTCCTTAATTGCGATTCTCTAATTGAGAATCGCAATTAAGGAATACCTCTCCATCCATTCCTATGGGCCTAGAGGCCCAAAGTAATGAATGGGAAGACATTCTTAATTTGCGATCCTCCATTAGAGAATCACAAATTGAGAATGCAATTTTAAGGGTGCAGGGGTGTCCAAAGGACACCCTGTTGCACCCCTGAAATCTGCCTATAAGTACATTTTGAACACACACATGCCCCAAGGGCATGTGTGTGTGTGTAAAATGAAACTTTGAAAAATGCACTTTAGAGCATTTTTCAACATTTTCGCAAATTACCATGAAGGTTAACTTCATGGTAATGTGCTCCCCTTATTTGCGAATTCGCACATTTTTAAAGTTTGATGCATTGCATTTAAGGAATCTCAATTTGAGATTCCTTAAATGCAATTGCAATTTAAGAAATCGCAATTTTGCGATTTCTTAAATTGCGAAAGGTACAAAAATGGTGATGCATCCCAAAAATTGAAATTGCATTCGCAAATGGCCGAATTTTGCGATTCGCACCATTTGCGAATGCAATTTACAATGATGCATGTGCCCCTATATGTGGTATGTGGTAAAGCAAATTCCAGACACAGGAGTAAGTTAAGATCCTTTTGAAGTTTATTACTTCAGACCCATGACAGCAAGCTTTCATCCAGTCGAGATCAGCAGCCAATTGACTGACCCCAAACACTCTAGAAGTGAATGAGCACTCGCAGCCAAGGGTAGCTATTACAGTTTAAAACAGAAGATACACTTCAAACATAAACACTGTGTAAACAATATACATGAATACCACACTGTGTCGCCCAGTTGAGTGGTGTAGACTGGAGTGACATAGAGCGGAGTGGGGTCGAGTGGAGTGAGGTAGAGTATAGTGCCATGCAGTATAATAGCATAGCGTGGAGTGGCTTAGAGTGGAGTGGGGTATGGTAGGGTGGAGGGGCGTAGAGTGTAATAACGTAAAGGGTAAAGGTGGAGTGGCATAAAGTGGAATAGCATACACTGGAGTGGTGTAGAGTGGAATATCATTGACCGGTGTAGCATATAGTGGAGGGGCAGAGAGGGGAGAGGCATACAGTGGAATATCATAGAGTTGAATGTTGTAGAATGGAGTGACATACAGTAGAATGGCGCAGAGTGGAGTAGATTACAGTGGAGTGGTGTACATTGTAGTGGGGCAGATAGAATTCTCATAGAGTGAAGTAGAGTGTACTAGCGTACAGTGGAGTGGCATACAGTTAAGTGGTGTATAGTGGAGTGGCGTACGGTGGAGTGGCATAGAGCGGAGTGGCATACAGTGGAATAGAGCACAGTGAAGTGGCGTACACTGGAGTGGTGTAGAGTGGAGTGGCACAGAGTAGAAAAGCATAGAGTCTAGTGACATAGAGTGTAGAGCTGCATACAGTGGCGTAGCATAGAGTGGAGTGGCATACATTTTAGGGTAATACAGTGGATTGATGTATACTGGAGTGTCGTACAATGAAGTGGTTTAAAGTGTAATAGCGTGGAGTGGACTGGAGTGTCTTAGAAAGGAGTGGCATACCGTGTATAGGTGTAGAGTGGAGTGGCATAGAGAAGAGTGAGGTAGAGTTGAGTGGCATACAGTGGAGTGGAGTACAGTGGAATAGTGTACACTGGAGTGGTGTAAACTGGAGTGGTGTACAATGTACTGGCATGGAGTGGAATAGCATAGAGTGGTGTGACACTGAGTATAGTTGCATACAGTGGAATAGCTAAGATTGAAGTGGCGCACTTGGAAATGGCTTAGACTGGAGTGGGGTAGAGGGTAGTGGAATATAATGTAGTGGCTTACAGTGTAATAGTGTCAAGTGAAGTGGCATCGTCCGGAGTGGTGTACAGTGGATTGGCGTAAAGTGGAATAGCGTAGAGTATAGTGGTGTACAGTGGACTGCCATAGAGTGGAGTGGTATACAGTGGAGATGCGTAGATTGGAGTGGTGTACAGTGGAATAGTGTTGAGTATTGTTGCGTAGAGTGGAGTGGAGAATACTGGAGTTTTGTAGAGTGGAGTGGGGGTAGAGGGGAGTGGGGTATAGTGTAGTGGCTAACATTGTAATAGCGTAGGGTGGAGTGGTGTATAGTGGATTGGCATGAAGTGGAATAGCATGAGTGTAGTGGTGTACAGTGGATTGCCATAGAGTGGAGTGGCATACTGTGGAATAGCATAGAGTGGAGTGTCATAGAGTGGACTGGTGTACAGTGGAAGAGCATACAGTGAAGTAGCATACAGTGGAGTGGCGTAGAGTGGAGTGTGTACAGTGGAACAGTGTAGAGTGGAGTGGAATAGACTAGAGGGGTATATAATGGATTGGCGTAGACAGGAGTGTCGTAGAATGGAGTGGCATAGAGTGTAATAGCATCCAGTGGATTGTTGTAGAGTGGCTTACAGTGGAATAGCATATAGTGGAATGGGGTAAACTGGAGTGGTGTAGAGTGGAGTGGCGTACAGTGGAATAGCATAGAGTGTAGTTGCGTAAAGTGGAGTAGGGTAGACTGGAGTGGGGTTAACTGTGTTATCAGGGTACTATAGGGCAAAAGAGAAAAAGTCACCTGAGCATCAGACAATTCACAGTACTCAAGATATTCATATCGTTAGATTATTTTATATAGTTCAATCTAGAAAACATTACATAACACAATCATTTGCCATCTGCATATCCAGTACAAACAATTCATAAGACAGTCATTTGACATCTGTATATCCAGTACAACTGATTTCACATCATAAGCAATCTAGCTGTGACATTGATTACATCTTCGAGTGGCCAGCTTTATGTAGGCAAAGAACTGTGAAACATATTTTAGTGTTAGACAGATTTCTTAGGAAGTTAAAAGCCTCCCAATAATAATAAGTGCCCTGTGACAAAAAGATACAGCGTGATGTATAAGATCTGATATCTTATATTTATAAAAATAACATAAAGTGAATTGTAGACCAATAGTCTGTTTTGGGGAATTCCACTAGATAGTGAAGTACCTCTATACGTCGTCTTGTTAGTAAGATCCTATCCTGAATATTGGTTACGTTAACAAGTTATCCTTGGATCCCCTGAGAGGATAAGCTCATACAATATCTATCCACTGTGGGCTTGGTTCTTTCCATGGCCTGACTGTTAACCTCTCTTCTCCCTGTGTAAGTAGTTCTTATTTGCTTTTTGCTGAACTGCAAAATACTATGTGGATCTAAAACAGTTAGACTTTCTCCCAATCCTTGTAGTAATATGTTTACATGCTGGGGCCATGGTATTTTTTCACGGTAGTCAAGACCCAGGAAGTCCCTTCCAATGTTAAGTTCTTTATGGATAATATAGGCAGGAGTAGAGTTTGGCCCAGCCAGAAGCCTGTGTAAAAATATATTTCCCTGTGACTGTGACACCTCACAGTTTGTCCAGCACCAAACTGGGGATCTGTACAAAGGAAATGGAAGGCATTTACTTTTATATAATTTTGAAATTTGTCTTAGGGGTGTGCTACCTTTCTTTTTGGCAAAGCTGTGCACAGTGAATTTTAATTTAGCAGTTTTTAAATGGGGTGCTCAATCTCCACCCGGTGAAAATAGTATGCCCTTTACTTCCTCAAATGTTTTTTTTACCCTAATGTAATGTATTTTCCCCCTGTTTGATCTTTTACCACAAACCACGGTGAACGTTTTGGTTAGGTTGAGTTTTAAGTCCCTACACTCCATAAAGGCTACAACATGATTTATCAATTGCTGGAGACCATTTGCTGTACTAGATAAAAGCACTGTATCGTCTGTATTGAATAAAATCAAAGTGGCGCTGGTACCCACTCTAGGTGCATCAGCATTTATGCTCTGCAGGAGGCCATCCACCCGGTTAATATACAGTGAGAACAGAAGCAGCGCAAGAAAAGGACACATCTTTGCCTTATGCCACGTGTTACTTGGAATTTCTCTTTACATTCCACATTTAACCCATAACGTGCACAAGATGTTACGGATGTGTACAACACCTCCCATATTTTGCGTAGTTCACAAAGTCAAAAGCGCTGGTCAGATCAACAAAACACAAATTAATGTTCCCCTCATGTTCCATTGTGTATTTGCTAATGATGGGATGCAGATTAGTACCCTGCTCCTCAGAGCCTATTTCTTACCTCAACCAAAATTGTGACTGGATGTATTTTTCCTGGACCCAGACTTCTAACCGCCTAAGAGCACTCTTCCCATAGTTTTCACACAGGAGTCCAGAAGCGATATTGGGCAGTAAAATCTAATGTTTCCTTTGTCCCTCGTTTTGAATTTAGGGATAATCACGCTGTTGCTCCAGGATTTCAGGATGTGTCCTTTAGCGGCTGGATTGTATTGGTACCCATAGGGATGTATATGATTTAAAGGTATCCACTGGGACCCCATCAGGCCCGGGGCTTTCCAAGGGTCATTAATCTTTAGGGCTGCACTGACTTCATCCATGGATATTGTATCCAGGGGCACACAATTTGTTTAGTTCAGGGGACCCTGAGGCATGTCAATAGCTACTTTATTTGGGTCCCCAGAGCCAAAATTGGCCTGGGAGCGAGGTCACTCGGCCCCACCCCCTTTAATGGATTAAAAAAAACAATTGCAGAAAGCCTGGGCCCTGAGGGATGGGGTTCCCAGGGTCGAAATAAGCCCAGGGAAGGGGGCTGCGTGGCCTGCCACCCCATTGAAAAACGTGCTGGCCCCAGGGGATGGAGTTCCCGGGGCAAGAACGGACCAGAGAAGGAAGACCACGCAGCCCCTTGCCATAAAAAATGCAAAAAAAAAGAAAGAAACCAACCAGCAAGCCACCGGAGGCCCCGCCCTCTTTCTCCACCACTCTGCAAACGGGCCTCCTGGCGCACTGCTGGTGGGAGTATGAAGTTCCCTTGGCAGAAGAAGGTCCTTAGGAGCCAACAAGCCCTCCTGTTACCTCGAGGAAGTCCCACACAGCACGACTGCTCAGAGGTTTTTGGAGGCCACGTCCCCTTTCTCCACCACTCTGAAAATGCTCTTCCTGGTACACAGCTGGTTAGGGTATGAAGTCCCCTTGGCTCCAGAGGGTCCTTCCGGGCCAACTACCCCTCCTGCCTCCTTAAATCCCATACTGTGGGATTGTTGAGAAATCTTCCTCAGGCCACGCCCTCCTCCTCTACCACTCTGCAAATGCGCTTCCTGGTGCACTGCTGGTGGGGGGATGTAGTCCCCTTGGCTGCTGAGGGTCCTTGGGGGTCAATTACCCATTTTTTCCCTCTAGTAAGTCCCACACAGCGAGATTGCTAAGAGGTTGTCAGAGGCCACGCCCCCTTTCTCCACCACATTGTAAGTGTGCCTTCTGGTGCACTGCTGGTTGGGCGATGAAAGCCCCTTTGCTCCAGATGGTCCTTGGGGGCCAAATACCCTTACTAAGTTCCACCGAGCATATTTCGGACTTTGGAGGGCATGCCCCCTTTCTCCACCACTCTGTAAACGTGCCTCCTGGTGCAATACTGGTTGGTGGATGAAGTCCTCTTGGATGCTGAGGGATCTTGGAGACCAAGAAGCCCTCTTGTTACCTCCAGTAAGTCCCTTACAGCAGGATTCAATCAGAGCTGGTCGGAGGCCTGAGCCTGCGCCCTTTCTCCACTACTCTGCATACACAACAACTAATTAAAAAATCATAGAAATTCAATTAAAAACAAAGGTTACTGGGAAGGTATAGTTAGGAAATAGATTTTGAAAAACCTTAGAAAATCAATGAAAAAAAAGAAAGGTTACAGGGACGTTATAGTTAGGCTCAGATTTCCCTAATACTATACCAGTGAAATTCGGTATTTGTAGTTACCTGAGCTAACTATAACTTACGCCCCCGCAATGCACTGTTTATGACCCCATATATTATATCACTCATGATATGGTCAGTGACATCCCCAGTATATACCAGAGGTGGTGAAGCCACCTTTGGTAAGTAGATATCATGTGAGAGCCCCAGAGTGCCAGGATGTTCTTTAATGCGCCTCGTAGAATCAGGCCCATCTGTTACACACTATGCAATTTTAAGGGCTAAGTGAGTGGGTTGAAGAGCCCTAAGAGCACGTAGTCATGGAATCTGGAGAGTTGTGTACTAAAGTTGGTAGCCACATCATCCAGAATCTGGGACCAGTAGATGGTTAATTTGGGGCATTTCCAGAGCAAGTACAATAGAGTTCCAGGGGGGCCGTATGTGCTACAGCAATCAACTTTCCTCTTGGGATTGCCCCCATGTAAGCTATTTTGGTGGCAGATTTTATACTGCCCATATTGTGGGCAGTATGGCACACTCAATAAATATATCCTTCCATTCTCTGGGTATCAAGGAGCTACCCAGTTCCACCTTCCAACGCTTCTGAACCATGTTTTTAACTTGAGGGGTGGGCTAATATAGGAGTTTAAATAGTTCAGTAATCAGTTGTCTATTAGAGTACTTGGATACTAGCCACTTCTCAAAAGCAGTGAGCGATTGTTGGGCTCCAGTGCTAATCGCAGGATGAAGTATCCAATGCCGGATTTGGAGGCCACAAAGCCACTCAGTTTCAGGTAGTTCAAACTCCAAGCGGCAGCTAGCGAAGGACAGAAGGCCCTTTACATTGAATAGATGGGCAATGGAGTAACGCTCAGTTTGTTTCCAGAGATGGAATTCTCACGAATTCATTCCCAGAGTGAAATTTACGTTACCTACAGGGTGAGTGGGAAGGGAAAGGAGGTCAAACATTTTTGTTTACTGACTCAATCCCAGATCTCTAAGAAAGATTTTGCAATGGATTTTGAATAGAGGCTTCTCGATCTGGAGCTTTTAGGTAGAGGGCTGTTCTAAGGGAATTAGGACATCATCAGCATAAAGACTAATAAGTTGTTCCTCCCCACCAAAGAGTATGCCCTTAAGTCAGGGTTGTCCCTGATCCTCTATGCTTGGAGATTCATAATTCTACCATGTTTAGAGAAGAGCTCACAAGCACTTTAGCACTGGTTAGAAGAGAAAAAGTGCACAGAGTCCTAAAGGCCAACAAAAACGGGTTGAGGAAATAGGAAGGAGAAGACAAAAGGTTTGGGGATGACCCTGCAGAGAGGTCCAAGCCCAATACTGTGTCAGAAAAGTGAGCACACAGACTATATGAATTGCAATCCAGATTGTCACGTTGTTGAGTAAAATGAGTTTGAAAGCAGCAGCTACGGCGCCCATCCGACCTGGGTGGCAGCACGGAAGGAAAAGAAATACACTCCCAGCAATCTCAGCACTGTTCTCATGCTGTTACTCCCAGCATAAGAGCAGCGCTAGGATTGGGCGAAGCGGGTCAGTCTCGCGCTGCAGCAGGGAGTGGGAGCCTGTGCCTTGAGCACTGGGTATATCTCCAAGGGGACAGCCTGGAGATATCTAAGTGTGCATGTTGGTTTGGCCGGCCGTGGCCAACCCGATATGCACACTTTCAGAGCATACCACCACTTCCCCCCTGCTGCTGACACGACATGACCCGCCCCACACTAGTCTTGCAGATTAGATGTCAAAAATAAAATGACAATAAAATAGTTTTATTGTCATTTTATTTTTCTTCTGCCTGCTGTGTTTAAGCAGTGGGGTGACGCTCCATCGCCATAGCGGAGGAGCCACCCCTGTTAGAATGTCAGATAGCTTGTCTAATGTTGAAGCTGAGCCATCTGAGTAATAGAAACAAGATGTCTATTTTTTGTTTTCAGTTATTATTTTATATGTATTTATTTACTGAAGGTACTTTTCAGCTTTCACAAAACCTCTGTCAAATGTGTTCAAAGCAATTTACAAGCATAAACAAGATTATACCTAATCCATGGAGATGATCCTGGACTGCAAAATATCTTGTGGACCTGTCTTGCAAAATAAGAATTCAGCTTCTCTGTGATGGTTCAATCAAGCATGTGATCAGAAACAAAACACATGTCAAGGTCTGGGTACATAGCTGGCTTACATTTTAAATGCACTACAATATCTATAGGGATATGATTACAAGTTCCAACATTCGAGAAAATAGACAGTTCACTTCCTCAAATATTTAGATAGAACGGTCTAGATTCAACATTCCAATCTGACCATAAGCAATGTTGCATCTCCCGAAATTTGGAGGCATTCATGTGAATCATCTCAAGGCATTTTTCCTATAAGACTATGCTATCAAAGTCTGTCAAGTTTCCTTCTTCATTGTCCAAAGGAAAGGCAGCTCCTCCTAGTAGCCACGGTGCCACCCTAAATTTAAAAGTACATGTAAAAGTTGTCAAGCATCTTTTTAAGAGCATCTCAGTTAGGAGGAAAGATTCACAGCAAGTGAAAAACCTCCTCACCAAACGTGTAGCTCTCGATTGAAGATGAAGATTATTCAAAAGAAGATAAGCCAGGCCCCACATTCTCCCTGACAGTAGGATATAGAAATTATCTGTAGCAAACTGGGCTGCTTTGCAGATGCCTCCCCCACACTTTTTGCCACCATTTTGTACTGCTACATGCTGATTTCTGACTCTGCTAACCAGGTCCTAGTACCTGTGCTCTTTCCCCTAAAGTTGATGTGAATTGACACACCCAATTGGTTAGGTACTTTGCCCCCTTATAAGTCCCTAGTATATGGTACCAGTGGTACCCAGGGCAAGGGTAGTAAAGGGGTCACCAGGGCTGCAGCACTATATTGTGCCACCCTGTGTGACCATAGTAAAAGTATGTCTGCATAAGCCCTACAGGAGGAGCCTGTCTGCTCGAGAGTGACTCTGCGCACACCATGTGCTGCAGAGCCACACCACTGCTTAAATGTAAGTAAGTCCCTCTTAAGGATGTTCCTCTATGCCCAGGAAGAATAGTGCATTATATTAAAGGTGTAGATATATATGTTTACTGTAAGTAGGGGTGGTCCAGAGAGTAACATGGATTGGCTAATGAAAAAACTAGAGATAGCCAATTCCATTGTGGAGTGACCAAATTATGTCGTTTTTGGTGTCAAACACTAAGCTTTTCCACCCCAACACGATTCTCATGCCGAGGGTGAGCAGATTTGCACAGCGGTGCCATCCTGAAGGAGTGCCCCTCCAAAGATACAGTGACCAAGTGCTTTTGCAGGCTCCCTCTAGCCATTTGCTGCCACAACAAGAATCTGCTCTCCTGCTGGGATATGCTAGCACTTCCCCAGGATGAAAACAAAGGCCTGAGCAGGAAGGAGTTCAGACCTGAAGTCACACCTCCTCCCTCCCAGGATGGCTAGTGTGATAGCAATCAAGGCAGTGAGCCTTTTGCACATCAAGGGAGATTTCACCACCCTTGATGTGAAAATGTGCATGTGCCCCATTCGAGGACAAAGCCCTTCCCGCCCCTGCAGCAGATCTGCTTGCAGGAAGATGGGAAAATTAGATAGTCAGGAGACGTACACCTCCAAAAGGCTAGCCACATATTTAGGGTGGGTTAGGAGTAGTCTGCCATTTTGGAAGACCCTAAATTAGAGGCCTCTGATGTACACCCAAAGGATGTTGTCACCCCAGGGACAGGGAGCCGCAGGAACCACTAGGCCATTGGTCACTGTCCCTCATGCCCTTAACGACCCTAAACCAGGATTTAAGGGGCTCACCTGACACCAGAACCTAAGTTCTGACTTTGAATCCATGAAGAGGCACAAAGAAGATGTTGTCACTGACAATAGGACCTTGGACTCTGCAGTGCAAAGATAGGGCATTAAAGTGCCCTGAAGAGACCATATAATGGAGCTGTCTGTTTGACATGTGTATGTGGCAAAACCTCATGGCTCCCAGCAAGAGGGATTCCAGTGGATGCCAGAAACCGAAGCAGACTACGAAGGATTGATGGGACCGGTCCCCTGCAAGTTGCAGGAAAATCAACTGGCTGCATGAGAGGAATAGCGACCCACTGGGTCTCTTGGGAGTGAGTTCAAAGAGAAGTGGTGCCCTGAAAGTCTGGTGTAGTATCTAAGATTTTGCCAAGTTTCAATCTGCTACTCTACTGCTAGACTTTTTTGAAAGGGCACTTTATAAAACTTGGCTACACCTTTTTCTTTCAACACATGGTGGCAACAATATACAATCAATCAATCAGGTATTTGTAGAGTGCGTTACTCACCTATGAGGGTCTCAAGGTGCCGGGGGAGGAGGGGTGTAGGTTCCTGTCCATCCGGGGTGTGGGGGGGTGCGGGGGGTTCGCTGAAGAGCTAGGTCTTGAGGTGTTTTGCGAAGATAGGTAGAGAAGTTGGCTGTCTAAGGTGGAGCGGAAGGGCGTTCCAGGCTTTGGCCACGAGGAAGGAGAAGGTGTGGCCTCCTGCACTGGATTTTCTGGTGCGTGGGACTACGGCGTAGGGGAGCTGTGCTGATCTTAGGATCCTTTTCGGTGCGTGGAAATGGAGTCGGCTGTTCAGGTATGCTAGCCAGGATATGCTTCAGCCAGGATAGCTTGACTTCAGTGGCATGGAGAGCACGGGACCCCTATCTGGGCATATCCGTCCCACTCTGGGTGATAAATGTAAAAACAACAATTGATGGGCAAAATGCAGAACAATGTCATACATTCACCCCAGTACAGAGATCTGGCCCTAAATCCATTGTTACACTTTTCACCCTAAGTGGAATGGGTATGTCCAGATGTGGGTCCCTTGCTCACTGTGCCACTGGATTCAAGCTAGCCTTGCTGATGAACGGTGAGATTCCCCGAAACTGGTCGCAGGATACCTGTTTTTGGTCCAGGGAGGAATTGGCTTGGCAGTTCGGTCTAGACTGTTCCCATGAGGCACAGGGTCAAGACTGGTTTGCATATGGCTGGGTCCAAATTGGGGTGGGGTAGTGGGCAAAAGAACAATGGATTTAACCCAAATCTCTTGACTGGGGGAGAATTTTTTAATCATTCAGCATTCCGTCCATCATTTTTTGCAGTTACACTTTTCGCCCTAAGTGGGATGAGTAGGCTCAGACATGGGTCTCTGGCTCACTGTGCCACTGGATTTAAGCTAGCCTGGCTGATGCTTCTTCTAAGTTACAAAGCACCCTTCTAGGTGACTGCAACCATGGAAAAAACAGCATGGTCTAGACCACGAGGATTCTTTGCTGCACACTGAGTTCAGAGTCTAAGAGAACCCTGCCTAACTGCATGAAGTGCTGAGTGCACTGTCTCCTTAACACATGAGATCAAATGTGGATGAAACTGCTTTATGGAACTGCGGCATGTAAATGTAAATGTAAATTTACAACTGCGGCATGCATGTTCAGAATGATAGTTTTGCTGAATTAGTTTGCTCTTCAGCCATGTCTGGTATACAGTCTTAACAAAAGATTGTACTGTTGTCAAGAGTTAACCCCAGTGATTCAGCAAATTGACGATACTGAAGATAAAATATGTTTAAATCATTTAGGTGTTACAATCCCTGAAAGAGGAGGGCTCACGAAATACTCTTTGAAAGCAAGATCTCATGAGTAGCATGTATTTAGTTCTTCACTGATGCTATAGCAAAGTGCTATAGTCCTTCAGCCAAGAGGCTAGCTCTCATTCATAGTGCTTCTAGGAAATCTGCTCCATTTGATCTAAAGAATCAAGGGGTTGCCATGCAATCAATTCCATACAATAGTGTAAAAAGTAGCTTGGGGACACAGACCAAATTAAAGTCAAGATGCCGTTTTTCCCATGTTAGAGATGATGGCAATCCAGCAAGATGTCTCTTAGGGGCATATTCTCAAGGACTTATCGCAGAGTTATCAGCACTTTAGTGCAGCAAAAGTGGCGAAAGAATTATCGCCCCATTCTCAAGCTGGTGCAAACTGCAGATGTCGCTAGTTTTCCAGCGATAGCTTCTGCAAAAAAAATCGGCACGGATGAGAGTGACAACTAACGCTAATGATATGCAGAGTAGGCGTTCCCATGCAAAAACACACAAAAACACCACTTTGCGAAATTCTCAATGACCAGCCAGATCTGGGATGCAACCCATAAAAGGCGATCAGGAGCGTTAGCAGCAGGGATTTAACACCTGCATTTTACTGGTGTAAAGCAGTATGACTAACTGCAGTATGAAAGGAGCCCAGCCCAGAGCCATATCTTAAGACCAACACGTCAGGGAGACACTGATCATGCAGCTCAGAGACCCAAGAGGTCCACAACACCCACCGTCCTCACCCCATGCCCCCCCCAAACCACACCCCCCGGACTACCACCAAGACAGCGTAGAACAGAACAGCGGACATTCCTAATACGCACCAGCCTCAGAGACTCAACACCAGAGGAAGTCATTGCCCACTACAGGCACAAATGAACAACCATCCTCTGCATCTCGACCCACTTTGCCCACAGGCTAACAGTACCAATACAGCGGACAACCAACATCCCTCTGCAGACAAAGCTGCTGGCTGTGCTGCACCTGTTGGCCTCTGGTACATCCCAACCAACAACTGCCAGAGTCGGAGGAGTCTCATGGCCAGCCCCATCTAACTTCCTCACACATGTCTTGGATGCATGTCCAAATTAGCAATGGTGGGCCCCTGTATCCGTACCACATGACAGTTTCAATTCGTAGTGTTCCTGCGCAACCAACCCCAATGCCAGACGTTGCCAGACGCCTCTGTGCCCCAGATCCAAGAATGTAGTAACTGAAATGGGGGTGCGCACAGTCATGAAGTCCAATAGTCAACAGTAGTGCAAAAGCAATCTGTTAGACCTGGCACCTTGGCGTGAGTCTCCCTTCTACTTTTTGCTGATGTGCCTCAGATGTTTTGCTGGTGGTAGCTGCTCAGGGCACTGTGCCACTGCCAATCAGTGCCACAGTGCAAGTGCTCCCTATGAAAATTGTACCTGTAATTGATTTCCATGATTGGCTTATTTGGTTTACTGTCAGTCCCCAGTAAAGTGCACCAGGAGTGCCAGGGCTTGTAAATACAAATGCTGCTGGTGGGCTTGCAGCACTGGTTGTGCCACCGACAGAAGTAGCCTGGTAAAATGTGTCTAGGGTCTGCCATTGCAGAACCTGCGTGCAGTCTGGTACTGTCATGCTGACTGCGCAAGTACACCTACTTGCCAGTCCCTAAACCTTCCCTTAACTTCATATTAGTCACCCCTATGGTAGGCCCAAGGGCAGGGTGCATTGTAAGCATAAGGTAGGACAAGCCCTGATGCGTGTGGCATGTCCTAATAGTGAATTACAGCCATTTTCGTTTTTCACTATTGTAAGGCTACCTGTTCTCATAGGCCAGAATGGGCTGCTGGAATTATTACACTCTATAATCCCCGCAGGCTCAGGGAACATGGTAAAAAGTCAAGTTTAGTACGCCTGAACTCAGAATAATGAAATACTTCTTTTAGTAAAGTTTATTTTAATATCCTGTGTTTGCAAATGCTACTTTTAAAAAGTTCGCATTTGCTTGCCTGACCATTTCAGCCCGCCTCTGCTAGGATGTGTATCTGCTGTCTGGTTTCTGTGAGTGACAGGGTTGGGGAATTCCAGGGGACGGTCTGGGCTGCCAGGTGGTGAATAGGGGGATTACCCCCAAGGTAGGTGGGAGGAGTGCCCCTTGACTCTGAATAGGGCTGTGCTCTGCCACCACAATGCTGGCTCCACCTCCTGCGAAGCGTCTGATGTCTCTGCCCTGCACCCTGAAAGAAGACGGCAGCTTCCTGTAAACAAAGTGCTCCAAAACTGGGTTGAACCAGGCTCAGGCCCCCTGGCCTGCAAAGACAAAAGAAACTGTGTATAAAAGTAGGAGCCCTGCTCCTAAACATTAGATCCTGTTTTAACCACGAAGAACCTCTGCCAATTATAAGGACCAGGAAAAGCTGAAGGAGGAAGACTGTCCCTGACCTGGGGGACTGGCCTGCAGTTGGTGCCTTGCTGAAGGAAGGAGAGGAAAGGACCAGAAAGGGCTTTGAAGACTTGTGTCTGAAACAATCTCCAAGGGCTTGATATTGAGCTAGCCCCCTGAACTGAGCCCCAAGACCATTGGGCTCATGCTATGTTCGCTCCTCGACTGCTGACTCGCTGGGATTCCACCCTCTGCCGGAGCTGTGCCCTGTAATTATGCCTCGCTCCCTCCTTGGGCCGCAAACGACTCGTGCCTGGCCGACCCTGCCTGCCGAGAGCCCCGCTCTGCTCGAGCCGCTCTCCTCACGCTCTCCATGGCTGCCCACATCTCGTCTGCCTCGCTCGCCCGTAGCGCACTGGGCACATCGCACCCCTCCCGCAGGAATTCCCTGCGAGTGCTATCTCGAGGCGGACGGCGCGTACCTTGAAGACGTACGCCGCTGCTCTGCTCCGTAGTCTCAACCTTCGCCGGGCCACACCACACGCTCAAGGCTTCTCGGTACACTGAGTACTGAGCCCTGCGCCAGCCCTGCATTTCCCACGTCAGCCCCGTCGACCTGAAGGTACACCAGCATCCACCAGTACGGAAGAAGTACGCTTAGTTGGCCTGATGGACGCCTCGGCCTGTGAGCCGCACACCGCCCTGGATTGCCCGCACCTCTCCTCACTTCCTGCTCGTTCGCCCCGCTCTTCGAGACAACGCCGGACGCCTACGCGGAGAACCGCCGGCCTCGTCCCGGGCCCGCCCTCACCTGGCTGCACTTGAACGCCGCGAACAAACTCAACAGCAAGGTACTGTAACACGCGAACTCGATCGCGAGTTCGCATCGGATCCAGGGTCCGCAACGTTTGTTTTCCCTGCCGTCCTACACGCCTAAACGGGTCACCTCATCAGCGCGAAGCACGCAAAGACCCAGAGTTCACCTTGTTGCCAAATACTGAAGTACATTTTGCATTATTAGATATTGTGGCCCCATTTAACAACGTTATATGGTCTTGTAAGTAAGCCTGCATATGAAGTATATTTTTACATAAAGCCTACGTATTTTTTATACATAAATTACGCTTGGTGTCCATTTGTGGTGAGTCTTTGATATTACGGTATGTGGTCATAAATGCTTAACTGACTTAGCGCCCTGAGGGTTAGCCTTGTCTGCTCGCGCCACGCATCCTAAAGGGTGAGCAGGGGTTATTCTGAGGAGAGAGTCCCTTACCCTGACTAGAGTAGAGGGTCCCTGCTTGTCACAAGTGCATACCTGTGCCAACCAGAGACCCCCAATTCTAACACAATCCTTTACTACAAATGCACAAATAAACAATACGAAAAGCACAGCCAATGCCCAACGGCGAACTTCATCAGGGCAACGTGTGAGTTCAAGTAACTGCATATGCTGCGGGAACTCCCTAATACAATTCCATACTCCGGAAGTCAGTAGTCAGAAACCTGTCGGACGAATGGTAACAATGGTCAAGCGTCCGTATAGCCACAAACCCAATCTGGGACAGTGTATAGGTGGTAAATTTAAACCATGCATGGTGGTTTGAACGAATAAAATATTTTTATTTCAGATACTGATAAGAATTAAAGTACTGGAAACATATACTTGAAGATTAAACTTTGAAGGCAACACGCTATAATTTTGGATGTTACCTCAAACACGTCACGGTAAGATTTTAATCACGTCCAGACAGACCTGGGTGGTAAATCAAACCATAAACTGAGGTTGAATTAAATATGATATTTTGTTTTAGATACTGAAAAGCATGAATATATGTGAAGTATACACCTGGAGACTAATCTTTGAACACAATACGCTATATATTTTGGAAGTTACCTTAAATACGCTAAGGTAAGAATTGAAACGTCCTGACTAATTAGAGAGAAGTTTTAATACTGACTAAAGATAGTAACTTTAATCACTAAATCTAGCTTGAGTCCAATGCAATAATTCTTTCAGATACGTATAGGAAAAAGGATTGAATTATACAATCAAGGTGAAATAATTGAAACTACTCCTAAGGGGAGGCATAGGTAGGACGTTTTGCGGTCTAGCCACTACGTTTAACCTCCATTTAAATTCTTCATTTTCCTTTCCTACTATAAAACTTTGTAAATAGTTAACGACATTCCTCCTTTATTCATATAGATACACTGGGTGTTTCTTGCCTATAAACTTGATGGTGAGCTAACAGTGTGTACATAGCCCTTACTCTAAGCATAATCACACCCTTATGGTATTGTCCTATTTAAAATGACCTTAAAATGTCACATTATGGCATATTTTGTTTTTATAAAAGCCGTAATTTAATATTATAATTTGTTTGGGTTGCAGCCCTGAGGAAGTCGTAGGTCAGATTAGACCAGACGAAACACGTGTTGGCTGCATATCTGTTGGAATTCACAATGAAGATTGTTTCAATGAAGAATTAAATTGCAACAAGACAAGAAAAAGAATAAACAGAATACTTTAATTGGACTTTTGAGTGCTCAATGATTTATGTTCTTACGTTCACATGAACTTCTGTTACGGTCTCATAATGCAGGATTTCTCATACCTGTAAGCATCATGGTTTGTATCAGCTTGATACCCATGCACCTTCATTCCCAGCCACAAGGGACGCCGCTGTGACCGGTGGTGCCTACGCGAATCTGTTCACCTGCTGCACCCCAGCCCTGATCCCCAGACTTGCGCGCCGCCTAGCGATGAGTGCCCGCCCTTGCGCACCCAGGCCTCAATGCTCACCTGCCGCCAATGGTATGTCTCCAAGTGGACCCACTATGTGCCGGTGCAGCCTTCTCAGTGGATTGCTGGATTCCGCACCGTAGGTCCCCGGGGCACCCTGCTGCACCACGCCGCAGAGCCATGTCTCTGCAGCCTGCTGATTTCAGCGTACACTGCGGTCTAGCTGGGCTCACAATTCAAATCAAATCTTGATTGGCAGGACAGTGTACCAAGGCCTACGCATCATTGCAGGCTGCACACCCGCTCAACTCCCACAAGTCATCGTCATGTGGCTCGGCTGCCACCAACTCTGTGCACCGCAAGTCACCGTATCATGGCAGTAGGCCCGTGCCGGCCAAAGTGCCTCGGCTGCCACCAACTCTGTGCAACGCAAGTCACTGTGTCGTGACGGTAGGCCCTTGCCGGCCAAAGTGCCTCGGGTGCCAACAACTCTGTGCACAGCAAGTCATGGGCCCTTTATGATTGAGTCTCGTGATACGGATGCCATCAGGTCACCTCCGGCAGTGGGAAATGTGATGTGGTAGGACCCTAGGCCCTTATGCATAAATAATGACCACACGGACACACTCAGATAAATAGTGGAAATGGCCTCAAGCACATGCGCCCGGCCCATTGTGTTGGCAGGGTCACATGTCCTGTGATGCCTGTGCTGGATGGGTGTGGTTTGGGTGTAAACCAGCCCACAGAGAGTGGCTGTGGCATGCTGACAATTAGACCTGTGATCAGCAGATCACTACAAGGAAGTCCTGGAACATGTAGCGGTGTCGT
Organism: Lissotriton helveticus; assembly: GCF_964261635.1. NCBI lineage: Eukaryota > Metazoa > Chordata > Amphibia > Caudata > Salamandridae > Lissotriton > Lissotriton helveticus. The sequence continues at coordinate 1,927,773,459 of NC_136057.1, forward strand.
CCACCCCTGTAAGCGTAAGCAGAGTGGGCTGAACTTGCGTATCTGGAGCCGTAGAGGGCCATGCAAACCCCACTTTACATTGTTGCCCCATGGAGGGCCAGCCAGAGTCTTTTAGGGAATGACAAGTTCATCAGAAGAGGAAGAGTTTAGTCCGCAGTCTGATTGCTGAGTCATTGGTGACCAAACAGAATATGGCAGTCAGTGATGGCGCGTGTAGGGCGTTCCACCGGGCGGTGATGTGGGGCGGGGGACGGGTGTAATATACGGGAAATGGACGATTACAGGTAAGTAAAAAAACAACGAATTTAGTTGCGCGTGTTGCAACGCCAAATGCGATGCAGCGCGCGCAACAAAATTGTTTTATTTATTTTTTACGTTACTTACCTGTAATCGTCCGTTTCCTGTATTTTACACCGCCCCACCCAACCCCTCCTCCACCCCACGTCACCACCCGGTGGAATGCCCTACACGAGCCGGCCCTGATGGCAGTCCATGTTGAGTTCCAAGGTGAGTGTCACAGAGTGTATCAGGGGACAGTGGAAGGTGATGATGCAGAGGGCAGAACCAAGCAGAAACAGGCCTTATGGCGGAGATGAATGCTACTGTGTCCTTCTTACCACTGAGGCAGAATCTTCTGCATCTTTGTCCTCTGATGTATCATGTGCCTCGCATGTGGGTGGTGTTGTTTTGTCTGCATCACTGTGTGGCAGTGACACATCAGGGCGCTTAACATCATTCCATCGCATCTTGACCTCTTCCATTATCCTCCTCAGTATTCCAACTGCATTCACCTTGTCCACGATGGACTGCCATATTCCATTTTTTGTTGCCAATAACACAGTGGAGGTGACAGACAGTAGTTGATGGTGTTCTATCACCTCCGTTATCAGGATCCTATTTTCCTGCGGACTGAACCGCGCCTTCCTCTTCTTCTCCTTGTCCCAGGCTGGTCCTCCGTGGGGCTTGTGGGGCTCTGGTTGTTGTCTGAACTTACTCTGGCTACCTCCATTGTGCTTCGCAGTTGTTTTCGTTTTGTTTGTGTTTTTGTTCTACTTTTATAGTGATTTTTCCCGCCTGACGTGTGTGAAGTGATGGCCTGGTGCAGATTATCTCAGATTTTTTTACCTCGGTGGGGCCCTTCGCAACTTTTTTCACATTCGGATTTTGATTTTTATCACCACCCCAGTGATTTTATCGCGGACATTTGACGCCTTATCGGGAAACTATAGCATGTTACCGCTGTGTTGTGAATAGGACTTTAACACAGAGTTTTTTTTCTTGATAGACGGCAATATGAAACATTGTTAACCTATTTTGACGATTATTATCGCACGTTCTTGAGAATATCCCCCTTAGTTTTTTGCCTCATAACATACATTTTCCAGGAGAGACTAGAGCAAAACAACTAAACGAGGTTTAAAAGTCCTACATGTAAATATGTTTTCCTCATTATTTGGGATTTTTGTGTATTGATTTGTACTCCAAGCCTAGCAGTATAGATCTTTATGTTGCACTTTTGTTGTAGATCCATCTGAAACAAGTCCATGGTTGCTAGGTCATCAGCATACATGAGGACATCGTATGGAACCTACTTAGGTTTCAGAGTGTGTAAATTTATATTTGGGAGATCGGCCTTGTATAAGAAGAAGCCAACAGGACTAATATGCACCTCTGATGTAACAATTGATCCCAAACCTCTTCTGTTCCTCAGACATGTCTTCATGTTAATCATGTCCCAATGTAAATCCATCATGTTGTAAAATGGATTTGGACATATAATGCTGTGCAATGCATGGAATTTCTTGCATCACTACTGATTTACCATCATCTTTATGTTATCCAACAGTCTGTTTATGTTTGAGCTATGTGCAACAAAACATATTGCTACGCATAGCATTTCTTGACATGTTCTTTATTATGCAAATAAAGAACTAAATATATATATATGCAATAATACATAAATTCATTCGTTAATTCATTAATAATAAATATGTTCTGCAACTTGTTTCTTGACAAGTGGCAAACTTTGTGGCAATTTACTTCGCTTTATTTTTCAATTTCCCTTTTTCCTGTGGAGCAAGAGCAATGGCAATAGGCAGTAAGGATCACAGTGTCCTCTTTAAAAAAACATATAGCAGGTGAAAGGTCAATATGGAAAGATATCCTTCATAGAATATATTTTGTTAACTGAGGAGGAAAGGAGTGTGTAGGTGTGAGCCATCTAAGAAACCAATATTTGTTGGCCTGCTTACACTTCTGATTGGAAGGCACAGGGTGAAATGACACAGCGTCTTATTTTGTAGCATTCCTTAGCCCAGGTGTAGGAAGGAACATCCCCTTGCTAGAAAGCACATTTGCAGCCTCTGAGTATGGGCTGCCTACACTGCTATTCTCACTTCTTTTCTGGCAAGAGCCAAAGATAGTAACAGACCTGGAGCCGAGACATGTGCATAGAGGCTTATCTGATGCATGGCTTCTAACCTGGTGTGAATCTATTAACTTGTTAATATTGCATGCATACCCTATTCCAGTGTAAATGTTTCAGCATGACGGAGAGTATATAAGATCTGTAAATGCGGCCAAATGTTCTCATTTTTAGAAAGGCAGAACAGTTTTAAAAGAAATTATGTTCCATTCGTTATGCCACAATGTATGAATGTAAGTGATACTGTTCTTAGGCAGGTAATGGGAGAAACTTAAGTGGTGGGAGACCCTTTGGTCTCAATCAAAACCATGCAATGTGTATAAGTCCTTGAGTAAGAATCTTAGTACTTACTGTGTATGTGTTGATTGTCCTGGAATTCAGGTTATGATATCACATTGATATTGAATATTTATGGTTAAATGGTTAAATGTGTGTTGTTTATCCTTTGTCTCCAGATTAGCTATGCAGATTTATTTATTTATTTAAAGGATTTATAAAGCGCGCTGCTACCCAGCCGGGTTTCCCAGCGATGAAAGCGGGACAAACGAGAGTGGACCTCAGTTGGCATTAGGCCTGACTAAACAGAAAGGTCTTTAGCTTTTTTCGGTAAGCGAGGAGAGATTAACAATTCCTGAGATCTAGCAGAAGGAAATTCCATAATTTTGGTCCCAGGAAGAAAAATGAACGGCCTCCCATGAGAGTTAAACATACTCTGGAGACTGATAAAAGAGAGAAATTGGCCGATCTTAGGTTGCGAGAGGGTCGATAAGGCTTGACAAGATTGAGTATGTGCACTAGGGCCAGGCAGTGCTGAGCTTAAACATGTAGGAGAGGGCCTTAAACTCGATACACTTACTGACCCTGAGCCAGTGAAGTTGATGGAGCAGAGGGGAAGCAAAGGTGTGCCGAGGCAACGCAACCAGTAGGCGGGCTGCTCCATTTAGAACGAGCTGAAGACGGTGTACAGAGGTCTTGTCCGCACCCAGATACAGCACATTACTGTAATCAAGCCTGGAGATCTCCAGGGCCTGCAGGACAGTCCTCTGAGCAGCTGGTGGAACTAACCAAACCATTTTCTTTAACCACTTCAGGACCGCAAAGCAGGCCGAGGCCGAGGCCGAGGCCGAGGCATAGATATAATAACCTACGCCGATGATACACAGTTAGTTGTATCCATGAATCAAGCAGACCCTTCCCCGTCCAACCTAAGTAACTGTTTGGTAGCGGTAGCTCAATGGATGGCCACCTCACATTTGAAATTAAATGGTGAGAAAACTGAGCTCATGGTGCTTGGTAACCCAACCATTCCCAGCCCTCTGTCAGATTGGCCACCTTGCATGGGGCCCACACCCCAACCGAAATGCCACATAAAGAGCTTAGGCATTTGGCTGGACTCCAACCTTAGCTTTATGCAGCAGGCTACCATTCTTTCTGCCACATGCTTTGGGCTAATGCGCATGTTGAGAAAAGTGCTGCCTCTTCTTCCTTTTGAAGCCCGCAGAATAATGGTTCAAGCCATTATCCTGTCCCGTCTGGATTACGGGAACTCGCTATATCTGGGTGCCCCCGCACTCACAATCAAAAAATTACAGGTGATCCAGAATGCTGCAGCTCGCCTCCTGCTGGGCCTCAACAAACGAGAGTCAGCCACCACCGCCCTGAGGAAACTGCACTGGCTCCCTGTCAAGGCTAGAGTGCTATTTAAATCTCTTTGCTTTATGCACAAAGCTATGTGGAAGAATGCCCCTACTATGATCTGTTCCTTGGCAAAACCCTATCTTCCTCACAGATCCCTAAGATCCAGCACTGCTTTTCTGGCTACGGTTAGTAAAGTCAGACGGACAAGATGGGGCGGACGCTCCTTCTCTTGGAATGCCGCGAAGGAATGGAACTCCCTGCCCACCTCCATTCGCAGTGAACCTAGCCTTCTAAAATTCCGGAAGGCTCTGAAAACGCATCTGTTCATTTAACCTCTTTCCTTTTCAGTATGACGGTACTTAGCGCTACGAGGCCTCCGGGTTGTTTGCGCTTTACAAAACCCGATTAATAATAATAATAATAATAATAACTCCTGAGATATGAGCAGCGAGAGAAAGCTTGCTATTGATGGAAAACCCCAGGTTCTTAACCTTAGGAACTGGGGTAGGCAAAGGTCCCAAAGAGACAAGCCAATGGATGGCTCCCCAAGCTCTGGGTTGTTCCCCAGGATGAGAACCTCAGTCTTAGAATCATTCAGCCTCAAGGCATTTCTGGACATTCCAACGGAGATGTTGTGCAGACCAAGTTTGAGTAAAGAAGGATCCTAGTGTAGAGCCGGGGATAAAGAGAAAATAATCTGCGTATCGTCAGCATATGAAGAGACGGTCAACCCATTTTTATCTGCTATATCTGCCAAAGGGCGAACGTAAAGGTTGAAAAGCAGAGGCCTCATGATTGAACCCTGCGGAACTCCAGATGTTAAGGCCACGGGACTAGATTTTGCCGAGTGAGAGAAAACTTGAAAAGAGCTATTCTTTAAAAACGAGATCAGCCACTGCAATACTACACCCACAATGCCAGAGCTTTCAAGGCGATCAAGCAGAATAGGATGGGAGGCCATGTCAAAGGCAGCGCTCAAATCCAGTAGATTGAGCGCTGCTGTGCTCCCACAGTCAAGCTGCTGCCTAAGGTTCTCCGTGACCCCCAACAAAGCTGATTCGGCACTGTGACCAGGACGAAAGTCAGACTGTGATGGATAAAATAGCTTATATTTTGTCATATGTAATGAAAGTTGAAAGTTAATGTGTTTTTCCAATATTTTGGAAAAAATGGAGAGAAGAGATATAGGCCTGTTATTTGATCAGGAAAGGGGATCTAAACCAGTCTTTTTCAACAATGGAAGCACAAGATCGTGCATCCAATTATGAGGCAACTGGCCCATATTTAGGGAGGAATTAAGGAGCTTAGCAATCACCTTGAGGGCCGGTTCGTCCAAGTATTTAAGCTTAGATGGAGGGAGGGGATCAACTGGGGAGCTAGACTTGATATTTCCCAGTAGGTTTCTCAAAGAGGTTAAGTCAATTGGGAGCCAGGCCTTAACTTGACAGGATTAATCAAATATGAAGTCGGGGGAGCCGTCATGGCCTGGTCAGAAAGTTGAGTGGGGAAAAGATGAAATTGTCATGAGGAGAGTAACCCAACTCAAGCTCACGATGAATAAACATGACTTTATTATGAAAAAACAGCGCACGCTTGTTACAGTGATGTAATGAAAGTGAAGGGGCTGGCAAGAATGCTCCTGGTGTAGAAAGTTCAGCCACAACTTTAAATAGGGTTTTCTGCCAGTTTTGGGTGGTTATAATTTTAGCTGTGTAGAAGGATGCACGAGCTGATGTGCATAGAGCGGGATACTGTTTTAGTGCCTCCAAATAAGTGACTTTGGCCTCTGGCGCTTGGTGCTTTCTTCACAGTCTCTCGAGAACGTTACATTGGTTTTTTTCAACACTAAGGGAGTCAGTAAACCATGGAGCAGGGGGGATGCAGTCTAGGTTGGGATTTAGTGGAAAGAGGAAGAATGGAATCGATAACCTCGAACAGCCAGTCATCAACTAGTATCTGGTCCCCGTCCAATTGAGATGAAAAAGAGGGAGAAGTCTGCTGGAGCAGCTCATTAAGTGCCTTCATATCTAATTGAGACCAGTTCTGCATTCTCTTAGGCAAGGCTGAAGGACGAGGCGGGGGGAGGGCAGTGAGGAATCAATCAAGAAAGGAATAGCTAGGTGATAAGACCAACCTAGCTGAATGGGAGGTGCAGTGGACACAGTAGGGAGATTCGAGAAAGTAGGGTCCAGAAGATGGCCTGCTACATAAGTGGGTAAGGAGTTGCTGAGTGAGAGATTCAGGGTCAAAAGATCATCCAAGAGAGTTTGGGCAGTTTTGTTACTAGGATCATCAAAATGAAAATCCAAGTCCCCAAGCACTGAAAAATTAGCCACAAGAAGAACATGAGGGGCAAGTGATTGAATCAACAGGGAACCCCAATTGTTAGATTCCCCAGTCCCTTCACTTTTAGGGTCTTAGACGTGCATGACTGTTGTGTATGTACAAAGGAACCATCATGGCCACTGTGTAGAGTAGAATCTGTGTTGAGAGAGTCTTGCATTTGCAGTGTCTCATTTACAATATTTACATTCAGGAGTCATAATGTAAACAATTGAAATTGGCACCCTCTGAAATAACTTGCTCTGCAAACATGAGCTGAATGACAACAGCTGCCTGCAAAACTGGTCTTTCCCAGATGTAAAGTACCTAAATTATCTATTCAAAGAAGATGGACTTGTTTGGCCACATACCTAACTATTACGTCATGTTCATTGTATAGAGATAGACATTTGAACAATAGACCTTTAAAGAGCACAAATTAAATTATGACTGGCAGAGGAGAAATGCTGTGGGAAGGTTAAAGAATGGAGGGTGGATTCATTTATAGTTCTAAAAGAAGTATATCTTCTCTAAAAGTTGCTACATCTGCGAACGAACACGATGTCTAACACAACTGTTTTACTGTTAAATAATCAGTGATGTTTGTGAACTTTCAGACAGGTGGGGCCAAAATAATGAGGCTGAAACTTCACCTATAAAACCAATCATAGAAACGAGTCTGGCCTACTACACATTTTTTTTAAACACAGAGCAAATAGCGTGCTCGCTCTACAGCACGATTTCAAAAATACTGCTTACATACCGTGGGTTTTACAGGCATTTCAGATGCAACAGTAAAGAAATGCTCCAGCACTTAGTGGTCCAAAGATGTAGCCTGAACCTTTCCAGTAGTTTTTGGTGATCTCACCAGGAAAATTAAGAAAAGGGGTGAAACATTTAAGTTACACACAATTTCCCAAATTATGACTTAAAATCCGATTTGATATATACTAGGTCTGAAATATGATTTAACTTCCTATTTATTTTGATAGTAAAAACATTTCCTTTCACTTCTACCTTCCAGTTCCCTGCACTTATGCACCTTACCCCTTCTTTAATATGTCTGACAATATGTCACTAGTGACATAATAAAAAGACTGTTGCACCATCACATATAATCATTAATAAAAGTTCTTTCTGTAGCATAAATTATCACTCAAATATCAGCTAGAAATATGTCTGTTGCATGTTTGGTTGCAGATTGCAGTTAATAAGCTTACATTTGGTTTCTCTGCAGTGCTTAGGATCTTGAGGGGAGGAAGTCAGGAGTATGTTGATGAGGTGTGCTGGTGGCCTTGTCGTTCTCATTGGTGTGGGGGTTCTTCCTAGACCTATGATTATCTGGATCTTAGAGGAAGGGGTGATTCTAAGAAGTTCCAGATTGTAAGTATTTTGGCTAGCTCTGCCTTCTCACTTGGAGACATCATGGGGGGTTGTTCTTTTAGGCCTCTGAGCTCTGTTGTTGAGAGGTTTTGCAGTCTAGCTTTGTGGTTGTGTTTTGGTTCTTCCTCGGAGTAGTCTGTTGCTGCATGTAGGAGGGGGTGAGGGTGGTGGGAAGGATTAGGATAAATGTTTACATTCATTAAGATATTGTTGAGGCCCTGGATTACTTTGTCTAGTTGGTCTTCCATCCGAGGAAGTCGCTCATTGAGCTTAGGTAAGGCAATTCGATTAAGTGGGTAAGTTCGGGTGTTTCACTTTCGAGTGTGCATGGAAGGGCGCTCCAGAGTCAGGGAGGGTATGCTGGTCAGATTGGGATTCGAGGTGTCAGTGGAGGTGTAGTTTGAGCTGTCAAGGAGTTCTTTCATTTTGATTACTGTACTGTTGGGTGAATAGTGGTGCATTCCTGTCCTCTCCGTGCACTTGCACACTTTTGGCTGCCTAGTGCCAAGACTGCTTTTGTGCAGGAAGGAATTCCTTCCCGCACACAAACAATCCTCTAAGGCCTTTTCCGCTTTTTATGTGTGCTCCACAATGCAGCACACATGGAAAGAGAAAAAAACGAGGAGAACTAAAGACATTTCTCCTTGATATGCCTCCCCTGGGATGGTACAGCATTTCGACACATTCCCAGCCCTACCACTCATAGTAAATCTGGGAATGGGCCAAAATCCATGGGTGGATGAGTGAGAACACCCACGCTCCACCGATGGAACGCCTCCATGGAGCAGAGTAATAGAAGGTAGCAGCTTGTACTGCCTTGAGTTACTCCATATTTACCAAGCATCAAAGGGCCATGTAACGTACTCGGGAACCTCAGAAAATATGCCAAACCATGCCTTTAAGGTACAGTGATCAATATCTCATATACCAGCTAGTGCCCTAGGTAAGCCACAGGAATCCTCTTCCATTATAGCCCATGATAGGCCATGGGACCCATGTGATATGTTAGTTGCTGTCCTTATTGTATCCCAACATATTTTCTTCTGCTTGTGATAGTCAGTACCCACCACAGATGGCCCAGGCTCTGTTCTATCTAGCAGGTAATATTATTGGTATTTCCCGGGAACTCACTCATTTTGCAGCAATGGGAGCATGAGCCAGTGAACATTCATCAACCTAATACATTCAGATTGACAGACATGTGCATGTGTGTGCATGCTCTCACACACGCAGGTTCAAACATATGCGTGTGTGTGCTCACACACACACACACACACATGCATCCATTGAAGTGTTTTGAACATGTTTGGGTTTGCTTCACACTCACATAAATGCATGCATGCAGACACATAAACACACATACATATCACCACACAAACCCCCCGCACACACAGAAATCTACAAACACCCTCGCCTCAATAAGCCCCTCTAGGAGAGTAAATTCCCAACTGATGATTCCATATTAGAAGTTCACAATCTAATCCAAGCATGCCATTTTTTCCTGAGAGGCGAAGATGGTCAGGAATGCTGATATATACCCTCACCATGAATATGTCTTAGGAAATATTTGGGAAAGGCTCATGCTTGTCAATTTGAAAGCACCATTACAACCTTTTTGATTCCCCATAAACTGTACTTAATATTGCAGCTACTCCAGGTGCAAAATATAGGGCCAACCTACAGATTTTAATTCATGTCCAAGTTATCAAGATGTGCTGGACTGCAAGAAGTTTGGGTACATCTTGAACTTTCAAACGAACCAAGAACAAGTCAGTTCATAGAGGGCCAAGGGGTCAGGAATATTTCCTATCACTGCAAAGTTTAAAGTTAAGTCATTTATTTTGTGCCTTTTTAACAAGACTTAACATGTAGGAGGTGTTTTAGTGTTCTTTGATACCCCTTTTCCTTATTCAGCTAAGGTATGGTAGGGTAAAATTATTGGAACTTTCTCCACAGTGAAAACTCCAGAATATTAATCAGAGACTCTTCATACCCTGCTAATGGACATTAGCAAAGACAGCATCCATTTAGGAAAAAATCCTCACACGTTATCTCAGCTCCATTACATAACTATGTAGGCATTAGGGGACAGCCCTTAGACCATGTGCTCTCTCATGGAGACTCTCAGCACAATGTCCACATTCCCTCTAACCAGCAGAAATTAGAAGCAGAAAACAGAACCCTATCGTCTCTTGAGAGATCTCTTTCCTCCAACCCAGAGAGATCTAAATCACACTGCCCATAATTCCTTTATTCACATATGAGATGTTTGAAAGGAGTAAGCTTATGTCTTAGTTGTCGTACGTGATCTATGGAAGTAAGTGAAGGGACGAAACCCATGAGAATAACAGAGAGGTCTGCCCCAGATTCCACAAAAAGCCAAACAAATTTACAAAGGCTCACCTCACTGTTCAGGTTGCTGATCTTCTCCTGCAGCTTGTCAATATGTAGGTGAAGAGAATGGAGGAATGGTAGGCATGAGCAGCAGGAGAACACTACTACTTCAATGCAGTGTTACAGAGTTGCCCAATGTTGGTGCTAGAGGTCTAGTTCCATGCCAGATTTTGAGGGTCACCACTGACTATATATACATGCTCCATTCAGCTTCATTTTATTTACATTTATCACATCTGTGCATGTTTTGATACCTTGAAAATCTGGCATGGGTCCCACTCCTGATTATCTGTGCTGGAAATTTGTGTTGTATTCAGGGAATGCTAGGTTAGGAGATGAACCCCATTCAATCAGAACATGACTTGCTCTATTTTATCTATAGTACAACAGTTCTAACCAACGTTGGGAGCGCTACAAAATATCACAGTTAGTAGTTTACTCTAACTAGTATCAAAACAATGCAAGTCAGTCTATTAGGATAAATGATTCTTCATTCAGCTCATTAATACACATGAGCCATAATGTTAAATCCATAAGATCTTTTTATTCTTTCCACATTGGTCTCCTGCCCAGCCAATGCATTCCGTCCCTTCAAGAGGACTTTATCAGGGATACATATGTTTGTAAGTCTACCATAACCTTTAAAGTTTGTGTTAAAAAAAAGTCTACCATAACCTTCTTCCTACAAAGAACATGTATTGAGGATCACTTAACAAATTATTCGCAATTTTGTCCCCAACACTGCTCTGCATTTCAAAATGTGCCCGCTGCGTACTACAATACAACCTATCTGATTCGTCCGAGCTAGTGCAGTCTTGTGGTGCTGTTACTGCTATCCTTGGGGTTTTCTGTTTTACCTATTTCTTAAGTCTTATTAATCTGTAAAAATGTTCTTCTCTGGTAAACGCCTCTAGGGTGGTCCATGATACACACAAAGGTGCCTTGAGGAACGTTTGCAAATTGTCTAACCATTGGCAACTCCTCGGTGTAGCATCCCAACCCATGGTTCATTTGCTCACCATTCCACCTCAGTTTGAACCCAGCCATATGTAAATCAGTCTTGACCCTGCTCCTCCTTGGAACAGTCCAGCCTGAAATTCCAAGCTAGATCCTCTGTGAACCAGAACACAAACAATTCAGAACTGGTTTCAACCTAGTTATGAGCTCATCAGCCAGGCACAGGTTGGGTCCAGTGACACAGTGAGTATGAGACCAACGTCTGGGCATACCCATGCCACTTAGAGAGGTACATGAAACACACAAAAGGTGATTGGAGAAATGCATGCAATTTGTCGAACCACTGGCAATCACTCCGGGTAGAATCACAACCCATCCTTCTTTTGCTCACCCTGCCTCCTTAGCTTGATCCCAGCCATATGCAAATCAGTCTTGACCCTATTCCTCATGGGAATAGTCTACCAAGCCAGGTCCTCGCTGTACCAGAACATAGGAAATCTAGGACAGGTTGTGTCCCTGTCTGGGGACTGAGGGGGTTTTGCCTTTTTCTGGCTAATAATGCTCTTATCAATTCCTCAAGGGTAATACTCTATTATTGATGTATTTTCGTTGGCCGTTCAACCACCCCAATGACAACATCATCACCAGAAATGTTCTCTCCCACTCCACAAAGCGGCAGGTATAGCATTCAGGAACTGTGGCTCTGCGTCATTGTGGTTTTTTTTTTTTTTTTGGTGGGGGGGGGGGGTGTCAAGCACAACCCAGGCTTTTTATATTGATAATTCAGAAGAATTCCCCCTTGAACTGAGGCATATTTACTTTTCTTCTTTCTTATAAATTGTTTTTAATTTAATGCAATGTTCCTACACATAGTAATAGCTGCCCCCAACCCTTCATCATATACGTTAACTGGCATAAAGGAAGAATGCTAAATCATGGGAAGCAGCAGCGGCCCCGTCTATAAATCTGTGGCTTGCCGACTTGAAAACAATGGGCTAATCAATGGTGCAAAGGAGAGAGGTGGGGGCCTCGCCAAAAACGAGGGAGGTTTTTCAAACAGAATTAGAAACTAAAATGGATGAATGCCTCCAGCTTGAAAGAGCCATAACTGGACCCTCCCTCCCCCAAGAGGGTGACGGAGATACACTGGAACTGGAAGTTAGGAAAACATAATACAGTGAATATCACTTCCCAGGGAAATCAAACAGAGGCGAGTAACTCCAACACAATAGTAGACCATTGACACAAAAGGAGTAAGAAACGTATAGCACAGGAATATGAATGCCTTGAACCGCTGCTCTTTTTTGTCAAGGTCGGAATGGCCTATAGGCGCACCCCTTTTTTTGTGTTTTGTATGAATATTAGTATTGTATATTTTTGTGTATGATATAATTGTCTTTTGTTTTGTGATTGTTTTGTATGTATTGGATTTATTACATGTTTGTGATCTGTTTTCTAGTTTGTAATTACACATTTTCTATTGGTTTACGCTTTGTGATTATGGGGCTCCATAATTATTCATATCTATGTTTATGACCTCTATGATAATTGCAGTTTCATACGTGTCGTCCATATTTATGTCATATATTATACCAGAAAATGTAATAACCTTTATTTTAGATATTACCTTTGGTCCTTGGGATGTGTAATTTTATGGATATATTACCAATTGAAAGTCATATATAGGGAAATTGTACTTGTTGTTGGCAACGCATGACCCCCGTTTTCCATATTTATTTTATTCAGGGGCCTTCTTCTGTTTTTCTCGTCGGAATGGCCTATAGTCGGGGTCACTGGAATTATGTGATTTTCTCCTCAAAGTTAGTCCACATAATTGTGGTTTTGTCACAATCGCTATCATCTGCTGCATAATTTGCAAATTAAATTAAATAGTTTCAAGCGCAAAAGCATCAAAAGTCAATTTAAACATGGCAACACGTGTTGCCACATAGTGGGAAGTAGGGCTGGGCGTAGTTTGCGAAGTAGCGCTTCGCGAAGCTACGTAAAGTGCACTCGCACAACGCGAGCTACGCGTAGCACTACGCGAACTGCGTAGTTGCATGTTCGCACTGTGCAAGATGTCGTTTTCAATGATTGCACAGTGCGGACAAGCATCCGGCACTGTGCAATCATTGAAAACAGCATATTGCACAGTGAGAGCTGTTGTTTTCTGCCGCTCAAGGAGATTTTTCCTCGAGCGGCAGCTTTCTCAACGCGGACTGGTAGTTTCTCATCGCGAGCGGTCGCGAGCATACGGGACCACTTGCAATGAGAAACCAGACCTCCCCGCGTTGGGAATCTCACAGGGAGGTTCCTTTTCCACGCCCGCGATCGGCAACTTGATGTTGCTGATCGCGAACGAGGAAAAAGTCCCGCCAGGATGTCATTTTGCTTGCTCGCGGTGATGAATTCAACAAATCTTCTCAGGGGTCCCACTGATACTTGGTCTTTTTAAACCAACAAAGAAGAAATTGGCACAGAAGCTGAAATATAAAATATATATTTATTAACCTCAAATGAGTGAGACTACGTCACAAAGAAGCCTTAGCAACTGAATGAGGCAGTCTGAAGAGTACAGGAAACAGTGGCCTTATATATGCTTAGGGTTACATAGTCATCATAAGACCAAGGGGCAGTCCTGGCACATGTAAGCATGCAAAAATGACTAAGATGGGCATACAAGATCTGCTTGCTCAACAAAGTGGGAGGAGAGTTACTTCTCCATACAGCAGCAAAAATAGCCTGACAGTTATAATAGAGAAGCAGGTGCATTCTACTAGCTAGGGCCTTCTGGGCATGTGCGAAGGTAGAAGATGCTAAATATAGTTTGTTTCTAGGCAGATTACAAGAGCAGTCAACACTGAGGGAGGACAGAGGACATGGCGAGCACATGGCAGCACATGGCTTACTAAAATGGCTGCCAGAAATACAAAATGGCTTTCAGCTCATGCTAACAAATCTGTCCAATATTTAACAGATGCTCCTTTTAGCATGAGCTAAAGACATTCCTATGATCCAGTAGGAACATAGAAAATATTTGCACATTCATTTTCATAAATTTATCAATATCCTAATTCATTGCTAGGTGGGCATTTTCCATTCTAAACATTTCATTAAGCGGTTACAAGCAAGAATACAAAGGGAACAGAGCATTAGGTCATAATCAACATACAGACAGTAGGAGAGAGTAATGACCACTATTACAAGCAAAATTATAATTTTTTCCTAGTCCTAAGCAAAATCAAATCCTAAAATCATCTAGTAAACATTTTAAGGGCTCCTATGCATTTCAGTGACTATTCATTTTAATTTCAGAATAGCCAACAACACATATCTAATAAAAACATTTTCCAATTGACTGTTACATTTTCCTTTTATGAGGGCTAGAACATCAATCATATCTGGGACCAGGAGGACCACACAGGGCCATAGGAATTAGAAAGAAGAGCTGCAAAGGGCTGTTCCGCCTCAAAAATGGGACTAAAGGGGTACATTATTGACAAAAAGAAGAAGTCCTTGGGGAAATTGAAGCCGCTATACAACCAACCAGAGGGGAGTCTTCTCCCTGTGTCCGTTTGAGCCTCACAGGCACGCTCTTGTTGTTTCCACGGTGGAGCTGCACAACTCGCAACTCAAGAATCACAGCCCAGTTTCAAGGAAAAAAGGTCTCTTCTTCCAGGCTAGGGCAGTCACTCACCAGGCAAATGCTCTTAGCAATCCTGTCCAGTGTCTCAGGCTGTGCACCAGTTTTCTTCACTTCAATCTAACAGGCACCAGAGACACAGCACCTGTACCCTAATCTCAAGTCCTTCCCATTGCATCCAGTGTGCTCAGGTATCTCTTGACCAACAAACAAAGGAGTAAACTTCCTTTCACTTTGGGACCAGGATTCAGAGGCCTGATGCTAGGATCTCTGAAGCAACCCTTGTTTCAAAAGGGGTCACCTCAAGCAAAGCCTCCTCGCCATTCTGGTCGGTCTGTGACTCTCAGCTGGGCATGATCCACAATTTCTCCTTTCTGATTTGTGACCCCGTCTTTCGCCCAAGACAGTGGCAGGGGTACACACTTGATCACAGGGCTTCCGCCTTCATTGAGGTCCTAGTTGCCAGCAATGCCTGTGCTGGTTACCTTCACTTTGGCTTCAAGCTGGACTGTTACTGACGCTGACTCCCCAGGCTGAATCTGATGTCCGGGCCCCTCTGGCAATGGTTGTAAAGCAGCAAATATCTATTGGTGGACAGAACAAAAGGACTTTAGACAAGGCACAGAAACAGTCTATCAACACAGAGGATAGTGTTAGAATACTTCCTAGTCTTGGGATGCCCAATATATTAGCAAGGCACCCAAGAACCACTTTCATCTATCTATGAGAGAAAAAAAAACACAGCCTGGACCTATTGGAAAGTATAAAAGGAACTCTTTGGTGAACTGACGAGTAATACATCACCCAATCCCAAGCAGCCAAGGAAGTCTGTATTAATTTACTAAATTCAGAGGAAAAAGAAAAACAACACAGACATACTTAAATCCTTACATTGGTGTATTCCTGTGTACTGATCTGAAACCCTCAAAAAAGGAAATGTTCTACACTTTTGCTGATAAACT
This sequence comes from Lissotriton helveticus, assembly GCF_964261635.1. NCBI lineage: Eukaryota > Metazoa > Chordata > Amphibia > Caudata > Salamandridae > Lissotriton > Lissotriton helveticus. The sequence continues at coordinate 1,927,789,183 of NC_136057.1, forward strand.
TTACATTACTTGTACAGGACTGCAGACACTTCTAAAATGATTCTTCTTAACAAAAGTACCTATATTGTACATTTTAGGACCATGCTTTCATGTTATAGGAGCAGCAGGAAAATCTAAAACTGCTAATTTAACAGGGTTCTTATCTATAAAACAACATTTCCTTCAAAACATTTGTTTGCTAAGGATCACATGGGCATCTTCCCTGTGATCTACTTTTCATGATCCAGACTATGCAACATCAGCTCTAATAAGGACTGTCAGTTTATTTACACAGACTAGCTAATAAAAAACTAGCAATGCCCTTGCAAAACTATGTAGCATGGAATAACATACAATAATGGTGTTATCACCTAAGACTTTTAGAACAAAAACTACCCACGTCTAGCTCCCCTTAAAGGTCAAATAAGGGAACAACAATCTAGACTACTGATCCTGTCATAATTTCATCAAACAGGATGGGCAGTAACAAAACATATATTGTGTATTCATTTTAATAATTCTAACAATGTTTAAAACAGTATTACTGCATAGCCAATTAAATGTCTCATTGCTATTTCACAGACAGTTTAGACAAGCTAAATACAAATTGAGAAAAGGAGAGAGCAACATACATATTACCTAGCCTTAATTTGTAGAGGAGCTAGCCTCCTTCCCCCATTTTGACAGCAGGAAACCTGAAACAGGTTTCACTTCTGTCAACACTATCAACCCATATTTGTAGCAACTGGGCATAAACAAAGTTATAGGAGGTAGATAGCACTTTTGAGAGGACTAAAAAAAACATGAATTCCCAAACCCCAATCCTTTCTAGCAAATGTAAAAATGTAACATGAGGGCACATGAAGTCAAACAAAATTTCATTGCCTCAGCTTTTAAGCATTAGTGCTGTATATATGGCCTAGCTCACATATACAATTGTATTGTGGTATATTCATATGAGTGCATAAAACTTGCTTCGCCCACAAAGAAAATAAGCACAACTCCTTCTTTCTTTCCCTGCGCTGCCATCTTGTCTTTCAAAAAGTTTCAGATGTCAAAATGTCAAAGCAGAACTTGCTCTGGTAGTGCTGCCAGGCTTCTAAATATAGAACTGACTTTGAACTCTTCCCAGCTGTCCTATTCTGTGTTCAAGGGTGTCCATGCAGCTGTCCCAATTTACCTAGAGACATAAAGCTGGAAAGCACTTCTCCCTCTGTTTTTCAGTTTAATAACTTCTGCAGGTTTTTTATACATATTTTCAATTATAAGCAGTGTGCAATATACTTGTGTAACAATATAGTAGTCAGCTATTTGTATTATACCTAAATGTATGCATTTACTGAAGCCTAAGACAATATAAAAGCTACTCTGAATGGAAAAAAATGCTGTTGAAATAGTCAATTTTGCCCAATTTCGACTTTGATATTTGGGGCACTTAAAAATGAATATCCTATAATTTTTTGCATAATATTCATCCTCAAAATGTTCTCTACATATTCCAGAGATTGGGCATCAGTGATATCTCATGTTTAACCTTATAAAAATGAGTTTTTTACGCCTGCGCAGAGTGAAATTCCATATGCAAATATCCTCATTATGCGGTACAACACAACTTAGTTAGTTAGTTTAGTTTATGACATTTGTTAAGCGCTTGGTTGCACAGAGAACAGTGCGTCCCCGCGCTGACGACCCTACCTACATCTCTTCAGCTTAGCACACAGAGGGTGAGCACTAGGACACGGGTGAACTATGCTGAGTTTATCATGGGGAAAAGATGGGTTTTCAGCCTCTGTCTGAACCTGGTTTCAGACGGCTCCATCCTCATTTCGATGGGGAGGTTATTCCAGTCGTTGCTGGCATGGTGTCTGAAAGAACGTCCTCCCATCCTTGCTCTATGTATCCGAGGCACCACTAATAGCATGCTACCCATCGACCTCAAAGGACGTGAAGGGCGATAGACTGGAAGGTCACAGTATGAGTATTAAGCTTCATAAATATTAAAAAATGAATATAAAAGCACTCACTTTTATAATAATTTTTTCATAATTAATAAAAAAATGTTTTTAATAAAACCAATCATTTTGATAATTCCACATAGGAAAAGCAATTTTCATTCCTTGCCTATCATATTTAGACGCATTCTTTCATAAGCCTAAGCACAGAAGCCTAACTTGAAACTTGAAAAGTTTTGAGCCACTTTTTAAAAGGACAATTATTTAACATCAGAACCACGAATATGCTTATGTAAAATTCTTTAAGAGAGAAAATCCTTACGTTAAATGTTTTCCTGGTATCTAAAATAATGAACATGATTTTTGTAACTTTTTAAAACAGCAGTCTGAAATGCAGGATTTTGCCCCGTATTTAACTGACAAAATCCTGGCTGAGTCAACATTCCTGTCTCTCCATGGCCTACAATCAAAACAACAGCTGCTTGCTTAGCGGCAGTAAAAACACAGCTGAGGAAAGCTTTTTTTTTTGTGTTGAAATGGAAGCACGGTTACTGTCTATTTAAAAATGAGGCATTTCAATGCATGTTCTATAATATGTGTTTAGTTCAGCAAAATCCAATTTATTCAGATGATGTGTTTGCCTGTTAATATCTAATACAATGTATGTAAGGAAAATGCTTTATAATTGTTTATTTATTACAAAACACACAATTTCGTTTTTGAGGCCTATTTTATTCCTATTGAATGTAAATTCTAATTTTATTTTTTAAGCACTAGCAGTCTATACATGTGCATAGTTGCTTACTCTATAATTTAAATAGTAACATATAATTATTTAGCATATCATATGGTTCATTTCTGGATTTTTATTTAAATTTTATTTAATATTAATTAAATGACATTTTGCATAACAGACTGATGACAGCAAAAAAAAAACAAACACACATTGAGCTCATTCCAGACATATACAGAAGGGGCCAAACACTCACAATCACACAACACAGTGCGCTCAAGAGATATATTTTCACAAATAGCGCAATCGCTATTTACTTACAGAAGTTGCAATGTAAAACCACGAACCACACAGACATCCAAACACATGATTAACCCACAGATCAACACTTAGGACAGAAACAAAGGACATCCCACAGAATGTACTTAAACCAAACCATTTGTAAATACTAGTTGTAAGTCATATTTACAAGAAGAGCTTCTCAATAGTATTCCAAAAGACTGCAAAAAAACCGCCCAACAAACTGTTTTATTTCCAAGAAGCCAAAATACACTCAATTTATTAGCTTTGGCTGGCAGAACAGCAAAAATTGTTCTGCATATCTCCATTCATAAAATTGCGCAGAAAAATGATCCATATTTGAATTCCCTGGGGATACAGAATCACCAAGGAAGAAATATGTTTTTATACCTAAACCTATCTAGCTATTCCCTCAAGGGAGCCGGCTAATTTAATTCACATCTCACTATGGTATCTCCAAAAAGCAACACATTATTTGATGTGTGCTTGAAATAGGCATGCCAAAAATATTGCAGAATATGCATATATTATAATCAAAGTAGTGCTTAAGGTACTCTTCGTACGTTGCGCCGTTCAAATCTTACATAAAGTAGAGAAAAGTCTCCTCATTACCTGCCTACACAAATTGCAATTCGTATATCTATCCCATACAAATCCAAAGTTGGCCAACACAAATTCCAAAATTCCAAAGCCACAGTAAGCGTTACTAAACTACCTTACCAACCCAAGGCATCAAACCAACAACAAGTGCCACAGAACGACTCTTACCAAACAAATGGTTGTCCAAATTGTAACTGCCAAGTTCTGAATGACCTAACGGTCTTTTTAGAATACTCACGCCAAAAAAGGTTCTCAGTCATGGGTGACATCATGTGGAGGATCAAAATCAGGAAGTTCAGAAATATACTGGGCTGCAGAAACAGAGAATCTCCAGAATCTCCATGCACAGAGTACCTCCTTAGTAGAAACCTCAGTAGATTTCTGTCTCCTGACAAGATCACTCCCTTAGATAGCCACTTCTCTGATGAGCCCCACATGGGCGCCATTTGATGAAAACAACAAACCTTCTCAGGGGTCCCACTGATACTTGGTCCTTTTAAACCAACAAAGAAGCAATTGACACAGAAGCTGAAATATAAAATACATATTTAATTACCTCAAATGAGTGAGACTACGTCACACAGAAGCATTAGCAACTGAATGAGGCAGTCTGAGGAGTGCAGAAAACAGAGGCCTTATATATGCTTAGGGTTACATAGTCATCATAAGACCAAGGGGCAGTCCTTGCACATGTAAGCATGCAAAAATGACTAAGATGGGCATACAAGATCTGCTTGCTCAACAAAGTGGGAGGAGAGTTACTTCTCCATACAGCAGCAAAAATAGCCTGACAGTTATACTAGAGAAGCAGGTGCATTCTACTAGCTAGGCCCTTCTGGCCATGTGCGAAGGTGGAAGATGCTAAATATAGTTCGTTTCTAGGCAGATTACAAGAGTAGTCAATACTGAGGAAGGACAAAGCACATGGCGAGCACGTGGCAGCACGTGCCTAACTAAAATGGCTGCCAGAAATACAAAATGGCTTTCAGCTCACGCTAACAAATCCGTCCAATATTTAACAGCGGTTGCCAACTTGACGTTGAGGACCGCGAGCAAACAAAAAATGACCACTACGCGTGTTTGCACTGTGCTACGTTCAGTTCGCGTAGTGCGAAGTTGCACAAACTTCGCAAACTACGCAAGCGTAGCGTAGTGCTTTGCCCAGGCCTAGTGGGAAGCCCTTCCCACAGGTTGACTGATGACCTTACTGTTACTTATTACTATTGTTGGGTGTTAAACTGGTACTAAAAAGGTGAAACCTGTGCCCAGAGAGAATAGTGTAAAAATGGAAAAATAATTAATGCGATCACAAAATATGCAGCTTACGCTTCACATCAGGTTTTTCTCGCTGCATAATTTAGTCAACCTTGCAGCATACTTTGGTCCACCTCAGCCACATAATTCCAGCGGCCCTGTCTAGCAGTGCAAGGAGGGCTGGTATGACAAGCCAGCCTGTAGACTATTTTTGGGTGGTTCTGGGACTGTGTTAAAATCTGGTGGGCTGTTTTTAGGTCAAAACCTGCCATACAGCGAAGTTGTTTGGTTTGCTAAAGACATCTTGTGGACATTCTGAAAGCTTCCCTTGGAATGCATTACACCCATTGCTTACCATTGACTTTATGGTCCGTAGCTCACATTTGCTTGCTTCCTATTTGCTTACTTAATGTATTTAAGGCTGTCCAGCTTGAGTTTGTCCTTTTCATGAAGCATAGTGGGTTTACAAGACCCCCTTGTATTTTTCCAGCGCTTCTTTCTGTAAACAAGCCTTTAAATCTTGTTCTTATCTTGTCTTGTCACATTTGCTGTGCATTCAGATACAGAGGGTAAATGCCAGGTTCTATCTTCTGAGAGATCTTGGTGTTTACTTTTCTTTCTCTGACTTCAAAAGTGAGAGGATCTGTGGGACAAAATAATCATGCTGGATACACGGGTTGTGCTGGAGGAAGGCTGTACGATGTTATTTATTTCTAGCACACAACAAAATTTAAATGTCTGCACCACTCCACTCTAACCTACACCACTCCACTGTATGCCACTTCAGTCTACTCTGACACAATCTACTCTATGCCACAACACTCTACGCCACCGAACTCTCTGCCACTCTGTACCACTCCATTCTACCACACTCTACTCTACGCCGCTCTACGCAACTCCACTCTGCAACACTGCACTCTATGCCACTTCACCAATGTACTCTAGTCTGTACCACTCCATTCTACACCAATCCACTCAATGCTGCTCTGATCTAGTCTACACCACTGCACTCTATTCCACTCTGCTCTAAGTCACTGCACTCTATGCCACTCTACGACCTCACCCTACCCTGCACCACTCCAATCTAACCTGCACTACTCCACTGTATGCCACTGCACTCTTCCCTGCATCACTCCACTCTGACACTTCACTCTGCTCTGAAACAATCTACTCTATGCCGTCTCACTGTACGTCACTCTGTGCCACTCCACTCTACACCACTCTACTCTACACCACTCACCTCTACACCACTGCAATCTACGGTGCACCACTCCACTCCATACCACTCCACTCTACTGTACCTCACTCTACTGCAATCTATGCCAATGTACTGTACGCCACTCCACTCTACACAACTCTACTCTGCCTTACTCCACTCTACGCCACAGCACTCTACACCACTGCCCTCTATGCTAAGTCACTCTAAGCCACTCTAACCTCTGCACCATTACTTCCTATGACACTGCACTATACTCCACTCCACTCTATGCCACTTAACCCTACTCTGAAACACTCTACTCTATGCCACTGCACTCTACTCCACTGTACTCTATGTTACCGTACTCACTTCTGCGCCACTTGACTCCACTCTATGCCACTGCACTCTACACTACTACAATCTATGCTGCACAACTCCAATCTATGCCATTCCACTCCCCACTACTCTACTCTACGCCATTGCATGCTATGCCACTCTACTCAAAACTACTACACTCTATGCTACTGCACTCTATGCCAATACACTCTATATCACTTTACTCAAAACCAATGCACTCTACGTTACAGTAATGTATGCCTATCTACTCTGCACCAATGCACTCTACACCACTATACTCTACTCTGAAACACTCTACTCCACTGCACGCTACGCCACTGCACTCTCTGGGCCCGATTCACAGAACGAACTTACGACAAAATCCTAAACTTACTACCATTTTGGTATTCACAGAAGGCACTTACTCATTTTGGTTTTCGAAGAAGGCACTTACTCATTTTGGAATTCACAGAAGGCACTTAATCATTGATGAGTAACTTACTCATTGATGAGCAACTTACTCATTGATGAGTAAGTGCCTTCTGTGAATACCAAAATGAGTAAGTGCCTTCTGTGAATACCAAAATGGTAGTACGTTTAGGATTTTGTCGTAAGTTAGTTCTGTGAATCGGGCCCTCAGCCTCTCTAATGTACACCATTGCACTCTGCGGCACTCTATTTTACTGTGCACTTATGTACTCTAGTCCATTGGTCCCCAATGCACTCCACTCAATGCGACTGTACTCTGCACCAATGCACTTTGTACCACTCTACACCACTGCAGTCTACGACACTCTTCTCTGCAACACTGCACTGTCCACACTGAACTCTTCCTCACTCTTCTCTGCACCAGTGCCCTCTATGACACTACACTGTATCCCCTGCACTCTATGCCACTGCTCTCTGTGTTACTGCACACTGCTCCACTGCACTCTGCACCACTACACTCTGTGACATTCCAGTCCTTGCCACTGCACTCTATGCCCCTGCAATCAACACTGCACCACTCTACTCTACGAAACTCTACTCTGTACCACTCCACTCTAAGCCACTCCACTCTACGCAACTGAACTCTACATAAATGTTATCAAAACCAATGCACTCTACAACAATCTACTGTGCACTACTGCACTCTATGCCACTACGCTCTACTCTACACCATTGCACTACAGTCACAACATTCTACTCTGCATCACTGTCCTCTACAGTACGTTTTTCTTTGCCACTCTTCTCTACTGTACTTTACTCTACTCTACTCTACTCTACTCTAATCTACTCTAATCTACTCTACATCACGGTAGTCTGTGCCACTGCACTCTATGCTAATACACACTCCACTCATGCACACCATAGCACTCTACTGAAACCACTGCACTATATTACACTGTATTGTGCAGCACTGCACTCTCAGCCCCTGAACTCTATGCCACTCTACTGGAACCACTGTAGTCGATGCCACTGTAGCACTCTACTCTATGCCACTCTTCTGCACCCTACACCAGTGCACTCTTCACCACCACACTCTACACCACTGCATTATACACCAGTCCACTATCCTTCATATAAATCTACTCTGCACCACCACACTCTACCCCATTGAAATATACACCACTCCACAACACTTTACTCCACTATATGCCACTCTACAACACTCTACGATGCTCTATGCAACTCTCTCCACCGCACTCCATGCCACTCTACTTCACTCAACTACTCCACTCTATGCCACTGTGCCCTATGACACGCTGTGCCACTGATCTCTACGCCACTCTACTCTGCACCACTGCACTCTATGTCACTTCTCTCTACTCTCCACTACTCTACTTCATGCCACTCTACTGCACTCTCCACCAATGCTCTCTTCTCCGCTACACTCTACTTTACTACACTATCAGTGCCATCAGCGCGTGAGTGTGGCTATGTATTGCCTTTGATATTTTAAACTGACCGAGGTCTGTGGCTACTCTTTTAAATTAAACCAGTACTCTCACCTCATTTTTACTGTTTTGGGTGCCGCCTTCTCCCCAGTCCACCGCAGCCCGTGCTGTTTGTGTGGAGGGAGCTTTGGCGAGCAAATTCCCCGTTTCCTCACTTCCAGTGGCCCGAGTTTGGTGGCCATTTGGGAGGGGTGGTCTAGGCTTTGGGCCATATCCTGGCTACATTCTATAAAAGCGGTTTCTGGCGCTGCAGCAAAGGAAAGCTGTCACTTATCAGTGCAGGCAGCGTGTGAGTGGGGCTATGTATTGCCTTTGATATTTTAAACTGCACGAGGTCTGTGGCTACTCTTTTAAATTAAAATAATACTCTCGCCTCATTTTTACTGTTTTGGGTGCTGCCTTCTCCCCGGTCCACCGCAGCCTGTGCTGTTTGTGTGGTGGTAGTCTCGGCGAGCTATTTCCCCGTTTCCTCACTTCCGGTGGCCTGTGTTTGGTGGCCATTTTGGAGGGGCGGTCTAGTCTTTGGGCCATATCCAGGCTGTATTCTATAAAAGCGGTTTCTGGTGCTGCCGCGAAGGAAAGCTGTCACTTATCAGTGCCAGCAGCGCATAAGTGGGGCTATGTATTGCCTTAGATATTTTTAACTGCATGAGGTTATTTGCAACTCTTTTAAATTAAACAAATACTCTCAACTCATTTTTACTGTTTTGGGTGCCGCCTTCTCGCCGGTCCACCGCAGCCCGTGCTATTTGTGTGGAGGGAGCCTCGGCGAGCTAATTCCCCGTTTCCTCACTTCCGGTGGCCCGAGTTTGGTGGCCATTTTGGAGGTGCAGTCTAGTCTTTGGGCCATATCCCGGCTGCATTCTATAAAAGCATTTTCTGGTGCTGCCGCAAAGGAAAGCTATAACTTATCAGTGCCAGCAGCGCGTGAGTGGGGCTATGTATTGGCTTTGATATTTTAAACTGCACAAGGTCAGTGGCTACTCTTTGAAATTAAACTAATACTTTCACCTCATTTTTACTGTTTTGGGTGCCGCCTTCTCCCTGGTCCACCACAGCTTGTGGCAGGGTATGCTCAGACGTGAGTCCCTTGCTCACTTTGCCACTGGATTCAAGCAAGCCTGGCTGAAGACGGCTAAAATGCCAGAAACTGGTCCTAGGAAGCTTGTTTCCGGTCCAGGGAAGGCATGGCTTGGCAGTTCGGGATGGACTGTTCCCATGAGGCACAGGGTCAGACTGATTTGAATATGGCCATGTCTGAACTGGGGTGGCAGAGTGGGCTAAAGAACGGTGATGGATAAAACCCAGATCTGTTGACTGGGTGTGAGTGTTTGATTGGTTCAGATGCTCCGTCCATCACCACCTCCTTCTGTACCGCTTTGTTCGCCATATGTTGGCAGGGTATGCTCAGACGTAAGTTCCTTGCTCACTTTGCCACTGGATTCAAGCAAGCCTGGCTGAAGACGGCTGAAATGCCAGAAACCGGTCCTCGGAAGCTTGTTTCTGGTCCAGGGAAGGCATGGCTTGGCAGTTCGGGCTGGACTGTTCCCATGAGGCACAGGGTCAGACTGATTTGCATATGGCCATGTCTGAACTGGGGCGGCAGAACGGGCTAAAGAACGGTGATGAATTAAACCCAGATCTGTTGACTGAGTGTGAGTGTTTGATTGGTTAAGATGCTCCGTCCATCACCACCTCCTTCTGTACCGCTTTGTTCGCCATAAGTTGGCAGGGTATGCTCAGACGTGAGTCCCTTGCTCACTTTGCCACTGGATTCAAGCAAGCCTGGCTGAAGACGGCTGAAATGCCAGAAACTGGTCCTAGGAAGCTTGTTTCTGGTCCAGGGAAGGCATGGCTTGGCAGTTCGGGCTGGACTGTTCCCATGAGGCACAGGGACAGACTGATTTGCATATGGCCATGTCTGAACTCGGGTGGCAGAGTGGTCTAAAGAACGGTGATGGATTAAACCCAGATCTGTTGACTGGGTGTGAGTGTTTGATTGGTTCAGATGCTCCGTCCATCACCACCTCCTTCTGTACCGCTTTGTTTGCCATAAGTTGGCAGGGTATGCTCAGACGTGAGTCCCTTGCTCACTTTGCCACTGGATTCAAGCAAGCCTGGCTGAAGACGGCTGAAATGCCAGAAACCGGTCCTAGGAAGCTTGTTTCTGGTCCAGGGAAGGCATGGCTTGGCAGTTCGGGCTGGACTGTTCCCATGAGGAACAGGGTCAGACTGATTTGCATATGGCCATGTCTGACCTGGGGTGGCAGAGTGGGCTAAAGAACGGTGATGGATTAAACCCAGATCTGTTGACTGGGTGTGAGTGATTGATTGGTTCAGATGCTCCGTCCATCAACACCTCCTTCTGTACCGGTTTGTGTGGAGGGAGCCTCAGCGAGCTAATTACCCGTTTCCTCACTTCCGGTGGCCCGAGTTTGGTGGCCATTTTGGAGGGGCGGTCTATTCTTTGGGCCATATCCCGGCTGCATTCTATAAAACTATGTATGGCGCTAACACGCCGCTGACGCGCGCAGTGGGCGCGTCAGCGGCGCGCCAAAGGCAAGCCCGTCTGCGGCCGTCCGCGCCAGTACAACGTCAGACATGCTGCCTCTCCTAAGAGGGGTACCACCACCTATACCCGGGAGGACCTGCTTGAGCTGAGGACTGCTGTAAGGGGGTGCAAGTTGGCTGATGGGCTCACTGTTGAAGGCCCTTTCTGCTGTTCAATGTGTGGCCTTCAAGCCACATATACTTTCCCCATATGTCACCGCCCGTTTAAGCCTTGGCTGCATGCGAGCATTCTCAGTCTGAACTGCCGCTCACTAGTCAGACATCATGCTGATGTTTTTGACTTGTTGGAGGAGGCTTCTCCAGATGTTCTCTTTCTTACAGAGACATGGCTCTCTGATGCCACGATAGCTGAACCCGGCCTGGCGCTCCCCACGGGCTATAGGATTCTGTCATTAAATAGAGCATCTTGAGGGGGGTGTAGCGATAATTTATAAGTTCGGTTATCCTTGCTCCTTCATTAAACAGTCCATTATTGGCTGTGAGAGCGCTTATTTCAAGGTGACCTTGAGTTCAAACTACACGATGTCTGTACTCCTTGTGTACCGACCCCCGGGGCTTCCTCAGGCTTTAGAGAGGCCCTTGTAGATACGGTTAACTCACTAGCAGTTAATTCTGCTAACTTTACGGTGCTGGGAGACTTGAATCTCCATTTAGCCAACACCGAGGACACAGATATAGCGAGTTTCGTAGCTGACCTTGCAGCGTGTCAACTGCTGCAGCTGGTCATAGGCGCTACACGTACTGCTGGTCATTTATTAGACCCAGTCTTCACCAATATATCCCATATTACCATGCATGCGCTGGCCAGGATGGGTTGGACGGACCCTTCTTTGGTCTCTATGTCCCTGTATGGAGTCACACCTGCCCAGCCCAAGGATCAGCTGACTTTGCTGAAGCGACCCTGGTATAAACTGGACTGAGATCAATTTGAAGGCTGGCCTCCTGACCACTCGGTCCGATCTGCCGGAGGACTTCAATGAGGTATACAGGCTATTTTCAGAATGGATCAGGTGACCATTAGACTACCTTATTCCCATGAAATGGTCTGGTATTGTCGAATCCAAAACAAGACCCTGGTACAACATGGACCTTGCTGACATGCGTAAGGGTTGTAAGAAGCTGGAGCGTATTTGGAGAAGGGATTTCTGCACAGTAGCTAAGGACATCTAGAGGGGAGCAATAAAAAAATACCATAAATCCATCTACCAGGCACGAGCGGCTTTCCTCTCTAATAAAATCCGCGAAAGCACCAATCCCACTAAGAGCATGTTTTCTATACTCACCAGTTTGCAATCTCAGCAAAAGGGCATTGGGTCTACTATCAAGTCTAACAAGCAGTATGAGGAGCTGGCCACCTTCTTTGTGAAAAAGGTGGAGGATATCTACAGATCCTTCCCGACCATACACAGCAATCCGCCGGCAGCATTTTGCCATCAGCAGCTGTATACTTTCCATACCTTTGCCCGGATTTCGTTGGATCAGCTGCAATTGCTGGGTAGCAGGAGTAAGTCGGGCTCTCCTGCTGACTCTCTTAAACCTGACCAATTCAAGAAGGTATTGCCAACCATCTTACCCTCTCTGATTCAGGTGATCAATAAAACTCTCAGTACTGCTACGGTGCCCAGAGTCTGGAAACAGGCTAAAGCAATTCCGCTGCTTAAAAAGCCTGCTCTTGATCCAACTAAAGCAGAAAGCTATCGGCCCATTTCTTTGCTTCCTTGGGCAGCTAAGATTACAGAGGTGTATGTGAACTCCCTCTTGTCGGATTTTCTTACCCTCAACAACATACTGGACCCCTCACAGAATGGCTTTAGGCCAGGTCACAGCACGGAGTCTGCTCTCCTGGCTGTGACAGAATATCTCTGATCGGCCATGGATGCCGTGCAAACGTCGGCGCTGATCCTGTTGGACTTAAACGCCGCGTTTGACACGGTATCGCATGACATTCTGTTGAGACGCTTGGCAGAGGTAGGAATTACAGGTCAGGCACTGGAGTGGCTTGCCTCATTCCTTCACTAGAGGTCTTTTTCAGTATCAGCCCCCCGTTTGTGTCCAGTGAACACTGTATCAAACAAGGGGTACCACAGGGTTCCTCCCTTAGACCCCTATTGTTTAATATTTATGTTCAACCTTTGGCAGTTGTGGCCTTGAGTAGGGGCTTGACCATGGTCTCACATGCTGATGACACTCAGTTAGTGGTGGAACTCTCTAATAACACCGAGCAAGTCACCCTTAAGTTTCAGGGCGATCTTGCGACAGTGGGCGAATGGATGACTGCTAACTGCCTCCAACTTAATTCCAACAAGTCGGAGGTATTGGTGGTAGGCAGGGACCATGGTCTGTGGAGTGACCTCTGGTGGCCAGCAAGTCTGGGAACGCCCCACTCCCCCAAGCAAGTGGTAAAGAACTTAGAGGTTTGGTTGGACTCATCTTTAAACTATCGAACCCAAGCCAAAAAAACACAAGGGATCTGCTTTGGACTTCTACGGGGGCTCTGGCCACTGATGGGCCTCTTTGATGCCTCTACACGTCAGGTCAGCATTCAAGCGATGGTCTTGTCTAGACTTGACTATGCCTGTTCCCTCTATTTAGAGTCCAATAAAGCAGAAGTTCAGAGGCTGCAAAGGACACACAATGCAGCAGTCAGGACACTTCTAGGCTTTCGCAAGTCCTGCTCTGTGTCCAATGGCATCAGTCGACTCCATTGGCTTCCGGTGGCCAGGTGCATTGAATTCAAGGTACTATGCGCTTCCTTTAAGGTTTTGAAATGTGCCACCCGCCTATTCTGGCCAATCTTCTCTCACTGTATGCTCCATCATGCCCCCTTCGGTCAGAGGACCAGCATTTGGAGGTGGTCCCTCGGATTCGAAGAGTCCGGGCTGGCAGCCGCTCTTTTCGTTATAGAGCTGCCACGCTATGGAACACACTTCCTGTGCAGATTTGGGGGCTTAATGACTACCTGGAATTCAGGAAGGCCATTAAGACCCTTCTTTTACCCACTAACTAGCTGGTGTTGCCCTGTGTTCTGTCAGTCTTTCTTTCAGCCCTGGGACGCCCTTTCGCTGGGTCAGCTGTTCGCGCTATATAAGACACCTTAACATAACATAACATAACATAACTATACACTAATCCACTCTCCGCCACTGTAATCTACTCTGCACCACTGTACTCAACATCACTGCATTCAAAATGAATGAATACACGAGCTGGTGATATTTCTACACATTATTGTTTGTGTGCTGTATAGTTTAATCAGTAAAACTGCATGTTTGTACAAATGTAATGGTAGTTTCAATATAAAATGTATTGCCTTTAATGGCAGTGCACTACCACATCATGCATACTCCACTCTATGCCACTCCACTCTGTGTCTCTGCACTCTCCTCTGCACCACTACACTCTATGCCAACGCAGCCCATGCTACTCTACACTACCCCACTGCACTCTTCACCCCTACACTCTATACCGCTCCAGGTTAGGCAACTCCACTCTACTCTGCACCACTCCATTATACACTGAGTAGCATTGAGTTGGGTAACAATAAACATTTGTTGTTCAGCGCCAAAATACCCCATCAGGGGTGAACTTGCGCTCCACAAATACACATGTTATGTTATGTTATGCTATGTTGCACCACTTCTCTCTACACCACTGTACTCTGCAACACTGCACTTATGCCACTCCACTCTATACCACTGCACTCTATGGAAACCCACTCTACACCACTCTAATTTACTCTACACCACTTCACTCTATGCCCCTGCACTCTGTGACACCCTGCACCACTCCACTGTACACCTTGCCCCTGCCCCCAACTCCTGCCCTCCTTGCTCAGCATGCTGGCTCTGCCCCCTCCCCACTGCCCTCCGTTCTGCATGTGCATGCTCCTGCACGCTCTCGCCTGCGGTCTATTGTGTCCTGGCCCCCATACTCACATTGTCCTACAGGATTTGTGAGCTTGAAGTAATTCAACACACTGCACATGTGGACAATTGTCTTTTCACCTTAATGGGATTACCTACTTCAATACTTCACTCTGACCACACATTTAAGTCAAGATGTTGACAGGTTTAAGTTTGCCACAGCATAGCCCAATGGACTACACTCTGCACTTTAGTAGGCTACACTACATATATTTCTGAGATGGACACAGTAGCATACAACATAACATAACATAACATGCTTATTTGTAAAGCACATGTTGACCCTAAGGGTAACATTAGAGCCATTATTACAAGACCTCACGGGGCATATTTACAAGGGTTTTATCTCCGCTTTTTTGGCTTAAAAAGCCCAAAAAGCGGAGGTAAAACTATCACCCTATTTACAAGAGGGTGCTAACATTCATAATCATATGTTAGCACCCTTTTTCCCAACGCCTCCCAAAGTGGGCGTTACTGAGGGTACCCCAGATGGACAACCTTGCAAATATCGCTGATGTTCACATTGCGATATTTACAAGGCAGCCCCAGCATTTTAGCAGACATTAGTTTTTGGAGA
Organism: Lissotriton helveticus; assembly: GCF_964261635.1. Lineage (NCBI taxonomy): Eukaryota > Metazoa > Chordata > Amphibia > Caudata > Salamandridae > Lissotriton > Lissotriton helveticus. Next base: position 1,927,804,543 of record NC_136057.1, read on the forward strand.
AGACAGTTGTTTTCTCCAAAAACTGGCCTCTGCTAAAATGCAGACTTACCTATCCCTAACATTGGGGTGGACTATGCTGTACGACCCTGTGGGTCGTATCAGCAAGGTTATCTCCGTTTTGCAGGGAACATCAATGGAAAACCAGCGATGTTCCCTGAAAAACCGAGATAACCTCGCTATCTCTGGAATTTTTATTGCCCTGGAGAAACGCGTTGTTAATAACGCGCTACCAGGGCAATAAATTCCAGAGATAGCCTGCGATAATAAAATTATCGGTAAGCCCGGACAGCGATAATTATCTCTGGCTGTTGATAATATGCCCCTAAGTGAGGTACCCCTACATTCTATATTATTTAAAAATCTCCAATGCATTCAAATCTTCAGTTAAGTTTTGTAAATAAACATACACACTTCACTACTTAGAATCTGTCTACTGCACTGTATTACCACTATTTAATCGAAGCGCATGTCTAGATATCCACTAGTGGATAATCTACTGTGAACACAAGGTTTGGCCATTCTCACAGATTCTTTTTGATCAGGCTTTGGCTTTAGGCCTCAATCTACTTTCAAACATACCTCTGCAACCAACATTAGGTGCACTCAGCGTTTATCTTAACAGGGAGCAATCTATACTTGCACCCAAAGCTTTAGTGATTTATAAGCGGTGCTCAACATTCAGAATCATGCACGCTTCCAGGATTATGCTATTTCCATACTATGGACGCACACATGTACACTCAACTTTTTTAGATATATGACTGTGGTGTTACCCATGATGTCATCAGTGATCTAACTTGAGGTGATGTCATCTATGATATCATTTTACATATCATGAGTGATGTAATATGTGAGGTCATGAGCAGTGTGTAGAGGAGGTGCAAGTTATAGTTAGCTCAGTTAAATAACTGGTACATTTCAGTGTTTTATTTTGGTTTCAAACAATATCTTTTATACTATTACAAGGCCTAACTATAACATCACTTTAACCTTTGGTTTTTATCAGTTAATTTCTAGTTTTTTTTTAATGTGAGCTAAAATCTTAATATCTTGTTTAACTATAACTATAATTTCACTTTAATCTTTAATTAAATCTACATATATTTATATTCACTGAAAAAAGCAAAGGTTTACATGATCTTAGAGTTAAATTACATTTAACCACTAAAAGTTGCCAGTTATAGTCAACTGAAGTACCTAGTTTAAACCATTACATTTTACCTAACTATAACATCCCTTTAACCTTTGTTTTTTGCTCTGAATTTCTGATGTTTTTCAATGTGAAGTAAGAGATTATTGTCAGACCTAACTTTAACTGTTCTTTTTTTAGTGAATTGCTGTGTTTTTTTAACGTAATGTAACAATGTAAAGAGATGTTGTTTTACGCTAATGGCTTTGACAAAAAGTCAGAACACCAAAATATTAAAAAAAGATGGCTTATTGGTCTTAAAAGAGGGTAAGCACATCAACTTAAGCAGACCTATTGGCTCTGTCAAAAAGTAATCACAATATTTTTCAATAGCCATAGTCTCAGGACAAGCGGGGGGCGGGGATCAGGGGCAGTGGCAGGAGGCTGACCACACAGGGCAGACTGCCGTGGGTTGACCACCGGCAGAAGGTGGGCCTGTGCTATCCCCTAGTTGCAATTTGCAGAAGAGCGGAGCAGTGGAGGTGTTGACTGAACATGTTCAAAAAGCCCTAGAAATTCACTGAAAAAACAAAGGCTATATAGACGTTATAGACAGATATAGTTATATGATTCTCCCTAGCATTACAAAATACCAGAAATTCATTGAAACAGCCAAAGGTTAAATTGACATTATAGTTAAGTATGGTAAAATGATCTTAGCGTACATTTTTTTTAAAAAAACTATAAATTCACAAAAGAAAAGGTTACAGTTATGTTATAGTTATGTGTTGAAATGAGTTAAATACTAATGCTTATCAAATCAAAAAATACTGAAATTCAGCAGTTATAGTTCAGTGAACTAACTAAAACTTGCACCTCTACCATACACTGCTTATGACCTCACATTTTATATCAGTCATTACATGTTAAATGACATCATTGATGATAACACTGATGACATTTGACAAAACATTATTTATTGATCAATGATTGATCAATTGATCAATACCCTTGACCAATCTATTTTCACTCTCTACACTACTCTCTACAATAACTTGCAGGTTGTTAATTGAAGTACGGTTGTGCTGAACACCACTCAACTGAATAAAAACCTGCATGTTGGGCAAAGTGTCAATACTGGAATAGGTAGTAGTGGTTTAAAGAACCGCACATCTAAAATCTTACAGTATAGGGAATATGTACAAAAACGTATGAACCATATATGGATGATGTTTTAATGGTACAATAGCACCTTACTACTATAGGTGCCTTAAAACATGTTGATATAGAATACCTCCATGTAAACATGAGAAAGAATTTAGTACCCAAGGACTCAAAAAGAAGTCCAATAGAATAATTTTATTTATCAAACTTTTGATTATCTCAGTTAATGTTGATTTAAATGAGAGACAAAAGCCAAACATTTGCCGACCAGCAGCATGTATTCAACAAAGAGACAGCCAACAATTGTTTCGTCACAATGAGGTGACTTTGACAGGGCTAAGTTGCCAGTTGAATGGTCAGTCATTACACGTTAATTGTCGCAGAAGAATTGTTAAGCGAAAACGGATTCAAATAAAGTTCCATTCAATAGTTGGAAAGTCTGCATTAGCCGGTCTAAAGTTCACTTTAGGAAAATGTGATTTAAAAGTAGGTCATATTAAACCTGTGCAAACAAATGATCTACGCATAAGTATAAATTCCTGGTCATCCTAAACTGTGGAAACCTTGATAAGTTTCCCAGCCATTCTCCCTTCGGTGTGTGTGCTCTTGGCGTTCCGGAAATATCAGGCAGTCGTACTCAGGAAGGTAACGTATTTACATTCTAAAGTGTAGAAACCAATAAGGGGCAAACATTTGTAAGGTTCTCCCTGTGAAATGTACGCGCCATATTTGTATGGCTGCATATTTGTCAAACACACCATTGTGTATCTCTCAAAGTCAGAAATATCAGACCAACCCAAACCATTATCAGTTGGGACATGGATGTATTTTACACAGTCTGTGTAAAACAATTATTTTAGTTTAAAAAGAAAAAATATAACGGGAAAGGAGAAGAGAAAGGAAAGAGCAAAGTTTAAAATGGATGAACAATCAAAAAAGTGCCCAACTTCTGGGGCCACACCTTCCGCCTCATCTTTAAATGGCAAGACCAACTCCAGCAAATTAGCTCCCTTACTGAAGCAGCTGATCTTCTACAAATCGACTTGCAGGAGAGTTCCCAGTAGGGTACTCGCTTCGAACTCAGGGGGCGCAACACTAGAGAACGTTGGAATAAAGTTTTCGAGGCCAGCAAGAGAACAGGTTACTATAGCGACAGAATGAAAGGTGCTCATGGACAAGCTATCTGAAGATACAAACAGTACCGACCCTGCATGAGGCGCTTAAGCAAGCAGGGTAAATGGGCGGGGTTGGGGCTGAGGCGGAGCGGAGGACTTGAAGAGATTTTACATTGTCCCCCAGTTTTGGATCTTTCTGTTGGGTAGGAATGGCAACTTGGACACTGCTCTCAACCCAGAGACTTTGGTTTGTTATGGGGTTAGTTTCAGAGTTTAGTTCCAGGTGCGTGCTAGTTGTATAATTTCAATGCCTCCAAGTTCATCTGATCACAGATGCTGGAGGGAAGGATAGGAAGTGGGGAGGCTTAGCAGATGGGGCTCAGATTTTTTTGGGATGGACTAATATACAACGCTAGAGCTGCAAGCCCCACGGTCGTTACATTAAATGTTAAAGGATTAAATAACCCCCCAAAGAAGAGGGCGGTCCTTTCTCATTTGGAAAATACCAAAGCAGATGTATGCCTCCTACATGAACAATATCTATTGCGGAGGGACTGGCATAGGCTTAAAATTAGAGCCTTTCCTCAACAGTTTTTTTCCTCTCTGAAGAAGAAAGCCTCAGGGGTGGCCATATTATTTTCTAGGTCCTTTCAAGGGAAGGTAGGAACAAAGATAGTGGAAGTTTAGGGTAGTCTTCGTGGATACCACATTCATATAGGCACTGATACCTTTCTTATCAGGTCAACATACGCTCCTAAAGAAGGACAGGAACGCTTCCTAATAGAGGCTGTGAAGGAGATTCTGGAAGCTCAACGTAATTAGAGTCTGATTGGGGGGATCTGACCGTAGTATTTGATAACGCTGTAGATCGTTCAGCGCAGAGACAGGGAGTGATGCGGTCAATTAGTAAGGGGGGACAGTGGCTGAGAGATGTGGGTATTCGAGAACTGTGACAAGAGTTTCACCCCATGTCGAGAGACTATACATTTTACTCTCACGCACACAAAACCTATGCGAGGCTCAATCACTTCTTAGGCACCAGAAAGATGCAGCAAGCGTTGTGGGCAATAGACATAGAGCCTAGATCGTTACCAGTCACTCAGCGGTGCAGGTGGATTTGGTCCTCCCTCCCATATGGAAATCCCCTGGGGTTTGGCGATTGAGAGAGTCCATGTTTTGTCGACCGGAGATAATTCAGCAAGTCGGGAAGGCAATCGCAGAATACTTGGAGTTTAATGACCACCCCAAAATGACCCCTCCTATCATATAGGATGCTCTGAAGGCAGTTATCAGAGGGGTCCTCATAGGCATATCAGTGGAAAATGACAGGGTTAGAAAGGAGAAGTGCGACGAATTGCAGTCCAGAGTTAGGGAACTGGAGCGCATACACCATCGCACTGCAGTACCTCATGTATGGAGACAATTAGAAGTAAGAAGAAAGCTACTAGATGGTCTGGACTTGGATTAAGCAGAATACTCCCTTTTGCTGCTTAAGCACCCTTATTATTTGGACGGGAACAAATGTGGGAGGCTCCTAGCTTCGAAACTAAAGGGACAAAGGCATGCCAATACAGTTGAAGAGCTAAGAACGGAAGAGGGGGGACAATAACTAAAGACCAGGAAATTGCAGACAGGTTCAGTAACTTCTATAAAGATTTATGTACGGCCCAAGACATTCCTTCCCAGTTAATAGACTCCTATCTGGAAACTGTTACCACTGCTAAGTTAACAGCTTCTCAAATGACCTCACTGGATTGTCCGATACAAATAGAAGAGGTAATAACCGCCTTCTCAAAGCTGAAACGTAATAAGTCCCCGGGCCCAGATGGGTTCTTGGGAGAGGTATTGCACAGTCATGGCTCCTCTCTTGACAAAAGTTTTTAAAGCAGTAGTAAGCGCAACCACACTTCCATCTTCAATGCTTCAGGCCTCTATCACTGTGAGACCAAAGCCGGGTAAGGACAAAACAGCTTGTGGGTCTTATAGACCCATATCACTTCTGAAAATGGACACTAAGCTACTCACTGGGATTCTAGCGGCCCGTCTAGCCCCGCGCATGCCAGGATTAATTGAACCAGACCAGTCGGGCTTTGTCCCCAAAAGGCCATGCTCAGATAACACTAAACGCCTCCTCCATTTGATTGATATGGGTCCATGCACACAGCAGGAATGAGTGTTATTAGCAATTGATGCTGAGAAGGCTTTTGACAGGGTGCACCGGCCGTATCTCACAGCCGTGCTTAAACATTTTGGGCTGGGGGCCAGATTCTGCTTGTGGGTGCTAAGTGGCTATGAACTCTCCACACCCTCGCTAAGTGTTAATGGCAGGTCATCAAACACTTTCCCAATTCGAAGAGGAACGAGGCATGGGTGTCTTCTCTCCCCATTGGTATTCGCCTTGTACATGGAACCATTTGCCCAGCATGTCCGCGATAATCCAGAAGTGAGGGGCATGAGCTTTGGCAGGGAGGACCATAGCATTATCTTGTACGCGGATGACATTATTGCCTGTTTGGACAATCTGAAGGCGACACTTCCCTATTTTTTAGCGGAAATTGAGCAGTGCGGTGAGGTATCCGGCTTCCGCATAAATATTTCCAAATCACAGGCGCTGAGCTTATCTGTTGCCACAGAGACCCAGATTGAAATATCTGAAAAAGTTTCTATTGTATGGCTGGCAGATATTACATATCTAGGAATTTGTCTGGCTCCAACTATACCGGAAACCACAAAGATTAATTATAAAACTTTAGGGAGTCGCATAAAGGCATACTTAGCCAGGTGGCATACTTACGCGCTATCATGGTTGGGACGGATTACAGCGCTGAAAATGACTGCCCTACCCAAGATACCGTACGTATTTTTAACTTTGCCACTCTTGCCACCACCTGGTGTGTTACAGGAGCTACAGAGACGTTCCACTCCTTTAGTGTGGGGAATAAAAAGCTGCGAAGTGAGGTTTGTATGAGAGACCCTATATAGGGGGGCCTGGGAATTCCATCTATAGCCACTTATTTTCAAGCAGCGCAGCTGCGATTCCTAGTCGAGTGGTCCAGACCGGAATCAGAGAAGAAGCAACTGTTTATGGATAGGGCACTGGCGGGTTTATCTTTGTGGAAGGTCCCCTTTTTGGATAAATCTAGTTGTGCGTCTAGCCTATATCTGTCGGCCATTACAGCTCCCACTCTCAGGGTCAGGGACTTGATGGGGATAAAGAGGGGACTCATGACACAGCCATCTCCCCTGACCCCTATTGTAGCGAACTTAGCTTTTACACCCGGAAAGCAGCAATGGGAATTTGTGGCCTGGGAGAGGGAGGGGTGCAGATCAATAGGCCACCCATTACGTTTAGCTCCCTGAGAACAGAAGGGATATTACCAGAAGAAGAAAGATTTCGATATACCCAAGTTTGACATTGGGTTTTGAGTCGGGGGACTAGAGAAGCAGTGCAACAACACCATACTGCTTATGAGAAGTGGCTTCTTAGTAGAATCTCCGATAAACGATTAGTGTCGGACCTATACAAAATGTTAATAGGCTATGGGTCGGGAAGCAAATCTGTGTCTCAACAGAGATGGGAGAGGGAACTGGCTAGAGAGTTAACTTGGAAGGAGTGGGGAGGCATCTACCATAGGGCTAGGCGTTTAACCCCTAATTCCACAGGCACTGTAACAGCTGTGAAAATAGGCACTTATTGGTACTTAACCTCAGCTCGCCTACACCAAATAGATCACGCACCAGAGGGTAAATGCTGGAGATGCCTCACAGAGATGGCACACTTACACATATACTGTGGAATTGCTCGAAGTTGACACAATTCTGGGAACATGTCCTTACGGAAATTGATGTGCACTTCATCACCCAGTTGTCTAGATTCCCTTCATGCATGGTTTTGGGGCTCCCGAACCCACTTACTTACCTGCTTAGGCCTGACGAGGCAGACGAATCACATTAGCACTTCGTGCAGCATATCAAGCAATTTTAGCATATTGGGGGACTGACAGAATACCGCATAGGCTGGATTGGCTATATAGGATTTGGGGCCTACTGGGTATGGAGCGCCTTTCCTTGGCAGGGATCTCAGGAGACGATACATTTTGGGATATATGGAGCCCGTTCTTTGACCTTCTCTCACTGGCATTCACCAACCTCACATGCCCCTGATACCTTAGAGTACTCTGGTTGACCCGAGCCCCACAGCCAGCAGGTGCATCAGTTGATGTAGACGATATTTAGGCCTTTTTTAATCTGGAACAAGCAGGCACGGGGGTGGAAAGAGGGAGGTGGGAGTTGGGTTGTGGTGATGGGGTTTAGTTTCTTTGTATTAGTTAATTTTGGCTATGTTGAAAATGTTGCAATACAACTGACAAGGGGAATGTTGGCGCCAAGTCAGACGCTATATTGATGTGTTTTGGCAGCAGCAATAAAATAATTTAAAACATAAAATAGATAAACACTCAGGACTTTAGTTGGAAAAGTGGTATTCCAAATATATATTAGTGAGATATTCGGTTCTGCACAAAGTGAGTGGAGTCCCATTATTGTGATACATTTTGTAATAAGAGTTAATACACTTATTGGAATTAATTGAAGCATAAGTGTGAGCATGCAAAACCTCAGCATCCCAATATCGTTAATAATTACAGGCTTCTTCTGCAAAGATCCACCTTAAATTATAATTAGCTCTCTCAAGAAATTTCACATTTGGATGAACATCCATCACAACCATCATAAACCACAACTCTGCTCCTAGTTTATTCACATTGTATTCCACGACTTGCCAGGATCACTAATATGGTCCACACAAGACTGAGCCCAACTGTCAGCCTCCTTTCCCCCTGTTTGCAAACTCTGCAGAGATCCACTCAAGACGAAACTTGATCATCCATCCCTGGCCACCACTACTCAGACTTGAGGTGCTTCTTGATCACCATCTGCCTCAAATGTATTTCATGAATCAGACCTATGAATTTGGAATATAAACCAAAAGGTTGCACAAATCACTGATCCCTCATTAATAAATCCTTTCCACATATCATAATTTCATCCGAAATCAATACAAACTGCCCAACGTAGGTTGAAACAATACTCTCTCTCCTAATATCAAGAAGGAGAAGTCACTTTACCTCTTTTAATGGAGATTCTGAGTTAATGTCTTGTCTCCACTCCTAAACTGAATGATACCTGCATTCCATGCTACCAAATCCTGAACCGAAGCCACTGCTCCATCACCCTCCTTAGCAATTACAGCTGGGACATTCACCATACGCCAGTCAACAGACAGATGAGACAAACAATCCTGCAAACTTTTCCAACCCTGAATATGTTCTAGAGTATAGAGATATTCTTGTAACCTGGCTGCTAATCTAACCAGCCCTGCTGAACATTTAACAGCACTTCTGAAAAGAAATATTTTATTCAAAGGCTTATGATCTGTTAATATGAGGAATTGTGTAACCCACAAAACAATACAAAAATACTCCACAACCCACAGAGCCTCCAAAGCCTCCCTTTCGATGATGGAGTAATTTCAGAGTTCTTCGGGCAAACACCACTGTTTTTTCCTTTCTTCCATGAATTTGGAAGGGAATTGTCCCTATCCCAGTGGCACTGGCATTGACAGTAAGAATAGAGAACAACCTTGTATCAAAAGGTACTAGAATTCCAGCAGATTACATTTCATTCTTAATCAACTCAAAACACTTCTGCTGCTCACTACCTCATACAAAACCCTGAGACACTGCGCCATATTAGCAAACATTTCAACATGTTTTAAATAATAATCTCTAACTCCCATGTAGGGGGTAGGTTCAGGGGGCTGTTTGGGCTGTTACACTCCCCTAATAAATGAATTTTCTGGTAAATAGTTGGGTACGGTGCTTTCAGTCGGGTTCCAGGAATTTTTACATACAGACAGACGAAAACACACACACGCTCTCTTTCTCTCTGTTTTGAAAGGCTTCACAAATATTGGTTAATTTACAAAAAATAGTTTTGTCTCACTTTCCACTGTCTCTTTAGCCCTTCTCCTGCACTCTGCTTGCCGTATAATGCATTTTAACATTATATGCCAGCGTGATTGTTGGAAAATCTGAAGCTCACCCCTCCCCCCTCAATCATCCTGACCAGGCTAGGCCCTTGGTCCCATTAAGGATTGCAACTGGTCATTGTCTGTGGGTGTGCACGCTAATTTGATGGCACGCAATAAATGTGCTTTAGGACCAAACACTTCTGCTGATAGCATATAACCTAGATACTCCACCTGCTCAACCAAGAATTTACACTTATCCTACCTAAGTTTGAACTCTGTTCTGACAGCCTATGCAAAGCCTTCCCAAGTACCATATTTTGTTGTTCAATAGTTTCTCCAAAGAATCAAATGTAATCTAGAAAATACAAGGTGTTGTGTACACCCTTGAACACTTTGGCATCATCCTCTGATAGACATTAGCCATAGAGGACAAGCCAAATGGCATACATGTGAATTGATATGTACCCTCCATGGTAATAAATGTTGCATATGGTTTTGAATCTTCATGTAACTTGATCTGATGAAAAGTATTTTTCAAATCAAGTTTTGAAAAAAAAATGTCATCCACCAATTTCTTATCCTCAGTTTGACCATGAATGGAAATACGTCACATTTTATGCTGTAGAGGTACAGCCTCCAGTTTCAGGACAATTTTGTGAACGTGCCCATTTAAGGACCCTAATTTGTCTCTAAAAACCTCCTCAGTTTCCTTGAAAATATATAAAATAGTAACATAGACCAGCCCCATTACCAGATTAGGAGCCCTTAAATGTATGATAATGTGCAAATCAAATCGTATTGATGCACCCTTCCAAGGAAAGGTGAGCCCCCTTTGGCTATACACTTTACCATTTATTTTCCTTTCTTCACATTTGATATTGGCAAGCATAAACCAGCAATATCAAAGTTTTCCCCTTCATAACCAACAGGACAAATGTATTTTGGTTATAACACCTAAGTCGGCCATTCCTCCTAAAATAACAATAAAATAAAATAATATAGCCTACATAGAACCAGTATCTACCATTGTCCAGCGACTCTACCATTTATAATTTAACAAGCTTTTGGTTGACACTTCTTTCTCTTGTCCTGCAAATCATCCCCAACACTTAAAACCTTATCTCTACGTACCTCACAGGTGTATTCATCTTGAATCAGTTCACCATCTGGAGCTAGCCCCACAGGCAAAAATGTGAAGACTTGCTGAATCTGACTTGCAGGAGCCTGCCCATTATGAGTCCAATAAGATTAAAGGCTGGCTGACAACTTGTCCCCAAAATCTGTAATGACACTCCACACTTTCTGATTGCTCTAGAAGAGAGTTTATTTGAGTCCGCAACTTGAGTGTAGTCATCCCCAGTTGGGCAGAAGTCAACTGACACAACTCAGAAGGCTACCACTAAGAGCACAGAACATAGGGCCCTGATGTACTAACATTAGGAATAACAATTTCCTAACTGTGATTTTCTCTGAATCGCACTTAGGACATTGGTATTCCTAATGTATGAAACTCTTTTGATTTTGATTAGCGATTCCTAGTGGGTTGCAAATAGAGCTACCTGATGCATATTAATGAGGTAGGTCGGAATTTCTGACCCATTAGGAATCACAGCCATCACACGGATGGTGGCCTGCTGAGGTTAGCATACCACCATGTCTCTGATTGCTTTTTAATGAAGCTATGTTTAAAAAAAATTTTTAGCCTATTTTCCTTAAAAGAAAACTGGATGTGTTTAAAAAGAAAAAAATTAAACTTGGCAAATTCATTTTTTAATAGTAGGTTGTGGGCCGTCTGACTACTGCCTGCTCTTTAAAAATATTTGTTTTCCATTCTCAAAGTGGAAGGAATCCCTTGGGTACCCCTTCCCATTTGCAAATGATACCATCTCATTTAAGGGGTCAGAAAATATGAATGTTTTGTGACCAGAATTCGGTCGCAAAACATTCATACATCCTATTCAGATTCGGTATTTGGAAGAGATACCCCAAACAGAGCCCTTCCAAATACTGAATCACAAACACAAATTGTGATTCAGTAACTTATTACCGGATCGCAATTTGGGCCAGATGTCCTAAGAAACCATTTTGTGATTCCCTAATTGCAAATCCTTGCAATCTGCAATTAGGAAATCGCAAAAAGGTGTATACGAAAGTGTGTTGAACACTTTCTGCGATTCCCAGTGGGTCGCAAATGACCTACCTCAAGAATAATAATGAGGTAGGTCACCATTTGCGACCCATTAGGAATCGTAATAATCACAGGGATGGTGGCCTGCTAAGGCCACCATGTCAGTGATTGCTTTTAAATAAAGCTATCATCATTTTGTAAAGCAGGCCTTTTGCATACATTCACAAAGGGGAAAGGGCCCCTTTGGGACCCCTTCTCCTTTGTGAATGGGTTCCCACCGATTTGAAATCGGATCTAAATTGAGAATGTTTTGTGACCGAATTTGGGTTGCAAAACATTCGTACATACCACTGCGATTTAGTATTAGGAAGGGGTGCCCTAAACACGCCCCTTCCTAATACCGAATTGAAAACCCATTTTGCAATGCGGTAATAGGTTACCGAATCATAAAATGGTTTGTGTATATCTGAAAAGGCTTTTTTGTGGTCGCCAACAGCCAGATTCTGCGTATCAAGTCGTTTGCGAACGCAAAAAAGCTTCATATATGTGGCCAGGGCTTTAAGTTTTTTGGGGGGTCCTCGAAAGGGGTCTCTTTGGGGGCTCTATTTTCGGGCCTCAAGGGTCAAAGGTAGGGTGACCAGACGTCCCAGTTTTTCTGGAGCTGGCAGAAACAAATGCCCTTGGCGTAAAGACAGCTCTCCTAAGCTACTTCAAAAAAGTTGGACTCACAAAAAGTCTGCTACATGATATCTTGTTTGCAGTATGTTCAGATGGAGCAGCAGTAATGTTTGGTAAAAAAGGAGACCTAGTAGCATTGCTGAAATCAGAATTTCCAAATCTTGTACTGACATGGCACTGTTTGGCTCTCAGACTAGAACTTGCTGTGGCAGATACAGTTGATGAGGTTGCCAGAGTCAATCACTTCAAGATTTTCATGGACTCATTGTATGCCACATACAGCATGTCACCAAAAAACCAGAGAGCGCTAAATCCGGCCACCAGCGAGCTATGTGTACAGCTTCAGAAGATAGGGAAAATGCTTAATACTAGATGGGTAGCACCCAGTTACAGATCTGTGAAAGCTGTTTGGAACTGCTTCCCTGCCTTGTGCATACATTTTGAGAGTGCTTTTAAAGACCCATCCAGACCCATAAGAGACCGGAGTAAGTATGAAGGTCTCTTGAAGAAGCTTACATCCTATTCTTTTATCAGAGATTTGGGGGTAATGTGTGATGCACTTCAAGAGCTCAAAGACTTATCACTCTCCTTATAGAGGAGGGACATTACAATTGTTAATGCCCGCAGACTTTTGGTTATTCAAGTACGTATATTTAGAGCAGTGAAGGACTCACCAGGGGAGTTTGCTTCTGCGGCTCAGAGAGCAGTTGACGAAAGCAAATTCAAGAATGTTCCATTTTTCCATGGTAGAAGTAACTCTGTTGCCCTTAATCAAAATCAGTTTTACCAAAGTCTGTCTGTAAATATCAATAAACGATATGCCCCAAATTCTGAGAAATAACTTATAGCCAGCTTCAGTGTGCTAGATGCAGGCAAATTGCCTTCTGGTGATGAATGCATTCTTTATGGTGAAACAGATATCCAGAAACTGTGTTCAGAGTTTCAGTTGCCAGCAAGAGATACTATCCAAGCTTTTAGACTTTTCAAAGATTTTGGTGGAAAGAAAACCCATGAAGCATTAAAAAAGTTAGTAGTTTGCATGGAAACCCTGCCAGCAAGTAATGTGGATTGCGAGAGAGGTTTCAGCGCAATGAACTTAATTGCTTGTCCAACAAGGGCCTCTCTTCTTGTAGAGACCATTTCTTCATGCTTATGTGTAAAACTCAATGGTCCTCCATTTGAAGCAAAGCTGTGTGTAAAGAGTTGGCTGGCAAAAGGTAGAATGTCTGCTGAAGAAAATTGTTGCGAGAAACCCCAGCAAAAAGACACAGTGAATATCTTCAAGGGTTTGGAGAAATCCTGCAATAGATTTCTACGTAATGTAAATAATTTTTACATGTTTTTTAAAGTGTTTGGTATTTTATGGCTTATACTTGATACTTAATAAATATACCTTTTTGCCTATTTTATTATCCTTTGCTGGATGCGACTTCATGATTTTCTTAAGCACACAATGCTAGTTATCTTGATTTAGACCATGGCCCTACTCGGATAGGCCAAACCCCTTTAAGAAATTTGCCATGCCCCTTTTAGAGCACCCCCAGTTTGTTTCCCACTTAAAGCCCTGTATGTGACCCTTCGTGCTTTATACAAATGGCAAAGCATTTTAGTGGTCGGAAATGACCCAATCTGCCGTTTCCCACACCAAAACTGCTTCGCACATGTGGCCCATAGAACCTTAGGACCATTCTTGCTTTTCTCGAATGACCCACTATAACAGTGACCTTGTTTAAAATACTGTGTTTAACTTGGACAAAAAGGCTTGCACTCTTCATTCTGTACAACACTGCGTATAACATGTGTTTAATAAAAGCTATTTACCTGTTATTTTCCACACTTGCTAAACATGTTTTTAAAAGCAGCGAAATCAACTTTCAACCATTCCAACATTCCAGTTCTCTTTACAGCCATGTATAAAACGTTTGAATTCGATTTTTGACAGTGCCCTGTCTGGCAAACCTTCAGCCCCCTGCCTCCTTTGGAGACGAGCGGACTCTGAGCCTTGCATCAAAGGAGCAGGGATGTCATAGAAACGAATAGTTCCACTGCCTTTTGTAATTGGAACTTGCTTCTACCTAAAATCATGTTATGAAATGCGTGTGCCTTCTGTACCAAACTCATTATAAGAGGACATGCTTTTTGGAGATGAGCCAGACTTTAAACGTTTGACTTTAGACCTTGAGACTTTTTTGCTTAGACCCCTTGAAGATTTGCTTTGACACTTTCCTAGCAGAGACATTTCCTCTGTCTGGGATCTTCGACTTGAGATAGACAGCTAGATGCATCAAGCGAAATACCGTTTGCAAAGGGGCAGATTCTCAGAATCTGCCCCTCTGCGACCGGTATTTATGCATTTGGGATGCATCATCCCAAATGCATAAATCGCTATTTGTGATTGCATTTAAGGAATCTCAAATTGAGATTCCTTAAATGCAATGCATGAATGTAAAATAGCTAGCGATTTCGCTGATAGGGGTCGCTATTTACCGTGAAATCAAACTGCATGGTAAATAGCGAAAACTGTGAAGTGCATCTTTCAAAGTTGTATGCTACACACACACATGTCCAGGTCAATTTAAGGGGTGCAACAGGGTGTCCTTTGGACACCTGTCACCCTTGAAATCGCATTCTCAAATTGCGATTAGCTAATTGCTAATCGCAAATTGAGAATTCCTCCCCATTCATTCCTATGGGCCTCTTGGCCCATAGGAATCAATGAGATGTCATTCCTTATTTGCAAATCGCACTCTGCGAGTCGCAGATAAGGAATATTTAGGAATTGCTAATATTTTAGCAAATCCTACATGCATCTGATTTTGCGAGTCCCTATATGCGAATCCTTAAACTTCGCAATTAAGGACTCGCAAAATTGACCGTTGATGCATCTAGCAGTTAGTGCTCTCCTCTAGGAGCTAATAAGTATTTCTTTGGAGACTGACCTTTTTACATTCTTTGTATTTTGATACTTGTACTCCCTTCATTTGAAATGACAAAATGAACGTAGTAACCTATGACCCGTTTGGATATCGCTTCCTGACATATCTACTGTGTTTTAATGACTTCAGTGCTGTGGTTTACAAATGTCATAGAAATCAGAAGATCCCTTACTGCAGGCATCCCATTTAATCGTTGTTTTCTGCATTCTGGTCTCTCTAGTTTGGATTTTACAAAGACTTAACTACAATTGTAATTGCAATACAAATCTACAATAGTGGCGTTTTTTTAAATATTGGTCCCTAAATTGAAATTACAACCAGCTTTCGGTATTTTACTATTTAAAATGTCACACTACTTAGATGTTCTCTTAATGATGAATTAAAAGAATAATTGTTCTCCTGAGAAGTTCTGGTACTGTGCTATCAAGAAACGTTCATCTCTGCTGAATTCTTATACTGTCAGTTTAAAAATACAGTAGCCACGATGAGGGGTTCTGTCACTGCCCCAGTACCTTTATAGCATCCAGTTGCAAAAGTAACATTACTCCCCTTTTTAGGTTACATCATTATTGATGAGTTGGTGGTAATGTCCCACTATAAATATAGCAGCCTGGATTACACACTCTGAAGCAGTCATATTAAAACATGAGATTCCTTGGGAAGAGATGAAGCCTCCCACAGAAGGTATACCAGTGCTTCCATAAACTGCAGGTGGTATACCAGTCATGCCTAGAAGTGTTTATAAAATCCCAATTAAAATGTGATATCCCTCCTAAGAAGTTCTACTTCTGCCCCATTAAACATCTTGCAGCTTTACTGTAAAGTACTAGTTCAATCTGATGCAAAGCAAACGGCATGTACATAAAAACACATTACACAGACCATAACCCTGTTCGTAAATGTTGGTATTGCCCAACCTAATGTATAAGAGCAATGCTGTGAAGTCTAAGCTTGTCCCATTGAAAGCATGGGGCCTTGATGAGTAGTATTGTAACTGTCACAATAAAGGTATGGTACTTTTCTGACTAGAGGAGGTAGTTTCTCACACTTCCCGAAAGTGTGCATAATACCTGGAAGACAAACGAAGTTCAGACCGCAGTTTGCTCTATTGCATGCCTTCATGGGGGAGACTACCAACAAGTTGTAATACTCTTTTCAAATAGACAACCTTACAAAATTTGTCACACAACACATCTTCAACCTAATCCTAATAAAGCTTTTCAGGGTTAAAAAGGCAACATGCCCATTGAGAGAGGTGCTTGTGGGAGGATATGAGCCTGTGCCTTGGAGGTATGGGGATCTTTTCACATTTACAAATCAATTTCCAAAACTGAGAGAAAATCCTGACCTTTGTTACACAGGGGTTGAATGGTTTGTGGAAATTTCAAAGGTACTTTGGGAAGTTTTGAATACTTTATTTGATATTTTCAATGCTAGTAATTTGTGGACAGCGTGTAAGGTATCAGTGCAATGGCAGAATGATGAACTGTCATGTGTTGCTCAGACGAATGCTCCTTCTCCTGTGGTCATGGATAAGTATAATCAGGTGATAAACATTGTGAAAACAACAGTTCTGCAGAAAGAAATTGATAGTTGAAAATATCATGAACTACGTAGGAATCTAAAGATTCTGTGCATGCTTACTACGAATGGCTAATGCAGTTCTTCTGACAGTATAGCAGCGACGAAAATCCAAAGAGCAGAATTCTCAGTAATTTTGTGTCTCAGTTTGTTCTTGATATATGCTTGAAATTAGCTTGCATAATCATCAGAATTTGATGTGTTGGCAGTCAAAGCCTCTGGGTGAAATTCTGCAGTATACAGTGGTATGGCAGTGATGATGTGGAAGCAAGACAGAGGAAGATCAAAGAGAAATGTATCTTGGCCCAATTGAAGTTACCACAGAAAGGATTTCAGAATGGCAAATGAAGGTAATAGTGCTTGTGTTGGTGCTGGTATGCAGGGAACTAGATATCAAGGAGGTAGTCAGATGATACAAAATGTTAATGACGCCCCACAGGGCAGGGAATGAGTAACGCCAGTTGACCTGCATTCAGGGATAGATATAGCTATGTGAAAAAATACTACATTGTGTCATTATTGTAACAAGGTGGGCCATTGAAAGTGGGAATGTAGTTTGAATCCTTATTGAATGCAAATTGATGTTCAGATGTCAAACATGAATGCGATGCTGATGCTGATGCACAATAGACACATTTAAAGACCTCAAAATGCTAATACGCCCCAACTGGGTTAATACAGCAAAAGAGTTCAGCAAACCCCTTTAACCTGTGCTGGCAATCTCAACAGTTCCATGTCTTCTATAATTACAGAGACCCAGGATCTGATCAATCACAAAGACCAAGCCTGGGAGAGGAGGCAGATTGTGTGTTTGTGCAGTTTTTCATGTAGACCAGAGTGGCCCCCACGTGATGGAGAGAAGAATGACCACCCTGTGATGTTTTTGATTGACACTTGAGCTACCGGCTCTACTGTAATAACTGTAGAGGTCCCAATTCTAGAACTCTTAGGAAACCAAGTCCAAGTCCAAGTTATGAGCATTTGTAATACGCAGCTTGTGAATCCTGTTTAAGCTAGAGTCCCTGTGAGGATAGATCTCCTTAAAGAGGGCATATCAGTTTGTAATATGTGATTCAAGTCCAGTCAATCTATTGGGCAGGGATTTACTCTGCAAGCTCAATTGTGTGATCTACTGTACACCGGATGATGTCAAAATTCAGACACACAATGAAGATGTAGACTTTAAACTGAGCACACTAAAGTCAGCCATTGGAATGTTTCTGGTTGTGACAAGCAGAACTTATCCCCAGATCTACAGGACTCCTTAACAGAGGAAGTCTGCGATGATTTTACAAACAAAGACATGGGTCTATCAAAGATGTAGAATTTGTGAAAATAACAGTGAAGCAACATACAGAGAATCCTCAAACTTCCAGTACAACTTCTCACCAGAGGCAGTGGCTGAAATTACACCCATAATTGAATCTATGCTAGAGCAGTGAATCTTAAAAGAGATACTAGGAAGTCTCTGCAAATCACCTATGACGGGTATGCAGCATCTAAACGAGGAGTGGAAAATTGTTCAGGACCTGAGAAAGGTAAATAATATGGTTGTCCCATATTGTACCATGGTACTGAATGCTGCTGTGATACTTTTCTAATTTCGCTGTCATGCTGAGTTGTACACAGTCATCGACCTGCACCAAGCATTATTTTCCATTCCTTTACTCGGGGACAGGCAGTTCCTCTTTGCATTCTGATTCCAAAATAAATTTCTGGCGTGGTGCCTAGTCCCACAGGGGTATACAGAAAGCCCCCTAAATCTTCAATCACATATTAAAAAAGAATCTGGAGTCCTTGCAGTTGCCATGTAATTTAGTTCTGTTCTAATATGTTGATGACCTTCTGATGCTGTGGGATACTTGTAAAGCGCACTGTTACTCTACCCGAGTGTCCTGGCGCTGTAGACCGCTGGGGAACCCGTCCTGGTTTTCCCTGTGAGATGGTCCCTTTCTGGGTATCTCCAGGGTGAAACCAGGCATCCCCGGCGTCTGTGGGGGGCCGTTGTAGAGATGAGGCAAGCTTAATGCCCAGAGTTACCGAGTGTGTTCCCTGGTTAGAGTAGGCACTGAGGCGAGAATTATCGAGTCCATTGACCCTGGTCCAAGACCCTGCCGCGTCGGGAATTAAACCCTGGTCCCGGGCCGTTCTCTGCTTACAGGTCTGCCGCCTCTAACCAGTGAGCCACACCTCTCCACTGTTGTACACATCCCTAGATGCATACAGACAAGACACCATTGCTATGTTGAAACATTTAGCTGAGAATTTACACGAAGTGTCTCCCCCACCAAATTGCAGTATTGCCAGAAGGAAGTTCTCTATCTGGGGCATCATATTCAGAAAGAAGCTAGGAAGGTTTCTGCCATTCTGAGAATCTCTATCAATCTGAGATTGAACCCTCCCAGAATGCATATAGAAGTCAGAATGCTTTTGGGAATGGTGGGCTACTGTCGTCAATGGATTGCCAACTTTTTCCTCATGGCAAAGGCTCTACACACAAAGATGTGTCTGATCCTCTACCCTGGGACAACGCATACATGAGTGCTTTCCTTGAGCTGAGAGAAAGTCTCTGCCGGTCCCCAGCTCTAGAAATGCCAGACTATGGAAGGGTGCATAGAGCCGCGGCCTGTGCAGGTAAGAGAGATGGGGCTGGGTGAGGGGGTATTTCGATGGACGATCACGAGGAAAAATTAATTATTTATTTAATTTTCCCTTGTCATCGTTCTTTAAAACCCCCCTCACTCAGCCCCACCGCTCTTACCTGCAAGGGCCGCAGCTGGGGTGCATCCTGTCTGTGTTTACATAGACCCACCAAAATTCTAAATGTATTGTTGCTTATTTTTCCAGAATTTTTTGTTACGGTTATGGTTCCCGATTCTATTGAGATATCGCTCTCATATATTAGAACACAACACATGACAAACAGCAGGTTTACAAACTATGAGCAGGTGATACTTGCCACAGAGAATCCTATTCTACGGAACTGTAACTGTCTCAAACTTGCCACACTGACACCTTTGCCTGTTCCTGATTAAAATGATGATGAGGTAGATTATGACTGCCTTGATGTTACAGAAGTGTGTACCAGACCAGGACCTGACTTTCGAGACGTCCTTCTGGAAGATCCCTTTGCATGTTGTTTGTGTATAGCTCTTGTTTAAAAGATGGATGAGAAGTTTTGAAAGTGGCCTATGCTGTCTGCACTTTGGGATGTGTAGTGGAAGCCTCCTATTTGTGCAATTTAACCTCCGCACAGGTGACTGAACTGAACTGAGCCTATTGTGTGTAACAATTTGAGAGTCACCATCTACACTGATGGCCAATACAGGTTAGCAGTGGTCCAGGATTTTTCACAGTTATGGTCCCAGAGGGGATTCATGACCTTCACTGTGCCCTCTATTCGAAACTTGAGTATTGGGCCTTTTCAAGGCTTTACAGTTATCCACTGAATTAGTGGCGCTAAGCTGTGCAGCACATAAGAGTGAATGTGATTTGTGACTGCTGGCAACCACTATGCAGATGTGATGGTCAGAAACAGTGCTCTTGCAGAGGGAATAATGACCATTCAAATGATTCTTAAAATGATGTTGCCAAAAGCTTTTTGTGTACTTAGGCTGATGCTTGGGAAGAGATCAAGAGTTTTCAGGAGGGAGTTCCAGAAAGTGAACAGCAGGGGTAGGTCATAATGTGGGGTGGGAAGAATCAGGAGGAGATTTGGGTGTCAATAGATGGGATACCTGTTTTGCTAGATACTGTTGTCTGCAATAGCCATGCATATATATAGGGAGAGATGTAATGGTACACCTGTTTAAGACAGTCTGGATCAATCTTCGTTTCTGTGTCGTTAATTAGGATAAATGTATGAGGATGTAAAGTAAATAGAGTGGAGTCGAAGAAGGGATTTGTGGATCATATCAGCTTTCATTTGGGGTTTGCCTCCGAAGCTTAATTCAGAAGAATGTAATATTCTAGGAGGATAAAAGCATTGACGACATTTTTAAATATGCCAAATAATGTAGTGACTGTTTTGACACAAAGCAGAAAAAGGTCAAAGTTGATGATTGCACAGCCGAAGCAAATTCAGAAATATAATAGAAATCAGGTAATAATTTCTGATTCAGATTTTGTGCTTGCTAAATATTTTAGTATGAATAGGGCACAGGGAATGCAAGGAGTGGTAATGAAAAATGAGTTGGTGCAGACTCAGGGCTGAGGCAGAGAAAATGTGAATAATTCTGGAGGGAATTTAAATATTAGTTTGCAAAAGAAGAGCGCTGCTTGTCACATCTGTGTTAAAGTCAGGTACTGGAAACACAAGTGTATATAGAACCCAAGATCAAATCCAGAATTATTTTTTTCCCCAGATGCAATGAAGCGCCAGTCAGATGCAGACATAGTTTGCTGACCCAGACTTACTCAGGGCAGCAGGTTCCGATGCAGAATAGGCAAAATCAAGGGCAATTCCGTACGACTATGCCTGTACCTCCAGCGTTGCAGCAAAAAATGGAGCCACTGTATCATTTTTTATTGATACTGGTGCTACCCGCTCTACAGTTCAATCTGTGGCGTTCTCAAACCTGCTAGCAATAAGCAGATGACTAATTGAGTCACATCAGATGTCTCAGTGAAAACAGTCCCCAACATATACATACATCTTGGATCCCTATCTTGCCCATTGCTGCCCAGAGGAAGTGCCAGGAGACCCTATTAAACGCTTTTTCCGCGTCGAGCAAGACCAGCGCCATAGGGTCCCCTGTCACCTCCATCCCATCAAACAAAGTAATTACCAGGTGGATATGATTAATAGTCGATCTGGAATAAAGCCATGCTGGCTCAGTGAGACGACTTAGTGCATTAAAGTGGCAATTCTGTTTGCCAAGATTTTTGCGTATATTTTCGAATCGGAGTTAATCAAGGTAATAGGACGGTATGAGCCAAGCCAAAGGGGTTTTTTGTTTTTTGGGAAAAATAATTATTTTTGCCCGGGACCAGGACTACGGTGGCAGACCCCCTTTAAATATATGTATGATTAGGCCCACCAGAATTTTTTTAATTTGATTTAAGAATACAGTAAAAAATTCTGAGGGGATGCAGTCCAGCCCGGTGGCTTTCCCTCTAGGTATGTTTTTAATTACCCCTAAAATGTCATCCTCTGAGGGTAGTTCTTATAGGCTGTTTGCATCTTCTATATCTAATCTAATAGGTCGGGAATTTTCAAGGTAGTTCTCAATTTCTGACTGGTTAGCCTCTTCTCCTCCCAAGTATACATTTTGATAAAACTGCCCAAATGCTTCCCTTATAAGTTTGGGGTCTTCTAGTCGGGATCCAGTGGATCCTTGATTTCACGAATTACATTTGATGTAGCCTGTTGTCTCATCCGAACTGCTAACTGATGCCCTATGTGTTCGTTAACTTCATATATTCTTTCTTTTTGAACTAGAGCTTTTTTGACAGCTTTGTCAGTAAACACATTCCAGATTTCCGCTTTTGCAATCGCCACCAGATTTTGTAATTTTGCCACCTCATCTCGGTTACTTTGGGGGCTACTGGTTGTGCCCTCTATTAGGGCCTCCTCGGCTTTCTTCACATTATCTACCAATCACTGCATAGCTACCCGGTTCTGTTTGTTAGTTTTAAGTGTATACTGAATAGTCTCTCCCCGAACTCGGTTTTTAGCAATAGTTTTCGTCTGTCAGCAAGGTTTTCTCGAAGGTCTATGCATTAGGTACATTAAGTCCAGAGTCTAGCTCCAATGCACAAATAAGGGGGTTATGATCTGACAAGATCCTAGGGAGTTTCATTATCCAGCATTTGGCTTTAATGGAGTTGGACACAAAGAAATAGTCTAGCCTAGCATAAGTGAGATGTGGATTGGAGAAATATGTGAACCCCAGGTCCCCAGGGTTTGCTGTGTGCCAGCCGTCCTCAAGGCCATGAGACAAGCACAGGTGTTTTAATGCTCTGAATACCTTAGGTTTACGCACTGTGTAGAGCCACTCCTCCTTCACAGACCAGTTGTGGAGTAGATTGATATTTAGATCCACGCAAATCACCAGCGGCAAAGGCCAGTGTGCTAATTCATTTGAGATCTCCTCAATAGTAGAGGCCTCATCAACATTACTACTATAAATGGTGCAGAGGGTCAATGTCTGACTTCCATTAAATAAACATTCTGTTATTGCCCAGCGGCCAAATTTGTCAATTTTTGAGCGATTAAACATCAACCCCTTACCCTTTGCTAAAATAGCAACCCCCTTCACCCGCGCGCCCTATGAAGTGGCAGAGATTAACCGATACCCTAGCGAGTTCAACAAATGCTTCTGTGACCCTTCTACATGAGTTTCCTGTAGGCACACCATATTTGTGCCCCAATTTTGCAGTGCAACCATCACCGTTTGTCTTTTTTTACGTCGTTCAGACCACAAATATTCATTGATAGAATTCTCAATAAACCCATCACATTACTTTAAGATATCCCATAACCGTGTGCAGCCACGCTTTTCGCTCGTCCCACATTGCATTTTCTTTTTCTGAGGTTTTTTGTGTCTGGTTTTGCCCCCTTTTATATCCTGTCTGCCTAGACACCCTCGTCTGCCTCCCCCCCACCCCACCATCCCCCTACCCCCCACCACCTCTGGAGGTTACCTGGCCAAGCCAGGGGTGTGACATCCGACGTGCAGAGCCCCGCGTGCCCGCTGGGCCCCCCACTGTCTTAAGTGTTTCACCCTAAAGCCACCAAAACCATCATATCAAAGCCATAATTGAAAATCAAACAAAGAGAACAGGACCCACAATATACCCAACCTAGCCCCTGTTTCACCATCTACATTTAATCTTTGTTTGTTAAGGTACTAATTCACCTTTTGACTAAACTAACGAATCAGCTAAACTCGGGAGCCATGACCCACTCCCACCCTGTTTCAAGCACTAATGCAAGCCTCAAACAATTAATATTTACCCCCCGAAAGTTCCTCCAAGTACTTCTGTGCCTGTATTTCAGAGACAAAACTGCGGACAACCCCTTAAAAGCAATTTTTAGTCTTGCCGGGTTCTGCAGATACACTACGGCTCAAATGTTTTGGAAAGGTTCAAAAAGCTGGCGGAGCCTCCACCTGCATTCTACCCTCTCTACAGTTCAACCTGTGGCGTTCTCAAACCTGCTAGCAATAAGCAGATGACTAATTGAGTCACATCAGATGTCTCAGTTAAAATAGAGTCTATGGAGAACAGTCCCCAATATATATTGTGCGATTTGAGTCCTCTTAGTCTTCATGGCAGAGACTTGCTTTGGCAGATATATTGTGTGATTGATTACACGCCAGATGGTGTTGCAGTTGAAACTCAGGATGAAGATTCAGTTTAAAAAAAAAATAAAAAAAATCACAAGTTTACTTCTTCCCCGTCCTTACAAAAGATGACCTGCTTCTTGATTCATGAGATTCAGTGAAAGAAGAAGAATGGAGTTTCAGAGGGAAAGAAATAGGATTAATAAAAAGTATAGAACCAGTCCAAATGCAAGTCAAACTAAACACTGTTTATCCAATAATTCAACCATAAAACTGTCAGACAAATTGATGAAGGAATGAAACCCATCATAGAACAAATCATAAAACAGGGAATTGTACAGGAGGTGCTTGGTTGTCCTTGCAATTCTTTTGTGATGGGCATTAAAGCACCAACTGCTAAATGGAGGAAAGTACAGTATTTAAGAAATTTAATCAGATTGTAGTCCCATGTTGTCAAGTCGTACTAAATCCGCTGTAATATTGTTCCAGATTCCTGCAGATGCAGAACTGTATAAATGAATGATTTCTGCTAAGCGTTCTTTTACATTCCTCTTCATGAGGATAGTCAACACCTTTTTGTGTTCTGGTTCCAAAATAAAGTTCTCATTTAGTGTTGGATTCCACAAGGATATAAAGAAAGTCCCTTGATTATTACCCAGATCCTAAAGAAAATTTGGAAAGTTTCCAACTACCCTATAACTCAGTGTTAGTGCAATACATTGATGCCATACTTGTGGATGCAAAAACCAATGAAGAGTGTACGCTAATTACAGTTGCACTCATGAATCATCTTGCCAGTCATGATCGTAAGGTTTTACCTACAGAAATGCAGTAATATAAAAAATAAATTATTTATATTGGTTAACATATTGAGAAGGAGGCCAGGAAAGTCTCCAAAGAACACATTTCTGCCATCCTTACATTGAATCCTCCAACAACCCAGAGAAAATTGAGGATGACCTTGGGACTAGTTGGGCACTGTTATCAGTGCATTCCAAACTTTTCCCTAATTGCAAAGCCTTTAATAAGGCTCACTCACAGTGATTTCAAGAATTTGGTGCCTGTTTATGATAATTGCATATTTCATTAAGACTTTACGGAACTAAGGGAAACCCTCTGTAGTGCATCCGCCCTTGGAATATCTGAATATGAAAGAGTTATTTTCATGTTGTCATAAGACGAGCAGGTGTGTGACATCCATGGTAACTCAGAAACATTGAGAAGTAATGAGGCATGTGCTTACATCTCCGCTACATTAGATCCAGTAGCTCTAGCTCTTTCTGGTTGTTTGAAACCAGTTACAGCGGATTGCAGTGCAACAGATTACAGTGAATACATTTTCATGAGTCATACACTCAATGTGTTTGTCCCTTATTCAGTTTTAATTTTGCTGATTCGTACTTGAACTCAGTGTTTAATAAACAGTCGCCCCACGAGGTTGTGAGAAAACAATGCTGGCAGCTGAAAATTTTTATTTAGAATGTGCAGTACTTTGAACCCTGCAATGCTGCTGGTGATTCCAGACAATGATGATGATAATGATGATGAGGACCATGACTATGACTGTGCTTTCTTTTTTTTAAACAAATGTTATTGATTTTTGCAATTCTTACAGTGTTAATACACATGCTAGGATAGTTCCATCTATTGTGTAGCTTGTAGCATCTTGCACAACATTGAGATAATCGAACTGGTCCGTAAATTGCCAATTTTAATGCTATTGTTGATTAACATTTCGCAAGATCTACATTAGTCGTCCTTCTCTTCACATAATAATCATGCGGTCCCACTGCAGACTCTTGCATCTCAGTAGATTAAGACATTAACCAACTCATAACAAACCCCTCTTTCCCCCTAAGTAACCATCGCTGCAGTTTGAGCGATAGCCAATTGCATACGGGCTTCCATGTATATTTCTGCTAGTCTTTCGTGTCTAGGCGTATTAATAGTATAAGCATCAGTTCTGTGTGTCAGGGATTTATTTATTTATTTATTTATTTCCTTATATAGCGCCTGAGTCAATTCCCGAAGGGATATCTCTGCGCTTATGTTTCTACTGGTTAGACTCAATCAGAGTTATATGTTGTTTTATCAAAGTAGGTGTTACCTATGGCAGCGTAAAAAGATAGGTTTTTAGGTGTTTCCTAAAGGATTCCAGGCTAGAAATTTGTTTCAGCATAGGGGGTAAGGAGTTCCAAAGAACAGGGCCTTTATAAGAAAGAGCCCGACCTCCCTGTCTAGCTCTTCTACACCTTGGGACCTGAAGCAATTGGTGGCTACTGGAGCGTAAGGTACGTCCAGGGGTGTAGGGGACCAATTTTTCCTTTAAGTATTTAGGTCCGGCACCAAACAGACACTTATGAATAGTACAACATATCTTAAATTTAACGCGTTGCTTTACTGGTAACCAGTGAAGTTGGTGAAGCAGGGGACGGGAGGGAGTTTTGGGCGGGGCATTAAGGACTAACCTCGCTGCAGTGTTTTGGACCACTTGTAATTTTTGTTGTTGTTCCTCATTGGCCGAGATGTATAAGCCATTACAGTAGTCCATCCTACTTATGATCAAGGTCTGGACAAGCGTTTTCCTGTAGTTGTCGGGCAAAAGTGGGAAAACGCGCCGAAGCAGCCCTACCACACGGAAACATGCACCTGTGACTTGGGTGGTGTGTTCCTTGAGTAGGAGTGCTTGATCCATCCGTATGCCAAGATTTTTGACTATTTGTTTAGGGCTTGGGACAGGTCCTAACTCTAAGGGCCACCAATCTGGGGACCACATAAGAGTCGCCTTCCCAAACAACATGACCTCAGTTTTGGTCACGTTGCATTGGAGGCAATTCTGTGCCATCCAATGTGCCACTGCTCTCATTCCATCCGCAAATGATTTTTGGATTGTAGGTGTGAGAGTGCGGAAAGGAAATAAGAGCTGGGTGTCATCAGCGTATGACACCGGGGTGAACCCATGAGATCTTATGATGTCTGCCAAGGGGGCCACATACACGTTAAAAAGCGTGGGGCTTAGGCATGAGCCCCGTGGCACTCCCTTGGTGAGCTCCCTAAAGGTGGAAGAGTGGGAGCCCAATTTGACACCTTGTGAACGACCCGAGAGAAAGCTTTCCCACCATGACAGAGCCACACCTCCTATGCCTACATCCCTCAATCGACCGAGAAGGAGTTCATGTGACACCGTGTCAAAGGCAGCGGATAAATCTAACAGCACCAGAATCATTGAGCCCCCTCCGTCAAGTGACATCCTGATGTTATCAGTCACTGAGAGGAGGGCCGATTCGGTGCTGTGATTGGGCCTGAAACCAGATTGAGAGTGGTCCAGGCCCTCCGCTGCCTCGATGTAATTTGACAGATGAGTGTTCACATGCTTCTCAGTCAATTTACTTAGATAGGGCAGAAGGGAGATGGGTCGAAGATTGGAAAGGTCCGTCCATGGTAGTGTAGCACTCTTTCGGATGGGGTTCACCACCGCTTTTTTCCATTCCACTGGCACAACTCCTTCCCTGAGGGAGTGATTTATTACTGCCTGGATTTGGGGTCCTAGCAGGGTGCTCAGGGGGGCCATCATTTTAGCTGGTAAGATATCGTTGGGAGATCCTGATTTTATATGGTTGATAAGGAGGGGAAGATCTTGGTCACTTACGAGTTACTTACTAACTTACAAGTTAGAGAAACTTTTCTTTGTGTGGGTGTGGGGGAGACAGGAATACTACATTTGGAGCTCATGGCATTCAGGATTTTCTCATAAATTGAGTTTATTTTGTTTTAAAAAAACAATGAAATGTCATTGCATAGGGATTGTGAGAAGTCATCTGGGCTGGCACAGGCTGTTGACTTAACAAATGCTTCCAGTATTTTGTATAATTCCTTAGAGGAATTACCCGCCTCTGCAAGTTGTTGGGCGAGGCTGTTCTTACGAGCCCTTTTTATATTGTTATAATAATTTGACTGAGCTTCGTAATGTGCTTTCCTATTCTCTTCTGTACGTACTTTCCTCCATTTTTTTCTCTATTGTCCTACATCCCTGCTTCTCAGCTCTTAATGCCTCAGTGTACCATTTCTCCTGTTTGGTTGTATGGAATTGTTTGTGCAACTTCAGAGGGGCCAGTTTGTCTATTGCCTCAGTGAGAGAGTTGTTAAATTTGGCTAGAGTATCCTCCACATCATCTGTTTCCATAAGGTTGGGCTTTTCCCAAACCTTCTGTAACTCCTCCACAGTTACCTTATGCCATTGACGGCGCTATATTGGTGATAGGGTTTTCTTTTTAGGGCGTATGTTAGTTTCCAGCAAGCAGAATTCTACCAGGAAATGGTCAATCCAGTCTAGCTGGATAGCAGTTTTACATTGAATTGTGGTACAGTTAGAGAAGAGCAAATCAAGGGAGTGTCCCCCTTCATGAGTGGGTCCGTTATTCTGTAATTACAAACCTAGAGTGGATAGATCAGCAAGCAAGATTTTTGTTTCTGGATGTTCTAGGTTGTCTGCGTGAATGTTAAAATCGCCCAGAAGGAGGAAATCTTCTTTGGCTCTAAAGTAAGGAGCTAATAGTTCCACAAGAGAGAGAGTGAAACCTGAGCATGGTCCTGGTGGGCGATAAACTAGCGCTCCTTTCCTGGACACTTTAGTGGAAAGATTAATTCTAAAAATAACAATTTCTAATTGTGGGCAACATTTTTGCTCCAGTATGGTAATCTTCAGATGATCTTTATATGCAATGGCCAGACCACCTCCTATTTTGTTTGGACGATCCACATTTAGGAACTTGTATCCTTGTGGAACCCCTAGTGTAATAGCGGGGGTTGTGTGGGGCTTGAGCCATGTTTCTGTTAGGAAACATAGATCAGGTAGTGATGTATGTAATAGATCCCATATTTGGAGTTGGTGCTTGGGCATTGAACGAACATTCAACAATACACACTTTAGTCCTTTTTTAGGCATGTCTTTAGCTATGTCTATCATGCTAGAGGTGGTTAGATAGGAAGCTTGAAAGTGGCAATTAACACAGGAGAAAGGGCCCTCTAAGCATGGCCATTTCACGCTAGTACAATCTGGCAAGGGAATCAATCAATCAATCAATCAATCAAAGACATTTATAGAGCGCACTACTTACCCGGAAGGTCTCAAGGCGCTTGGGGGGGGGGGGTGCTGCTACTGCTCGAACAGCCAGGTCTTGAGCTTCTTCCTGAAGGAGAGGTGGTCTTGGGTCAGGGGCAGGTCGGACGGGAGGGAGTTCCAGGTCTTGGCGGCCAGGTAGGAGAAGGACCTTCCTCCTGTTGTCGCTCTTCGGATGCGGCGGACGGCGGCGAGGGCGTGGTTGGTCGATCGGAGGTGGCGTTTGGGAGCGTAGAAGTTGAGGCGGTTGTTGAGGTAGCTCGGGCCTTGGTCGTGTAGGGCTTTGTGTGCGTGGGTGTGGAGACGGAAGGTGATTCTCTTGTTGACAGGGAGCCAGTGCAGGTCTCTTAGATGTCCGGAGATGTGGCTGCGACGGGGGATGTCGAGGATGAGTCTGGCTGAGGCGTTCTGGATCCGCTGGAGTCTCTTCTGGAGCTTGGCGGTGGTTCCGGCGTAGAGGGCGTTGCCGTAGTCCAGTCGGCTGGTAATGAGGGCCTGGGTGACCGTCTTCCTGGTCTCAGTGGGGATCCACCGGAAGATCTTCCGTAGCATGCGCAGGATGTGAAAACAGGATGCGGAGACGGCGTTGACTTGTCTGGTCATGGAGAGGGAGGAGTCCAGGATGAAGCCCAGGTTGCGTGCGTGGTCCGTCGGTTTGGGTGCGGTGCCCAGGGCGGGGGGCCACCAGGAGTCGTCCCAGGCGGAGGGGGAGGAGCCCAGGATGAGGACTTCCGTCTTGTCTGAGTTCAGTTTCAGGCGGCTGGTTGTCATCCACTCGGCTACGTCTTTCATCCCTTCGTGAAGGTTGGCTCTGGCGGTGGCGGGGTCGTTGGTGAGGGAGAGAATCAGCTGGGTGTCGTCAGCGTAGGAGATGATGTTGAGGTTGTGTTGGCGAGCGATGGCCGCGAGTGGGCTCATGTAGACGTTGAAGAGGGTGGGGCTCAGCGAGGATCCTTGAGGGACGCCGCAGATGACTCCGGTGGCCTCTGACTTGTACGGTGGTAGGCGGACTCTCTGTGTTCTTCCGTCGAGGAAGGAGATGATCCATTCCAGTGCCTTCTCCTGGATTCCGACGTTGCTGAGGCGCTGCACTAGGGTGCGGTGGCAGACAGTGTCGAATGCCGCGGAGAGGTCTAGGAGGATGAGGGCCGCTGTTTCTCCGTTGTCCATCAGGGTTCGGATGTCATCGGTGGCAGCGATGAGGGCGGTCTCGGTGCTGTGGTTGGCTCGGAAGCCAGACTGTGAGGGGTCGAGGGATCCATTAGTCTCGAGGAAGGCGGCCAGCTGTTTGTTGACGTTCTTCTCAATGACTTTGGCTGGAAACGGGAGGAGCGAGATGGGGCGGTAATTCTTGAGTTCGGTGGGGTCCGCTGTAGGTTTCTTGAGTAGGGCGCTGAGTTCGGCGTGCTTCCAACTCTCCGGGAAGGTGGCGGTGTCGAAGGAGGTGTTGATGATGTCCCGCAGGTGGGGTGCGATGACAGTGTCGGCCTTGTTGAAGACGTGGTGAGGGCAGGGGTCTGTCGGAGATCCGGAGTGGATGGAGTTCATCGTGCGGATGGT
The DNA here is from genome assembly GCF_964261635.1 of Lissotriton helveticus. Lineage (NCBI taxonomy): Eukaryota > Metazoa > Chordata > Amphibia > Caudata > Salamandridae > Lissotriton > Lissotriton helveticus. Next base: position 1,927,835,270 of record NC_136057.1, read on the forward strand.
GTCTTCGGTGCTGATCGGGGTCCAGGCGCGGAGGGTGGTGGTGGGGGGCGGTGGTTCGGTCGTGGCGTGCGTCGGTTGAGTGCTGAAGCTGTTGTGTATGTCCGCGATCTTGTTGTGGAAGTAGGAGGCGAGGGAGTTGCAGAGGTCTTGCGAAGGGGTGATGTCATTGTTTCCGGCGTTGGGGTTGGAGAGCTCTTTCACGATGTTGAAGAGTTCCTTGCAGTTGTGTGCGTTGTTGTCCAGCCGGTCCTTGAATGCAGTTTTCTTGGTGGCGCGGATCAGTTGGTGGTGCTTCCGGGTGGCAAGCTTGAGGGTGGTCATGTTGTCCGGAGTTGGTTCCCTTCTCCAAGCTTTTGCTAGGGCTCGGCAGTTCTTCTTGGAGCTCATGAGTTCGTCGGTGAACCATGGGGCCTTCTTGCTGCCGGGTCTGTTGGGCGGGGTCCTCAGTGGGGCGAGTTCGTCCGCGCAGTTGCTGATCCACTTCGTGAGGTTGTTGGCGGCCTGGCTGGGGTTCGCTGAGCTTGCGGGAGGGTGCTGGCTCAGGGAAGCGGCGAGCTGGTCGGCTGTGATCTTGTTCCAGCTTCTTCGAGCAACCTGTTGCTGGTGGTGGTGGATCGTCGTTCTTTTGAAGGTGAAGTGGACGCAGCTGTGGTCCGTCCAGTGGAGTCCGGTGGTGTGGCTGAAGGTGATGTCTTTGCTGGATGAGAAGACGGCGTCGAGTGTGTGTCCGGCGAGGTGGGTGGGGGTGGACACCAGCTGCTTGAGACCGAGGATGGCGAGGTTGTCGAGCAGGGTGATGGTGTTGCGGTCGTTGTTGTTCTCCAGGTGGAAGTTGATGTCCCCCAGGAGGATGTAGTCGGCGGAGGGGAGGGCATAGGTCTAAGGCTTAACAAATCTTGAACAGAATACCTGGGTATGTTTTTAAAAGTAGATGGTAAATCAGGCTTAGTAGGGTCCATGGCCCCTGGTCCCGTCCTGTCGCGGACAGGCGCAGACGGGCAGCTCTTTGGCTGGTCTTCGGCGTGTACTCGGCTGCGCGCGATCGCTGCGCGCTCCGGAAGGGGCGAGGGCTAAATAGCCCCTGAAAATAACCACTAGAGCGCTACCCGCTCCAGTGAATACCGGAAGTGCCGGAAGTGATTGGCTCTCACCTGTCCGCCCTCCGCACAACGGTACTGTCGGAACGGGGTGGACAGGAAGGACAATTGAGCCACCACTACTCGCTGCCCCCAGAGATGGAACTGGCTAAAGGCTGCTTCCCTTCTTGTAACTCAGGTAAGGGAGATTCGGCGTGATAAAATCTGACGCGTTAGTATTCAACACACAATCAGAAATACACAGTTTAAAAAGTGCACAGTGAGCACAAACTTCAGTGAGGTTAAAAGATCCAATTCATCTAATTACAGCATAGATCGCTGATAGCGCTGACCAGTACCAGCAAGCGGGTCGGGGACACTGCCACCGTCTCCTACCGCAGCCGCGTTATGTCTGGTGCTCAGCCTAAATAGCCCCTGAAAATAACCACTAGAGCGCTACCCGCTCCAGTGAATACCGGAAGTGCCGGAAGTGCTTGGCTCTCACCTGTCCGCCCTCCGCACAACGGTACTAGTTACCCTGTCGGAACGGGGCGGACAGGAAGGACAATTGAGCCACCACTACTCGCTGCCCCCAGAGATGGAACTGGCTAAAGGCTGCTTCCCTTCTTGTAACTCAGGTAAGGGAGAATCGGCATGATAAAATCTGACGCGTTGGTATTCAACACACAATCAGAAATACACAGTTTAAAAAGTGCACAGTGAGCACAAACTTCAGTGAGGTTAAAAGATCCAATTCATCTAATTACAGCATAGATCGCTGATAGCGCTGACCAGTACCAGCAAGCGGGTCGGGGACACTGTCACCGTCTCCTACCGCCTACCGGATGACTCTACTTTCCTCACATGGTTTTCCCCCTTTTTGTTGTTTTCTTTTTTTATATCAGGTCTTCCTCGCTTACTCATTATGCGTCTTCTGTCATGGGATATCTGCCTCTGGGTGGTCCTAGTCGTCGATGGTGGCGTCTGATATATGATCTACTTGTCTGCAGGGAACCTCTACAGCTATAGTTTTGAACGATTCCATTAGAATATCCCAGGACATGGCAATTGGTATTTTTGTAGACCTCTCTTTTCCTACCTTCATATTGCGCCACTTTCTGCCAGTCCCCAGTGTTCCACTTTTACCCTCCAAGCCCTTATTGTCGGTGGCCGCACTGACTTCCAAAGTCTCGTAATAAGGCGTTTTGCTAGTATAAGTGCTAGGTCAGCAAACCTTGCTTGCATCTTGTATCCTTTGGGGTGTGGGTAGAGACCCTCATTTGTGCTCCATGCTTGGCCTCCCATTACTTTCTGTAGAAAATATGCTATTTGTGTCCAGTAACTGGAGAGGGCAGGGATTTTGTTTTTGAAAATGAAAATAAAATTGATGTACGGCGCAGTCATGTTGATAAAGCAGTGAGTCAAATGTAAAAAGGCATTGACAGGTACTACCCTGACAGCGGCTCCTGTCAATGTTTTTGAATTGACCGCCAGCTGGGCAATCATTTCTAAATTTGGCGGGTGCAGTAGTCCCAGCATGGCAGTTGTTAAGTCCTCTGCCAGGGCGATAGAGTCTTTGTTGTCTGTAATTTAAACAACCAGAGGTGTCCGTTGTGGTGAAACTTGCATTGATTTTGTCCCACTTAAGTGGCCGTGTCTAGCAGGAATGGCTCAAACCTAGATCAATGGGAGCCCTCGCCATGGGACTCCCATTGACCTTAGATTGATCAGTTTCTGTCACAGGTACTGGGATCAGCCACATAAGCGGGGTGGCCAGCATTTATATTGCCACAAGTGGGGTAATGCTGGGTGGTAGGAATTTTGCACATTCCTGCGGATGGTCCAAGTTTCCATCAAAGAAATGGAAGGGAAATGCGTTGTTTCAGGTAAGGTTTGAGGTTTGCAGAGCATTGTGCACAAGAAAACCTTGAGGGATCCACGCATGGCACCCCACCCTGGTCTCCCCTGCTTGCCTAGTTTTACAAAATATCTGTGGTTCATAGGTTTGTATCAGCCCCAAAAACAGCAGCTACCCCTATTGCTTGTCTCTCAATGTATCACTTTAGGGCATTTTCTGTTGTGCCTCTTATCCCACACTCACAAGTAGGGTACTGTTCTTATTGAGAGACATGTGGGAACTCAGGGTGGTGGGAAATTTGTGGCTCCCTGAAGATTCCAGAACTTCCTGTCACAGAAATGTGAGGAAAATCAGTGTTTCTTACCAAAGTTTGAAGTTTGCAAAGGGTTCTAGGCAAAATTACTTGGTGTGAGCTACACAAGTCATCCACCCTTAGACTCCCCTGCTTGTCTAGTTTTTAAAAAGTGCAAGTTTTCCTAGGTGTCGGCCGAGTTAGGGCCCAAAATCCACAGCTACCCACTTTGCAAAAAAGGGTCAGTTTTGAGTGAAAAAATTTGATGTATCTATGTTGTGTTTTGAGCCACTTCCTGTCACGGGCACTAGGCCTTTCCACAATAATGAGGTACTATTTTTATCAGGAGACATGAGAAAATGCTCACTGAAAGGCAGTTTGTGGCTACACACAGTGTCAAGAACTTTTCATCACAGAAATATGAGGAAAATATGTTTTTTAGCCAAAGCTTGATGCTTGCAAGAGAATCGGGGTAATAAAAACTCTGGTGAGAACAATGCACCCCTACGTGTCTAGTTTTAAAAATGAGCAAGTTTGTTAGGTTTCCTAAGGTGCCGGCTGAGATAGAGCCTAAAATTCACAGCTATCCACTTTGCAAAAAAAAGAGATATGTTTTGAGTGGAAAAATATGATGTATCCATATTGTATTTTGGGTTGTTTCCTATCATGGGCTATAGGCCTACCCACACAATTGAAGTATCATTTTTATCAGGAGATGTTGAGGAATGCATGGTGGAAGGAAGTTTGTGGACCTCCACAGATTCCAGAACTTTCCATCACAGAAAATGTGAGTAAAATGTGTGTTTGTGTAGTTAAAGTTTAAGGTTTGCAGGTGATTCCGGATAAACAAAACCTGGTGAGAGCCATTCAAGTCACCTTACTTCAGTTTCTCTGGGATCTATTTTTAAAAATTGTGCCGGTATGATAGGTTTCCCTAGGTGCCGGCAGAGCTAGTGCCCAAAATCTGCAGCTACCCACTTTGCAAAAAAGGACAGTTTTGAGTGGAAAAATGTGATGTATCCATGTTGCATTTTGAGCCATTTTCTGTTGTGGGCACTAGGCTTAACCACACAAGTGAGGCCCCATTTCTATCGGGAGACTTGGTAAAAGGCTGGGTGAAAGGATGTCTGTGGCTCCCCACTTATTCCAGAGCTTTCCATCACAGAAATATGAGGAAAATTAATTTATTTAGTCAAAGTTTGAGCTTTGTAAGGAATTCTGAGTAAAGAAAACTGGTGAGAGTCACACAAGTCACCCCACCCTGGATTCCCTCAGATGTCTAGTGTTGAAAAATTTACAATTGTTAGGTTTCCCGAAGTGCCGGCTGGGCTAAGGTCTAAAATCTACAGCTACATACATTGGAAAGAAGGGTCAGTTTTCAGTGGAAAAATTGATGAGCCCATGTTGTGTTTTAGCCCATCTCCTGTCGCTGCCGCTAGGCTTACCCACACAAGTGAAGGAACATTTTTATCGGGAGGCATGTGAGAGCATAGGATAGTAGAAAATTGTTATTAACATATGAATTTCCCTGTATTTGCGCCTTTCAAATGTTAGCCAGTGTATAGGAAAGAAAACATTTTGAAAAATACTCTCTCAAACATATGCTAGTATGAGTAAACAGAAATTGAGAGATGTACAAATAACTCCATATCTTGTGCCCATCGAGTAAATACATAGGTTTTCTCAATATCCATTTTTCACTCCACATATTACACCATATAATTTGTCTATACTCTGTACACAATGACAAACTATTGTAAGGTGCAGCTCAGTTGTTGGCTCTGGGTACCTTGGGTTCATGGAGAACCTACAAACCTTATATTTCTCTGCAACCAGAAGATTCTAGTGGACATAATGGTATATATCCCTTTTGCAAATCGGCCATCATGACACAAAGTTACAGATGAAAGTATTGTCAAAAATTGACTTTTTTTCCTACCCATTTTCAATATTTCTTAATTTCAGCAGTTCTTTTCTTTAGGAAACCCTTGAGGCATTCTGTAATGGCGTGTCATTCTTTGTCAAATCGGATTTTGACCATGCAACAGTGGAAAGATGCTGGCACCTACCACAACTGTTCTCCCCCTTTCAAAAAATAGGGCGAGTGGTTTTGCTCCAGAATCCAGTCAGACTTAAAATCAAAAACAAAGGAACTAATTAATATTTTACATCGGAGATTCAAGCACAGGAGTATTTGGAAGAAATTAGAAGAAATTAAAAAGGGGGAGACTCTTCTAAATGAACGGAAGGCCACTATGTCATGCTGCTCTGGCTATAATATGAATATTGGGACTGAGCATTTGGATCTATAGGGGTACCAATATTGTGACCAGAGAGACGGTGGGGCAGTATGTCAGATGTACATCGCTCAGGATATGCCTCATTGCCCATATACTTGGGGGAGTGGGTAGGGAGAGGGTAGGGTGGTTCATACAAAGTGGGAGGGACAAAGGCAGGTAATGGCCTCCTGGGGTCGGATTCACATTGGTGTGTTGTGGGGTGTTCATGTGGACAGCCAAGAGTAAAAATATGCTCTAGGTCAATAGAACATAAAGATGGGTAGACTGCGGATAACTAGGATAAATATCTGTGGGTTAAATAATTTAAATAAAAGGTAGATGGTCTCACAAGGGCTGCAACTACTACAGGCAGACATTGTCTGCCTGCAAGAAACTCACTTAGAGAATAAACAGAAAGATCCCCTAAAGTATCTGGGTTATAGTATAGTGAGGGCAACAACACAAGGGACACGCACATGGAGGGTTGCAATTCAAACCCGCAACAAAAAGATACAGTTTCCCTGAGTCCATGTGAATGCATTAGGGAATTGCGTCATAGCTGACTGTAGAGTCATGCGTCATAGCTGACTGTAGAGTCCCAGGGATCCTCAATTTTACCTTATGTTCTCTATATGGTAGCAACATTGATGATCCTTCCCTATTAGAGTGGGTATCTAATGAAGTAGTACTCTGCCAACTCCTCCTCATTATATGTGGAGAGTTCAACATCAATCTTGCATGTGAAGGGGGACCTGGGTAAAAATACAAGGGGAGAAAGGCTAAAGTATTCCAAGCATTATGTAATTTATGCCAGGAACACGGACTGTGTGATGCATGGTCCGAAATGAGATCTTTGGAACACGAGTTTACCTACTATTCTGCCCCACACCACAAACATGTTAGGATTAATTATTTCTTTGTATCATCCTTGGTTAGGCAGAAGAGTACATTTGAATGTTTTCCAAGATTCCTTTTGGACCATAGCCAACTGGTGGATGGCGGAGGCCTTCATGAAAGACCTCCCTCCTGGATCTTTGAGAGGGCACTCTTATTGGATGAAATTTATGTAGGAAACATGAAGGAGTGGATCCGGAATTCTTGCAAAAGAATTTGGGAACGGCCTCATTGGGCATAGTTTGGGACACTCTAAAGGCAGGCATTCGGGGAGAAACAATCCAATTCTCGTTTGGAAATAGGAAAAAGGAAAAGGATTGTCTGCGACATATCCAACAAAGCCTGGCCCAGACAGAAGGAAATCTGATTATTGCCCTGCAGCAGAAGAATGGGGTAGAGTAAGCCCAAAAGGAAGTAGCTCTTGCTAAGGCAGCAACTGGTGAAAAGCTGCTGAAGAAGGCAAAAGAAATAGTAACTGTTCGCCAAGAAGAAATGTATGAGTGTAGCGAAAGGGTGGGTCATCTACTTGCAGTTAGAACTAGGCGGGAACTTATACGCAGTGAAATAAGCGTGGTGAGTGATCTCCTATTAGGGCTGGTTTCGGAAGCTGGTGAAATCTGAGCAGCCTTCTATAAAATTCTATCATGCTTTATAGCCAAAAGACTTGGGAAGTCTGGGGAGCCAGCATGAGGATTTAATACATAAGTATCTGGCCTCTGTTGTGGTGGAGGTATTTTCACAGGAGGAGAAGGGGCAATTAGATCTCCCACTGAGCTGGGATGAGATCTTGGCAGCAATGCTCAAACTACCTGTAGGGAAAGCAGATGGTTCCAACTTCATCCCCACAGAATTTTATAAGGTCTTTCAAGAGCAGCTAAAAGAAATAATGACAATCATGTTTTTACAGATTTTGGAAGGAGTTGCACCACCGACGTCCTGGGTCTCTGCAAAGCTCATAGTCTTCCTGAAGAAAAACAAACCTATACATGAGTTGGGGTCCTATTGTCCAATAACTCTATTTTTAACGAGGATGTGAAAATATATTTGAAAGTTTTAGCCTCTTGCCTGTCACAGGTTAATAATAGGGTTGTTTTCTTGGGTCAGCATGGTTTCATCCCCGGCAGGGGCACTACAGAACACATAAGAAGGATTATTACCCTGCTTGATGCCAGACAAGTGTCAGGAGACCCTATGGCTGCAATTTTGTTAGATGCTAAAAAAGAATTTGATAGGGTCTTCTGGCAATTTCTCTGGAGTTCAATGCATAGGAAAGGAATAGGAACTAACTTTATTGGGGAAGTTCAAGCAGTGTATAACGATCCTGAGGCTAGAGTCTATATAAATGGGGAGTTGACGTAAGCCTTTAAAATTACACGAGGAACACGACAGGGGTGTCCAAGCTCACCGGTCCTTTTTGCATTGTACATTGATCCTTTCCTAAAGCACCTGTAAATGGCTGTGGATATTCCCCTCTCAGTTATGTTTGAGGAGGAAAGTAAGGTGTTGGTTTATGCCGACGATATAGCTCTAGTCACTTCCCATCCCGAACAGGCTATTGAGGCAATTGAAGAAGCGTTATGGTGCATTATCAGGATATGCCCGGAACAGGGATAAAACTCAGATTGTTATTAATGAATTTGTATATTTTACTGATTACAGGGTAGTAAAAAAGCAGTATATTTGGGGGTTACGATAAGCTCTGATCTGGATGAGGTGCTAAAGCAAAACCTGGGGCCATGCGCAGAAGAGACCAAAAAAGCACTTAAATTGGGGGATAATATGCACTAATCAAACAACAAACAGTGGGAAGGGTCTATGGGGAATAGTTTCAAGACCAGCTAGCATCCAATCCCCCATCCAACTATCTAAACACAACAGGGATGCTAGGGTCTGCAGAAGAAGAAAAGTACAATGGACTAATACCTTCATAAGTAGTTTATGTTAGGAGAGCAATGTAGTATAGGATAATACCCATCAGCCCACCCATAGGCGGAGTCTCGTCATCTGGGTTTCAAAAGAGACTGGTATCCGCTAAGTACCTCCTTCATTGTATGGGAGGGTACTAGCAGCAGATCCACCAGTGATAGAGAAATCTGCACAAGATGTCAGTGGGTTGAGAGATGGAGTATTGTTGCAGTGTTGAAATAAAAATTGTGAAGTAGTGAAGAAAAGTGTGTATTTAAGATTGGCTAGTGTGATGTCAAAAAACAACCTTTATTTGGGATAGAATCATCATACTGGCAAGGTTAAAAGCAGCGTGAAGATAGTCCATTGTACTTTTCTTCTTATGCAGACCCTAGCATCCCTGTTGTATCTGGATAATATACACTAACACTGATTGGTAGAAGTAATATAATTAGAATTATATTCTTTCCTAAAATACTGTACTTTCTAAGAGCAATTCCCCGTTTTTTTCCCAAAATATTGGTTAAAGAAATTTGAATGCAAATTTACACAATTTATTTGGGCATACTCAAGACCAAGGAGATCGATTAAATATTTATCTTTACCCAGGGAATGCAGTGGACAGGCCCTTCCTAACCTGAAGCTATACTGGTGGGCCGCCTCACTGGTACAATATACAACACTTCTGAGGGTTGATACTAACAGGGAGAGGACTAAGGATACCTCCTCTTTTGAATTTTTGATTGACCCTGAAGCCTGAGGGTGTCTATGGCATCAACTAGAGTATGGCTATCACAAAAGGGTACGCTTTAATATGCTGCTTGCTGCTTTTAAAGTATGGACCTCTGTACACCATCTACTAGGGATGAGGAGGGCTGAATTGGTATACCTCACTGTGGAAAAATAAGAATTTGGACGATATTTTTAATGACCTCTATTGTAATACTGAATAAAGGTGGGAATGAAGCAAATAGGCCTTTTTTATACATCTTGTGGTATAATAGCATATGACTAACTGAGAGTGAAATTTCGTCTTACTTATAGAGAGTTTTTTTTAATTTTTCTTCAGATTAGTGATTATTTGCAGAGGAAGGGGGTTGGGGTGGAGAGATTTAAGAAGAGCAAACTTGTGGATAAAATAATACAGCCTGTCCCACACCGCACTGGAAACCTATATAAGCTGCTTAATGAATATATGAAAGATGATTTGGAAAAGTTTCTATCAAATGACAACAGAATCTAGATATTACTGACACAGCTTTCCAAAGTGCCTTTTCAAATACCCTAACAATCCTAATGCCTGCTAACCTTCAAACACAGCATTATAAAACCTGCTTTGAGCTGTATCATACTCCTTATCGGATCGCTAAATGGGGCGAGGGGAAAGGTGTGTATTGCCCGCGCTGTGCGTTGTATAAAGCAGACTTAGTCCATATGTTCGCTACATGTAAAGAGCTTGGGTCGCTAATTAAAGGGATTAATGAATTTCTAAAGAAGAGACGACAATTGCAGATTGAGGTCACCCCTCTGCTAATATTTCTGGGTATGACTAATCTGAGAGTATAGGATGGAGTCGCCCTCGTAAGCATAGCAATGGCTGTATATAGATTATGTATTGCCTCAGCATGGCTTAATTCTGCTCCTCCTTTGTTTCAACAGTGGTTAGCTTGATTATCGGTGACCTATAATTTAGAGAAAGTTATATATATGCGAAAGGAACACAGGGCTAGAAAGAAAACGATAGGAATTCGGAAATACCTTGCCAACGAGCTGAACACTCAAACGCCTAAATTGCACTTGCACTTTGTGGACATATTATGCTGCTTCACGAAAAATAGATCTCTTATACTGCTATATAACTGGTGTTTGAAACCAGAACTAAACATCGCTGCCAGTCTCATTAGTATTATCTCTCTTCCACATACCACACTATTGCACTTTGGACTTGCTGCTAAAACAATGAAATGTAATGAATATAATCCACACTCCCTAAGGAAATATTTGTGATGTATTAAAATGTAGGGAAGGGTGGGGGAGGGAGTGGTTACTGGGTTTGCATTAAAAAGTACGTGGGGAAAAGATTTTTTTTTCTTTTTCTTACTCAATAAAAATATGAAAAAAAGGAAACCCTTGAGGGATGTACACCAATGGCCCCTTGCTGAATTTGAAATGTTGTCTACTTTTCTACAGCTTTCCTCGATCACCCATGGGTTTCACACTAGTTTCCACTGCAAACTAGAAGTACGCTGAGAGCACAAAAATGGAAAAAAGGGGCTATCGCTTTGAAAAATTCCAAAACTATGGTAGTAAAAAAAATGTATTTCTTTTTAGCTGTGCATGTTCCTGAAAGCTGGGAAGATGGTGACTTTTGAACAGCAAACCATTTGTTGATGCCATTTTTGGAAGAACAAAACAGACACTTTTATCCAGAGGACTTCTTTCCTATTTATCCAAATGACTCAAAATATCTATATTTTGGATATGTTCTCAGTATATGTTCTCGGTCCCCTGTGGGGGAATCCACAAACTCTGGGTAACTTTTGAATTCCCAGGATGTTGGACTAAAAGGTCGCAAATTTGGCTTGGATATCGTATGTGGAAAAAAGGTTATGGAGCCTTAAGCATAAACTACCCCAAATAGCTAAAAAAAAAAAAAAAGAACTCAGTACTGGAAGGTGGGAGACCCAGCAATGGTTGAAAGGGATAAAGAATACTCTTAGGGGGGTGAAATCCTCTGAACTGCCTAGAAAAGGTCTGGCTCACTTATTTCACTTGCTTGCTACAATTCAGGACAAGTATTAGGCCCCTCTCCTAATATTAGGGATTATGCCAACTCCCTAATATTGGTGATTTCTAAAACACACATTTGTCTGTGTAATCATACAGTTATTATAGGACTTTAGCAGGGTCAATTACTCAATTTCTCTAATGTCATTTGGATTAAGGTCATGTTATGTCAATTTGTGGGGAGAGACAGTGTCAAAAGTCATGTGATGCCGTTTCCTATGATGTCATAAGGTCAAAGGATGTGTGAGGCACTTTCCTTTAACTTGCCTTGCATTTTGGTGAACACAAGACCATGGCCGCAACAAGACTGGTGTACGGTTAGTATTAAAAAAAGCTCATCTTTTTTGGTTAATGTTTAGGGTGGTGGGTTATGAAGGAATATCAAACTTGTCATCTTACAGTATATTGATTTATCATCTTTCATATTACACCAACATCTCTTCAATCACTTTAGCATGTTTATGAGGGAGGTTTATTTCAACTATAATGTCATTTTAATTTTGCTTACTGTAATGCTACCCACACCACTATTCTGTACCATAGATAGGGGTTTAGACCTCTAGGAAACTAAGGAGGGTGAAATGGCTGCATTTCTTGAGAAGCGTATGTGGGAATAATTGTCAGAATTTCCCAGCAGACAAAGGTAAGCCCTGAAGACAAGAAACTCCTACATTTTAAAACCACCCTTTTTCTGCTGTCCCAATCTTGGCACGCATGAGTCAGGTTAGGACTCAAAAAGCGAATCGTCTTCTGTTAATGTTAATGGTAGTAAATTGTGAAGGAATATCAAACATTCCATACTGCAGTACACTGATTTATCGTTCTTCATATTACGTCAACATCTGCTCAGCCACTTCCACCTGCTTTATGAAGGGGGTTTAGTGATTGCCATTTCTTACACCACTCCCCTGTACACAAAGGCATGCTTGGTGTGCAGAGGCGTGGTGGAAATCTGATGAGAGGAAAGTGGCTGCATTTCTAGAGAAGAGTATGTGGGAATAATTGAAAGAATTTCCAAGCAGACAAAGGTATCCCCTGAGGGCAAGAAACTCGCTCTGTTACAAAAAACGATTAAACAGAGTCAACACATCCTATTAGTCTGTCACTCCGTTATTGTCACCCATAATTCAAACATGTCAAATACAATACGCATGCAATTCAAAATAGTGGTTTGCAAAATTAAAATTCCGCTGGCTAGGATTTGTGAAGTTGCAAACTTTGCAACTCCATAAAGTTAAGATTTTTTCTCACATTCATGTAACTAAAATGTTATGCAAGTAAATGCTAAATGGTGACAGTGGTCTATTTAGAACACTCACATCACATCAATTATCACTGTGTACAAAAGCCAACCGTCCATCTGATACTAGTAATGAGTGAGTGCTTCAATCCTCTGCACACTATATCAGCCCCTGGTCTGTATAACAAGAACAAAAGAAACCCCCAGGTCTGGATCAACAATGAAATCAGTAGCACCAGCATCCAATCAAGCTCACAATCCATAAATAATGGGTCCAAATAGATAAGTGTCACAATATATTAATAGTTTATTCATGAGGTTTAGGCAAGATAATACTCCATAATTTGCCGACAAATATCAAGCCAACATGACTCAACGCATATATTAATCGGAGGAGTTGCACCACCGACGTCCTGGGTCTCTGAAAAGTTCATAGTGTTCCTGACGAAAAACAAACCTATACACAAGTTAGGGTCCTACTGTTCAATAACCCTATGTAACGGGGATGTGAAAATATATTTAAAAAGTTTAGCCTTTTGCCTGTCACAGGTTATTAATAGGGTTGTTTTCATGGGGCAGCATGTTTTCATCCCTGGCAGAGGCACTACAGAACACTTAAGAAGGATTATTACCCTGCTTGATGCCAGACAAGTGTTAGGAGACCCTATGGCTGCAATTTTGTTAGATGCTGAAAAAGCATTTGATCGGTTCTTCTGGCAATTTCTCTGGACTTCAATGCATAGGAAAGGGATAGGGACTACCTTCATTTGGGCACTTAAAGCATTGTATAACGATCCTGAGGCTAGAGTCTATATAAATTGGGAGTTGGCGTAAGCCTTTACAATTACAAGCGGAACACAACAGGGGTGTCCCTGCTCACCGGTCCTTTTTGCATTGTACATTGATCCTTTCCTGAAGCACCTGGAAATGGCTGTAGATACCCGCCCCTTGGTTATGTTTGAGGAAGAAAGTGAGGTCTTGGCTTATGCCGACGATATAGCTCTAGTCACTTCCCATCCCAAACAGGCTATTGAGGCAATTGAAGAAGCGATATGGTGCATTATCAGGATATGCCCTGAACAGGGATAAAACACAGATTGTTAATAATGAATTTGTATCTTTTACTGATTACAGGGTAGTAAAAAAGCAGTATATTTGGGAGTTACGATAAGCTCTGATCTGGATGAGGTGGTAAAGGAAAACTTGGGGCCATGTGCAGAAGAGACCAAAAAAGAGCTAAAAAGGGGGGATAATTTGTACTTAACATGATTGGTAGAAGCAATTTAATTAGAATTGTATTCTTTCCTAAAATTCTGTACTTTCTAAGAGCAATTCCCCTGTTTTTTTCAAAATATTGGTTAAAGAAATTTGAAAGCATATTTCCACAATTTATTTGGGCATACTCAAGACCAAGGAGATAGATTAAATAGTTATCTCTACCCAGGGAATGCAGTGGACAGGCCCTTCCTAGCCTGAAGCTATACTTGTGGGCGTCCTCACTGGTACAATATACAACACTTCTCAGGGTAGATACTAACAGGGAGAGGACTAAGGATACCTCCTCTTTTGAATTATTGATTGGCCCTGAAACCTGGGGGTGTCTATGGCATCAACTAGAGTATGGCTATTACAAAAGGGTACGCTTTAGTATGCTGTTTGCTGCTTTTAAGGTATGGGCTTCTGTACACCGTCTACTAGGGATTGGGAGAGCTGAATTTGTATACCCCCCCAGTGGAAAAATAAGAATTTGGCCGATATTTTTAATGACCTCTATTGTAATAACTGGATAAAGGTGGGAATGAAGCAAATAGGCTGTTTTTATACATCTTGTGGTTTAATAGCATATGATGAATTGAGAGTGAAATTTGGTATTATAGAGAGTTTTTAAATTTTCTTCAGATTAGAGATTATTTACAGAGGAAGGGGGGTGGGGTGGAGAGATTTAAGAAGAGCAAACTTGTGGATTAAATAATACAGCCTGTCTCACACCGCACTGGAAACCTATATAATCTGCTATGAATAGATGAAAGATGATTTGGAAAAGTTTTCTATCAAATGACAACAGAATCCAGATATTACTGACACAGCTTTCCAAAGTGCCTTTTCAAATACCCTAACAATCCTAATGCCTGTCAACCTTCAAACACAGCATTATAAAACCTGCTTTGAGCTGTATCATACTCCTTATCGGATCGCTAAATGGGGCGAGGGGAAAGGTGTCTATTGCCCACGCTGTGCGTTGTATAAAGTAGACTTAGTCCATATATTCGCTACATGTAAAGAGCTTGGGTTGCTAATTAAAGAGATTAATGAATTTCTAAAGAAGAGACTACAATTGCAGATTGAGGTTACTCCTCCACTAATATTACTGGCAATAACTAATCTGAGAGTAGAGGATGGAGGCGCCCTCGTAAGCATAGCAATGGCTGTATACAGATTATGTATTGCCTCAGCCTGATTCTGCTCCTCCTTCGTTTCAACAATGGCTAGCTCGATTATTGTTGACCTATAATGTAGAGAAAGTTATATGTATGCGAAAGGAACACAGGGCTAGAAAGAAAACGATAGGAATTTGGAAATACCTTGCCAATGGTCTGAACACTCGAACGCCTAAATTGCACTTGCACTTTGTGGACATATTATGCTGCTTCACGAAAAATAGAATCAAGTCCGTCAGCCCCATCAAGATTATATCTTCTATATAAAACTGTACTGATGCACTTTGAATCTGTTATGAAAGATTGTCTGGGTAATAGGGTTGAATATGTGGTTGTTAAACTGCACTAGCACTTTTTGGATCTCTTATGCTGCTATATAACTATTGTTTGAAACCAGAACTAAACTTGGCCACTAGTCTCATTAGTATTATCTCTCTTCCACATACCACACTATTGCACTTTGGATTTGCTGCTAAAAAGATTAAATGTAATGATTATTATCCACACTCCCTATGAAAATATTTGTGATGTATTAAAATGTAGGGGAGGGTGGGGCAGGGAGAGGGTACTGGTTTTGCATTTTAAAATACGTGGGGGAAAGAAAAATTGTTTTTTTTTCTTACTCAATAAAAATATGAAAAAAAGGAAACCCTTGAGGGATCTACACCAATGGCCCCTTGCTGAATTTGAAATGTTGTCTACTTTTCTACAGCTTTCCTCACTAGTTTCCACCGCAAGCTAGAAGTAGGCTAAGAGCACAACAATTGAAACAAGCATTGGAAATGCAAAGGGTCTCGGATTTATTTGAGTTAGAGCTAATGGCATTGTAAATGGCAATGTCTTTTAGCCATGTGTTATGGAGTGTATGCATGTGGTGTGCAGTGGAATTATGTGAGTTGGATTGGAATTGTAGCAATGGTGGCATGCTGTGCTTTAGATGAATATGTTTAAAAGTAAAGTGCACCATACTGCGATTGCTACAATAGTTAATTGTGGATGCGTTAACAATTGATGTGGGCACTGATGGCTGGTGGTGTGTATGCCTGTAGAAATTGTGCATTGATGGCTGGTGGTGTGTGTGCCTGGTGGAAGCGTGCACTGCCGGCTGGAGGTGTGTGCCTGGTGGAGGCATGCACTGACGGCTGGTGGTGTGTGTGCCTGGTAAAAGCGTGCACAGCCAGCTGGTGGTGTGTGTGTGTGCCTGGTGAAAGCATGCACTGACAGCTAGTGGTGTGTGTGCCTGTTAAAAGCGTGTACAGCCGGCTGGTGGTGTCTGTGCCTGGTGAAAGCGTGCACTGATGGCTGGTGGTGTGTGTGCCTGGTGAAAGCGTGCACTGACGGCTGGTGTTGTGTGTGCCTGGTGAAAGTGTGCACTGATGGCTGGTGGTGTGTGTGTGTTTGGTGAAAGCGTGCACTGATGTCTGGTGGTGTGTGCCTGGTGGAAGCCTGCACTGACGGCTGGTGGTGTTTGTGCCCGGTGAAAGCGTGCACTGACGGCTGGTGGTGTTTGTGCCCGGTGAAAGTGTGCACAGACGGCTGGTGATGTGTGTGTGGTTGTGTGTGTGGTTGTGTGTGTGGTGGTGAGTATGCGGTGGTGAGTGTGTGGTGGTGAGTGTGTGGTGGTGAGTGTGTGGTGGTGAGTGTGTGGTGTTGAGTGTGTGGCGGTGAGAGTGTGGTGTGAGAGTGTGTGTGTGTGGTGGTGTGTGTGTGTGTGTGTGGTGTGTGTGGTGTGGTCTTATGTGTGTGGTGTTATGTGTGTGTGTGTGGTGGACTTAGTTCGAGTTTTCGTACCCTGCACACTCACACACTGCCCCTACAAACTCACACACTGCTCACCCTACACACTCACACAATGTTCACCCTGCACACTCACACACTGCTCACCCTGCACAATCACACACTGTTCACCCTGCACACTCACACAATGTTCACTCTGCACACTCACACACTGCTCACCCTACACACACACACATACTGCTCACCCTACACACTCTCACACTGCTCACCCTCCACACTCACACACTGCTCATCCTACACACTCAAACACTGCTCACCCTACACACTCACACAATGTTCACCCTACACACTCACACAATGTTCACCCTGTACACCCACACACTGCTCACCCTACACACTCACACAATGTTCACCCTGCACGCTCACACACTGTTAACCCTGCATACTCACACACTGCTCACCCTGCATTTTCACACACTGCTCACCCTGCACCCTCACACACTGCTCACTCTGGACACTCACACACTGCTCACCCTACAAACTCACACACTGCTCACCCTACGTAATGCGAAAAGACCTAGCTCTGTCCTTTGGCCTGTGTTGTAATTGTACAGTAAGTTGTGAGTAGTTGCGCTTGATTGGTTGGGGCGTCCCCTCCTTGCTACTCCCCTCACAGAGGGCTGGCTTCCTCCATGAAGCTCCCAAGACACGTGTTCAGCTGTTCTTTGTTTTAGCTCCTGTGTGTCAGTGCACTGTGTAAGCGCACAAGCATACCCTGCTCTCTCTGGAACACACACACTGTGAGTCTCTCTCACTCTGCAGTCACTCTCACTCTTCAGTCTCTCTCACTCTGCAGTCACTCATGCTGTCACTCTCACTCTGCTGTCACTCATGCTGTCACTCTCACTCTGCTGTCACTCATGCTGTCACTCTCACTCTGCTGTCACTCTCACTCTGCTGTCACTCATGCTGTCACTGTCACTCATGTTGTCACTCTCACTCTGCTGTCACTCATTTTTTCACTCTCACTCTGCTGTCACTCTCACTCTGCTGTCACTCATGCTGTCACTCTCACTCTGCAGTCACTCTCACTCTGCAGTTACTCTCACTCTACAGTCACTCTCACTCTGCTGTCACTCATGCCGTCACTCTCACTCTGCTGTCACTCATGCTGTCACTCTCACTCTGCTGTCACTCTCACTCTGCTGTCACTCATGCTGTCACTCTCACTCAGCAGTCACTCTCACTCTGCAGTCACTCTGCAGTCACTCTCACTCTGCTGTCACTCATGCTGTCACTCTCACTCTGCTGTTACTCATGCTGTCACTCTCACTGCTGTCACTCTCACTCTGCTGTCACTCATCATGCTGTCACTCTCACTCTACTGTCACTCCTGATGTCACTCTCTCTCTGCTGTCCCTCTCTGCTTTCACTCATGCTGTCACTCTCACTCTGCAGTCACTCTCACGTCACTCTCACTCTGCTGTCACTCATGCTGTCACTCTCGTTCTGTGGTCACTCATGCTGTCACTCTCACTCTGCTGTCACTCTCACTCTGCTGTCACTCATGCTGTCACTCTCACTCTGCAGTCACTCTCACTGTGCTGTCACTCTGCAGTCACTCTCACTCTGCTGTCACTCTGCATTCACTCGCACTCTGCAGTCACTCTGCAGTCACTCTCACTCTGCAGTCACTCTGCAGTCACTCTCACTCTGCAGTCACTCTGCAGTCACTCTCACTCTGCAGTCACTCGGCAGTCACTCTCACTCTGCAGTCACTCTCACTCTGCAGTCACTCTGCAGTCACTCTCACTCTGCAGTCACTCTCACTCTGCTGTCACTCTAACTCTGCTGTCACTCATGCTGTCACACTCACTCTGCTGTCACTCTGCAGTCACTCTCACTCTGCAGTCATTCTCACTCTGCAGTCACTCTGCAGTCACTCTCACTCTGCAGTCACTCTCGGTCTGCAGTCACTCTCACTCTGCAGTCACTCATGCTGTCACTCTCACTCTACTGTCACTCATGCTGTCACTCTCACTCTGCTGTCACTCATGCTGTCACTCACTCTGCTGTCACTCATGCTGTCACTCTCACTCTACTGTCACTAATGCTGTCACTCTCACTCTGCAGTCACTCTCACTCTGCAGTCACTCTCACTCTGCAGTCACTTATGCTGTCACTCTCACTCTGCTGTCACTCATGCTGTCACTCTCACTCTGCTGTCACTCTCACTCTGCAGTCACCCTCACTCTGCAGTCACTCATGCTGTGACTCTCACTCTGCTGTCACTCTCACTCATGCTGTCACTCTCACTCTGCTGTGACTCTGCTGTCACTCTTGCTGTCACTCTCACTCTGCTGTCACTCTCACTCTGCAGTCACTCTCACTCTGCAGTCACTCATGCTGTCACTCTCACTCTGCTGTCACTCTGCTGTCACTCATGCTGCCACTCTCGCTCTGCTGTCACTCTCACTCTGCAGTCACTCTCACTCTGCAGTCACTTTCACTCTGCAGTCACTCTCACTCTGCTGTCACTCTCACTCTGCTGTTACTCTCGCTGTCACTCTCACTCTGCTGTCACTCATGCTGTCACTCTCACTCTGCTGTCACTCTCACTCCACAGTCACTGTCACTCTGCAGTCACTCATGCTGTCACTCTCACTCTGCTGTCACTCATGCTGTCACTCTCACTCTGCAGTCACTATCACTCTGCAGTCACTCATGCTGTCACTCACTCTGCTGTCACTCATGCTGTCACTCTCACTCTGCTGTCACTCTCTGCAGCCACTCTTACTCTGCAGTCACTCTCACTCTGCAGTCACTCTCACTCTGCTGTTACTTTCACTCTGCTGTCACTCTCACTCTGCTGTCATTTTCACTCTGCTGTCACTCTGAAGTCACTCACTCTGCAGTCACTCTCACTCTCCAGTCACTCTCACTCTGCTGTCACTCATGCTGTCACTCACACTCTGCAGTCACTCTCACTTTGCAGTCACTCTCACTCTGCAGTCACTCATGCTGTCACTCTCACTCTGCAGTCACTCTCACTCTGCTGTCACTCATGCTGTCTCTCTCACCTTGCAGTCACTTGAAAATAGAAGAAAAAAAAACCTGCCGCCAGCCACCAAGCAGGAAAGGGCAAATGTCTGCACCGAAACAACTGAGGGCAAGGCAATGCGTGCTCATGGTTTTTAATGCAAATGACCCTTTGAGGTACATATATTTACAGAACACAAATGAATAAAAAAACTAGTACAAAGAAAGAAATGGGTGCACCTGGCTCCTCTTTGGATTCTATTATACAGCAATCACCAGGGTTCAATAGGCCACTGTGCCAAAGCAGCTGTTGCACCAATGCAATCTATACCTCTGCTTCAGAAACCCATCACATGGCTTGAAACTTGTCATCTTCAGGTGCGGCGGTCTTGCACATTGCCAAAGATAAGGATTTGAAAATTTGTTGAAGAACTGAAATAAGTAGGAGCGAAGCTCCATATCCACGTCTTTGGACATGAAAATAGAGGAACTGACATCAGTGCGCAGGAGTAACACTTTATGCATCTTCGAGTCATCAGTCATGATATCCTGAGACGGGATAAATCACAATGGAGATCGATGATGTCACGTGTTGGCACATAGGAACTATTGCAAGAGTTTCCAGATCCAGTCTGGTGCATGGGGAGATAAAGAAGGTGAAGAATCTGTGATTAGAAGTATTCATTAGCGTGGAGACGCGCGAGCGCGTCAATCAAGCTGGCCGCCGCCGTGTAGGCTCCGGTAATTCGTCGGCCCTTTATCTATTATAACGATGAATTTTACCTCAACGAGTGTGATTTGAGGAGAGCGCTTGCTGCACCACCAGGTTTCCTACCTTTCTGCCGATTTTGGGGCATTTACTGTCGCCGGAAGCCTGTTTCCCTGCCTCCTGGTTCCTGCTCCCAGCTGATTTGGCCTTCCTGACATTTTCCTTTATCATAAGGCATTCATACTAAAACAAAGTTCCTTGTGGTTTACTGTTTCACCCATGGTTAATCCTACTATTTGGTTTGATATTGAAAAATCTCTCGTTGCCCCTTTTCCGTTATCCTCCTTACTCACAATGTCTCATACTGTTGTGCACTACTCATCTATACTCAAATCATCCAGATTAATTTTCAATGATTTAGATATTAAATTTGCTTCTCCTTTAATTTCTACATTGAATATATCGCTGTGGCATAGTGCTATTATTAAACTGAATAGAAAGGTGACTTTCTGGAACTCCTGGATTAAGGCGGGCATTTTTTTACCTTAACGATGTATTTTATGATAATGCTTTTATTCCTTTTTACGATTTACAATCTAAATTCCAGTTGCCTAAGAATGATTTAGTTAAATATCAATCTCTATGTAACTCAATTTTAGACTCTTTCCCTAATGGTATTCCTTCTACTGTTACATCTGATTTGTTAATTTATCTCAACGCCGTTTCTTCATCTTCTCATGCTGTTTCTATTACGTATAAACAATTTACCTCCTCATTAGGTACCAATATTGATGCCATTTCAACATTTTGGAATACTGAACTCTCCATTCACTTATCCAACGACTCTTGGAAAACTATTTGGCTCAATAGTATTTCTGGATGGTTTCCGGTGTCTCTTTACCAGACTAATGCATATATTTTGTTTAATTCCCTTTGGACGCCTGTACGCCTCCACCGTGCAAAACTACTTCCTTCTGATGTTTGTTGGCACTGTCATTTGCATCCTGGGTCTTTACGTCATATGCTATTTGATTGCTATATTATTTCGAAATTTTGGTCAGAAGTTTGGGATGTTTTGTTAAAAATATTACCTATTCAAGATGCTTTCTCATACAAATTGTTAGTTTGTAAATCGGTTATGCTTGTTCATCATCTGCCGGATTCTGAAACAAAATTGTTTAATTTCTTAATTTCGGCTGCGTTAAAATCAATTACTTTTTGTTGGAAAGACGCTGCTTCACTTTCTGTGCATGCTTGGTGGTCATGGATTATCTTCACAAGAAGAGGTGCACAATTATCCTTACTTGGAGTTAATCATAACCAGATTTCTTTTCAATCCTTCTGGTCTCCTATTGATTCATATATGTTGTTGCAACAATAATTTTCACTTTTTTTATTTTTATGGCTACTTCATAAGTGATGTACACTTTATATAGCTGTTAATAGTAACTCTACAATTTATTTAAGGTGATATAATGTATACCCTCTTCCCTTCCCCTTTTCCCCCTTCTCCCTTCCATGCTTTTTCTTTTCCCCTCATTGACTTTTTGCTAATTGTATTTTCTAGACCTATTATGATCGGTTTATTGTATGTTAAGATCATTTAATTGGTTTTTATTGACATTTATTGCTTTTATGTATTGTCTTTTTATGTCTCTTTTTGAAAACTCAATAAAATTATTCTGAACTAAGAAGTATTCATTAGCAGGCCTGCCAACTCACACAGTGCCCGCGGGTGTCACATGATATCTGCTCTGTTCACAAGTTGTCTCCCAGTGAAGAACATGCATCACCCCTATAGAAAGCGGGTTCCCAGTTCATGTGGAGAGGCTTCACACTGCTAACATGATTCTGGGGTTTTGAAGCCAGTCCAGGAGATTGACTGCAGCTTCAGAATCTAGGTTGCCTCTGCTATTTGTTGTTGTGGGAGGGTATACTCTTACAGAGTTGGGCTCTAAACCCCACCTCCTCTTCTTGGTCTTGTCCGCTTAATGGTTTGCCAGAAAGTGATGAGCTCGAAGCACAACAGTAAAATTTCTTGTGCTAATACAATGTTAAAAAAGGTTTTAAAAATTTATAAAAGTTATAACAGACAAATTCATTTGGCGGGAATTTACATAAAGTGATCAGTTCCTTTGCTAAATTAATCCTAAATTTAATGTATATGGCTTGCAGATACCGCTTCCTTGCCGTTACCACCTTTGGATTTGGACAGACAAACATTATATGCTCGACATCTTGCTCTCCTCCATTACACAGATTACATTTAGAGTTTTCCTTTAAGTGCCATTTGGCTGTTACAGTTTTGACTGGTAATATACCGAACCGGAGCAGAACAATCACTCTCCTGACAGTATGATTTAGGTTGAAAGCAATGTACTGTTGAATTTTCTTGTATGTTATACTTTCAGTATATTTCTTATATGTAGATAGTTTAGAGCAATGCAAAAGGTCAAGATCAAAGCTAAGCCTTGAGGTGAAATGTTTCAAAAAGAGTTTAAGCTGGGATGGTGTCCAAGCTAGCAGCAAATTGATATCAATCTCCGCTAGCTTAAAAGCAACTGACATGTTTTTCTTAAAAACGTGTTTGGATGAGTCATGATCAATTGTTTCTGTTTTGAGGAGAGATCGAAGAGTTCCTTCCTCGGCGTGCAGGAGATTATATGCCCACCTGATGACATTAGCAATTCCTCGAGAGTAGGAGCTGGTTAGTGAGAACTAGAGGCAAAGGGCTTGTACTGGAACGGCATGTGACACCTTCGTTAGTCTCCGTAATATTTTCCCTTCTTTTAGGTCTAGGAAGTTCCACTGGTTTATGGGAATATATTCCAAGGCGTATGATAGTACAGGCGGTATCTTAACACTATATACCTTAAGCAGGGAAGAGAAATGCCTGTGTCCTGACGCTGCGTATAATCTTGAAAGAGCTCCCGCGTGTACATCAGCTTTCCTAGTCAGGTTCACAGTGTGTGGCCGATTTTGTAGAAACTTGGTGAAGATTCTGCCTAGATAGGTGTATTCATTTACTTCTTCCACCTTGTCTCCCCCAAGGGTCCAGTTATATTTAGAACTCTTTTTCTTTCCTGAAAAAGAAACTATTTTTGTTTTAGTAATGTTGGGGATTAAGTAATTTTCCTCCGTATATTTGTTCAGTGCCTTGAGATTGCTTCGTAGTCCAAATGGTGTTAAGTCTAATATGACAATATCATCTGCGTATAATAGTGTATGTATGTTATGGGAGGCAACTTTTGGTGGAAAATTGCGTGCTTGCTGGAGACATTGAGGCATATCACTGAGATAGAGTGAAAAGAGTAGAGGAGCAAGGAGACAACCCTGTTTGAGGCCATTGGGGGTCGAGATAGGGCTAGTTAAGCCTTTTTCTCTCCCCATTTGAACCTGGCACCAGGTGTCTGTATGCAGTGATATTAATATTCGTAGTAACTGGTCAGGGATACCCATTGTACTAAGTTTTTCCCAAAGTATTCTCCTGTCCACCCTATCAAACGCAGTCGAAAAGTTGATAAAAGCTGCGTAAACAGCCTGAGATTTAATGGACACATATTTATCTAGGATAGTTTGAAGCATAGCAATATTATCCGTGACTGAATGCTTTGGTCTAAAACCAGCTTGATATCGAGGAATCAGTCCAGATGAGAAGGCCCAGTTTTTAAGTTGATCCAGGACTTCCGCCGTAAAGATCTTTCCAGTGGCATCCAGCAGAGCGATTTGTCTGTAATTACCAGGTGGAAGTCTTGATCCCTTTTTATGTATAGGTATGATGATACTCCCCTTCCACGACTTCGGGATTACCCCGGTACTGAAAATGTGGTTGAAGAGGGGGGATAGCATCCTGCTCCACCCTTTAGGATCGATCTGGAGGACTTTGATTGGGATTTGATCTGGGCCAGTTGCTCCTGCTGATCTCGCCCTTCTTATGTGTATCTCAATAGAGAGGGGGTGGATGTTCCAGTGTTTAAGGATTCAGATTCTGTATTACTAAAAGACGTATAGGCCATTTCTGTATTATTGTTTAATTTGTATAGATTAGTGAGATAAGTTTCCCATTCGTTTGGGGGCACCGGAATACTCTGTAATGTTTTTTTCGTGCCCGTTTCTTTGGAGATTATGGTCCAGTAAGCACGTTGGTTGTTCTGCTTTGCTGCTATCTGCAGATCCACCCAATTTTTATCTTGGGTTATTCTCTTGTGTTTTTCTTTTTCCCTCCTCCGTTGGTTCTTTAGTTTGTTAATTTCTGCTTGTCTAGATGGTGAACCTTCTAAGAACTGTGCTCTTATCAATTTATTCAGCAGCTTTGTTCCAGTATCTAATTTTGAATTTTTGTTTTCAGTCTTTGTAGATCTTGTTTGCGTCAGCTTTTCCTGCAATTTTTGCGTTAGTTTTTTTATGATCAATTCAAAATTCGTTATTGGGTTTACAGAATGTGTGGTTTGAAGAAGCTGGTTAGTGGCTATTATATTAGTTATCTTATTAAGTGTCTCTGAGTTCCAATGAATCCGCCTTTGGTTTTGATTTACCATGACTGTACTGTGCTTGTACATGATTTGAGTAGGTGAACATGGATGTATTTTCCACTCTGTAGATAACTGTAGGATAGCGTGATCGCTTCCATGAACAAAGTTTATTTTTTGTTGTAAGGCGGAGCCAAACAAGTCGAGACTGGATATCATATAATCCAAAAGTGAAGTGCTATTATTTCCCTGTCTCGTATTTGAGGCGGGAATATGGCCTTCCACATTCCCGTTTAATATGATTCCATTTAGCGTTGGGAGCGATGCTAATAGAATTTTTCCCCTTTGATCCGCCTTGTTCCCTTTGGGAAACAATGGTAAGGAAATTTCCAGCGCCTCTTCTTTATACCAGTTAGTCCATTTTGATATTTCTTTGTTGGATACTTTTCCATTAAGGTCACCCATGATGAGGAACGGTGGATAATCATGCCTTTCAATTATTTGATCTATGTCATCCAGGATCTCTATCATCATTCCATCCATTTTTGCTCCAGGCGGGATATATACATTAAAGATTAGTACGTTTTTTTGGGAGTCTGTGAGGTTTGTCCTGCACTTAACCTTAATACATTGGTAATTATAAGAATTCGTTGGGATTATTTCTTAGGCCCAGTCATACTCTTCACTTAGTAAAATTGCAATCCCACGCTTCGCAAGCCCCCGCTTGACCCGCAGGGCAGGGATGTCATATATGAAATATCCCTCCAGATTGAAATTTTGTGTACTCCAAGTTTCTTGTAGGGCCACGATAGCGGGAGAATATTTTACTAACTCCGCCATTTTTTCTTTAGTTTTTCCTGCTATATTCCAAGAAGAGATTACTAAGCCTGTGCTAAACAAGAGTTAGTGTCCTTCGTTTGTTTGTTACTGTTCACGGTCTCAGAGATCCAGTCCCATGACTGATCCCTCAGTGTTGTTTCCTTGCTGAGAGTGCTTTTGCTCCAAATTTCCCTTTCACCATTCTTTACTGAGACAAATAGATTTGCTGCTGATTGATCTAAGGGATAGGTCTTTTTATTTATGGTTTGGTACGTTTTTTGAGAAGCTTCGAGCGGATACATCATATTGTGGACTTCATTTTTTATTACTGGGATCAAGTCATAGCCACATTTATGGAGGATCTCACTCTCCTTAAGGATAATTCCTGGTAAGGCTGGAGACCAAAATTCTACAATTGCAATTTTTGTATTCGCTTTGTCCGGAAACATTACTAGTTTGATCTCATTTTGCGCTAGAAATTGTAGCGGCTGGATCTGTTGCAGTAAGTTATTGATTCGGCCGCGATTGAGTGGAGCTTCATCAATAGGGAATAACTCTGTGATTTGTAAGAATTTGGATCTTATCTCCTCTACTTGAGATTCTTTTCTCTGTAATTCTGGGTGTCCTATGAGTGTTTCTCTTAAAGTTGCACTTTCCGAGCCGTGTATGAAATTAGTGGCCTTTGGATTTAATGTGGAGTATTGGTAAAGATTTTTGCTGTTGGTTTTCACCTGTGTCTTCTGGTGCTTTATACTCGGTGTCGGGGGCAGTATTGGTCTTCCTTCATGATCTGGTGAGGTGTTAAGTAGGGGAGTCGTAATCTGAAATTTGATTTTTGTGGCCTTCTTCTTTTTTAATCTTCTCAGCGCCTTTCTCTTTTTTATCTTTCTTTGCCGTTGTCTCTTCTTTGTTTTTTCCGAGTCTTGTACATCTTCACTTGTTAAACCAGTGTTTGTTTCAGGTTCAGGTATTACAGGATTGGTCATGTTTAATTTGGTTTTGCTTTTTGTAAATATTGGGTAATACGTCACAGATTGTTGATGTGGTTCTAAGTTAGTTTCCTCTTTAAAGAGTTTTCTGAGGGAATATGCGGTGATGTCTCTCTGCTTTCCCACACTTTCGCCAGATGATTTCTTCCCGGTTTGTGTTGCAATTTCTTTTTTCAAGGGAAGCGGCATAGTGTCCTGTTTGATTTTTAAATCATCACCAGTTGTCTCTTGGCATTTGCCACAGGTTCCTGTTATTTTTGTTGTTTTTGATGACCAGATTTGTTCTTTCTTCTTTTTTTCCTCGACCAGAAATTTTAGAATTCCAATTTGTACGTCAAGTGTTTGATCAGAATTTTCCAATATTTTTCCTAAATGGTTGAGGACTGATTCCAGAATATTTTGTAAAACAAACATTGTTTTAGAGACTGGAGTGTAATTGTTAATCAGGTCGGTGGTTTTAAAGATAGAAAGATCTGGTGAATTTTCAAGATGGCCCTCTATATCCATTGATTTTTGTGGAGTACTGATCTGTATGTTGACGATCCTCCTTTGGGGTTTCATTTGAGATATTCCATCCTTGGTGCTGGTATCTGGGGAGATGATGTTGCAGTCGAAAGACTGTTGTATTTTGGAAAGATCCGGTGTTATTGATCCGGTTGCCATTAACTCTGAAGTTAAGTCCACTTGTTCCATAAAGGTATTTTTTTCCCCTGCTTCTGGAATTATTTGGGTGCCATTTCCGGCCTCCGTGACACCTACTGTTTCCAAGTTTGCCTGATCTTTTACTATATGATCCTGGTCATCTGTGTTTGCTTTTGCGAAATATTATCTGATTCCATGGGTTGCTATTGTCTTTCCGTTTCTTACTGTCTTGTTGGTGCTCTTCCTAATTGCGTCGTCCGTTCCCATTCTTTTCATAAAGATGGTTCTGGATCTGAGCTTCTTATAAGCCATTGCCCTATATTAGGTCAGTTGGAGGTGACACGTTGTTGTCCAGAGGTCCAGGCAGGGCGGAAACTTTATATATTTTCCCCTTCTATTCCCTGCTTTTGACCCACGATAGAAGTGCCTGCTTCCAATAAACACAGTCGGGTAGTTAGACTTCGGGGCCAATGCCCGGTGCGCCGCTCATGCAACGCCAGCACCAACACCCAGATCCAATTCCCCAAGTTCGTTCCTGTAGGATTATGCAGTTTTTGGGGGCCTACTCCGGACTCCCACTCCCACTTAGAGCAGGGGGACTCTCTTAAAGGAATGCTTTGCGTCTTGTGGCTCCTGGCCGTGGCGGCATGAAGACCTGAGCTCCGTAGTGACTCCTAGCTGTGGGGACGTAAAGACCCCGGCTCTCAGCAGTCCCCCCGCTACAATCACCACCAGTCTCAGTCTAAACGGGCGCCAACTTAGCAGTGGTAGTAAGTAGATATAGAATGCAAAATATTAGTTTGTATTAAATGGTGGGCTTCATCCACATTCCCCTTCGATCAAGGGAGGGTGGGTTACGCTGCCGGGGGGAGTTGCTGCTATGCTCCTGGGTCATCTGGGAATGCTTTTGTGAAATACTTTCTGGTGAGTTATTACTATATATAAAGTGTGGCCAGGTGAAAAGGCAGTACAACAGGCTGGCTCACCTTAGTTCCCTTGCTGTACTCGACTGAAGTAACCCACTCGGTGCAGTGACACCGCAGCTCATGCCTCCTCACCCAGAATGCCAGTCTATTCAGTGTGGTCGTCCGTATTGCAGGCTCCGAACACCATAACGCCAGGGCACCCAGCTCACACACCTCCTATGCCGGTGCTGGTGCAGTAAGGTCGGCTGCCAGAAATGCAGGGGGTGCGGGAGGGGTCCTCCTGGCTTTAGACAATGCTGGTCGCTGCTGCCGCCCGCCGCCTTCTCTTCACCTCTGCGGCGGCGGCAACAGATGCGGGTTTTTCAAGTTCTCACTCCTCGCCTCTCAAAAATGCCGCTGCACGCCGCCTTCTCTTCACCACGGCGGCAGCAACAGCTGCGAATTTATCGGCTTCTCGCTTTGATGATGCAGTGAGGGAGTGCGGGAGGGGTCCTCTACGCCGAATCCGATGCCTGCCTGCCAGTACTTGCCGCTCCTGCAGCCCCTGCCGTCTCTTCAACGCGGCGGCAGCTACGGAGTTTTCTACGGGGGGGGGGGGGTTCGGCTTCTCCGCTCCTCTGAACTTCGGCTCCGCTCCTCCGAACTGCTGCACCCCTCACAAATAATACATGTACCCAGGAGCATTAGAATTATGCTGCAGATGATGACCAAATTATGTGTCAGCGTTGACCAAATTTTTTCAAGTTCAAAAGAAGTTTTATGAGTCATAAAATTAGGCATCAATACATAATATATGAAAATAATTGGGGAAATAAGGGAAAGGGAGGGGGAAACAAAGAAATAATAATCAGGACAAACTCTACAAAGGATTAGGTAGCAAAAACTAATTCATGGGCAATAAGACTAAATATAAGGGGTACAGTAAATATACATCAAAAGCGGGTGCAAATGAGAACATATCAGGTAATAATGCAGAAAAAGAGAGGAAATGCAAAGGGTATCAGGGGGGCTTGGAGACCTCCTGCTGGGCAGGCCGTGGGCCAAATGAAAGAGTCGCACAGTAATCTAAATACATCGTAACAGGATGCCATAAGTCTGCACGTTTTGTCGCCAATTGGGCAGGGAAAACAAAAGCAGTGTCAAGCCTGTGATTATGACAAACATTATACCATCATGCTTTAAAAGAAATGTTAGAAGCAGCTTTCCAATTGAGGGTAATCTGTTGAAACGCAACAGCCAACAGCAAGTCAACAATGCGAACATGTAGGACAGTCCCCTCCCAACAAGGTGAAAGACTCCCCAAAAAGAGATGGGTGTGAGACAGGGGAATACAAGTGTTGAAAATTACATTGATTTGAGCCCAAACCTGCAACCAAAAATCATGTACATGCTTACAGAGAAATAACATATGAAATAAGGTAGCGTGAGGTAAGGAACAAGACCAACAAGCATGTGAGATGGTAGAGAACCGCTTGTTTAGGGTAAAAGGAGTATGTAGCAGCCTATTGTAGATAAAAAACAAGGATTGCGTCAAGGACGCCGCTCTGGACGTTTTACGAACCTTTGTCCAGATCTTGTCCCAGAAGGATACTGGCCACGATGTAACAAGGTCCTGTTCCCACTGCTCTTCCACCTTTGATTTAGGCCTAATAGGTGTGGTGGCATGAAGGTATTTGTAAATAACAGAGGCCTTAGGAGCAGAATGTAGGAGAGAGTGAAGTCGGAGAACAGGAGTAGGAGAGGTGGGGGAAGGTTGTGCTTGTAGGAGTCGAGTGTAGACTTCCATGACCGCTGTTTTAAGTAGAAGATATTTGGGAGCAAAGGATGGGGGCAAACCAAAGGAGGAACAAAGAGTGTGGAAGGGCAGAAAAGTAGAAAGTGAGAATAGCTGCGAGATCCAAATCAACCCTCTGTTCCTCCAGGATTTCCAGTAAAAGGGCTTATCATGGATTAAAAGATACTTATTATGCCAAATGGTGGATGAGAGAAAGTCAGCAATAGTCGCAGGGGGGGAGGATTAGAGGATAGGAGGAGCCTGGCACTAAATTTATGAATAGGAGTGGGAATCAAGGAGGGCTTACGTGAGAAAGAAATATATTCAGTAAAGGAGAATGGGGAGAGGAAAAGGCGCTCGACCTTAGCCCACAAAGGACAAGGGGAAGTGGGATCTTGCAACCAAAAGGAAGCTTGACGTAACAAAAAGGCCTTTTGATAGGCTGGAAAATCCGGGAAATTAACCCCACCTTCTGAAGTAGGACGAATTAATCTGGCAAGGGACATTCTGGGTTTTTTGTTATGCCACAAAAAGGAGGATAAGACCGAATTGATTTTCTTGAAAATTTTTGCTGGGATGGGAACCGGAATATTATAGATTGTGTAAAGGATCATGGGGGATAGCATCATCTTAATGGTGTCGAGACGACCCAACCAAGATAAATAGAGAGGATGCCACCTAGTCGTTAGGTCAGAGATTTTTTGAGTGCATTTAGCCAAACAAAGGGAAATGGTGTCCGAGATGGAGGGGGTGATGTGCAAACCTAAGTATTTAATATGGGAGGGACTCCAGGCAAAGTTGGAAGCACTAAATAAGGTTTAAAAGTGAACTTCGACAGGGGTAGAATCTCACATTTGTCATTATTGAGCTTGTAGCCAGAGATTAAGGAGTAATTCCGCACTTCCTCTAGGAAAGCAGGAATCGAGTCTGTAGGATTGGAGATGAAGAGCAAAATATCGTCTGCATAGGCAGCAAGCTTAATGGGAAATGCCGCGGTCTGAAAACCATGTATGTCGGGATTCTGGCGAAGCATGGATAAGAAGGGTTCCAAGGCCAGATTAAAAAGGAAAGGGTAAAGGGGGCAGCCTTGGCGAACACCTCTACCAAGGTCAAAGTAGGAGGAAATCTGACCATTCGCACAAACTGCAGCGCGGGGGTGAGAATACAACAGTGAAACTAAGGAAATGAATTTGGGACCAAAGCCAAACCATCCGAGAGTGTGGAAAAGATATGGCCATTCAACCCTATCAAACGCCTTCTCGGCATCTAGGGCAATCGCTGCAAGGGAATGTTGGAGATGCGAGGACTTTGATAATATGTTGAATAAAAGTCTGGTATTATCGGTAATGTACCTCCCTTTAACAAAACCAGACTGCTCTTCGCCTAAAAGGTCAGAAAGTAGATGGTCCAGCCTGATCGCCAAAGACTTAGCAAAGATTCTATAGTCAATATTTACAAGGGAAATAGGCCTGTAATTTTTACAGTGCTTTGCATCTTTTCCTTCTTTGGGTATTAAACAAATGTGAGCATCGGAGAAGGTCCCAGATGAATTGCCTAGGGCAGAAAAAGTATGCAGGAGAGAATGGAGTTTTGGAATCAGTAATTTTGAAAAGTGAAGATAAAATTCAACGGTAAAACCGTCTGTTCTGGGGGCTTTATTGAGCTTGAGATGCTGGAGCGCAGCAAACAATTCCTTCTGCGAAATGTCAGTCTCCAAGAGGGAAAGATCAAGAAGGAAGTGCTCAGGCTTTTGGATAGAAGAGAAGAAGTGTGTGAGGGATTGGAGAGAGGGTTGAGTCTCAGAGGTGTAAAGGGTGTTATAGAAACGAGAGAACTCGATAAGGATGTCGGCGTCTTTGTGCTGTAAATTAGAATTGGTATCATAAATGGATTCAATGTTCAGCTTATTGTGCTTGACCTTCAAATAATTAGCAAGAAGTTTCCCAGCTTTGTTCCTACCACCATAGAACTTAGCACTTGACTTTAGCAAATACAAGGAGGCATCTTTTGTATATTTCTCATTAAATTTCATCTTGGCAGCGACAAGAGCCGTCAGACTATCTTTTGAATGCGACATAAAGTAGGCGTGTTCCAATCTCTTAATGTCACCAAGAAGATTTTTAGTGAATTGACGTGCAATCCTACGCTTCTTTGCCACATAGCCAATAATAAAGTCGCGTGCTGCTGCTTTAAAGGCATCCTAAATGGTATGTTTCGGGATGGAAGGGGTATCATTGAACAGGAAAAATTCCTCAGAAAAGGCAATGAAGGAAGTGGTGAATTTGGAATCCAAGAGGAGGGCATTATTAAAACGCCATCTTTTGGGCCCATCATTTTTAGGGAGCACGTCAACACTGATTAGAACAGGGGCATGATCCGAGAGTAAGATCGGACCACTTTCAGCAACAGTGAGTGTTTGGGCACGATAATGGGAAACAAAAATGTAATCGATCCGCGACTGGGATCGATGAGACAGAGAGTAAAAAGTATACTCCCGCAAGGTCGGATTACAAAGCCGCCAAGAGTCGAGGAGCTTATGTTGGGATATTGCTTGAGTAAAGAGTCTATGTGATTTGTTGGGAATATAAGTGGCATCGGAATTCCTGTCCACAAAGGGATCAAGGGGTTGGTTACAATCACCAGCGAGGATAACATTTTCATCCATAAATTGGGTAATACGTTGAGAAAACTCAGCCCAAAAGAGAGGTTCGCCAGTGGTGGGAGCATAGACATTAAGGAGAGAGATTGGAACACCTCTAAGAGATAGTCTGACATGTGTCCATCTGCCGTTGGTATCCGACTCTTGAGAAATGATTGTAAGAGGAAGAGATCTACGACATAAGATCGCTACACCATTCCGTTTACCATCACCTTGTGAATAAAAAAACCTCACCCACCCAACCTCTTTTAAGCTTTGCAGACTCTATGTCGGAAAGGTGGGTTTCCTGGAGGAACGCCACATCGACATTCAATTTAGGTAGGTGTGATAAAATTCTTTGACGTTTAATTGGAGAGTTAATACCCTTAACATTCCGCGCTACAATATTCAGTGACATATTATAAACAATAAGTCATAGGAAACAAAGTAAACAAAATCAGGATAAAAGCCCATGAATAAGGATGAAAAAAGAGAAGATAAATACATAATAGAGATTAAGAGAAGAAAAAAAAAGAAGAGATCAATGAGAACAAGATAATATGCTAGTAGAGAGAACAGAGTGGAAATTAGAAGTAGTTGCAAAGGGGTCAGAATAAGAAGAGAGAAGGCATGAAGATGAATACAACCTGAAAAAAATAAGTCATCACTTCTGCACAAACAAGAAAGCTGGAACATAAGAGGAAGGGTAAAAAGCAAAAAATGAGAAGAGAGGGAGAAACAAAAGAAAAACATACCTACAAGATGAGAAAACGAGAAGGGATCGAGGTGGGAAGGGACCACATAGGAATGGCAACACATCCGAGGTCAACTGGGCGCGGAGCCAGGGAGACATCACCAGACAAGGAAGGATTCCTGTGTAGTCAAAGAGGGGAAAACGAGAACAGATTACAAACGTCAGTGGAAGAAGAACATGGAGCAAACATCAACAATACAACTTAAGGGAGGTAACAATCAAAAGAGTAAAACGTTATAGAAAGATAGAACATGACCATAAACAAGAGCATTGTAAAAACAAACAAGACTTCAGCTCAGCGAGGACCCGAGGAGGAGGGACCAGATGAGTCCATGGCGGTGGTCTTATGTGTGTTGATGAAGCTCTGCAATTGCACCGGATCTTCGTAAGTAGTTGTCCTGTTGTTGTAGGTGACTTTAAACAAGCAAGGGTGGTACAGGCCGTATCGAGCACCCATGGAACGAAGGTCATCTCTCATGCTTAGGAAGGCCTTCCGACGATTCACAGTCGCTTTGGCATAGTCCTGAGCAAAGAACAAAGAAGATCCAGACCATGTTAATTTGGGAGAGGCTTTAGCAGCCGCTAGAACCTTCAAAAAGTCAGTATACGGCAGAAAATAGAGAATGACGCCTCTTGGTCGTTGTGACATGGACGCAGATGTAGGTGGACGGCCCAGACGATGAGCACGTTGGATGTTAAGAGTCGTACCTTCTGGAAGATGGAGCAATTTGGGGAGGAAAGATTTGAAGAAAGCAAGCGAGTCCGAGCCCTCAAGACCTTCCGCCAAGCCGTAAATGCGGAGGTTATTCCACCTGTTTCTATTTTCTTACTCCTTCCCTGCCTCTGGAGAGTGTCCACCTGCAAGGTTAGATGAGAAACCTTGGTGTGAGTGTCTTGAAATGATGCGACGGACTGTTCAACTGAGGGGACTCTCGTTTCGATTTGTGACCAAATGTCCATAAAAACTTGAAGCTTGGCATTGGTTTCCTCCATAAAAGGGCGCAATGTCCCAATTTCCTCTATAAAAGGGTGAAAGTATCTTATCTCTTCCAGCAAAAGTTCCATGGAGACAGGTGTGGGTTGTTTGAGTGGCGAGGGGGGATCCTTTTTCGGTCGTTTAATATTAGTTTTTCCCGGTACTGGCTGAGAGCGTTCCATGGCTGTATCCGAGCCAGACGAGGTGAGAGAATCCTCTAGTTTAGAGAGAACAGAAAATATTTTGGAGTTTTTCACAAAAGCCATCCTTGTTGGTGTTTTGGAAGGTAGGCGCGGCATAGGTTTGAGCCGTCCCATAAAAAAGCAACAAGAATGGAACAGCTATGCAACGAACTCTATCAGCGCAATAAGATGGATAATGCCATAGGGAAACGGGAGAGAGCTGTGAAGAGAGCCTCTGAAGAGAGGAGGAAGGCACTGTTGGCGCTGAGAAAAGTCACTTGACAAAAATGCCAGGGACGAGGTGCTGACAAGAGGCTGAATTAGCAAAGGTAAGGAGCTTCGACGACAGCAGGCACGATATCAGTCAAGAAGTAGAGCATTAAAGCCAGTGGAATTCAGAACCTGCAACTGATCGGGTGGGAGCCAGTGGGAGGCAGAGACGTAGATACAAACATGCTGAAACGAGTCTGAAGAGCCCCAGCTGAGTAAATATGGAAGCCGCTAGGCAGAAAATGCGAAGATTAAGAGGTCATAAGTGCTTCATATGTCACACAGGGAGGATATTTTAGGCAATGGAAATAAAGGCAAACAGGTCGCTCAGAAGAAAGGGCATCTCATAGGTAATGACCAAGAAAAGGCGCAGCAGTGTGTTGAGAATAGGTTAGAACATACAGGGACACCAGCAAGCCATAATCTTCATGACCAACAAGAAGTATTTGCATGCGCAGTCTCCGTCCAGATTGAGGATTACCCAGACTCTCACATAGGGCATAGAAGAAAGTCTCTTGAGGCATCCAAAATGGCAGTGATAACGATGCTGAGGCAACAAGCAATCTGCCGCACTCGCATATTATGAGAATGGCGCCAATGACACTGTGCACCAGTGGAGAAGAAGCAGATGTTGGGCACTATTTGAGCCAAACCATAACAGAAGGCATTTTAACACTGCAGTCACATCCCGGCATAGAGAGCACGATGCGCCAGAATGCATGAAATGGCGGCCGCGCTGAAAGTAAAGACGCTCAGACTCACTTGAGAAGTACTCCGTCAGGATAACTTCGAAAGGGCTCCAGAAGTCGCGCAGGCATCAGGAGTGGTCCGTTGGCCGTCATAGCCGCCAAACAGGAGAAGCCGAGTAGGACGCGCACAATCCTGCGGAGGGAGCCTGGCACGTCAGCCCATAGAAGATGGCGGCCGTAATCACGCAAACAATCCACCAGTTTACTTCGGTGAAATACGCCGCCTCCAGGGAATGCGGGATGACCTCAGGGGTCGCGGAGCATAGGTGTTCCGATAATATGACAGCACCTCCAGCCAGGAAACAAAGGACTTAAAGCAGCAAGTCCCCCGGAGCCGCAACAGAGCCTCACTCAGGCGCCGCCACTACCCTTGGGCGCAAAGCCACGCCCCCAGCATTGACCAAATTATGTGACAAGAAAAGACCAATTATGCAGTATAAATCAGCACATTAATTGATAGTATTATTTCCTTATTTTGTCATATTGCCACACAGGTTAAGACTGCCTGGGCAAAGGTTTCACCCCACTAGTACCAGTTTAACACACAACTACATAAAAAGCAACAGAAACAGTCAACTATGGGAAAGGGCCTTTCACTGCGAGGCAACACGGGTTGCGTGTTTTTGTTAACTTTTGATCCGTTTCAATTTTAAACGATTTTTTGTTAAAATCTGCAAATTATGCAGCAGCACGATGCATTATGTGAAAAATGCTGCAGTGCAAATCCATAATTATACGGAAAACGTCGCCCTTGCAAAATCGCATAATTCCACTGGCCCTGATTACACACCCAATACGTTGTCAGTTGTGTTGACAGAACAGAATGCCCAGTTTCCTAATCTCCAGATATTTAATCTGCTTCGCGCCCTTTTTACTCCGAATTAAATGAGGGACTTCCTATTTTGTTTGTTAGGAGAAGCGCGCAGCCTTGCAGCGGCGAGCGAAGATCTCCTAAAAAAAAAAAGTGAAGTGGCGGCGTGGCGTGGCCCGATGCTCACACAAGCCTCTGTTGTGCGGACCGTGCGCATCCATCTCCCTGGAAGCAAACTCCCTCCTTGAAAGCGAGGCGGGTGCGGGGATTAGGAAACACATAAAGTCCAAGTACTGGCTGAGGAGACGTGCGCTCGATCTGTCAGTGGCAGGCAGTGAAAGGCGACTCCGACCCATACTTTGCGAAGAACACTCTCTGATATATAACATTCACAAGGGGCTTCCATAAAACTAAAAAGAGAGAAAAAACCCTGGCTTGTAAACCGTGGGAGGGTACACACTTTTAAGCTATTGCCACAGAAAGCCAGGGCCGGAACAGAAGCGTTTGTTTTAACTCTCTTTAAAACAACCTTTACAAATGACGCTCAGTATTTGTTACTATTTGCTTTTACAGTTCCAACCTCAATCCAATAAGCAGCCTCTCGGGGGATCTCGGGACTGCCGCACATTAAACAAGCGGCACTTCAACCGATCGCGAAAGCGATTGAATTGTAAAAAAAAAAACTCTAGTGGTGCGCGCACGCGCGCCACTGCGAGCATGTTTTCAATTATCGCAGCTGTCAAGCCGCGATAATTCAAAACATATGGCCTCTGGTGCGCGTAACAGACACCAATAGGCCATGGGCGGAGCTACGCGACCGCCCATGGCCTATTGCGTGTTCTGTTACAAAACAGCATGCACGCGAGAATGGACCTTGGAAATAACACGCACAATGCATGGAATTTCCAAGGTCCATTTTCAATTCCCCTCGGAAAAGGACTCGGTGCGCGACACTGCATGCGCAGTGTACGGCAGGCCCGAGCCATAAAAAGGGGCTATCTCTTTGAAAAATGCCAAAATTATGGTAGTAAAAAAAAAGACTTTAGTACATCAAACCGTTTGTTGATTCCATTTTTTGGAAGAAAAAAACAGACACTTTTATCCAGAGCACTTTTTTCCTATTTATCCCAAATGACTCTAAATATCTATATTTTCGCTATTTTCTCGGTCTCCTCTAGGGGAATTCACAAACTCTGAGTAAGTGTTGAATTCCCAGGATGTTGGACAAAAAGGACACAAATATGGCTTGGATACCGTATGTGGAAAAAAGGTTATGGAGCCCCAAGCGCAAACTACCCCAAGTAGCCAAAAAAAGGGCTCAGTACTGGCCGTGGGAGACCCAGCAGTGGTTAAAGGGGATAAAGAAAACGCTTAGGGGTGTGAAATCCTCTGAACTGACTAGAAAAGGTCTGGCTCACTTATTTCACTTGCTTGCTACAATTCAGGGCAAGTATTACGCCTCTCTACTAATATTAGGGATTATGCCATCTCTCTAACATTGGTGATTTCTAAAACACACACTTGTCTGTGTAATCATACAGTTATTATGGAACTTTAGAAGGGTTGATTACTCATTTACTCTCATGTCATTTGGATTAAGGTCATGTTATGTCAATTTGTGGGGAGAGACAGTATCAAAAGTCATGTGATGCCACTTCCTATGATGTCATTAAGGTCAAAGGATGTGTGAGGTCAATTTCCTTTACCTTGCCGTGCATTTTGGTGAACACACGACCATGGCTGCAACAAGACTGGTGTACTTTGGTTAATGTTTAGGGTGGTGGGTTGTGAAGGAATATCAAACTTGTCATCTTACAGTATATTGATTTATCATCTTTCATATTACACCAACATATTTTAACTATAATGTCATTTTAATTGTGCTTTCTGTAATGCTAAACACACCACTATTCTGTACCTAAAGACAGGGGTTTAGACCTCCAGGAAACCTAAGGAGGGTGAAGGGCTGCATTTCTAGAGAAGCTTGCGTGGGAATAATTGTTAGAATTTCCCAGCAGACAAAGGTAAGCCCTGAAGACAAGAAACTCCTACATTTTAAAACCACCCTCTTCCTGCTGTCCCAATGTTGGCACGTATGTGAAGATTAGGACTCAAACAAATCTAGTCATCTTGCAGTATACTGATTTATCGTACTTCATATTACATCAACATCTGCTCAACCACTTCCACGTGCTTTATGAAGGAGGTTTATTAATTACCATTTCATTTAAATTTTGCTTGCTGTAATGCTACTCACAGCACTCCCCTGTACACAAAGGCAGGTTTGGCGTACAGGGGTGTGGTGGAAGTCTGATGAGAGGAAAATGGCTGCATTTCTAGAGAAGTGTATGTGGGAATAATTGTAAGAATTTCCGAGAAGTCAAAGGTATCCCCCGAGGGCAAGAAACTCGCTCTGTTCAGAAAAACGATTAAACATATCAGTCAACACATCCTATTAGTCTGTCTCTCCGTTATTGTCACCCGTAATTCAAACACGTCAAATATAATACGTATGCAATTCAAAATAGTGGTTTGCAAAATTAAAATTTCACAGGCAAGGATTTGTGAAGTTACAAACTTTGCAACTTCATAAAGTTAAGATTTGTTCCCACATTCATGTAAGTAAAATGTTATCCAAGTAAATGGGAAATGGTGACATTGGTAAATTTAGAGCACTCACATCACGTCAATTATCATTGTGTACAAAAGCCAGCCGCCCATCAGATACTAGTAATGAGTGAGTGCTTCAATCCTGTGCACACCATATCGGCCCCTGGATGTGTATACGAGAACAAAAGAAACTCCCAGGTCTGGATCAACAATGAAATCAGTAGCACCAGCATCACATCAAGCTCACAATCCATAAATCATGGGTCCAAATAGGTAAGTGTCACAATATCTTAATAGTTTATTCATGAGGGTTAGGCAAGATAATACTCCATAATTCGCCGAAAAACATCTAGCCAACATGACTCCACACATATATTCGTCCTCTTATTATTAACCCATAAGTATAACATTAGGTATGGATCACAGGGCAGGGGGGTATTTACTCAGCTATCCACTCACTGGAACCCATTAGTACCTCAGATTGTGATGCTAAGTGTATTAGACTTGTTTTTTAGTGGTAAGCATGTGTCAGTGTACCACAAGTGGTAGTGATAAGCATGTGCAAGTATAACATTACACGTGTCAAAGGGCATTTTTTGCTTCCACCGGTGGGGTAATAGAAAATTTAAATACTCTAAAATCTAGCACGTTCACTACTGTCAATCAATCATCAACCAATCAGGATTTATAGAGCGCTGCTAATCAGGTGCTTGTAGGTCCCGGAAGGCTAGTTTGAACAGCCAGGTCTTGAGGGCCCTTCAGAATTCCGGAAGTGAGGTGATGGTCCAGATCTTTGTGGAGAGGCTGTACCAGGTCTTAGCGGTGATTTAGGAGAAGGAGCATCCTCTATTCTATTCTATTTCCCAAGATTTTTAAAGTGCATGGCTACTTGAAAGGGCCTCCTAGCGCTAAGCTAGCAACAGGACTCCCACCTTGCTGACAGATTATTCAACCAGCCTGGTTTTTAACATTTTTCAGAATTTGTATTCTGTCTCAATTGACCTCATCTGCAGTGTAAGAGAATTTCAAAGGTTGGGGGCAATGTAAGCAAAGAACGGCCCCCAGTTCTGGCTTTCTTTATCCTAGGGATTGTGAGTAACTGCTGGTCAGTGAAACACAGCAGCTTGCTGGGTTGTAAGGTGTGAGGAGTCCCTGGATGAGCTTGAAACCTTTTTTATACATCGCTCTATGTACAAGACTACTACGGGCCCGATGTAGGTGGCCCATTACCGGTCGGTAAACCCGAAATTCGGTAATTTCAGGCTTACCAACCGGTATTGAGCCATTTCAGATGTAGGGGATGTAGGGTATGATTACCCAATACCTTTGAAAATGCAAATCTGTGCATTTTCAACAGTGCCATGTGGCAGACATACATGCCCTTATGTGTGCCACATGTGCACACAAACACTATTCAGGGGTGCAACAGGGTGTCAATGTGACAACCTGCCACCCTTGAATGTTTCCCTATTTTACCGAATCGGTATTTACCGATTAGGTAATTCACATTCATTCCTATGGCCTCCATGCCCATAAGAATGAATGGGAATTACTGAATCAGTAAATACTGATTCGGTAAATACCGAATCGTACCAATTTGGTAATAATTACTGAATATTTAGCTACATAGCATTTACCAATTCTAGAATACCGAATCGGTAAAATTCGGTATTCTAGAATCGGTAAATGTACTTTACCTACAACTGGCCCATAGTGTCTTGAAATTGATTTTTTGGGGTACTGGGAGCCAAAGCAAGGCTGTCAATGCTGCCCTTGCTGACTGGTGTTTCGGTATTTGTAAAAGTATGTGGGTTGCAGCATTCTGTATAACCTGCATTTTTTAAAGACTGACTTAGTGCTCCCAGATATAAGGAGTTTCCATACTCAAGTTGAGAAATTACTATGCCTTGTACCTCCACTGCTATGTGCTGACTCTGACAGTCATTTCTATAGTCTTATCAGTGTTGGAAGCAAGCCAAAGCAGTTGGCTGCAAGTTTCTTGACCTGAATTGTCATTGTTTATTTTATGTCAAGTCAGACTCTTAAACTTTTGACCTCGGTTTCAGGGTGGGGTGACTGCCCGAAAAATGTGGCCAGTTCCTCACCATCCACATAGGATTGTTTTCCACTACCAGCACCTCTGTTTAATCTCAATTAAGTTTGAGACTACTAACTGCCATCCAGTCTACTATATTCTGCTTCGGTAGATGTGGGGAGTGTGTCAAATTAACAGGGAGGCAGAGCGTACTCTTCTTGACAGTTGGTGGAAGTTCAGGCAGTGGATAATGTAGGTGGGCCCTTGGTTGTGTAGAGCTTTGTGTGCGTGGGTCAGCAGCTTGAATTGGTACTTCTTGTTTAAATGTCCTAGTGGAGTTGCCTGAGGGGGTTTTGATGTGTGTTCGTCGGGGGAGATTGAGGATGAGTCTAACTGCGGCATTCTGAATGGTTTGAAGTTTCTGTAGGAGGTGTGGGACCATTCCCACGTGGAGAGCGTTGCCATAGTCTAGTCAGCTGGTGATGAGGGCCTGTGTCATGGTGCGCCTCATGTGCATGGGTAGCCACTTGAAGATCTTATGTAGCGTGCACAGGATGAGGAAGCAAGCAGAGGATACAGCGTTAATCTGTGATTTCATGGTGAGCTTTTTACCAACAATGATTCCAAGGTTTCTGGCGAGGTCTGTGGATGTGGGTGTGGGTAGTAGGTGTGATGCCCCGAGGAGTCATTCCATGGGTTGCTGTCGTTTGCAAAGATCAGTACTTCTGTCTTGTACGTGTTCAGCTTAAGGTAGGTGTTCTTCATCCAGTCGGCGACACTTGTCATGCATCTGTGGAAGTTGGTCCTGGTGATGGTGATGAAGCAAAGCTTCGCATATTTTGCGGCTTGCCGAAGTCAAGAACCTCGTTTATGTGTAATAAGGTAACATAAGTATGTTTTACTAACGTTTATTTTTGTTTAGGCAAAGTTTATGAAGCTTGCCTACGTGTATTTCTAATACACTTACCCCGTGTACTTTAACATGGCCGCCGCTTGTATTTTAGTTACTGCGCATGCGTCAGCCACACTCACGTGTCCTGACGTGTCTGCAGAAGTGGAGGGAAAGTAACGCGCATGCGTAATTCATAGCTGTGCTTATCATGTGGTACTGCTCGTGCCACTGCTCATGTGTCTGTATCAATGTAGCTAACATTTAAAACGCATAAGTTTATTTCGTGATGATGAGTGAAAAGTACAAACCCTGTGATGTGTTTTCATGATGACATTATTAAGTATTAATTTGTTTTCGCTTACTTTTCATGTACCGCGGGGAATGGGGTTCTGTCTGTACCGAGAACCATCTTGGAGGTCCCTTCTGCGCCTGCGCGACTTGCCGAGGCACAGCAGACCTTGACTGATGGAACACAGCCAGTTGGCAGTGATGAGCAAGATGCTCCTGAGAAACGACCTGAAAACTCGGCTGAACCAATCACATGTTCTCGCAGTGCAACATTGTTAAAATTGCCATTGTATTACTGCACAACTTCTCATGGGAACCCCAATCTAGTTAGGCGGTACCCTACTATGCAAATGTAGGCTTGAAATACTATGTTGTGATTGGTGTGTTACCCAAATTCTACCTTAGGACCAATCGAAATTGAGGGATTCTGACACTTTGCAACATTGGGGGGGTGGTACACTGTCCCCAAACTGTATATCTACCCTGGGTTCACCTAGTGAACCGTCCGACTTGTCTGGTTTAGCTGACCTGTCACTGACCCATCGTACTCAATAGGTGACTGAAGATACAGAGCGCTGCGGAGCACTCTGTCCGAATTTGACCATAGACTAAGGTTCTACTGAACCTTAAAGTGCTGGCAAAGCACTTTGCTGGGAGGTCGCTGACCCAATCGGGGTCTTGATCGATAGCTGCAGAGCGGGTGGAGCGCAGGCGTTGCTTCCGAACTGTGGGTTCCGGTCCTGTCCTGAGCGGTCCTGTCCTGAGGGTTTGCTGTCCTGTCCTGAGGTCCTGTCCTGATTCCTAATCTGAGGGTATCCTGTCCTATCCGGGGTGTCCATTCTGCATCTGCTGTCCTTTGAGGGGTATCCTTCCTTGAGGGTTTCCTGTCCTTAACTGACCCGTGGCCAGGGTTTTGGTTATCACACCTTTCTAGGTAAATATTGCTCCGAACCTCTTAAATCTTGCACCTTCTGAATTTCTAACTTTTGCTTTAATAAAGTTCATCATTGCATATGATATA
Organism: Lissotriton helveticus; assembly: GCF_964261635.1. Classification (NCBI taxonomy): domain Eukaryota; kingdom Metazoa; phylum Chordata; class Amphibia; order Caudata; family Salamandridae; genus Lissotriton; species Lissotriton helveticus. The sequence continues at coordinate 1,927,878,369 of NC_136057.1, forward strand.
TTTTTCCATGTCTTTCCGCAACTATTGAAAGTCAATTGCATTTTTCCATAAGTTTGTTCCTATGTCTTCTCACTTGTTAGAAATTATATTTTGCATTGCAGTTTGTCATTTTCTGATATGGTCTAGAACTTCATTGCCTAGATTGTTCAAAGGCCCATTCACCTTAAGTGAAGCGTGTTACTCTTTATAGGCCCTCCTATAGTTATCCATGCATAAAAACTGTCCATGCTTAAAATATTATTGAATAGCATAGTATCTTCTCGTTACATTTTATCAGTACTTCAATGATTACTCTGCCATTATTTCTTTATAGCTATATAATTTACGTTATCTTGGTTATTGATTGCCTTATTTTACTGTACCTCATGCAAGAAAATAATGAACTTTAGATAAACATTTTAAAACTTCCAGTTGTCCGTGGTCATTTCAACAGTATTTTGAATGCTATTGGTTGGGTTTGTATTTTGCTGCCTTTCCTTTACAGCTAGCTCCCTGATTCATTGTGGTCATTAGGTACCCGCATCGGTGGATGGTAAGTCGGGTGCACTGAAAAATAATAATAGGGAACACACACACAAATTGGTAGAGCTCGTGAAGCCACCTGATCGATGTATATGGTGATTTGAAAGTATATGGGCCCGGAAGCCGGAAACGGCTAAAACTATTGGTCGGGTGGCCTCGCGCGCTCTATCAGTTTTTCTGGTAGGCAGAGGATGGTTAGGGACTAGTTAAGAGTAAGGCAGGGATTAGTTGGACTAGTTGAGTCGGAAGCTGCTAGTATATTGATGCTGCTAGAAGAGTGGCTGTTCTAAGAGACCTGATCATTCTCTTGTGAATACGCTGCTGAAACTCATGAATTTTTGTATTGTTATTATTCTTGTTCTTATATTGTTATATGTACTAATCCATGCATTTGTAAACCGTATTGTTTCTTGTTGTCCGAACTCCCCGGGGAATTGAAAGGGCAAGTGGTGAATAGAATCCATTGTCCTGAGGTCACAGGCTCGAGGAAAGTTAGGTGCAGGTTAGGATAACCGGGAAGCACTAACTAGGGTTTTCTGAATACATGTGTGAATAAGTGACAGTAACGGGGTTCATTGGCAAAATTCCCATAGTGGCGTAACCTAGTAAGGGTCACATCGGAAGAGTAGCAGGTTCCTCGGAGCTAGCGTGAAAGCAGAGGGGTCCGCTGAGAAACCTTAAACTCGGAATATATCCCGGAAAGAAGTGGATGAGTTTAGGGGAATAACAGGTTCACCGATGCTAGAGTGAAGGGTAGGCGGAAGAGATCTGCCCGCAGCGAGTGAAAAGTAAATGGAAGTAGTTTACTTGCAGTAAAACAATTCTTTCTCTGTCTAGACACTTGAGCACTGTGGCGAATGTGTATTTGTTGTAAAATAACCAAGCACTGAGCACTTTAAAAGAAAGAAAGTTTCCGTTACCTTGTGAAGGGAGGGAGTCAGTCGCGAAGCGCCTCTGACGTCACTCTGTGCCGCGCTGGGATTGGTAGAAGCAGCGGGCGGGTAGCGGAGCTGAGATTGTAAAGGAGGGGTGAGCGACAGAGCGTGGGAACTGTCTCACGAAGGGGCCGCGCACCCATTGGCGGAGAATATTCAGAGTCGCGCACCCATTGGTCGCACGGATTTTCGAAGCGCGTTCTGATTGGAGGTAGTTTGTAAACAAAGTTTAGCGTAGAGGTCGTATGTGGCACTCGCAGACTACAGGAACTCGACCTGATCCAAGGCACCTAGGGTTTGAAAGGGATCAGTGGAAGACTAATAGATACGATATTATGTACGGAACCAAGAGAAAATTGTCCCTTGTAAGTAAGGTGAAAAATTATTTCAAAACGGACAAACCGATTAAATCTAGAGAAGGTGTTCTTGTCCCACCACCTAATACTCCTGCCTCATTCATGATGTTTGACCGAGGGTACAATACCTGTGTGTGGTTGGAGAATTGGGTGAAGTACACAAAAGATGACGGAGTATTGGCTTTTCCGTTAGATGGTACTTTCAATGGTAGGATCCTATTTAATTTAAGAACTCGGATGAATGAACTGCATCCCAGACCGAGACTAACGCAGTATGAGGCATTAGAGGAATGGGAGATTGAGGCTTTTGAAAGAGAAAGACCCCGAATGGACAAGGGTTTGACCAAGTGGTACCCCAGACTGAAACAGGAGTCCAGGGATAAAAGGATGAAACAGTGGAGGCAGAGCATGATTGTTGAGGGTCTGTTTCCCATGATGCCGGCATGTCATAACCCTGCAGTGGGTGAGAAAAGTACTGAAAAGTGTAAACATTGGGGGGCCCCGGGGGAATCAGATGATGAACTGATAGATGACATCTGTACCAGAAGTCCGCCACCTTATAACGAGGGAACCCGACCTTCCAGTGTAGGAGATGCTCCCCGACGCCACTTCCTCAAGGAAGAAGACAGATTCCTAGGACTGGGAGGGGGTGGTCAAGTATTGCCCTATTCTGAGAAACCCGAACCGGCGGAAACAAGGGATATATATCCCAAAGTGCCCGCAAGCCAGGAAGAAAAATATTCACGTACGAAAGTTTTCTTTCCCAGACCCTTGTATGAAAGCGAAGAGAAACCATCGAATTCAGGACTGCCTTTTGTTCAACCTCCATATGGGGAAGAGCGCAGGTCCTTTAACACTGGAACTTTATTCCCGAAACCAAATTATGGTGGGGGACCGAGTGAAACGCATCCTACTGCCCCGAGTTTTACTCCTCCCTTGACCCCACAGATATTACATGACACGACTTTAAGAAGGATACTAGTGGAAAAGGAGCAAGAGGCTCTAGCTAGACAAAGGACAGAAATAATTGAAATGGTCAGGGAAATCCGATTACTCCAGTTATGACCCCAGTCATGGCACCCCCGAGACAGGAACCGATAATCATAGATGATCAGTCCAGTGAGTGCGAGTCTGAAGTTGCGTTCTTGGACTTGCCAAACAAACCGACCGGAAAGGGAATGCAGCAGAGGCATAACCCTTTTAATGTGAAAGAAATTAAATTAGAGTCAGCAACAGGTACTAGGAGTGTCTCTCTGGTAACTCCGGATGAAATTGAGAGTTGGAGTCGTGAATTAGAGAAACAGACTCCGCAAACGAAACCTTTACACCTCTACAAGCTGAGGGTAGAAATAGAAGAATTAATGGCAGGAAATGTGGGGTTGGATCGATTGAATACCTACTCTGAAGAAGAATTGTCGTTTATATGTAAAAGCTTTACAAGGAACACCAGAGTGCTCCACGAAAAACTGACCGAAACAGCAGTTAGTATGGGGGTAGATATCTCAAAATCCAAGCCCTTACAGAAACCGTACAGAGCAGACTTCTCAGACAAAGATATAGAGCACCTGAATGTGGCAGGAAAAAAGTTGCAGATTAAAGAATTATTGGGGGTACTGCAGAAATGGGGAGATGTGGAAAGATGGAGAAGCAGGTGGGCGAAAAAGAGGGAAGAGGCTCGCTCCCGACAAGTGACTCCTGAATTTGCTTTAAGGGAGGTAGAGAAACCTGAGCAGTTATGCCCCATGCGCGAAGTTCCAGGAGGGAAATATGTGCATGTCCCCTGGTCTAGACAGGATATTGTGTCCTTTACGAACGATTTTCCAAAATTACGGGAGAAACCAGTAGACTGGTACAGGCAGGTGGAGAGGTTCGTGAAGGTACAGAAATGTCTGTGGAAAGACCTGGATGGGTTTTTCGACATTGTGGTTCCGGTAGATTTATGGACCCAGTGTAAAATAGCCATAGACTGGCCCAGTGAGGAGTACCCAAGAAATAAGGAAACAGGGGAGCCATCAAAGGATGTCATGCGAAAATATGAGCAGGTAATTCAGCATTTGAAAGAAAAGGTGCCCGCAAAAGAAACTGATTGGACAAAAATAGATAGAACAACACAGGAAAGGGACGAGACAGTGCACTCCTTCTATGAGAGGTTATTGCAGGTATTTAAAACTTACAGTGGTATTGATAACATCGATTTGAAGGACATGACGCACTTTATTTACAGGTTTGTAAATGGTTTAAGACCTGAAATTTGTCAGTGGATAAAAGATAATAAAATCTGTTGGCATACTAAGAAAATGGATGAGGTCCTGCGGTACGCTAAGTACTGCGAGGACGAGATGGCAGAAAAGAAAAAGGCCCTTAAGGAAAAAGTGATGTGGGCTCAGGTGAAGCTCGCAGAACAGCAGGAAAAACAATTGAGTAACATGGTTAAAAATGCTGAGAACAAAAATCCTGGGGGAGGGGGTGGAGGAAAGCCCCGGCCAAAATTTAGCAGGGAAGAGGCTATGAAAAAATTTCCCTGCCATCAGTGCGGCGAAATTGGACACTGGCGTAACGAGTGTCCCCAATTAATAGATGATAATGCAAAAACTCCTGATTTAACTCCACAGACGCAGAAAGAAAGACCAAGAAAGACTCAAACCCAGGTAAAAACAGTTCAGGTGCCTCGAGCACCCAAGCAGGTATACAGGGGAAGGCAAGCAGAGGGTGAGGAGATAGAAGTTTGGGAAAGCGGTGAGAACAGAAATACAGCAACTTCGCAGTATCTGCTGAATGATACCTTCCTTTGTAATGATCAGTACTGACTGGGCCTGAGAGGGGAGGACGAGGAGTGCGTACTTGGCGCTTCCTTGCCGGTAGACCAGTCTGGACCATACATTGAAGGAAAGGTTGACGGAAATGATGTCACTTTTCTGTTGGACACTGGCGCTACCCGTTCTACTGTAAGAACAGTGGACGTTCCAAACCTACCCCTCTCGGGAGAAAATATCCAAGTAGTGGGTGTATCTAATCAATTGATTAGTACTCCTGTTACCGAACCAATGGAGATTTCAATTGGAAATTTTAAACAAATGCATAGGTTTGTCGTCTGTGACACCAGTCCAGTGAATCTACTGGGTCGTGATTTGCTGTGCAAAATGAACTGTACCATTTTTTGCACACCAAAGGGTGTTGAAATACAGACCCCGGATGAAGATGGCATTTATAAACTATTGTTACTTAGACCTGACTCAGAAATTAAAAGATTGACCCTGCAGGATTTGCCCCAAGAACTCCAGGAAGCGGTAAAGCCAGAGGCGTGGGATTTCACTGGAAAAGATGTGGGACTAATGAAAGATGTGGACCCCATACAGATAGCTATCAAGGATAATGCAGTATATCCTAACACTAAGCCCTACCGAATGAATGCTGAAGTGAAAGCAGGTGTCACTCTGGAAATACAAAAATTATTAGAAGGAGACATCATACAGGAAGTGATGAGCAGCCCATGCAACTCACCGATTATGGGCATCAAAAAGCCTAGTGGCAAGTATAGGGTAGTGCAAGACCTAAGAAAGGTAAACAAAATTGTAGTTCCTTGCTGCCCTATTGTCCCGAACCCAGCAGTGATATTGTACCAGATTCCTTGGGATGCTGAGTGGTTCACTGTGATTGATTTGTGTCATGCATTCTTTTCAATACCCCTGCACCCCGACAGCAAATTTCTTTTCTCATTTGCCTTCGAAGGTCACGTGTATTGCTGGAACAGGGTCCCTCAGGGGTACACAGAGAGCCCCTCTATCTTTAATCAGATCTTGAAGAAATGTCTAGAGACTTTGATCTTACCTGGGAACTCGGTCTTAGTACAATACATAGACGACCTTCTACTGGCGTCTAAAAGTCATAGGGACTGTGTAGTTGACACCATTGCCCTCCTAAATCATCTATGTGAGAAAGGGCATAAAGTGGCCCCTGACAAACTACAGTTCTGTGCAAAATCAGTAAAATATTTAGGACACCAAATAGAAAAGGGTGTCAGAAAAGTCACATCAGAAAGAGTGAGAATAATTCAAAAGATGCAGTTGCCCCGTACTCAAAAAGATGTCAGAATGTTCCTGGGTGTACTAGGCTACTGCAGGCAATGGATTCTGGGATTTGCAGCCTTAGCCAGGCCTTTGATAAAAATGACCACGAGAGGAATGCCGGATATTGTAGAGTGGGACGATGAAAGCCTAATGGCTTTCACAAGACTGAAAAACTGTCTGTGTACAGCCCCTGCGCTGGGAATGCCTGATTATTCCAAAGAATTTGCCTTATTCTGTGACACTCGCGATAATTGCGCATTGTCAGTCCTGACTCAAGAACATGGCACGACCAGAAGGTCTGTGGCCTATTTCTCTGCCACTTTGGACCCAGTAGCTGCTGGGTTACCAGGCTGTCTAAAAGCAGTAGCTGCTACCTGTGCAAGTTTGGAACAGAGTGAGTCCATAGTCATGGGACATCCTGTGACTGTGTATGTTTCACATGGAGTCGTAATTCTACTGACCAGAACTAAAACGCAGTATCTCACCCCTAGTCGGCTGACTAAATACGAGAGGATTCTTGTGGGTGCAGCAAATGTAAGCATTGTTAGGTGCGGTATTCTGAACCCTGCCACTTTACTCCCCGACCCCTTGGAAATGGAAGGTGGAGATGATGATGAACATGATTGCATTGATCTGACAGAGTTCAGCACAAAACCCCGCCCAGACATAAAAGAAACGCCATTGCCTGAGCATGATAAAGAGCTGTTTGTAGATGGTTCCTGTCTAAGACATGAACTAGGAGGCCTGAGTGCTGCTTATGCAGTAGTCTCTTTAACAAAAATTGAAGAAGCAGGTTACCTATATAACATCAAGTCTGCACAAGTAGCCGAATTGATTGCTATGATAAAAGCTTGCAAAATTGGGAAGAATATACGCATAACAGTGTATACTGACAGTCAGTACTGTTATGGAGTTGTGCATGACTTTGGCCAATTGTGGCTACAGAGGGAATTCCTGACTTCCTCAGGTACTCCCATTCGGAATGCAAAGGTTGTGCATGACCTTTTAGAGGCCATCCAGTTACCCAAGGAACTGGCAGTGGTAAAATGCGGTGCTCATAAGAAGAGCATGGACAAAGTATCACTGGGAAACGATTATGCTGATCGAGTGGCCCAATGGTGCGCCAGAGATCGGTATATCGTAAATCCAAAACGAGGGGGGCCAGGAACCAGCTGCCAACTTCAGGTGTTTGAGGAAGTGCCTACTTGGGATGAAGTGAGAGAATGGCAGGAGTCGGCTCCTTGGCAAGAAAGAGAGAAATGGAAGGAGGATGGGTGTAGACCGAGACGTGTGGATGGTGTCATCTTGGGCCCAACTGGTATGCCTGTATTACCCCGACACTTGCTTGGCACAATGGCAAGATTAATACACGAAGGGTCACACATTGGTAGGGATGCCATGATTCTGGTATTTCAACAGACTTGGTATAGTAAGAAGTTCAGGAAAGTAGCAGAGTCCCTCTGCCAGAGGTGCCTGTCATGTCAACAGATGAACCCAGGCAAGAGGACAATGGTTGAGCTGAGCAGAATTGGGAGATCAGGGGGTCCCTTTGTAAGGATACAGATTGATTTCATCACCATGCCCCGTTGTGAAGGGAAACGATATGTCCTTGTCATTGTTTGTGTATTTTCAAAATGGGTAGAAGCTTACCCTACTCCCCAAAGTGACGCACTGACAGTAGCGAAGTGTTTACTAAAAGAGCTGATACCTAGATTCGGGGTGCCATTCATTATTGAATCAGATAAGGGTGGACATTTCCAGAATGAAATACTGGCTGAACTCTGTAAGGCCTTTGGAATAAGGCAGAAACTACACTGTGCATATCATCCAGAGGCTTCTGGAATAGTGGAACAAGTAAATGGAACTATCAAAAACAGACTAGCAAAGCTGACTGATGCAACTGGCATGACCTGGGTGAAGGCTCTGCCCCTGGTCCTGATGGGACTGAGAAGTGTTCCTGACCGCAAGACAGGCCTAAGTCCCCATGAAATCATTATGGGAAGAGTGATGAGACAAGCATGGGTGCCAGGAAGCAAACTGTTGAGTATTACTGATGATTTGGTGCTTGAATACTGCAGAAGATTGGGTGACCAAGTGCGTTCTATCTCTCGCCAGATTGGAGACGACGGCATCCTCAATCCAACGACTCCTCTCCACGGCTTGGTTCCAGGAGACTGGGTCAAAATAAAGAAGCACACTCGATCAAGCTGTCTGGCACCAAGGTGGGGAAAGAAACGCCAAGTAATCCTGGTAACAACCACTGCAGTGAAGGTCGCAGGTGTTCCCCAGTGGATCCACGCTGGCCACACCCAGAAGGTATTGCCAGACAAGGGATTTGAAGAAGAAGGGCATCCAGCAGAGGACTCTGCAGGAGCCAGACCAGAAGCAGCTGACCACGAGCAGCCCAGCACCAGTCAGGCTGCAGGAACAGCAGACGTTGGCCCAGGAGTAGTTGACTACGAACTGCCAAGAATCCAGCCTGCTGAAGAGGTCCAGGAAGCTGAGCCAGGAGTAGCTGATGACGAGCTGCCAAGCATATGGCCAGAAGAATGGATACCGATGATTGATCTGACCGAAGATCCTATCAGAACAAGAGAACGACTTAGTGAAGGTAGAGAGTGGACTAGTCAGGAAAAGCAAGGCACAGGCGAAGAACCTCAGCCACCTGAGATTCACATCAAAACTGAGGAAGGAGAAGGTCAGACAGGGACAGAACAGGTGTTCGATACACCTCCACTAACTCCTGATGTGGATAAGGAACAGCTTAGAAATAGAATAATAGTTCGAGCAGAAGAAAATCAAGAGATCGAAGTGCTTGAACAGGATCAGATAGGGTTAGAAGAACGGGTTCAGGAAACAGAAACAGAAACAGAAACAGAAATAGAGACAATCGAAAGCCAAAAACAAAATATTCCTGAACAAGGCCAGATTAGTAACCAGGCAGAAGAATTTGATGCTAGCCCTGGAACTAGCAAGATAAGAGAAGAAGAAGAAGAAAGTGAAGCAGAATTGCCACAAGCTAAAGAGAACAAGAGGTTAAGAGAAGAAGGTGAAGTCCAAGTACCAACTAAGAGACTAAAGAAAAGAAACAACCTTGAGCCTAGGTTCATAAAGAGACTAAGGCTAAGGATAAAGACGGTGGAAGAGAAACGTGCAGAAGCAAGGAGAAGTGCACGGATAGCAGAGCAAGAAGAAAACTCTTCCAAAAGAAGGAGTGAACGATTAAAAAGACAAAACAAGAAATACAAGTCTCCTGAATGGACACTCGTTTTGGAAGAACTTGAAGATCTTGATATAACTGACGTAAGCGACGGAGAGCCCGTCCCTGAGTACTCTGCTGAAGAAGAAGACGAACCACCGTGAATTTGCACAAAGTAAGCTAGCTGTGTAAAGCCACAAAGAGGGGTCAAGAAACTTCTTCTGAGCCGAAATGTCTGATTCGACTGTGAATGGTAGACCTAGTTGCAGTCGTTTCAAGACGTGCTGCAAGGTGTGTATATGTAGTATAGTAGTACTGATAGTAATTTGGATAGGACTAACAATCTTTATACCCTTCACTGTAAGTAAAGATATTAACATTGTCCCTACTGAAATTGTAAAAACAGACAGTGAGGAGTTGACAACCCAGAGTGTAGCAAGACATGAGAGAGCACTGAGACAAACAAAACGAGATTTAGAAGCATCAGATGAGGGAGGACTACATTATCATGGAATTAAGAACAGGACACACTTAAATGTTTTTGCAAACTTGTTAATACACTATGTAGAGACTATGGAAATTGAAGATTGCTATGTCTGCATGAAGCTACCTACTTCTGTGGCTGAAGGCGTGACATACCATCACTTGCCATTAACATATGGAATCTCCTGTAGCATTTTAGCTAGTTTATTTTACAAAAGAGGACCGTTACAGTACTATTACTCTAATAATGACGTGATCTTTTCTGAACTTCCTATACGTGGGAACTTGAATCCTGTACATACCAAAAGCGACACCATAAGATATATGGGAGACTACTTCTTGACTATAGGTAACATTGACATAGCTGAAGCACACAAAGATAACTTGACTTGTTCTTTGCGTGAACAGGAAAAGATGTTCCTGAACATGGCAGAGAAAAGAAGAATTAAAATACAAAAGAAGGCTAATGACGAAAGTCAGAAAAGGCCAAAGTGGGCAGAGAACATGGAAGGCACCTCAAATGGTGGGGCGGGACCTGCTCTGTTGCTGGATTTTGAAAAGAAAGGCAAGCTATGTCTTCATCGCGAGAAGACTAGCTATTATAATAATGTTTTCATTGGTTCCAGTGAATGCGAACATAATTACAAGGTAATTGGAGGTTGGGGTTTCAAAAATGGGTCAGAGCCTGTGTTTCCTGGAATTTATTATATTTGTGGGGACAAGGCTTATTTCAAATTGCCGGATCACTGGTATGGAAGCTGCTATTTTGGCATTGTCTTCCCGAGAATATACCATGTGAATGGAAAAGCTGGAAGCAATGAAAATACTAATGGCTTAGTGCGTAGTAAAAGAGAAAGTATAGGTGAAATTATGGGTAGTATTTTCAGTGCACTGATACCTGGAGTGGGAGTGGTTCTGAACACTCACAGAATTTGCAAATTGTCTACTATAGTAGATGTGCTGTCTACTGAAACAGCTCATGGATTTCTGCTGGTCAATACCGAAATGGTTGCGATCAGATCAATGGTTTTACAGAATCGACTTGCTCTTGACACTTTATTAGCGAAAGAGGGCGGAGTCTGCCGGATGTTGAAGGCGCAACATTGTTGCACTTATATTCCGGATAAAAGTGTACAGATCAAAAGATATGTGAAAAACATTACTAATTTGACAAAGGAACTCAAACCACTCGAGGTTGATAGTGCCTGGAAGAGACTGGTAGATGGTCTCTCAAATGTAGGTCATTGGCTTGCTAGTGTAGGTAAAAGTTTACTATTCAAAATACTGATGCCAATTGGTATTATAGGTCTTATTATATTTCTCATTTTTATCTGTTGTAAATGCCGTAAGCGCACCAAGAAACACGAGGTAAATGCAAGAGGGTTGAAACGGAGTGTGGATGGGATTGAATTGGAGGAAGTGAATGATCAGATATACAAAAAGGTGAAGACTTCTCACCCTACTAAAACTGAGAGAGAAAAGTTAGAACGATTGCTGGAAGAGATAGAACTTTATAAGGTGTGAAAGAAAGTTGGCATCTGGTTCCATTTTTTGTGATGATAGTAAATATCATCAAAGAGGGGATTGATGAAGCAAAGCTTCGCATATTTTGCGGCTTGCCGAAGTCAAGAACCTCGTTTATGTGTAATAAGGTAACATAAGTATGTTTTACTAACGTTTATTTTTGTTTAGGCAAAGTTTATGAAGCTTGCCTACGTGTATTTCTAATACACTTACCCCGTGTACTTTAACATGGCCGCCGCTTGTATTTTAGTTACTGCGCATGCGTCAGCCACACTCACGTGTCCTGACGTGTCTGCAGAAGTGGAGGGAAAGTAACGCGCATGCGTAATTCATAGCTGTGCTTATCATGTGGTACTGCTCGTGCCACTGCTCATGTGTCTGTATCAATGTAGCTAACATTTAAAACGCATAAGTTTATTTCGTGATGATGAGTGAAAAGTACAAACCCTGTGATGTGTTTTCATGATGACATTATTAAGTATTAATTTGTTTTCGCTTACTTTTCATGTACCGCGGGGAATGGGGTTCTGTCTGTACCGAGAACCATCTTGGAGGTCCCTTCTGCGCCTGCGCGACTTGCCGAGGCACAGCAGACCTTGACTGATGGAACACAGCCAGTTGGCAGTGATGAGCAAGATGCTCCTGAGAAACGACCTGAAAACTCGGCTGAACCAATCACATGTTCTCGCAGTGCAACATTGTTAAAATTGCCATTGTATTACTGCACAACTTCTCATGGGAACCCCAATCTAGTTAGGCGGTACCCTACTATGCAAATGTAGGCTTGAAATACTATGTTGTGATTGGTGTGTTACCCAAATTCTACCTTAGGACCAATCGAAATTGAGGGATTCTGACACTTTGCAACATTGGGGGGTGGTACACTGTCCCCAAACTGTATATCTACCCTGGGTTCACCTAGTGAACCGTCCGACTTGTCTGGTTTAGCTGACCTGTCACTGACCCATCGTACTCAATAGGTGACTGAAGATACAGAGCGCTGCGGAGCACTCTGTCCGAATTTGACCATAGACTAAGGTTCTACTGAACCTTAAAGTGCTGGCAAAGCACTTTGCTGGGAGGTCGCTGACCCAATCGGGGTCTTGATCGATAGCTGCAGAGCGGGTGGAGCGCAGGCGTTGCTTCCGAACTGTGGGTTCCGGTCCTGTCCTGAGCGGTCCTGTCCTGAGGGTTTGCTGTCCTGTCCTGAGGTCCTGTCCTGATTCCTAATCTGAGGGTATCCTGTCCTATCCGGGGTATCCATTCTGCATCTGCTGTCCTTTGAGGGGTATCCTTCCTTGAGGGTTTCCTGTCCTTAACTGACCCGTGGCCAGGGTTTTGGTTATCACACCTTTCTAGGTAAATATTGCTCCGAACCTCTTAAATCTTGCACCTTCTGAATTTCTAACTTTTGCTTTAATAAAGTTCATCATTGCATATGATATATTTTTCCATGTCTTTCCGCAACTATTGAAAGTCAATTGCATTTTTCCATAAGTTTGTTCCTATGTCTTCTCACTTGTTAGAAATTATATTTTGCATTGCAGTTTGTCATTTTCTGATATGGTCTAGAACTTCATTGCCTAGATTGTTCAAAGGCCCATTCACCTTAAGTGAAGCGTGTTACTCTTTATAGGCCCTCCTATAGTTATCCATGCATAAAAACTGTCCATGCTTAAAATATTATTGAATAGCATAGTATCTTCTCGTTACATTTTATCAGTACTTCAATGATTACTCTGTCATTATTTCTTTATAGCTATATAATTTACGTTATCTTGGTTATTGATTGCCTTATTTTACTGTACCTCATGCAAGAAAATAATGAACTTTAGATAAACATTTTAAAACTTCCAGTTGTCCGTGGTCATTTCAACAGTATTTTGAATGCTATTGGTTGGGTTTGTATTTTGCTGCCTTTCCTTTACAGCTAGCTCCCTGATTCATTGTGGTCATTAGGTACCCGCATCGGTGGATGGTAAGTCGGGTGCACTGAAAAATAATAATAGGGAACACACACACAAATTGGTAGAGCTCGTGAAGCCACCTGATCGATGTATATGGTGATTTGAAAGTATATGGGCCCGGAAGCCGGAAACGGCGAAAACTATTGGTCGGGTGGCCTCGCGCGCTCTATCAATGGTAGGGTCATTGGTGAGTGAGAGGATCAGTTTGGTGTTGTCTGCATAGGATATTTATGTTGAGGCCATGAGATCTGACAATGTTGGCCAGCTAGGTCATATAGGCACTGAAGATCATGGGGATAAGGGATGAGCCCTGGGGAACACAGCAGATTATATACTTGGGTTTGTAGGTTAAAGGTGGTAGGCGGTACCCTCTGTGTTCTTCTGGTGAGGAAGGAGGTGATCCATCTGAGTGCGTTCCCTGGGATGCTGATGTGGTGGAGTCTTTCGAACAGCGATTAATGGTATACTGTATTGAAAGCTGCCGAGAGATTGAGGAGGATCAGAGCTGTTGTTTCTCCTCAGTTGAGGAGGAGTTGGATGTCATTGGTGGCTGAGACCAGGCCAGTCTCGGTAATGGGATTGCTGCATAAGTTGTATTGAGAGGAATTGAGTAGCTGGTTCTGCTCCAGGTGTGTTGTGAATTGCTAATTGATTATAATTTACAGTTTCTTTGTTGGGAACGAGAGCAAGGAGATTGGCTGGTAGTATTTGCCTTCGCTGGGGTTGGCGGAGGGTTCTTTGAGTAAAAGTCTGACTTCGGCGTGTTTCCAGATGTCAGGAAATATTGCGATGGTGTTTGAGATGTTGAGCAGGGTGGTGAGTTCCTGACAGACCCTTTGGTTTCTGAGGTTGAAGATGTGGTGCAGGCATTGGGTCTTTGGAAGCTTCCAACTGGATGTATTTCATGATGGTGGTGGTGTCCTGGGTGGAGAGGTGGTTTCAGGTGGTCAGTCTAAGGTTTGTGTCGGTTGTGGTGGAGGCGCATCTGTTGAGGAAGTCCATAGGTGTAGGTTGGGGTGCGAAGTTTCTATATATGGTTGCGAATTTGTCATGGAAGAAGTTGGTGAGGTTGTCGCATGCTTCTTGTGAGGGCATGCTGCTGTTTTCGCTGCCAACCGGGTTGGAGAATTTCTTAACAATGTGGAAAGGTTCCTTCCTGTTATTGGCAATGGTTTCAATACTTGCAGCTATGGCTTTCTTCTTTGTTGCCCTCAGCAGGCGATGGTAAAGTTGAGGGAGGTCTTGAAGGCTGCCCTGTTGAAGATGTCCTTGCTGGTTCACAGTCTCCTCTCCAGCTTTGTCAGAATTAATGCCATAGCTCACCTCTCTTGACTATTAAAATATACCGGCATTGCTCATAACACTCCTCCCAATCCTTATGAATGAACAAATGCCTTGTACCCAGTCTTTTGACCATATTACATGCTGTTGGTAATAGATAGCTGCAGCGGGTTCTCCCTGGTTTGTTTGAAAAGGCTTAATAGGTTTAACAAATGTTTTACCATGCATATGCAAGGTCTGGTTTCAGGTGCCATGGAAACATCCAGAAAATCCACCAGAATAAGCATCAAGGAACTGGCATAGATGATCTCAACGTGAACATTCCGGAAGACAGCCCTCATCCCATGCAGCTGTTCCTTGCTATAAGCAATTAGAATGCGACCTTTGTGAACATTATAAACCACCTTCTAGAAGACCGCCTCATCAAATTAATCATATGCCCTTGTTCCTTGCTATAAGCAACTAGAACGCGACCTTTGTGAACATTCTAAAGCACCTTCTAGAAGGCAGCCTCATCAAGTTAATTATCGGCACCGTTCCTTTGTACAAACAATTAGAATGTGTCCTTTATGAATGTTCTAAAGCAGTCTTATTTATAGACCGTCCACACTCCTCCCCTCCTGTTCACTTAGCCTCTTCTTCTGTCACTTACCTGTTTCCCTGCTTCCAGGGCTCTGTCTTACCAGCTCCCTTGATCCTCTTGCTTGGACCTACCTGCAAATAACATCCTGCATTAGTCTCGCACCTGGATGGAAAAAAGAATGAGAAGAAAATGAGAGACGCATTAACAGACTTGATTTTACTATGCACTGAACTCAGTCTCAACATCTTGCTTCAAACAAAGGTAACCAGTGTTTTTTTTCAACTTGTACATACTGTTGGCAGGGCTCTGCAAGAGAGAACTTGGGTTAAGCTAACCCTGTCCAAATTTGCTTGTTGAATTGAACGCTGAAATCATACTCACTACAGTTTCAGAATTTTTGGAAAGGAGCCACTATGGACAATCTAAAAGAAAACAAAATACCAACAAAACTAAAGGTTGATTGAGATTTTAATAGATTTTGGGCCCGATGTAGGTGGCCCAGTACCAGTCGGTAAACCCGAAATTCGGTAAATTTCAGGCTTACTGACCGGTATTGAGCCATTTCAGATGTAGGGGATGATTCAGTAAATACCGAATTGGTATTTACAGATTCTGTATTTACCGAATCATCATTTACCATAAATGGTATGTAGAAAGCACTTTTAAGAGTGCTTTTGTGCTTTAAGGATTCGTCATTTACCACCAACTATTAGTTGGTGGTAAATACCGAATACCTTTTAAAATGCAAATCTGTGCATTTTCAACAGTGCCATGTAGCAGACATACATGCCCTTAGGGCATGTATGTGTGCCACATGTGCACACAAGCACTATTCAGGGGTGCAACAGGGTGTCAATGTGACACCCTGCCACCCTTGAATGTTTCCCTATTTTACCGAATCGGTATTTACCAATTCTGTAATTCACATTCATTCCTATGGGCCTCCAGGCCCATAGGAATGAATGGGAATTACCGAATCGGTAAATACCGATTCGGTAAATACCGAATCGTACCGATTCGGTAATTCTTACCGAATATTTAGCTACATAGCATTTACCGATTCTAGAATACCGAATCGGTAAAATTCGGTATTCTAGAATCGGTAAATGTACTTTACCTACATCTGGCCCATAGTGAGGTGATACCTTAAGAGACAGAGTTAATGCTAGACTAAAGCCTTATTATTAGTTTGTTTATAGGTACCATATCTCCGGTACCATTCTTCAGACTGGAGTGAATGCCTGTTGAGGTTTGGATGTTAAGTAGACAAGCCACAGCATCTTTGACTTTACAAGCTCTCTCCATTTCAACCACCTCCCCCCTGGGATTTGCCACGGAGCAATGTCTCCTCCTGTAAACCGAGGGAAAATCTTGGGAGGATTCAAGAACTAGCATCGCCGCCCCATTGGAATCATCTGGGATCCAGGTAGTTGGCTTATGACAAACTGTTTGCTGTCACGTTTAGTGGTCCTTAGCTCTTGTGTGTACCAGCTGGCCATTTTGTAGGATCTTCTTTGATTGTTGCTCTTGATGGGGGCAATGCTATTGGCGCAGTTGGTGATCCAGGCAATGAAGTTCTTAATTGATCGTTCCAGGTTGGTGGTGGCAGCTGTTGTCTGAAGTTTTGCTCCAGTTGTGGTGGGAGTATTGGCCATCTTGGGGTTGGGGGAGCGGGCGCGGGAGTTGCTGAAGTGGATGATGGAGTGATCAGTTCATATGAGTTTTGTGAAATGCTGTATTTGATGTGGTTGCTGGAGGAGAAGATGGGGTTCAGCATGTGTCCTGCTGTGTGTGTGGGGCTGCCGACGTCCTGGGTCAGTTTGAGGCTGCACATACTGCCACTTTGACTGTGTATGAGATTTTCCATTTCAGGAAATCAACAAATTAGAAGCCTTATCAGAGGTGATGTTAATTTAATAAACTATAATTGTATTAATGTGTGTTCCTCCAAGTAAGCCATGCTTAGGATGCTCCTATTGTAGCATTGAAGGTCCTTTGCTCGAGTCTTTTCTAGAGACAATTCCTTAGCTAGACTGTGTATTGCATTACTGAATTAAATAAATGTCATGCCATCTCGTTCATTTTACAGGCAGGCCTCATTCATTAATATGCAGCAAAGTAGGTGTTAACTAGATGTATCTTATTTCATGTATCTAATGTTTTTGAATTTTTTAAGGATTGGTTACTGTGAATGTGTCTGTGAATGTGTATTTGTTAACCCAGCCCTATTATGTCATGCCAAATGTGTGTGACTTTTCTGTAAAAAATCACATACAATATATTGTTTTGGAAGATGTGCAAGACTTTTCTTGCTTTCCTACTTGTGCAGGCACTATCAGTCTGTTTGATTTATACTTAGACTTTCTCTGCCTTATAATTGGACAGTTGCTGCACTAGTCTATTTAGACTTTCTTGGGTTTTCTGTTGAGGTAGAGTTTATGACGGTCCCATGATAAACAATACCCTAGCTGTGGCTGTTACTTGCTCTAGAAATTGACCTTATGCTAATCTTCTTGCATATTTTGATTTTTTTTATGTTGATTGACTGTTAATTACTGATAGCCCATGATGTACCTAACAAATATTTGCCTTCAGTAAGGATTCTAATTTTGAATAAACCCTCATGGTGTTGACTTGTCTTGTCTTGTGGAGGCTTCATTTTTTGGTACTGGACTTAGTCTTATGAAGACTCAAACAGTCCCGATTCTACATCCCAACCCTCTTAATTGTTTAAATTAGAGCATCAACAGATTCATACAATTAACCTGGGCTACCATTGATCCTAGATAGCTAGCTGGAAGTACCCAGAATGGTTGATAACCCGGACAATAAAACAGTTTAGCTGTGCCCATTATCATGATTCATGTCACAACAAGTTGCCAACCATTTAGGATTTGCCACTCGAATCACTAGTCTGCATTATCATAAATATTAACTCAGTCATTTCCATTTCTTCCTGTTTGCCATAGAAGTACACAGACTTTGTTCCTTCTTCAACATGTTGTTGTTAACTTTTGCATATTTTATTTCTTCTTCCAAAAAGAGACAGTCCTGTTGAACGAGAAAAAAATATTTTAGACTTAGGCCTAGGTCTAGGTAAACAGAAAACTTTCAGATGAACCAAGAGACGCTGACATGCAAATTCCCAAAATGCTAATCAAGTATCGTTCCCAGCATTCATTACAAATCAAATGATCACCCAAGCATGAAATGTCATGTTTGTCAAATCTAAGCCCATCACATCCATCATTTGGCATTCCTTGATGCAAGTTGCTTGTTCCCAAGTGCACTTTCCATCTATCTATCTATGCTTCTCCTTTTGAGGTCTCGCCTACGCTGCACGCATGTGCTGCATAGGAGACGTTTAGCCGGGGTGCAGCTCTTTTTGGAAGCAACTGCTTGTGGCGGCATACACCTTGCGGAAGCACGCAGGGCCGCGCCACAAGCACGAGTATGTGCTTCCAAAAAGAGCAGGCTGCTCTCCCTTTTACTTTTAGCACGAGGCGCGCTCGCTTGCTACATTTCTGTTGGGCAAGCGAGGTAAACATGAAGGACAGTGTTCGCTCACGGGGCACTCCGTACCAAGTGCTTAGAACTACACTGAGAATCTTTCCAGGTGGAAAGCAGTTCGAACGGTGTGCTTTTGTGCAAAGGAAGAAATGCTCTGACAGCCCGTGTCTGGAAGGCCATTAGGACAGGGGTGGAGTCAGACACTTGTTTTTCTAGTGCCTTTTTTAGCAGGCATGCTTGCCTAGCAAACTGAGGCAAATTTTGGGACCAGAAGCCGATTGGAAAGATTTTTCTCTTGGTGAATCACCCTGTACTGAACTGCTAAACTGGCTCTTACCCATCCAAATATCTTATATTTCACTAACACACGTACCATACATAGGTTGCCAATGGAGAAAACATCTGGCAAACGAAAGTTGCCAGCAAAATAAAATAAAGCAAAGTATGGCAATCATTCTGATAATACCATGTAATTAACGACAGGCTACAGCTCATGTGTATCAACATCAACACAACTGCAGCAGGACACTTCAGCAACATATACCTTCAAATGACCCTTCCCACAGCCTGAATAGTCAATTTCCTGTGACCTGATCACACATAAAAACTTGCTGCCTACAGGTGTTCCACTCAAGGCTAGTCAATATGTGACGACAGCACATCGTCCTCAGCCTATAGGTTTACCACTGTATTGACTTTTCTTTGGGGCAGAATTATTCAATATGAGCCTCATAAAGCATCCCATATTGTCCGTGTATGGCAGATATGACGACTCAACCCTCACTATTATATTCATTTAGCTACTTATTTAAATAAATAAGGGTCAAGAGCTTTTCCTGTATCTGCACACCAATGGAGCGCCTGAATGTGTTTTCTTTACCACCTTCACCTATAATTTAAGTTAAAGCTTTATGCTTAGAGTTTGTTGCGTTTTCAGGTCATCTTTTTCCAGCAGACCCTTCGTCCCCTGAAGCACTGTTCTCTTGGCTTGAAACACCAATATCTCTTAAAAAATACTGCCTTTACAACTGTGCTCATCATTAAGGTGCTTAAAGGATGCACTCATCACAGACATGCACATAGGGCACACACATGTGCATGAGCACACACATATAGATGCAATTACGATATGATAACATACGCATGCAAACATACCAACACAAACTTTCTCCTCTCTTCAAATTATAAATATTAATATACACGTTTTATATTGCAGCCAATTACAACACTGTTTCTATGTTTCTTCTATTTTGGTGGTGTTCCTCTAGAGATGCATTCTTCAGACTTAGATGCAGTATTGCATTTAAAAGTATCTCCAAGGAATCAAACGTCCACTGTTCATGCTTACAAGAACTGTTTCCTATAGCTGAGCTGCTGTCCACGTATACAAAACAGAATTTAACTGATAATCGGTGGGACTGATGGCAACAACACTCCGAGCTTGACCCATACGGGCTGACTTCAATCAAATGCCTCACAGCTCTTCCAAAAGTCCTGGCATGCAATGGGATGAGGGTTAAGCAAGATGTATATGTAGAGCGTAAACGTGGCTTGGATACCATATTAGGTTTTCGGGTTCAAGAAATCAAAAGCAGCCACAATGTCATTTTCTTAAAGGTTGACATCAAGCAGACTCTGTCTGTGCCCCCTTTGTAAATGAATGTTTAAAGACTTGTAGCTTTTTCTACTGTGCATATAGGACAATACGCCCGAGTGCAAGAAACTTGCGACTAAAATGTTACCACAGTAGTCGTGGAAGCAAGCTTTCATTTTCGGTGAAACCCCTTCTGACTTGACAGCCGGTCATAAATAACATACAAAACGTATACATTTACAAGCATCGCCCTCCACTCACAAATGCACAGCCAGCATAACCTGCCCACTCCCCCGGAATCCCCATAGCGTACAGAAGCTTCCCTTAATGGGATTTCCCGACCTCTCTAATTGTGCAGCCTTTTATATTTTTAAACCATTTAAAATAAATTTCACTTTTGGAAAACGAGATCGGCTGATCAGTATTGAACAACTGACCATCTGTAGTTTTCTTCTTGAAACTGTTGAATGACCGTCTTGGTGAGAAGTACAATAACAAGCATTGGCATAGCCAATAGGTATCGCTTTTGGGACGTTATACATATTTAGTTATGTAGCACACTATCCTTTTGTGCAACAACATCAACTGTTGCATGGCTAAACACTTATAAGGTCCCAAAGGCGAGACCTATTGGCTATGGCAATGCTTGTTTCCTATGGAAATGACACACATAAGCCATGCAATGCAGTCCTGTCAGAAGTGGCCCCTCCATTAGGGTAAAGGAGTCCTGTCCCCCGCCACCACCCGCACATTCAACGATAGTTGCATTCAAAGCCGGCTGCATTATTTCCAAAGCCTTGCAGGGCGAGGGACCCAAATTCATAAGGAATTTGGTATGTAAATATACCCCTTTACGTAACCTTCGCCCACCAAGAACTGCTAATGGTCCCCTTATTTAAGAAAAAACGTCAGGGCGGCAGCGGTTTCCATTTCCTTGCCGCCTCCTTATGGAACTCCTTGCCACTGTCTTTAAGACAGAGCAACACTCTTCTTACCTTCAGACAGGCCTTTAAAACATGGCTTTTTAGACAGGCCTATCCTTAAATAAGTGTGAAATGTACCCTTGCTAAATGTACTTAAGTGTTATTCTGTGCTCTCAAAAACTTCGATAGCGCCATGAAGCCCACGGTCGTATGTGCGCTGAATAAATAAAATTTAACATAACATAACATAACATAAAATGGGTTTTACACCCATGTTGTTATAGTTTTATTTTAATACACCTGGACCCGCCCCCAAGAGTCTATCGAGTCTTGGGGGTGGGTCCAAGGGGATGACACTGTGGTCGGTGAGTGGTAGTGCACTTCCTTGTCAGTCATTTCATTTCAAAAGTGTTTGGCCGGCTGTTGCAGGCCTGCCAAACCCTCATTCGCAGTGAAGCTTTCTCCAGCCCCAGCTGCCTTGTTGGGGCTGGAGAAAGCAGGCACCGGCTCCCAGTCTGCCTGGGAGTTCAAAGTCCCAGCGCTCAGGCCAATTCTGATGCTGCTTTCATGCAGGGTCATCATTGGCCACAGTGCATTCTGGGAGCCTGTTCTAGAGGCAGGAAGAGAGCAATGGGGCGAACGGCGGAGGCGGCAGCAATCAGGTACGTTTTCTTTGTTTTTTTCATGTTGTCATCTGATCCCTCCCCACCTCCATTCTCTGGCCTGCCCCACCACTTTGGCAGGTGATGGGCCGCTGCTGAGTCCTGTGCATCTTCAGTTACGGCTCAGTATGGGAATGTAGGGTTAGGCATGAATCCTTTTATCCTGGTCCATAAAAACACTTGACATGGACCCAGTGGCTGGTACGGAAATACTTGGTCTTTTGATCAACTGTCTCTCCGGAATAACCTTTACGGCTGTAATATGTTACCGCCCGCCGGGAGCTTTTAATTCCGCACAGCAGCAGTCGCTCCTTATGACTCTTACCAATATGGCCACTTCCCACAACAAGTTGATTGTTCTGGGTGATTTTAACCTCTGGCCCAATGGCAGTCTGGACTCTGCTCTAAACAATCTCTTACTCTCCTGCGAAGGCATGGGACTCTCTCAACTGGTCAGGAAACCCACACACTCGGCTGGAAATCAGCTCGACCTAATTTTTTCCTCCCCCCAGTTAGTTTTCCTGAGCGACATCCTGCCTATGTGCTGGACCGACCATGCGCTTATCAAATTTCACATAGCCAGCGGCAGAGCCAACAAACCGTCACTCAGTGCCGCACCTGACCATCTGTATAGAGATTGGAAAGCCTTAGATAAACGGAGACTGGCCGGCCCCGTATTCGAGGTGGAAGACAGCTTCTCCACCGCCCGGTCGGTGGAGGACAACTATATGTCCTTCTGCACTAAGATCACCAATACCTCAGAACGTCTCGTCCCTCTGAAAAAATGCAAACCAAGGAGAAGAGCAGCCGCCCCTTGGTTTAACGACTCACTGAGAGCCCTTAAGCTGGCCTGCAGACAATCAGAGAGAAAATGGAGGCAAGGTTATCTTGACTCCAATAAAACTCTCTGGAAAGACAACCTTCGGGCGTATAAAACTGCCATTGTCCAAGAAAAGGCTAATTACTACTGTTCTACTATTACCAACGCCACCAACAGCTCAAAAAGTATTTTTCAAATACTTAGAAATCTAACTCACCCAGACTGTGCCACGTCGACGCAGCCTCCCACCCAAGCCCTTTGCGATAATCTGGCAACTTTTTTCATTAATAAAATCAATATCATTATTCAAAACTTGAAGTCCCCCCCATTACTGGGAGATGCCAACACTCAGGGAGCCAGCACTGGCCCTTATGACTTGTCATTTCGTTCCTCCGGCTCTACGGCTAGACTGCGAGAATTTTCTAAGATCTCTGAACCCGAGTTTGAAAATCTGGCACTCGGAATCACCTCGGGTTCCCCGCTCGACCCTCTGCCTCCAAAAATTTGGAAAAGCTCTGGAACAGAACTTTTTGGCATCTTGCGCCAAATATGCAACCAGTCTCTACAATGTGGCTACGTTCCAACCCCATGGAAACAGGCGCTTGTCACTCCGCTCTTGAAGAAACCCTCTCTGAGCCCAGATTGTCTCTCTAACTATCGACCCATCTCCCTACTGCCTTTCCCTGTGAAGGTAGTGGAACGATGGGTCAGTTCCTGCCTTTCCATTCATCTTGAGCAGAACAACCTTCTAGACGATCTCCAGTTCGGTTTCCGCCCTGCCCACGGCACCGAAACCGCGGTTTTAACAGCCATGGAGGATCTTCGCATGCGTGCAGACAGGGGCCAGCCAGTAGTACTAATACTGCTGGACCTGTCTGCCGCATTCGATACGGTCAACCATAGGACGCTGCTGCTGAGACTCAGGGAAGCTGGTGTGGAAGGCACAGCTTTACTTTGGTTCCACTCTTACCTACAGGACAGGAGACAGGCTGTCTCCCTCCCCCCATTCCAATCCGCCTTCTCATCGGTGCCACAGGGAGTTCCCCAGGGATCTTCCATTAGTCCCATCCTTTTTAATGTGTACCTTAAACCACTGATCACATTAATTAAGTCATTCGGGTTAAAAACAATTAATTATGCAGACGACACCCAGCTCATTCTCTCCTGGGAAGGAGAAGACTCTATCTCTCTGACCTCCTTCCATGAGTGTCTTAGAGAAACGGCTGGATGGCTCCATAGGAACTCCCTTCAATTTAACGCCTCCAAAACAGAGGTTCTGTTTTGTGCTGGCACTACTTTACCTCGCCAGTTCCCGAATGACTTCTGGCCTCCTGAGACAAGGGAGAAACCTAAACCTGTCTCCTCGGTCCGCAACCTGGGGGTCATGCTCAACAACAAACTGAGCATGGAAACCCAGGTGGCAAAAACAGTGGGGATCTGCACGGTTTTGCTACGCTCCCTGCGAAAAATTATGCCACTTCTCCCTGCACAAGCCCGGGCGTTGGTAGTCAGGTGTACGATTCTGAGTCGCCTTGACTACTGCAACGCCCTGCTCCTTGAGTCCCCTGCTACGTTACTGGACCGGCTGCAACGAATTCAATCAGCCGCGGCCAAGCTGGCTCTGGGCTGGTCGAGAAGGTCCTCGGCCACAGCGGCACTGGCCGAACTGCACTGGCTACCCCTAAAGCAGCGGGTGGCTTTCAAGTCCCTTTGCATTGTATTCAAGGCTCTGCATGGACTCGGGCCCAGGCCCCTGCAAGCCCTGTTTCTGTGGTATACTCCCACCAGAGATCTGCGATCATCCTCGGCCTATCTGGTAAGGGTGCCCAGATACAACAAAGCCAGAACTGGGGGTAGATCTTTTAGGGTCGCAGCTGCCAAATTGTGGAACAGCCTGCCCATTGACATACGCCAGATCCCTCACCTGCTTCCATTTAGGAAGTGCATTAAGACCTGGCTTTTCCCCTAGACCTCCCCGCCTTTACATACTTCGGTCTCTTCTTCAGTAAAGTATTCTCCAGCGCCAGGAAGCCTGCAAGGTATCAGCTGCGCTATATAAATAATTAAAATAATAAATAATAAATAAGTGGTATGGAGGCACCCATCGCTGACTTAGATACTGCAAAGTTTGTGGCTGACCTTAAGGTTGAATTTGTTTTCTTGCTTTGTCACTGCGCACCACTCAGTTACCAGGAAAAACTGCTGCATTGTCCTTGTTTGTCTCTGTGGCGCACACTGATCCATTTGTTAATGTAAATTTGCTGCCCACCAAATACAAAATAAAACTTTTTGTCTTGTTTTTAGGTCTCGGCCTGCGTAGGCTGCACTTGCGCAGTCTCACCGGCGAGATCTTATGTTTTTCTTAGTGTGGGGCTTAAACCCGCCCCTCTTCTCCATTGGATGGCTTCCTAAACGGAGGCCAGCCATTGGAGAAGAGGGGCGTATGTCCATTTAAGCCCCATCTTTTTGGGATTCGGGGGTGTGTTTTTTAGTTTCTTTCTCTCCTCTTCCCATTGGCTGGTATTTTAAATTCCAGCCAATGGGAAGAGGAGAGAAAGAAAAACACGCTCCTCAGTCTGAAAATGACGGGGCGTTTCTCCGAGGCATTTCTGTTTGACCTCGGAGAAAGATGGTGGTGTTCATGGCGTCATCCCCGTCCACCATGGTACCCCGTTCACGGCCCGGCTGGTTCTGCTGCTCGTCCCCTCCTCCTGCTCTCGGCTCCCTCTGTGCTCCTGTGTTCGGCTGGTGCTGTTTGCTCTCCTACCTCTGCTCGCGCGGGCTCCCCTGGTACTGCCGCTCGCTCCCTCTCCTCGGGCTGTGGCTGCCTCCTCCTCCCCCCTGCTTGTCGGGCTCTTTCCTCCCCTGCAGCCCACACGGTGCGGCTGCTTCCCCTCCCCCTGCCTGCTCCGCTGCCTGGGCGCTCCGCCTGCACTACTGCTTTCCTTCCCAGTATGAAACTCCTGAAGTCCACCATGGCTGCCCAGAGTGAACTCACGCCCTAGTACACAAAGAAAAACACCCTCAAGAAATCTGGAGCATGTGATGGATCCCTAGAGTAGCATTCGTACCCGTGGAAGGCAGCATTACTCAAAGACCTTCCCCGAGGACCTTGAATGGTATATTGGGGTAAATGACCTCTTTCCTGTTGTAGAATCGCCACAGTCTCAGGCGACACTCCATTTCTTGCAGATTACACCACCGCCCTCAACAAGTCACCTCCTCCCCTCCCCCCCAAGAATGCCTGAGGACAAGCACCGCCTCTCAGACGGCATAGAACCACAGAGAAGAGCTTTACAAACATATGATACCATGTACAACAATTTCAACACAGGACCACCACTAGAACCCCTGCCACTCACTAAACCAAATCACAGCGTCATCTTATAGAAAGATATTGGGGTTAGAAAAAAATCAGATGGTAAGTCTTGCTCTACTGAACCGTCATCCTATTCTCCCTCCCCTTTTTACGGAGATACTCAGTTGTCTGCCCATAAACAACTGACCTGATTTAGTATACAAGAGCAAATGTCAAATTGACATTGTGATATGCACATTGTAAGTCCTCAGCACTGGAGTCAATGTAATGGAGCTAGCGGATCACTGACATAACCTCGACAGACCGAATATCGACTGGACAAAATATCGGTGACAAATTATCGACTACAAAAATATCGATTCCCTATACTTAAACAAGAAAACACAAAAATGTCGAAACCACAATATCGATTAAAAAAAACAACGACTACAACAATATCGACCAACAATATTATCGCATTTTAAAACATCGATTATCACATCTTAACATGAAACATAGTCAAAATATCGAATACAAAAATATAGAATACAAATATATCGTCTTTTAAAAAATATCGACTTAACTAAATACTTAAATAATGCACTTTATAATTAGAAATTAATATTATACTCATCACAAATAATCACAAAGTGTTTCATAAAATATATAAAACATACTATAAATATTGCAAACATTTAAAAAAAATACATCAAACAAACATTTTCAAACACATAAACAACTTTGCTAACAATAAAACATTTCTTAAAGCAGATTATAAATATTCTTGAACTTTAAATACATAAAAATAGCATTACCTATATAAAAAAAAGGCCTTACACATAAAAAAAATCGTAATTGGCGTCACCCATATAAGGAAAACAATTAGCATAACATTAAAAAAAATTCAAATCCACAAATAAGAATAGGCTATCAATTTAAACAACCAATACAAATTTAGAAACTATTAAACTAATGCTATAAAAACAAGAATTAAACAAGCTAAAAATGCAGTCAAAATCTCCAAACTAGAGGAAGGGGAAACTCTGCAGGATTTCTGAAAGAAAACTGATTGACTTCAACAGAAAACAAGCTACACCTATCTAAAGTAAGTACTACTACCTTAATATCCATCTAAAATCTAAGGGGTCCATTATGATGATGGGCGGATTGCCTCCGCCAGGGTGGCGGTGGCCACCGCCACCCTGGCGGAGGCAATCCGCCCGACAAGCACTCTCGTTTTCCCCTCCGCCAGATTCGGATGGCGGAGGGGACAGCGGCGGACGGAAAGACCGTCCGCCGCTTTACCACCGCGGTCGCCTTGCGACCGCGGCGGTAATGGATTAATATGGTGGCGGTGTCCAATGGACACCGCCAGCCATGTTACAATGGCACCAAGTAGAGGCCTTTCCGCGGCGGCAATGCCGCCATGGAAAGGCAGGCGGGAATTGCTGTGGGGGCCCCCTGCAGGGCCCCCAGGTTGCCAACACTGTCGGGGGGCACATGGGGGGTACCTATGGTACCCCCCACATTTGCATATGCAAAGAGGCAGGCACCGCGCGGTGCCTGCCGCTTTGCATATGCAAATG
The DNA here is from genome assembly GCF_964261635.1 of Lissotriton helveticus. Taxonomy (NCBI): domain Eukaryota; kingdom Metazoa; phylum Chordata; class Amphibia; order Caudata; family Salamandridae; genus Lissotriton; species Lissotriton helveticus. The sequence continues at coordinate 1,927,905,679 of NC_136057.1, forward strand.
CAACAAAGCATTTTTAGCATTGTGGCGGGCGGTGCAGAGTGCACCGCCCGCCACAATGCTAAAACTACAGGATGTGCCCGCCACTGTGGCGGGCACATCCTAATTCCCCCCACGGGACCCCCGCCCTTATGGCGGGCAGTCCCGTTCCCCACTATGGTAACGGGCGGACAAAGTCCGCCCGTCATCATAATGGACCCCTAAGTCTCAAGCCTCACACCTGTATTTAAAAAACAAATACCTAAAACAATTCTTTTATTTCTACTCTATTTTCTACAGAGAAAAAGAAAATACAGAAGACCTAGAAAACATCTGTACTTCAAACTAAAAAGAAACAAAGTAAGTATATAATTTAAAACATAACTTCAAACTTTAATAGATAGGTAACAAAGTAGAAACTAACTACCAGACCACAACCAAATAAACATAAATACTTCAAAAAGATTGTAACACATTTTCTCAATTTCTACAGGTACAAAAAGAAATACACTGAAAATAACAGTTTGAATAAAAGCAACACCTGAAAAGAACAGTTTGAAATCATCAAAAGATATACAGGTAAATAATAAATGTGGTAAACTGTGTTATTAGAATACAACTTTCATTATTTAAATACTTTCCTAATATTTTCATTTAATTGTCTCCTAGCACCAAAAGACAAGCATGACTGAAGGAGCAAAATGTATTTATTCTCAAAAAGGGAAAATGCTACTTTGTTATATGGGATATGTTTACACTCAAGAGAAACAGAAAGATATGAAAGTTTTTTGAAAGTGTACCAAATACTATTCTAACAAATGTTATGGTAGAGCTATAACTCAGGAAACCACTGTTACTTATACTAAGGAACATAATCACCCACCCAATGTAACAGAAATAGAGATTAGAGAAATGCTTGACTCCCTCAAAGAAGCTAATACTAGTACTGATCAACCAACAACTGCTATTTTGAAACATCATTTAAGTGTACTACCCCAACATGCTTCTAGCCAACTACCATCTATAGAATCCCTTAAAAGAACTGTAGCTAGACAAAAAAGAGCTACATCAAGTACTCCTTCCACACCTACAACTTTTGAAGAAGTGCAATTTCCCCCTTAACTCTCTGTAACTCACAGTAAAGAACAATTTATACTATAGGACAACATATCAAAAGATAAACGAGTTATACTGTTTGCCACAGCAAACAACATGACTAAACTTAGCCAATGTCAAACTTGGATGATGGACGGTACTTTTTCTGTATGTCCTAAACCTTTTTACCAATTGTACACTATCCACGGTCATTTCCAAAATGCTAATATTCCCTTCCTATAGGCCCTCCTACCAAACAAACAGCAATCTACCTATCAAGAAATACTAACCGAAGTCAAACAACATACTAACGACTATTTTCTGCAAAGAATAATCATTGACTTTGAGAAAGCAATGATAAACAGCATCCTTAAAACATACCCACACACAGCAATACAAGGTTGCTATTATCATTTCAATCAATGTATATGGCGACATCTACAAAAATCTACATTGAGTATCCAATACGCCACAGATAGCACCTTTGCTTATCAAATCAAAAAACTAATCGCCCTAGCCTATGTTCCTATGACAGATGTTGCTTAACACTATAACTTATTAATAGACAGCCCCTACTATAAAAAAAGGAAGAAAGACTAAGCCCTATGTTTGACTACTTCGAAGATACATGGGTAGGAAGGCTACACAGATCTGGCCATAGAAGACAACCAAAATATCAAATAGCCTGGTGGAATGTCTACCTTAGCACACTAAATAAGGAAGCAAAAACAAAGAATGCAGTTGAAGGATGGCATAATGCCTTCCAATCAACTACAGGCAGAGGGACACCTACCCTTCACAAACTAATACAATCCTTACAAAAGGAGCAGAGTTACCAAGAGCTCCGAATGGAGCAATCAGTAACCCTGATTGGACCTAAACTAACCAAAGAAACTAAAAAAATGTACAACACACTCCAAAGCCAAATTACCCTCTATCCAACTAGCAAAGGACTGGAATATCTGTCAATGATAGCTAAAACTATTCTATAAAATATAACATAACTATACATGCAACATTAGGCATTTCTAAATTTAACAATTCCTTCGTTTGTCATATGTAACAATTTATAATTAAACTATCAAATACATAGTAAAAACATATATTAAATGTATTATAATGTATTTACACAATGTTACATATAACCTAACTAAATAACAAATTAAAACAGTTTTCCCACCCAAAAATATTTTTTTAAATACTTACATTTCCGTTGCATCTTCAAAAGTAATCCTATGTCAAACAATCCATACCAAAACGTTCAAAATGTCCATACAATCCAAGGAAGCCCCCAAAAAATGGAAAAATACAAGCAAATCCATAGCGACACCTCTCCAATGTAATCCACAGGATGTACCATTCAAAACGCGAAAATAGTAATTTAAAAAAAGAAACGCTCCTGGAGAACCCGAAAACCAAAGTATGTGTGAAAAAATAAGAGTATATAATACTCTTCACACAACATTAAAAAAAAAACGGACCTCCTCCAAAATATTAAAACGCGACGATAACCTGAAAAATAGAAAAATACATACCCACCTACACAAAAACACCCATACATATATAAAAACACATATTTATACTGTAAACATATCCATTTACAAACATTTAAACATATTAGCATACCTCACACACCTACAACTAAAACGCGGTAAAAAGCAAATATCGTACACTCTACCTAACACCTAAAACACAATCTTCTATCGATAATACTATCTAAATAAACCTAAACATGCCACACATACACTTAAAATAACTTCATTAACTTATAAAATACAATGAAAACAAACGTACCCTCTCCAACGCGAAGCAGCATCCAACCGCGAGCTGTTCCAGCATCAAATGAGGCCAAATAACATTACGCGGTTAAAAAATAGTCCCTGTATATGCAAAAAAGCTGTTTAATTTCTATTTTCAACACTTTAAAATCATAAACTCAGTCTTACATTATATGTAATTAATGTTAATTTTTTTTAAAAATATTTCTAAAATATCCTTGACTTTAAAAAATAATTTTGCACTGTTATTTAACTAACTGTTAAAAAGAAAATATTATTTATATGTACACTTTGTAATTAATTTATATGTAAAAAAAATCTATATATAACCTTGTGTTAATGTATGTATTTAAATATTTATTTGTTTATTTACCTATGTCAAAATTAATATTATTAATATTTTCAGTATTAATTTTATTAATTTCTAAATGAAACTATTACCATTTTGTAACCCACAAAATGTTACTATTGTAAAAAATGTATACATATGTATCTATCAATGTTCTCTATTTTAAAATATGAAAAAATGTATGTACAACAAATATAACAATTATTTTCAACATGTTCACTATTACAATATTTCCAATGTCTATGTGATTAAAATAATTGTTATTAAATAAAATGTACAGCATGTAAATATTTTTGTTATTAAAAATTTCTGTTAAAATATACGTGAATAAACATAAACATTATTTACATGCAATTTATCATTTTTTTATAAATATATATATTGACTTGCTATATTTTTTGTGATAATAAACACTATTTACTTATTAATGTATACTACAAATAAAAAATGTTCCTCTACTTCCCATTTTTTTTTACCATCTTAATAAACTGTTTTTCAATTGTTCCATTTAACCCTGTGTGTATTTCCTTTTTTAATATTCAAAATAAATATTAATAAATTATTACATTTTCTAATTAGAGATACATTTTTTTATTTCATAATTATTACAATTTCTATATCAGTTCACTACTACACTAACAAAAACTATAATTACAACTATAGTTTTTATATTTTGTTCAAAAATTTTATTATAGTATGCTACCAATAAAAAAACAATTTGTACAGATCTTTTGCTATTCCCACTGCACCAATTATAAACACACAAAAAGAACTAGACAGTAAACACAAAAAAATTACTATTCCCACTCCACCAAGTATAAACTCAGGGAAGGTGCTGGACACTAAACCCATATAAATTACTATTCCCACTCCACCAAGTATAAACTCAGGGAAGGTGCTGGACACGAAACCCATATAAATTACTATTCCCACTCCACCAAGTATAAACTCAGAGAAGGTGCTGGAAACTAAACCCATATAAATTACTATTCCCACTCCACCAAGTATAAACTCAGGAAAGGTGCTGGACTCTAAACCCATACAAATTACTATTCCCACTCCACCAAGTGTAAACTCAGGGAAGGTGCTGGACACTAAACCCATATAAATTACTATTCCCACTTCACCAAGTATAAACTCAGGGAAGGTACTGGACACTAACCCCATATAAATTACTATTCCCACTCCACCAAGTATAAAGTCAGGGAAGGTGCTGGACATTCAACCCATTAAATTACTATTCCCACTCCACCAAGTACAAAGTAAGGGAAGGTGCTGGACATTCAACCCATATAAATTACTATTCCAACTCCAACAAGTATAAAGTCAGGGAAGGTGCTAGACACTAAACCCATATAAATTACTATTCCCACTCCACCAAGTATAAACTCAAGGAAGTTGCTGGACATTCAACACATATAATTTACTATTCCCACTCCACCAAGTATAAATTCAGGGAAGGTGCTGGACAATAAACCCATATAAATTACTACTCCCACTCCACCAAGTGTAAACTCAGGGAAGGTGCTGGACACTAAACCCATATAAATTACTATTCCCACTCCACCAAGTATAAACTCAGAGAAGGTGCTGGAAACTAAACCCATATAAATTACTATTCCCACTCCACCAAGTATAAACTCAGGAAACGTGCCGGACACTAAACCCATACAAATTACTATTCCCACTCCACCAAGTGTAAACTCAGGGAAGGTGCTGGACACTAAACCCATATAAATTACTATTCCCACTTCACCAAGTATAAATTCAGGGAAGGTGCTGGACACTAAACCCATACAAATTACTATTCCCACTCCACCAAGTATAAAGTCAGGGAAGGTGCTGGACATTCAACCCATTAAATTACTATTCCCACTCCACCAAGTATAAAGTAAGGGAAGGTGCTGGACATTCAACCCATATAAATTACTATTCCAACTCCAACAAGTATAAAGTCAGGGAAGGTGCTGAACTCTAAACCCATATAAATTACTATTCCCACTCCACCAAGTATAAACTCAAGGAAGTTGCTGGGCATTCAACACATAAAAATTACTATTCCCACTCCACCAAGTATAAATTCAGGGAAGGTGCTGGACAATAAACCCATATAAATTACTACTCCCACTCCACCAAGTGTAAACTCAGGGAAGGTGCTGGAGACTAAACCCATATAAATTACTATTCCCACTCCACCAAGTATAAACTCAGGGAAGGTGCTGGACACTAAACCCATAAAATTACTATTCCCACTCCACCAAGTGTAAACTCAGGGAAGGTGCTGGACATTAAACCCATATAAATTACTATTCCCACTCCACCAAGTATAAACTCAGGGAAGGTGCTGGACACTAAACCCATATAAATTACTATTCCCACTCCAGCAAGTATAAACTCAAGGAAGTTGCTGGACATTCAACACATATAAATTACTATTCCCACTCCACCAAGTATAAATTCAGGGAAGGTGCTGGACAAAAAACCCATATAAATTACTATTCCTACTCCACCAAGTATAAAGTCAGGGAAGGTGCTGGACACTAAACCCATATAAATTACTATTCCCTCTCCACCAAGTATAAAGTCAGGGAAGGTGCTGGACACTAAACCCATATAAATTACTATTCCCACTCCACCAAGTATAAACTCAGGCAAGGTGCTGAACACTAAACCCATATAAATTACTATTTCCACTCCACCAAGTGTAAACTCAAGGCAGGTGCTGGACACAAAACCCATATAAATTACTATTCCCACTCCACCAAGTATAAAGTCATGGAAGGTGCTGGACACTAAACCCATATAAATTACTATTCCCACTCCACCAAGTATAAAGTCAGGGAAGGTGCTGGACACTAAACCCATATAAATTACTATTCCCACTCCACCAAGTATAAACTCAGGGAAGGTGCTGGACATTCAACCCATATAAATTACTATTCCCACTCCACCAAGTATAAATTAAGGGAAGGTGCTGGACATTCAACCCATATAAATTACTATTCCCACTCCACCAAGTATAAACTCAGGGAAGGTGCTGGACACTAAACCCATATACATTACTATTCCCACTCCACCAAGTATAAATCAAGGGAAGGTGCTGGACATTCAACCCATATAAATTACTATTCCCACTCCACCAAGTATAAATTTAGGGAAGGTGCTGGACACTAAACCCATAAAAATTACTAAACCCACACCACCAAATATAAACTCAAGGAAGGTGCAGAACATTCAAACCATTTAAAATATTATTCCCAATGCACTAAATATTACTTTTAATATGGTACTAAACATTAAAACAATTTATTACATTTTTCCTTTAAAGATGAAATACTTTATCAAATTTTAAAATATATACCACACTATTTCCATACAATACCAAAAAAAATCATAAAAATTTTAATTTTAATCCCAATTTAAATATTAAACAATTTACCAATATTTAATTTTATAAATTATATTATATATTAAATAAATATTATAATTTTTTTTTAAAGAAAACTATTCTCACTAAAAATCAAAAATGAATATAAATATATATATATTTTTTTAATTCAATTTTTTAGAATTTTTCAATTTAACTTTTTACTAAAATATCTCTATTTATATGTAAAAGGTTAACAAACAATCCCACACTATTCAACCATAACACCAAAAAACAATATTAATCCAAATATTCCATAAAAAAATGTAATTACCAAATTTATTTACATTTTTTTTTCAAAAATATTTTTAGAATTTAATTTTTTTTAAAATATTTTAATTTACAAATTCAAATGTATAAATTTTTAATTGTTAAATATTTTTGAAATTATAACCAAAAATCCCATCCTATTCCACAATAACACCAAAAATCAATATGAATAAAAATTTTCCATACACAAATTTTAAATATTTATAATAAATTTTTTATTTTTAAAACAATTTAAAATGTACTTCCGTTCACAATTTTTTTTTATTTAAATTCAATTATTTTTGTAAATTTACTTTTCAAGTTTTTTATACAATTTGAATTCAAGTAAATTTCAAAATTTATTTAGAATTTTTTTAAACCCCTAAAAACCCACAACCCGCTCCTAAAAATTATTATACATTTTTAACTAAAATTTTGTTTTTTACTTACATTTTTTAAAAATATTTGCTATATTTTAAAAAATGTTCAAATTTTCAAAAATGATTTAATATATTTTTTAAAACACTTCCCACCCTATTCCCCTAAAAACCCACAACCCGCTCCTAAAAATTATTATACTTTTTAAATATATTTTTTATTTTTTTTATAAAATTTTAATATTTTATAATACAAAAATAACTAAATAAATAATATATTTTAACAACAAAATAACTATTGCAACATTATAAACAGTGTACATTTAAATATTCGATATTATAAAAATCGATATTATGACAGTTGATATCAAGACATTCGATATTCTGACATTCTATATTTTAACTTTCGATATTTTTTTGCACTAACACAAAAAAACGATATTTTTTACTGTCGATAAAAATGACTCGATATTTTTAAAGTCGATATTTTTTAACAAACATAAATATCGATAAAAAATACATCGATATTACTTACCTCGATATTACTGCCATCTCGATATTCTGTCCATTCGAAAATAAAAACTCGATATTTAGACTGCACACCGGAGCTAGCGGAACTCCTCAGCTCTTTCCAACAGGAAAATACATACCCTGAACAGACTCTTCCCTGTCCAGATTATTCTGATTCAACCACCATTGTATACGTTAATAAATCTGTGAAGCCACAAAGACCCCACTCCTACAGCTAGGATGGTGCGTCCAAACCTTTACAGAGACCATGCACCCCAAGTTAAAGGTGCAGCTTAACCCTTGAAATTGTAACTCGACTTCTGGCAGTCCTCTTAACAAAGACGGAAACATATTATCCATAGAGGCCGAAAGGCAAATTAAAAAGCACGAAGTCATCAGTGGGCTCTTGCTGTCTGAGTCAGCTTTTCAGGACCTCACCCAGATCAACTTGCATCTTGAATCTTTGATATCTGCCATAGGTAACTAATCTAGCATGCGATAACACTCCTGCCGTCTAGGCATCCACTTGTACTGCAGGAAGACATATATCTGGCAAACTGAAAGGATACTATTTGGCTAAAACAGCTAAGGCAATTCCTCATGGTGCCATGCTGAGGTAACCTGGTACTGAAGGAAAAAACCATCCTCCTCTTTCACAATTGGGGCTACCTCAACTCAGCGATGTAAAGTGAGTCATTCTGTTTGATTCCTTTAAGCAGCCACATGAACATGCAGGACTATTTAGTAGCAGAGGCACAGTTCACTATTGCCAACAGCAGTCCAAAACACTCAATATTTGAATACTGGTGCACAAGTTAGAGAAGAGATCAGCCACCACAATACCCTATTCCAAGACAGCACAATGTTGGCGGACTACTATGAATATTACAAATTAACTCCTAACTCTTGTTGGTCACTCAAGTTGAAGGGTAGGTGACTACAAAAGAATCAAAGTTGTATGTATGATAAACAGATCCTCCTCCTCTGCTCTTGCCTTGCCGTGTCTCTCACCGTCCCCTCCTCTTTCCCTCCTTCACTCTGTCTACCTCCCCTGCTCCTACCCCCTCCACTGAATTGCTCCCCTTGCCTGCTTTTTCCCTTATTTATATGTCATTATTGTTTATCTCGCCCTTACATCTAACTATGTTGCCATGCTCTAACAACTGTGTAACCTTCATAATGTTGTAACCTGGAACTATGGTCTGCCAATTTCCGCCCCATCTCCCTTTTGCCATTTTTGACAAAGGTGCTCGAGCGCCATGTCACCTGCGCTCTGAGCTCCTTAGTGGAGATGCATGGAGCTCTTGCTCCCCGCCAGGCCGGTTTCCGCCCCGCACACTCTACGGAGTCCGTTGTCATCTCGGTCTTGGACAACCTCAGGGAGGGTATGGATACCAACCAGTGCCAGGCCCTTGTGCTCCTCGACCTCTCAGCCGCCTTTGACACGGTGGATCATACCATCTTACTTTCCCGTGTCGAGGCGGCGGGGATCGGGGGCACTGCTCTGGTCTGGTTATCCTCCTTCCTGAGTGACCGCACCCAGGCCGTTCGCCTTGGTGACTTTACAGCGGACATCCGGAAAGTTCAGTGCGGGGTTCCCCAGGGTTCCTCCCTTTCCCCCCTCCTGTTTAATCTTTATGTTGCCCCTCTTATTTTTTCTCTTCAACAAATGGAGGTCGCCGTATTTAATTATGCGGATGACCTCCAGCTTGTCTTCAACCTGTCCTCTTCCCCCTCTTCTGTTCTTAACTTCCAAACTATTATGCTTCACATCCGGGACTGGATGAACCACAATCACCTGAAACTCAACCCCGATAAGACCGAGTTGGTGTTGACAGGTGGTTCATCCAGCCCCTGGTCTTCTCTTTTCTGGCCCCCTGTACTGGGCCCCTCTCCTGTACCCACTACCTCTGTTAAAACCCTTGGCATAAAACTTAACTCTCAACTCACCCTTCATTCCCAGGTCAGTTCCGTGGTATCTTCTTCTTTCCTTTCATTGCGCACTATTCGCAGGGTGTCCCGTTTCTTTACCTTCTCTGCTCTCAAACTTATCATCTTGGCCATGGTGGTGTCCCGCCTGGATTACGGCAACACCCTATATGCAGGTATTCCTGCATATAGTCTACGGCGTTTGCAGCAGATACAAAACCAGGCGGCCCGCCTGGTCTTCAATCTTCCAAAATTTCACCATTCCTCCCCCCTCTTGAAATCTCTACACTGGCTCCCTGTGCGAGCTCGGGTTCAATTCAAGCTCGCCTCCATCACTTTCTTGGCTCGACTGGGCCTGGCACCCGCATTCATCTCTTCTGAGATTACCCCCTATGTTCCCACCAGGGAACTACGCTCTTCCTCTCAGTCCCTCCTCACCATCCCTCGCTATCGGAGAAAGAAGTGGGGAGGCTCGAAATTTGCTACCCTTGCCCCGATCCTGTGGAATTCCCTCCCCCTTGAACTCCGTTCCTTCACTCTGTACTCGCAATTTCGTAAACACCTCAAGGCTTACCTGTTCACTAAGGCCTTTGACTAAATTCCCAATAGCTTCCCTTGTCTCTTAGCCCCGGATCTTATCAGTTGTAGCGCCAAGAAACCGCAGGTGTATGTGCGCTTTATAAGTAATTTTAAACTCAAACTCAAACTCATGGTCTGATACTAATGTTAAGCGCTCTGATACCTCCGGGTCTAGCCAGCGCTATATAAAACCTTTAAAAAAAAATACTGTACAAGATCCCCCTTCTTAATTCTGTGCTAGACACCGGTAACTTTACCCCGCTGCTTGTCTCCTCAGTTCTGTGCTGGATCACCATTCGCAATCCCGTGCTGGTTCTCGCTTGCTCTCAATCTAGACTTTCTCTTAGCTCTGTTACGGGGATCTCAATTCTCTTTACCCTCGGTGCCCGCTCACATTTGTTTTCCTTTAGCTGCCCTTACTCGTATTCGCACCGGTTTTACTCAATCTTAACCTTTTAATCTTCGCGGTGTTTCTCCCCCTTCTTTTTATCTCGGGTGCTTCATATATCGTTCTCCCCTTTTTAACTCAGTTTCGAGAGATCTCCGCATATTTATCCTCTTGCTGGCTCCCCTTTCCTCCTTTACCCCGCCCGATGCATGGTCTCAGTTCTTAGTCCAGTTCCGGAGGATCTCCTCTACCATAGCCTGGTGCTGGATCTGTCCTCGTTAGCCCGGTGCTGTAATTTCCACGCTCCCGGGAGTCTAAGTTCTTCTTCAGTGCATACCCATCCACCCCACTAAAGCCCCCCCAGCTGACCCCTCGTCTCGGTCTGCAGCTCCCTCCCCCTCACTGCTCCATGCATTGATATGCCCTCTCCTGGCCCTGTTGGCAGGAGCCCTCGGGACTCTTGCCTGGCTGTACCTGGCACAAAGGGATGGGCTGCGGGAACTGCATCAAGAGCTGCTGTCCTTGCGGAACAGGCTCCCCCAGGAGCTGGAGGGACAGAAGGAGCAGATGCTGCGAGAGCAAGAGGACAAGGTATGATTTAGAAATAAATCTGTTTTATCCGTCCCATCAATACATAGGATTATTTGCATGTTTGCCTCGCTTTTCCCATCCTTCTTTACCATAGTTCTCCACCTGTCCACAAAAGTTCCTCCTCACGCCTTCATTTCCGTATAAAGCCGTACACAAGTTGTTTTTTATTCATGCTCGTCCTCCCTCTTCTCGGCGTGTATGTACTGTGAACTGGTTCTGTTTTTTTCTTCTGTCTGCAACATTAAACTGGGTTGAACTTGTAGGCCTGTGTTTTCAATTGTGACATCCAAATAACAAGTCAGAACATGCACACTGCTGTTGGCTAAGTAATTAGCACTGGCAGAAAGCCACTATCATGGTAAGGGTCCAGTTGATAGCCAGGACTGTTTGTATTCCAGCATTAGCATTTAGCGATATATGAGATACTAATTATACATGGGCCATGGCTATCGTGTGCTCTGTAAAGAAATATCTTCAGCTCTTTAATGAATTGGAGGAGCAATGGAGAATGTTGGAGGTGTGAAGGGCTTCTGTTCAGATTTTGTGCCAGGGACTAATTTGAGAAGAACCTCTTACTGCAGGAATGTGCTACATAAAGTGGTAGTCAATGGTTATGCTGTTGAAGAGCCCACTCAGTAGGGGTTAAATCCATGGAATAATTTGAATCACGCAGCACAAGTTTTCATTTACATTAGTTAAAGAAGGTCTGTGTGATAGCCAAATATAATACTTAACTAAGAGTAGTCTGGAATTTCTTTAGACCCTGCCCCATGTGCCAGGTGAATAGTGTTAGCAAACACTGCTGTTGCAGGAGTTGCCAGTGGGGTTTCAGCAGGAGTTGTCTATGGGGCTTCAGGTTGCAGGCATCAGAAAGTAGATGCAGAAAGGCACATTGAGGGATTGGCATCAACACTAACCCTGGGCGTAGTGTGCGGAGTGGGGCTCCGCGGAGCTACGCAAAGTGGGCACAAAACTACGCCCACCCACGCAATCCACGTAGCCCAGCTCCGCGCCGCCCGCCTCGCTCCCGCCCTCCCTAAATACTTAAATAAAAGTATAAAAAGCTTTTAAAAACACTTACCTTGTCTGCCGCGTCCCCGGGGCTCCCTCTCGCCGTCCCGCGATTCGCGCCGCCACCGATTCGGATACTATTGCGCATGCGCGGGCGTCCGCGCATGCGCATTCCTCATGAGAAATGCGCATGCGCGGCCGCCCGCGCATGCGCATTAGTACCCGAAATGGCGGCGAGAGGGAGCCCCAGGGACGCGGCGGACAAGGTAAGTGTTTTAAAAAGCTTTCTATACTTTAATTTAAGTATTTAGGGAGGGCCGGAGGGAGGCGGGTGGCGGCCGGCTACGCACCGTCTGCGGAGCGCGCGTAGTGCCGCCTGGCTACGCCCGCTACGCAAAATGCGTAGGAGACGGCACTCCGTGCACTCCGTGCACGGAGCGTAGCTGGCCGCCCACCGTTACATAGAACTAGAGACACAACTCAAGCAACTGCTTTAAATTCCTGTTCTCACAAAAGCATGCTTGTTTGAACGTATGTTGTTCACCATAAACCAGAAAGCATGTGATCTTGTCTGGTGTGGTTGAGGAAAGGATGCAGCTTTTGTAAAAGGCCCAATTCCCCACATGCCTACCGGAAGGGACTTGTCAGGGCAAGTACGGTCGCTGGAAACTCTGCTTCTTAATATGATAGTGCTTGAACTTTTTTTGCACAATAAGTTACTCACAGTGAATTAGCACAAGACAAAATTGCACTGAAATGTAAAACTAAGTATAAAGCTTGTTAATCATCACAAGCCACCCAGGGTCAGGATTTGCCAAATTCTAGTTCTGACCACAAGTATGATTCCTAGGATGCATTATTCAGAAAATGCTGAGCTTGTTAGTCTTCATTCGACAGGATACTGAAATCTAGGAAAAGGTTTGAAGGGTGGGTCTTAGGCATAAAACCCAGTCATGTTTTTAATTCATAATTCGGAAACTCCTAAGAGGTCCACATAAAATGGAAAAAAAAGCTGCATAATATTTATTTATCGAGTTATGTATAGCGCAAACTTGACCCAAAGGTATCAGAGCACTTTACAGAGTTAGTAGCAGTTACTTGAGTTGCATATGGAGTTAATAAGAATACGTAGTAACAGTATGTAAAATAAGTATACACTAGACAGTATGATGTGTGGATGATATCATTCTGAGGTAGCAAGGTAGGGTGTTACAAAAGTGGAGAGAGTAGAGTCACAGTTTTCCCTAAGGTACTGATGCTCATATTTATTTGAAGAGTGTGGGGTAAGGGCAACAGGTCAGTCAGATGGCTTATGTGGGAGGGTGCAGGTATTTATTGAGAAGATGAAGCTTAACTTTCTTCCTGAAGTGAAGGAGTGAGTGGTTGCCAGCAGATCCTCAGGCAGCGAGTTCCAGACTCTGGGAGAGTTCCCGGATAAGAAAAGGGTACAAGATTTTTCTTTCTTAAATTCACTAAAGTGTGTGTGTGTGTGTGTGTCTGTGTGTGTGTGTGTGTGTCTGTGTGGTTGAGTGTCTCTGTGTGTGTGTGTCTGTCTGTGTGTGTCTGTGTGTGTGTGTGGCACTGTGTGTGTGTGTGTGTGTGTGGCTCTCTGTGTGTGTATGTGTGGCTCTGTGTGTGTGTGTGTGTGTGTGTGTGTGGCTCTGTGTGTGTGTAGCTCTGTGTGTGTGTGGCTCTCTGTGTGTGGCTGTGTGTGTGTGGCTGTGGCTCTGTGTGTGTGTGTGTGTGTGTGTGTGTGTGGCTCTGTGTGTGTGTGTGTGGCTGTGTGTGTGTGTGTGGCTCTTTGTGTGTCTGTGTGGCTGTGTGTGTGTGTGGCTCTGTGTGTGTGTGTGTCTGTTCCCTGGTTGTGCTTGTTTTTCTTGCCTCTGTTCCCTGCTTGTGATCGTTTTTTTCTTGCCTCTGTTCCCTGGGGCGTTACTGGGCAGAGATGGGCGTGTGACTGACCTAGACTGAGGGATGTCTGTGTGTGTGTGTGTGTGGCTCTGTGTGTGTGTGGCTCTGTGTATGTGTGTGGCTCTGTGTGTGTGTGTGTGTGGCCCTCTGTGTGTGTGTGTGGCTCTGTATGTGTGTGTGTGTGTGTGTGTGTGTGTGGCTCTGTGTGTGTGGCTCTGTGTGTGTGTGTGTCTCTGTGTGTGTGTGTGGCTCTTTGTGTGTCTGTGTGGCTGTGTATGTGTGTGGCTCTGTGTGTGTCTCTGTGTGTGTGTGTGTGTGTGTGTCTGTGTGTATGTGTGTGTTGGGCTCTGTATGTGTGTTGGGCTCTGTGTGTGTGGCTCTGTGTGTGTGTGGCTCTATGTGTGTGTGTGGCTGTGTGTGGGTGGCTCTGTGTGTGTGTGTGGCTCTGTGTGTCTGTGTGGCTCTGTGTGTGTGTGTGTGGCTCTTTATGTGTGTGTGTGGCTCTATGTGTGTGTGTGTATGGCTCTGTGTGTGTGTGTGGCTCTGTGTCCGCTAATACTCTCTACTACTCTCTAATGCTCACCTATTGCCATTGTAAATAACAATACCATTTATTTATGTTTTTAAAAAAATGAAAAATGAAAAAAATGCCATTTGCAATGCCAATAGCTCTAACTTTAACAAAGCCGAGACCATTGCATTGTAAATGCTTGTTATTTTTTACATTACAAACATATCTGTTGAGTTTTTTGTTTTTTTTTTACACATAAAACGTAGAGTACATCCTCAAATTCAGGGAGGTCGTCTGGAGGATGATCACTTGCCATACCTGTGATGTCAGAGAAACCTCCTGTTCTTGGTTATGTCTGCTGGAGCCCTATAATTTTTAGGAATTAAATGTTTATTTATTTTAATCATCAAACATCTGTCTACATTTTGGGGTGAGAGACTGGTGGTTTTTTTTTTGTTTTTTTGTTTTGAATTTTTTTTATTGAAGATGCAAGTACATATTACAATCATAAGATTCTTTTCAGGGTGATATTTCGTCTTCTTACATACGTGCAGCTGTACACCATGCCCAGCACCATTTAGTCTTACGAATATTATGCGACTAATGCATGAGTGTGCCAAATCTTTCAACTATACATCCTAACTTCTGTCTTTGCGCATAATGTTAAGAATCTTCAGCTTTCAGTGCGTGTGTTATAGCCATCAGCAATACAAAAAGGAACCTTTAAAACAGTAGAAAAAGTCATCCTAAGTGAGTACATTTGAAACATCTACAGTGGTCCATAGCCATTCCCAACCCCCCACGCCGCTGCAAAGTAGGATCTACCTTGGAACCACATTGCGTCTGCCAGGTCAGGTGTAGTAATCACCTCCCCGCCCTCTATTCGTCCTCTCCCTCAGAGTCTAGGTCCTCTTCTTCTGGTAGTGGTTCACAGATGTCCCCTCTATATGTGTTCCATGCTGTCCATACCATATTCCATTTGCGGGGGCAAGCCCTCATTACGTAGACTGCTCTTTCGGTAATCATCAGCTTGTCCATGTTGTTACCCCACCTATAAGCTGTAGGCAAATCTGGTGCTCCCCATTTTTGCGCAATGTCTCGCTTAGCCACCATCATGGCCAGGGTGGCCCACATCAATCCATGCCTATTCAGGTCATTAGGGTCCCAAATATTTAACAAGCATTTACGAGGTTCTGGCAAAATTGAAACCCTAAGCGTTTGCGAGATGGTGCGCATAACCTGTCTCCAGAATTCCTGTATATGTGTGCAGTCCCAAAGTGTGTGATATAGTGTCCCCTCCTCCCCGCACCCCCGGAGACAGAAGGGATGTGTCGCCCGATGTATTCTGTGAAGTAGGGTCCTAGTGTAATACACACGGTGTAAGATTTTCAGTTGCACCAATCTGAATTTTGCTGAGATGCCGACCTCTTTCGGTGAGGCCAGCGCCTCATTCCACTCCGATTCAGTAACTTCACCTATTTCCCCCACCCATCTCTCCTTCAGCTTTTCTGTTGGGTCTCCCAGGTTATTGATCAGTTTTTTATATGTGAGGGAAGTAGCGCTCTGTGGCATGAAGTCAGTTAAGAGTCTGTCCTCTAGTGGCGAGGATTCTGGTATATCCGTTCCCGCCGGTATCGCTTGAAGTAGTGCGTGTCTTATCTGCACATATCTAAATGTCTCGGTCGGGCTCAGGCTATATTGTTGTTGTAGGTGCGGAAACTCAATCACCGTGCCCTTGTCCCATAAGTCCCCGATTGTGGAGATTCCTATACAGTCCCACTGCGTGAATCCCTTACATGATCGTAGGGACCCCAGTGCTTTTATGTCCCACAGCGGTATCTGTTTGGTGAGTTTTCCTTGCCAGCCTAGTCTTTTTTGTGCAACGTGCCACAGGGTCGCAGTGTGGTGCGTCGGGCCCAGTAGTCTCCGTATCTGCGGCTTGTTATATAGTACTGCAAGCATGCAGTCCGACCCCAGTTGTGACCAGTCAGCTTTGTACGCTGGGTCAGTCCTCGGAGCATGTATCCATTGGTTTATCGTTTTAAGATGTGCTGCCCAGTAATATAGCTGTATGTTAGGCAGAGTTATGCCTCCTTCATACCAGCTTCTTGTCAACTTGTCGTAAGCTATACGCGCCGGGCCATTGTTCCAGAGCAGGTTTGAGACTAGTGCTGCAATTTGTTTGAAGTATTTCGGTTCCACCAGATATGGGGTATTCTCCAACACATAGAGGAACCTGGGGAGCGCCATCATTTTATAGAGTGCTGCGTGCCCTAGGAGAGTCAGCGGCAAGGCGGCCCAATGCTTGACATCCGCCCGCAGGCGTTCCATGGGTGGCTTCAAGTTCTTTTCGAAAAAGTCTGCTGCGCTGTTTGCAATAACAATGCCCAGGTATTTAAAGGAGTCTCGAGTTAACTTCAGGGGGCAGTTCTCTTCCAACACCGGGTCCGGACCGTGTAGTGTGTAAACCACAGATTCGGACCAGTTCAGGGTGTACCCTGATGCTTTACCTTGTGTGTTACATAGATTCAGTAGCGCTGGGATTCCGCTTTCAGGCTCTACCATGTATATCAGCATGTCATCTGCATAAAGGGATAGTCTATCTTCCCATCCATCTTCCCATGTGATCCCTTTTAACAATGGTGTAGTTCTGATTAGGACTGCCAGTGGTTCTATCACTAGAGCGAAGAGCAAGGGTGATAGCGGGCATCCCTGCCTAGTCCCTCTACCCAGCGGGAACGTCTGCGAGATGTGGCCATTCGCTACTACTTGTGCCACCGGCTGAGTGTAAAGTAATCTCACCCAGGCTATAAATTTCGGGCCAAAGTCCATACGTCTTAACACCGCAAACAGATATTCCCATTCCACCAGATCAAAAGCCATTTTGGCATCAAGGGAGAGAATAGCTGCCTTTTCTGGGATAAGGTGCGCTCGTGCCAGCACCCCATGGATTCGCCTGAGATTTAGAGCCGTACTTCTGTGAGGCATAAAGCCTGACTGGTCAGGGTGTATCAGTGACTGAAGGTGCTGAATTAAACGGGTGGCCAGCAGTTTCGCCAGTACCTTAGCCTCCACGTTAATCAGGGAAATGGGGCGGTAAGAGGAGCATTGGGACGGAGGTTTGCCCGGCTTTGGAATAGCCACAATCGTGGCCGTGCGCTGGTCCAAAGGCAGTATTGCCTTGTCCCGGCATTCCATATACATTTTCCGTAGTGGTTTACTCAGTGTTTCTGCCCATGATTTGTACCACTCTAACGGTATGCCGTTGGGGCCTAGTGCTTTACCCAAGTGTAGTGCCTGAATCGCAAGTTGAATTTCATCTTCTGTCGGGTCCAGTTCTAATTCCTGTATTACCTCTGGAGCGAGTTTGGGGATGTCAATGTTGTCAAGTGCCAGTGTTGCCTCTTGAGCAGTAATCTCTCGCTCAGGGGTGTATATGTCTTGAAAGTGACGCACCAAGGCGCATACGATGTCTTCCGGGTGTGTTCGCAATTGACCATCGTGTGAGTATAGTCGTTGTATACCTTTATGACCTCCCCCCCTCTTGTCTAGCCAAGCTAGCATCTTTCCAGCTTTGTCTCCAACATCGTAAACCCTGTTGGCTGTATCTGTGATATGGCCCTGAACTGTCACCGTGAGATGGGCTCGATGTTGTTGCTGCCGTAATTGTAGTGCGTGTGTCGTTTCCGGTGAGGGATCTGCCATATGGGAGACGTTCGCGGCGTGGAGTGCCAGTTCTAGCTCTGTGAGGTCCCTCCTGCATTCCCTTGCCCCGCTAAATTTTTGGCAAAAATGGCGGAGGTAATCAACCCACTGGCGAACCCATTATTGAATCTCTCGCTGAGCCAGGGAGTGGTCCTGCAGGCCTGGAAGCAGGCAATGGTCATCCCGCTGCTAAAGAAGCCTGGTTTGGACCCAAAGGCCCCAGTCAACTATAGGCCTATCTCTCTGTTGCCGGCTCTCACGAAAGTTGTGGAAAAGCACGTACAATCGGTGCTTTCCAATTTTCTAGAGACAAACGAGATTCTGCATGCCACCCAGTCTGGTTTCCGTCCAAATCTCAGCACCGAGACCACGCTCCTCGAGGTTTCAGAAACCATTAAAGGGGTTCTGGACACGGGAGGCAAAGCCATGCTGGTGCTGTTGGATCTGTCGGCGGCTTTCGACACCGTCCCCCATGACGGCCTTCTCGCAAGACTCTATGAGATAGGACTGCGGGGGACGGTGCTCGGCTGGTTTTCTTCCTTTCTAGCGGGCCGCCGGCAAACGGTCTGGGCCTCGCCAGATTCCGCCGTGATGCCGCCATTGTGAGTCGGGGTCCCTCAGGGCTCTATTTTGAGCCCGACCCTTTTCAACATCTTTATGGCGCCTTTGGCGGCGCTGGTGGAGTCGTTTGGGGCCCAGATCGTATCCTACGCGGACGACACCCAGCTCCTCTTCTCGTGTAAGAGAGGAGGGGACTTTGATGGGGAGAGTATCCGGGATTGCCTTGGGGCTGTTTTTCAATGGTTCCAACGAAACAGCCTCAAGTGCAATTCCGATAAGTCCGAGGTACTCTTCTTTGGGTGTACAACGGAGCCAGATTGGCAGGCTTGGTGGCCCATTAGTATGTTCCCTCCGTCTTGTTCATCCCAAATGGCGAAGAACTTGGGGGTCAAGATGGATAAGGGGCTAACGTTGAAGTCCCAGATCCTTGGGGTCTCGGGTATGTGTTTCGGCCTCCTTAAGATGCTGCAGAGGTTTCTTCCCCTTCTATCTGAGGAGCATGGATGGATGGATGGATGGGTTTTTATATAGCGCAATATCACCGCCAGGTCTCAAAGCGCTTTGCATTGGGAACCCGTCCTGGTTTTTCCCTGTGAGATAGCCCCTTACTGGGTATCCCCAAGGTGAAAGCCAGGCATCCCGCCGCGGGGGGGCCGTAGTGGAGATTAAGCAAGCTATTGCCCAGAGTTGCAGAGTGTGTACCTGTGATTCGAGTAGGCACCGAAGCGAGAATTACCAAGTCCGTGGACATTTTGGGCTCAAGACCCTGCCGCGTCGGGAATTGAACCCTGGTCCCAGGTCTGATCTCAGCGTCCGGGTCTGCCTCCTCTAACCAGTGAGCCACACTTCTCCACGAGGAGCATAGGAAGCTGACTGTGCAGGCTCTGATCGGCTCTAGGTTAGACTACTCCAACGTTCTTTACCTGGGCCTGCCAGAATATCTGCTACAGCGGCTTCAAGTGGTGCAGAATGCGGCTGCTAGAGCTGTTTTTGGCTTAAACAGACGTGCCAGTGCAGCAGGTCTGTTGCAGACGCTGCACTGGCTTCCAATCCGCAAACGGATTGCCTTCAAGGCCTTGACTTTGGCCTACAAGGCTCTCCACGCGGTCGGAGCAAAGTACCTCCAAAAGAGACTCGCATTCTACCACCCAGTCCGTTCTTTGAGGTCGGAATCCCTGTTCTTGCCGGTGGTCCCGCGAGTGAAGAAAGCTCGACTGGGAGGTCGTTCCTTTGCACTTTTGGCACCACAGTTGTGGAACTCTCTGCCGCTCACACTTCGGAGAGCCACCAGCCTACTTGTTTTTAGAAAAGGTCTTAAAACCTGGTTGTTTAGCCAGTAGGTTGTATAAATTCTGTCTGCTTTTTTTTTTTTTTTTTTCTGTTTTCTTTTAACTGTGTTGTGTTATTGTATGGTAGTCCTCCTTACTCAAAGCGCCGGGACACTCTTTTTGAGTAGCCGCGCGCTATACAAAAATAAATATAACATAACATAACATAACATAACTTTTATGCCCTGTTATTGCTGCCATTGCTCTCCCCCTCAGGACCGTTTTGTATGCTTCCCAGAGTACCGAGGGAGAGGACACCGACCCCGTGTTTTCTTCAAAATAGCGTGTGGTCACTAACTGAAGTTCCTTCCTGATTTTCGGGATGGCGAGGTAGTTCGGGTATATTGGATACATTCTCGTTCGTCTCTTCTCTTTGGTGGTGAGTGACAGAGACACCGGTGAGTGATCAGAGATCCCTCTGGGCAGGATGTCAATTTTGTCTAACTTTCCCACTCCCGCCCCTAGAAACAGAAAGTAATCAATGCGGGTTAAGCTATTGTGTACTGCGGAGTAGTATGTGTATTGTGCCTCCGTGGGGTGCAAGTGACGCCATATGTCCGTAATGCCCATTGCCTCTAGGAATCCTGGGAGAGCTGAAGTCCCTCTATGGCGTTCTCTAGTGGGAAATGTGTCTAGCGTGGGATCCATTATTGCATTGAGGTCACCCCCTATGATCGTGTCACCATCTGGGAGGTCCAATAGGAAGCTGCCTAGTGCAGGTAAAGCCACAGAGTGGAGTGCCGGGGGGATGTAAACCGATACTACGTTGAGGGGCTTCCCCTCCCACTGCCCATGTAGTGCCGCGAAACGACCCTGGTCGTCCGTTTTGCTGTGTAGTACCACGAAGGGTGACTTTTTTTCATTAGTATCCCCACCCCTCGGGAGCCAGACGTGAACTCTGCATGTGTCGCCATTACATAGCCACGTCTGTCAAGTGCCTTACATGCTGGTCCCGTGAGGTGCGTCTCCTGAAGTAGGACAAGGTCAGGGCCTTGTCGTTTGAGTGCTTGTAGTACCAACCCTCGCTTTATTTTATCTCCCAACCCTCTGACGTTCCAAGTAAGTAGTCGCAGGGGGGGCACTTCAAGGGTCGAACGTGCGTCCTCAGTGGGTTTAGTGTGTGGTCGTTGGGCCATTGGATCGCCTGTGTAGTGCTCTGTGTGTCATAGCAACGGTCTTAAGATACTTGGATTGTGCAATGTTGAGGTGTAGAAGTAGCATGTTGCCCAGTCTATTCATGCAACGTACGGTGTGAAGGGCGACCTCCACCACTAACGGCCCTTGTGAGGACTTACTGTGGTTCCATCGCTTCGTTTCGGCGTGAGGGAATTGCTTAGCGCCCTGTGTGTTCGTGTACCCTGTGGTGTGAGTGATGACTGCTAACAATAACAATAACTGTGTAACTCCCCGTCCAGCCCCCCTCCCTGCTCCCCTGCGCCACGGACAAACCCCCGCCCTCTTCCCCAACTGTGCAGAGTGCTTTATCCCATCCCAAACTATGTTACTTGCTTGTGGGGGTTGGTGAGTCCCCTATAGGCACCGGCTCTGCCCACCTTACTTCGCTTCACCAGGTCCAGGTCCATCGCCCACATCCGGCCCCTCCCTCCCATGGTTCAACTTCAGCTATGGCCCGGTTGACCAGAGTCAAGTAGATTCTGTTCCACGTCGGATTCTGCTCCCACTGAGTTCTCACGCTGTGTCAATTGGTCGGTCTGCTTGCCTGCTTGGTCTCCGTTACGATGGTTTGGCCGATCCCTGTGCGACCGGCGAGGTTGGCCCACCTGTCTCCAGCCGTCAAGCCAGTCTTGTGCCACCTCCGGCTTGTCGAAAAACCATGTCTTTCCGTTGGCTACAATCCGCAATTTGACAGGGAACAACATTGAATATGGTAGTTCCCTGTCTCGCAACGCCTTCTTCACCTCGGTAAATGATTTCCGGCGTCTGGCTACCTCCGCCGTGTAATCTGGAAAGAATGCCATGGTCGAGTTGTGGAGTTTAATGGGCGGCGAGACTCTTGCCGCTTGCAAAATCGCATCCCTGTCCCTAAAATTGAACAGTCTAGCCAGCACAGGCCTTGGCGCCGCTCCCGGTTTGGGTTCGCCTCCGGGTACCCTGTGCGCCCTTTCCACTGAGAAGAAGTGCGATAGTCCTTTAGGCTGGAGTTTATTTTTGATGAGATCTTCTACGTAGAGGTCCATCGCTCTTTTCCCTTCTGTCTCTGGAAGGCCAAGGATGCGTACATTATTTCTTCGGGAACGCCCTTCTTGGTCGTCCAGCTTGTCCTGCAGCTGTCGAGTGATTTTGTCCATACGCTCCATAGCAATTTGCAGTTCCGAAGTGTCCTCAACAAGAGATTTCGTAACCACCTCCACCTGTGACACTCTTTCCGTCATTTTTTTAAAATCGGCTCGCTGCAGAGCAACTTCAGAGGAAATAGAGCCCACTGTTGTTCGCACTTCGGAGAGGGTTTTCATGATGTCTTCCAGTGTGACTTTCTTGGTACCGTCTGCTTCCTGATTTGCGCCTGTGGAGTTTCGGCCATTCATTTGTGACTGCCCCTGTTGACCATAAGCAAATTTATCCAATTTGGCTTGTGTCGATCCACTCCTTGATCCCCTGCCCGCCTTGATTCGTGGCTTTCGGATAACTGTCCCGGTTCCAGCAATCGCCTTGTCCACTATTCCACTGGTTGCTCTTCCCGCTCTTCGTGTTTCGGGGGGGGGGAGTAGGTCGTCGTGCACCCAGCTGTCAAGAGGGACCTTCACTCCGGATATCACTGTGCCCCGTTCACAGGGGGCTCCTTGCCCTCTTAAACCGTTACTCGTCGTGGATAGTGACCTACTGCGTCTCTCCCCACACACCGCCGCCCCTCCACCGGCCGTGCAGAACGTTTATGGCATGTGTCCTCGTGAGTTATGCCCGCCAATAGCCTGTACGGCTTTCCTGGGTGTTTGCTGTCTACAGTGCCACTATTTGTAAGTATTTGTTGTGTCGCGCTGTGTCAGGGCTACAAGCGCGCCCTGGCAGTGTCCACCTGCCTGCCTCTCCCCACTCCAGTGCGTTCCACATGCACCAGTTCGGGCTCGATCCGTCTTCTGCTGGCGGTGTCAGGCACAGCGGCCCCTCAAGGTTCCGTGGCAGGCGCCGGCTCCGTGGGGTATCGTCTGTCCGGGGTGCTTCTTACTATGCTGCCGTCCGGCCTGGACCGGCACCACCCCTGTGACCGATACGCCGCTGCTGGTTTCGCAGAATCCACCTCGTCGCCCCTGCTCTTGATGGGACCCCGGGGGGACTCGCAGGCCGCCCCGGTGTCTAGCTGCACGTGTGGCCGTGTATGTCCCCGCCGGGGGCGAGGGGGCCCTTTCGTGTCAGGCACTGCAGCTCTATCTCACCCTTAAGTGCCCCGAGGGGATCTTGCCTCCCCCGAGGAGGGCCCACAGTCTTGCAGGGCGTCGCTCTCCGCCCGGCCGCAGGCACGGCTTCTCGGTCGCCTCGACCTTTCCAGCTCTATCTTCAGGCTGTGGTGGGTCAATCTGCCGGCCTGCGCATCGGCGGCAGCTCAGGAGCCCCCCCAGTCGTATGTGGCGCTGGGTCGTCTCTAACGATACCTCAGTCGGGGGGAGCGGGGGACGTCTACGGAGCAGCCCGGTCAGCCCTCACTTCCGCCGGGGTCGGCGAAGCACCAGAGGCCGGTGCTGCACTCCGGCTGTAGGCCCAGCGAAGTCGGGGCAAAACGACGCTGTTCTCGGCCTCGGATGAGCGCCGGGGCAGGACCGGACGATGCCGCTCTTTCATCAGACCCTAGTTCCGCTCCTTCGGGTGGGGAATTATACGGATGAATACGTCGGATTTGTCAAAGGCCGAGTTGCCTCAGGGAGCTCCCGCTTCACACAGCCGCCATTCTCGGCTGCTAGCCACGCCCCCGAGAGACTGGTGTTTTGACCATGACAATTGCCCCAGCTGCCCTGAACATGCAATTTGCCAGCCTACTGAGTTCTGACCATTGTTACTTCTTCCCATGCCAGTAGGGCAATGGATCTTGATTCAGGTAGACTTCTTTTGGGTCATCCATATAGTCCTGTACCATCTTCTCAAGTGTCATTGTAGGTGGCACTTGTTGTTTCGGCATAGGTAGCACATGGATACTTTATTTAAGTCCTGATTTATTTATAAACCAACTTATTGGAGATGTTATAAGTCAAGCTGTTGGGGCTGTAGATTTAGTAGCAGTAGCTGCTGTTACGACTGTTGGGTGATGCTGGTGCAATTACGAAATACTTCTCAGTACAGGGCCAGCACCACACTCTTTGGAGGTTGAAGGCAACATTTTAGTTCCTTAAATTTACATTTATTTATCTTCTGTGTCACCCACACTATTCTGATGATCCAATTCTTGTAAATTGAGACATCCCCTTTTGAAAAAGGAATTAAAGCGTGCAGTGCTTTTTTGTACTGCTGATCCCGTATTGAAGCACTGAATGTAGTCTTTGAGGACACAGTCTCTTTTTGCAGCCTTTGATTTGTGTTCAGACAAAGGATTAGGCTGTTGACTGAAAACGGATGCTTCTTTAATGACATTAGCAAATGTTTATTCAATCTACTGCAAATATTCCTGCAGTAGGTGCAACAATGGAATCGCTTTTTTATGGCACTGTCCTTCTTGCTGACTTCTCATTTCAAAATCTCAAGCAGAACTAATATATGAAGACAATCCCACGTGTCCCCATTTGTCAACGTCCATTGTCATGGCTTAGGCAGTTGTATCCTTTCTCATTTGTAGTATGTAATCATTGATAGTCATCTTCTGATCAAACAGGCATTGCAGCATATTGAAGTTGGAGTTAAAATAGGTTGGCACCTCCTGTATGAGGGCTTTTACAGGAACTCTGTTCGCATGTTGAAGGATCCTCAACTGCTTGCGGATTTTGAAAGAATGACAGAAATTAGTGCACATCCAGCCACAGGTGACCCCTTCTTTGTTGAGGAAGTGCTTCACAATTAGGTTGATGCAATCAGCAAACAATATGATTATGAAGTATCCTCAATCAGCCATGGCTTTGATAATATTTATGCCATTGTCAGTGGCAACAAATCCACTGCTAAGACCTCTGGGTTGAAACCATTCTTAGTCTTTGGTATTAGATTCTTCCACGATGTTGGCAGCTGTATGTGTTTTTTCCATGCATAACATTGCAAATATTGCATGACAGTGAATGCCTAGAAAACCACCCTTTATGGTGAGACCAGGGGCTAGATTTTCCTTAAGCAAAGTAATGCACATGTGGTAAATAGCTTAACTACTGGACCACATGTCT
The DNA here is from genome assembly GCF_964261635.1 of Lissotriton helveticus. NCBI lineage: Eukaryota > Metazoa > Chordata > Amphibia > Caudata > Salamandridae > Lissotriton > Lissotriton helveticus. The sequence continues at coordinate 1,927,931,269 of NC_136057.1, forward strand.
GTCATGAGTTGAATGAACTGGTCACCATTCTCCTTCATTGCCCCACCTACCAATTCCAACCCTTGATGATGAGATACTCGAAGAGCAACAGAGGAAAAATCGGTCTGACTTGTAACTTTCCAATATGGATAGAGGGTCTCCACAAATTCCAGAAACCCCTCGGCTTTTACCAAAGAAAAAGACAGGAGATCACTCAGTAACATATTGACCAGCTTCCCACTCTAAAAACAGACTAGTGGATGAAATTGGTGTTACTTTTCTCCTCGTTGAGTGGGTTGTTGTGACTTGTTACTCTGTGAGTATACCTCCACAAGTGACCCACAGGCAGCAGATAAGCTGCTTGGACCTTTTGGGGTGACTGTATCCCTCTTTTAATTGTGCCATGCTCAGCTTGCGGAGGGTGATGACTGCGCACTATGGGGCATTTTTGCAAGCCCTCACTGCCACCTAAGCGTCACTTTTATGACTCTATGGTGAAACAGCTTCATTTTCCATTTTTACAAGGTGGTGCTTAGCCACTTTGCGTGGCTTATCCTACCTTGGAAATATGCCCTTTTCCACCGCAGTACTCTGAGGCAAAGGGGAGTGTAATGGGTATTGCTATGGATGTGCCACCGCAACACCCATTGCTTTTTAATGGAGCTCTAGGTTTAAGAGGTTGAGGCAGCACCAAAAATGAATGCAATGGAATTCCAGGCATTAGAATTGCGATATGTGAAGAAATTATTCATTTCTCCTCGTTTTTTGCTCGTTCCATGTGCAGCACACATAGAAGGTGCAAATGACCATTATTGATCGTTTATGTTCAGAAAGGTGTCTCTTCCTACAGATAAACAATTGCCCCTGCAGTGCTGGGCAGCATTTTTAGCACCTGCACTAGGGGAAAACCAGGGGTGCGCCGTATTCTTTAATACGGCGCATCCCTGAATTTTGAAAATGTGAGTGTGGCACTGCCAAATTTGGCAAAGCTCCACGCTCCAACTTTTTAACGTAAATATGACCCATGAGTGACACTCACAGGATTGCTTCTGATGATGATTTATTTTTCCTCACCACCACCTCCTATCAGTTCAACTTCTTCTCCTCTCTTATCAGTAGCTATCTTTTTGAAGTTCTCTTCCTGCAAGATTGCATAATGCTTTTTCCTGTGGGACAGCTGCCCCAGGTAACGTCATGCCACCTGGCTTCCACAACAAACTGATTTGCAGCAAAGTGAGCATTCTGCTAGTTGCTCCTATTGTGGCCTAAGTGAAAAGAAGACTCAGACTGGGGAGAATAGCATTCTTACCAAGCCAGTGCCTGGAACACTTGTTAAAGTGGAGCAAGACGGTTGTGTTTGCCTTTTTCTAGAGCAGGCTGTGACAGCAGTAGGGGTGGTGATGGTTGCTGCAGGTTGGTAGTCTTCTTGGAAAGATGAAAGCAGGAGGTGGTTGGTGATAATACATTATATTATATGAGTGCTACAGTGGTTTGAGAAAATTATATATCGAGAAAAATAATACTTTTACAATCAACAATACATGCACATTAATCATAAGAAAAACATCAAAGCAACAATATAAGGACAGAAAAATCTTGAAAAGGGGTACCCAACTTAGAAATTATTACAAAGGTATTTTCTTTATTACAATAACAAGATATGAAAAGATAGTTACAAAACCGTGGTGCTCACATAATAACACAAAAAACATCATTCATAACATACATTGTAAAACAAAAGACAATGGCAGAAAGGAAACACAATTTTGAAACAAAAAACAGTCCAATAAATAACAGGAAGAGAAAATGGCAGTCAATGCTTCCTTATAACAGTAAGCCAAGAGTAGGCGTTAACGGCATTGTGACCTATATTATTCTACGGTCATCTGCAGGACAAATATATATTCAGAGGAGCATCCAAAGAAAGAACTTTGAAACATTCCAAATTGAAACATATCATGGCAACCACATCCAAAACGCATCCAAAACGCATCCAAGTTTGAGAAAAAGAGAAGAAAAGGCACAGATGATGAATTATGTGCCAATCTGAGGATTGGTACAATAGTCCAAACTGGCTCAATAGGAGTTCAGAGCAAAAAGTATCTGAACGCATTAAGATAAATCACAAGGAGACCGCATTGCACTCCCCGACAATACGGTAATACATGACACAGAGAAGCATGACAAGAAGTGATCTGCACTTCCTCTGTGCTCCTCTCCACACAATAACTGGTTAATCATATTCCTCACTTTCAAGGCTTTCAGGAACCTTAACTTTCTCTTGCCTCTTGTGGAGGGTCTAGTTTGGGATCCAGTACATATCAAGACAATCAGAAGGGATTGTGGAGAAGATGGGGGCATGCTGTTTTGTTTCCTTGCAGGAGATCCTGAAGCCAATGTGTTCAATGAAAGAGCAGTCACAAAAACATCTTGCCAAGTGCAAGCTCAATTACCTCCACTGCTTCTACCTCCGGAAGATCAAGTGTGACAGACTGTGGTTGCTGTTGAGTTTCCTCTGAGGCAGTTCAATTTCAAATTCACTGCTCTCAGCCATGACTGCAGTCACTGCAGCTCTGAGAGACATTTGCTCCAGGATTAATGGTGGTGCGGTGGATGAGAAAGGGGTTGAAGAACCGGAATAACCCACTTACTGGGTCTCGGCGGCGGGGGAACCGCCCAAGTCTTCCATACCCTTCATACATAGTAAAAGGAGACACAGGAGCCTTCGCCTGCAGAAGGAACCCAGATTTATTCATATAGCCCGGGCTATGGAACAGAGTTCCAAGCTCGTTAGAAACCAGACAGAGGAGGATGCTGCTTTACTCCGCAGCTTACAAGCCTTATATACTTTTTCACTCTGGTCTTTTGGCTGTTAGTCCATTGTTCAATCAGGGCAGTAATTGCAGTTGATAACCAGATCCAGACGATGTTTGTAGATGGTGACCTGGTCAAGGCTTGGTACACAAATCATTGTTCACTCAGCTTGATCAAAGCTGGGTCATTCAGGTCTTTGTTCGATCAGCTTGATCAAAGCTCGGTTATTCAAACCATTGTCCAATCACCCTGATCAAGGCCCAACAGTCAGACCATTGTGGAGATAACCGGCTGTTCATGGTGTCAAGGATGTTTACCAGGCTGGGAGCAGGAGATGGAAAACAAATCATTTACACAGGGTGTGAGTGTCTCATGGCTTTCTGTTGAACTACAAAGAACAGGGGGGAGGGGGGAGTTGGGTGTGCGACAGTTCCTGGGCAGAAATGCAGGCTGCAAGATGGTTTTTGTCGTGTCAGTTAGATTTTCCTCAGGCATCAGCAGAAACGACCAGGTGGGTCGTGTGGAAGTGCTTGACACGAGATGGCAATGAAAAAACAATGGAGTCCCGATACAAATGATGCCGATCAGAAGAACACTTTTCCTCAGACCCTCCTTTTGCCATTGAGTGGCAAATACTTTAAGAAATGTCAATGTTCGTAAGGCCATCGGTTTCTTGTTGGAGCATCATCATCATATTGGTGTTGTGAATGTTAGAGGCTTGATGGTCTGTACACACATTGTACAGAGCACTGGCAGGCACTGAAAGCACAAACAGCAGGAGACCAGGACAGTTACTGCCAAGGCAAGTAAGATGAGGGCTGGGAAAGGAGGCCCCAGATCCAGCCTGTGAGGGACCAGTTGCCTTCATCCAGATGAATTTCGGAAGAAAGGCGATGCAGACGTTGGATGGCATCGTACACTGTAGGTGCATTGTCTGGGATGTACACGCAGCAGCTGGAGCCGATCAATTTACACACACCACCACGATCAGCAAGGATGACATCTAGGACCATTCGGTTCTGAAGCGTTATGAGGCGGTCCGCCTGTAGCTCTGCAGTTATGTTGTAGAGGACACCAGCTGTTACTGTGATGGTGGCTTCAAGGACCCTGGTCAGTCCTCGTACAGCCCGACTGTTGGCCATGGGGCCCCAGGAAGGAAGGAAATCTTTCAAGAAGTCCCCGGTTTCCTGGCCTGCTGTATCCTCAGCTGATATGACACCTCTACGTGAGCGGCGCAGAGCGCCCTTCTTTGACAGGTGGTAACCTCCATGTGTAGAATACATTGGTGGAAGGAGGAAGGCCAGATAGCAGGTACCAGACCAGTTACGGGGGAGCCAAGTGTAGGCGGCAGTGCCACAGATGAAATAGGTGTTGGGGATGCCACCATCTTCGGAGGAGATGTAGAGTTTAAAGCTTTTGATTTATCACACGTACTGGTACCGACTTTCTTAGTCCCTAGTCCATGGATGCAGACACAGCCTTGCACATTTATGACATTCGCAGTGTCTCGTTCATCAGGCAGTATCCTTCTTGTGCGGAATCTGGAAAATGTTTGTCGATTAGTTGAATTGAACACTACCATCTCATCGAGTTCATCTGGTGATAGTAGCGATGTGGATGAGCTGGTCGGGCAAAAAGGAGCATTGCCATGGCCAGATCTGTTCCACCAGAAGTCATCACGAAATGTTCCAAGGGCAGAATTGGCAGTACCATTGACAGTGTAGGCCTCCTGCATCAACATCCACCATGCAAGACAAGACCCAGAGATGGAAAAGGGGTAGGGAAAGATTGGGACAGGGTGTATCATGGAATGCGGCATCAGTCCGCAAACCCAGCAGTTGGAAGTGTTCATGATCAGCTGGTGATGATGCAACATTTGGATGAAGGTGTTATTGAAGAATTCTGCACGGCAGGGTAATTCGTGGGCTGGTAACGTGTAATACTGGTGCTCTGCAGGAGTCGGGGTAGGAGTGGGTGAGGTAACAGGATGGTAGATTAGTAACAGCCAACCAAGGATAGACAGGATAAGGGAGACAAAAAGAGTCACCACGGTGGCCATGAAGCATTTACTATGTCGGAGACTGACATATTGGGCCATATCTATCAACATATCGTTGTGCGATTCCTAAATAGCGATTTTTAAGGAATCGCTATTTAGAAATCGCAAAATGGTATGTATGTAGGAAATCGCTTCTTTTTAGCGATTCCTTAACATTCCTAAATTGCGATTAGCAAATTGCTAATCGCAAATTGCGAATATTTTCAAGGGTGCAGGGGTGTTACAAGAACACCCTGCTGCACCCCTGAAAATGTCATGTGTGGGCAAATGGCGCACATACATGCCCTAAGGGCATGTATGAGCGTCATATGGCACCTTTGGATTTTAAAAAAATTGCTTTTTTAAAAGAATTCGCAACTTACCACCAACTAGAAGTTGGTGGTAATTTGCGAATCCTTATGGGCATTTTTGAATTAATTTTTCTTTGATACATTGCATTTAAGGAATCGCAAAATTTGTGATTCCTTAAGTGCAATCACAAAATAAGGAATGGGAAATTTTGCGATTCCTTATTTTGCAGCCAAAATGTTTCATACATACCATTTAGCAAATTAGCATTCGCAAAGGCCGAAATTCTGCGAATTTCGGCCTTTGCGAATGCGAATTTGCTTGATACATATGCCCCATTGTTTCTGGATTCTGGTGTTTTGGATGGCAGCTATTGTGCTAAGCCAGGGACCTCTAGTGGCTGTCTGTGATTGGTGGTTGCTTCACTGGGCGCAGGTGCCAAGGGCTCTATAGTGTGCTTTAGTCTGACACACCAGCACTACTCTCAGCCGGGGAAGATCACAGCCCTACAGCATATAGGCAATTGGCGAAGTCAAGGGCAAGCCTTCCCTCGGGGCGCAAATTATATCGGTCAGAAGTAGGGACAGTATGGTCGGGAAACAATTGTTCTTGGTGTTGAGCAGAGTTCAGGGAGGGTTCCACCCTTCCTTTCAGTATGCTGTCACTCTCTGCTTCCGTAGATGTAGAATGCAGCCTGGCATCACTGAATGGGACAAACGTCGGGACTGTTTCTGTTTCTGAGTCTCCTTGTCCTTCCCTCACCTACTGATCATAGGGGAGGGGCAGAGGCACACGCCTGCAGTGAGACAAATGCACCCAATTCTTCCAACCCTCTACTTTCACGGCGGTGCGGGTGGCCAGCAACACCTGGCAGAGTTGTGTCCAGCGGGGCTCGAGGCTCTTAGTCCGTTAAAAATTTCTCACTAAGACCCAATCACCAGGTTGGATGATGTGTCCTGGGCCCTCGCTTTTGTCAGGTATGGCCTCATGCACCTGGTGATAAAGAGTACGAAAGGTATTAGATAGACTGTACAGATAATTCGTTAATACAGAGTATTCAACATCAGACAGTTTCTTAGGCCGTGGGACACCCCATATATTGGCAGGCCTCCTGAACACAATCTCATGGGGAGATAGCCCTATTCTGGTGTGGGCCGTTGTTCTTGTAGACAATAGGGCCACGGGCAGAGCATCAACCTAAGTAACACCTGTCTCGGCTACTATTTTGGCCATTTTAGTTTTTAGGATGCCATTGTACACCTCCACTAGACCTGCTGACTGGGGGTGGTTAGCTGCATGAAATTTTTGTTTTATACCCAATGCTGTACAGAAATATTCCATAATTTGAGCCGTAAAGTGTGTCCGGTTGTCACTCCAGACCAAGCGGGGCAAACCGTACCGTGGGAGGTACTCTTTTAATAGCACTTTGGTGGTAGTGATAGCGGTGCAGTCTTTGATGGGGTAGGCTTCCACCCATCGGCTGAAGGTACAGACCACCACCAGGACATATTTGAAATTATTACATCTGTCCATTTGGATGTAATCCATTTGGAGGACTTCAAAAGGGAAGGTAGGAGGAGAGAATCCTCCCTTAGGAGTAACTGTGCCTTTTCCTGGGTTATCCATTAGGCAAATCATGCATGTTTTAACCAGCTTTTCAGCACATGCTGGTATCTTAGAGTTCTACCATGTAGGTTCCAACAGTTTACATATCCTTTTTGCACTAATATGAGCAGGACCATGGGCCATCGTAACTACTGGTAAGCACATGACTGTCAGGTAACATCCATTGTCTTTCCATAGTCGTACGGACCCAGCAACCATCAATTCCCTCCTTTTCTAATTGCTCCTTCCACACCCTTAGTTCCTCAGGAGTAGTATGGGACTGAATATCAATCACACTCTGTACTGTGTTTTCAACCATGCCCTCGTCTGCCACCCACTTAGCGGGACCTCCTACATACATTCCTTCCCTTTTCCTAAGAGCTGTTTGTCTGGCCGTCTGATCAGCCAGGGCATTGCCTTTCCCATTCCCAACATCATCTGTCACTTTCATATGGGCCTTACATTTTATAATGGCCACCTTTCTGGGGAGTGTCAGGGAGTCTAACAATCGGTGAATTAGGGGGCCATGTTGAATCTTGGTCCCATGGGAAGTAAGGAAATTCCTTTCTTTCCATAACCTCCCGAAGTTGTGGGCCACCCCGAAGGAATATTGTCTATCAGTATAAATATTTACCGTCATCCCTTTGCTTAACTCACAGGCTCTAGTGAGGGCCACTAATTCTGCTGCTTGAGCAGAGCACTGCGGAATCTGAGCTGTTTCTACTACTTGCCCTAATGTCGTGAGGGCCTAGGCGGCGGAGTTGTTACCAGCTGGCCCTCTGAGACATGATCCGTCCACATAGTGTACCTTCTGGTTCAGCTATCGGGGTGTCCTGTAAGTCAACCCGTCTCTTCGTCTCCTCCTCTGTCCTTAATATGCAGTCATGTGGGTCTAAGCGGGCATCCTGAGTATCCAGTGGGAGTAATGTGCGGGGTTTAGTACAGTGCATCTTTTGATGTGAATGTGGCTGGCAAAGATTGTCAGTTCATTTCCTGTGAGTCGTGCGCTAGTGAGGTACTGCGTCTTGGTGTTTTTGAGGAGGGTGTCAACAGAATGGGGGACCATTAGAGTCAGGGGTGAGTTCATGACGATCCCCGCACTCTGACGGATCATGATGGCAGCCGCAGCGGTCGCCCATAGGCATCCTGGGAGAGCCCTTGCAACAGGATCTAAGGTGGCTGAAAAATAGGCACATGGCCGATGGCGACCTCTGAACATCTGGGTCAAGACAGCGCATGCACAGCCATCTGTCTCATGTACAAAAAGAAAAAAATGTTGTAATCAGGAGTACCGAGGACTGGAGCAGTACACAGAGCCCTCTTTAAATCTTGGAAGGCCTGCGCATGCTCTCTAGCCCATGGAAAGGAACTGTCTGATATGTCTTTAGTGGTGAGGGCAAGAAGAGGTTTGACCATGGCTGAAAAATTGGAAATCCACTGTCTACAGTATGAGGTTAGGCCTATGAAGGCTCACACCTGCTTCTGTGTTCGTGGGGCCGTCATAGCATTGATAATGGCTACACGATCAGCGGTGAGCTGCCTTCCCTCCTTCGAGAGGAGATGACCTAAATAGGTCACCTTCTCTTGACAAAACTGAGGCTTTTTCAAAGAGACTTTGTGATTATGGAGGGCAAGGTGGCATAACAAACAGACAGTAGCTTCTTTACATGCTGGGGCAGAATTTGCAGCAATGAGGAGGTCATCTACATATTGTAATAGTGTGGAATTATCAGGGAGTTCCAAGGAATCTAGTTGACTTTTTAGGGCTTGGCTATAGATACTGGGGCTCTCGGTGAAACCTTGAGGGGCGCGGCAGAAGCTAAAGCTCGGCCCACCAAGGGAGAAACCAAAAAAGTGTCTGCTGTCAGGATGTATAGGAATGCTGAAAAAAGCATTCTTTAGGTCTATGACAGAAAAGTGTGTTTCGTCAGAAGGGACCATAGTTAAGAGGGCTGTTATGTCGGTGACAACAGGATATTGGGAGATTGTTATTTTGTTAAGGGCTCTCAGGTCAATCACGAATCTGTATATTTTAGGAGAGAGAGCACCTCCATTGGTCTTTTTAAGAACTGGAATAATGGGACTGTTACAGATATTGCCACGGGTCTCCTCCACTACACCCTTGTCCATTAATTCAGATATTATTGTTAAAAGGGCTATTTCTCCTTCCGCGGGTAGTCGATACTGCCGGAGGCGGGGGAGAAGTGCACCTGGCTGGATGCGTACCACATGAGGGGATCAGTGTCTGATGATGCCCAGAGGGAGGAAGGTAAAGACTGCAACTCTGGTCGGAGGGGACTAGACAGATACATATAGGAAGCTGCGGTGGGAGAAATTGTTAGGGATACACCTTGGGGACTACATGATATGGTCGCATACAGAGCTTTTAGTAAATCCATGCCTCACAAATTTTCACTGCAACCTGTAGTAAGGACCAAGGGAGCGTCAACATGTGCAGGGCCAATATCTAGAGGAAGGGGTTCAGAGACAGGGCTCGTCACAGGTGTTCCTGCAAAATCCACGGAGACATTCATATTGCCAGAAAGGGGTGCCTCTGGGACTGACAGAAGTGCAATAGAAGACCTGGTGGCCCCAGTATCCAAAAGAAAATACTGATTGTTCCCCACAACTGACATTTAAACATACGGGCCCCTTTGATCCACTGAAATTTGCACTCTGGTCATACCCCTTTCCTGGATGGACCCTGTCTCATCAACTCCGTCATAATCATCATTGTAATAAGTGCATGTTGCTTCGTACCCATCAAACTTATTGGCCCGGCGCTGCCGGACGGGAGCGTCATCCCTGGGCCTACGTTCCTTATCCTGTGGATGGGGCGGGCCATGGTCCCTAGTCGGCCTCTCCTCCCTGGGAGCGCAAGGCTGAGTCTTCCCTGTTCAGATGTTTTCAGCTAACACAGGACACTCATCTATCCAATGGCCGTACCCCTTACAATAAGCACACTGATCTGTTTGGAGTGCTCCCGTACGTTGAGGGCAGGAGGGTGTAGACTGGCGAGCCCTCGGAGGGGGTTGGGGTTGAGGTCTGAAATTCCCCCGGGCATCGGGACCTCGGGGAGGGTAAGCCTGCTGCAGAAGTGCCTTGGTCTTGAGATCCCTAACCTTCTTACTTTCCTTGTCTCTATCTTCATTCTCCCTATTCTCATGAAATTGTGCCATAGCCAAGATACCAGTCATAGTTTGGGCAGACCACACACTTTCAACTTTCTTAAGCCTGGCGGCAATCTCAGGAAGCAAGTTGCTGACAAACTTATCGACAAACACTGGGCCAGAACCTGGGGTACGGGGATCCAAACCACTATGTCCCTTGTATTCTGTCTCAAAATGGGTAAAGAAGTCAGCCACATTCTCATCTTTTTGCTGCCTACAGGCTTTTATTTGATCCCAGTTAACAGTTTCGGGCAAAAGTGTTTTCATAAACGTTATTATTTTACTGGGCAAAGTCAGGATGGCAGCTTCTGGTTTAGTCCCTCATACCCTTGCTTCTTCCATAGCCTATAGGTCAGCCCATATACCTCCGAAAGCCACTTCATGGTCAGTATGTCGAATCTTGCCCCAAATTTCAGTGGGGACAACTGTACCAAAAAGTAAATCTATATCCTCAAGAACGAGAGTACCTGCAGATATAATCTGACCTAATTCGCTGTAAAAGGCAGCCGGATTCTTCCGGGGATCTGGTAATTGTCCTTTTAACTGCATTACTTCTGACCTTTTCCAAGAATGATGAACCCAAAGCCTGCACCAGTGCGCCTCAACAGCCCCTCGGCCATTATTTTGGGCATTGGTAAGTGCGTTAACAAAGACAGGGGCCGTCTCTCTCATTGGCTTAGCTGTTTCTAGAGCGGTGTTGGAAAGAGCGGTCATATCACGGTAAGCCATTAATAATAATAATAATAATATTAATTAAAACATTTATTAAGCGCCTGAATACACTAAGACAGTGCGTCTCCGCGCTAGGATGCGTTCCAACACAGAAAAATCAAGAGCCGACCACGGAGATGAGAGAGGACAGTAGAAAAAGAAACCCTAAGTTAATACTAATCTTCCGGAAATAGATGGGTCTTCAGTTTCTGCCAGAACCTGGTTTCCGACGGCTCCATCCGCAGTTCAACAGGGTCATTCCATTGTTGCATTAAAGCAGACATAGCACCAAACATCCCCTCTCCCTGAACATCGCCTCTTTTTATGTGTGACCTAAGGTCCATTAATCCAGTGGGAATCTGCATAAGCGCATTCTCAAATCTTTGTATGATCAGGGTACATATGTATTCAGCCCAGGTGGTCTGTTCCATAATCGTTCACTGGGAAAAGGTGGACCATATTTCTTTAAAGACATAACTATTCCAGATATTTATTCAACAGTCACACTGTTGCTTCTGTAGGTCATTTTCTCAATGGGACGAAAAGCTGACTGCAGAGCGCAAGGAGGCCAGTCGGGGGGAATTCAACAATTTATATAAATCCTGCTTAACTGTAGACCACGGGGAAGTAGGAAAAGGTCGTGTAAGGGTAAAGCCACAGGGGTTGGGCGATGGAGACTTGTTGTCATTCCCGCAGCGAGGACAGGGTTAGCGGGCGTGGTCAGTGTCATAGAAAAAATCGGGAGGGTTGGCGTGACAGGGAGAACAGTAGGAGGGGCAGTGGGGGCAGGAGTGGGCGGTGGTGGGGGGACATGCAGGGTGTGAGGCGTCAGGGCAGGGTACATTGGGGCATATGCAGGAGGGCTTTCTAGCATGGTATCTAGCAAGGAATCACCTTCTTCTCCCCCTTCCATATGGCCCTTTCCTTTCTCCTCACGAGCTGGATAACATTTTTGTTACCAGGCCCCATGCTCCCTATCGGCTATTTCTACTGATTTTGTCATTTGATTTTGTAAATTTTCTCTGGCATGGTCGGCCATTGACATATGTTTCTGTTTTCTTTCTTGAGCCTTCTACTTTCTAGCTTTCTGCTCGATCTCTTTCCTCCAAAATCGGACGGAGCCAAATATAGGCGGGCGCGTTTTTCTTTTCATTAATTGTTCCTCTAAGTTGGCGAGATCTTGGGAATTAAAGGAGCCATAAAGTGGCCACTGTAATTCCGCGTTACTTTGTTTCGTATATTTTACCCATAATGAGAAAAGCATTATGGCAGAAGGGCCATGTTTAACATACATCATATGGCCAGGGGTCCCTGCTGGAGGAAGCAGACAAGCCGCTTCCAGCTGGGTTTCCTGCGCACACATACAACAACATCATTTCTTGAACTTACTACTGACTGGAATGCTTGAAAACAGATAACAGACACCAGCGGGTTTTTAAAACTCACCTCGCTTGCTTGGCTTTTGCAAAAGTCAATAACAGCAGAATCATACAGAAACAGATAACAGACACCAGCGGGTTTTTAAAAACTCACCTCGCTTGCTTGGCTTTAGCAAAAGTCAATAACAGCTTGGCTTTTGCAAAAGTCAATAACAGAATCATACAGTCTTGTGGGTGATCAGCCCACCCTTACCTTACAGGGGTAGTTCTCTTCTGCAGACGTAGAGCTGTGTCCTGCTCCAGAAATTATTTGCTAGGGGACTCCAGCGAGAGCGCGGTCATGTGGCCCAGACCGGGTGGGGAGGAACAGCGGGCAAGTCGTTCGACTTACCAGATTGCAAGAATCCCTCTGGTAGGGCGCCTCCGTCGGAGTATCTCCGTGCACATCCTCACACCCACCGGTCCTGACCTTCGTACTCGTGGAGTCCCTGTTTGGGCGCCATTTGTAGAACCGGAATAACCCACTTACTTGGTCTCGGCGGCCGGGGAACCGCCCAAGTCTTCCATACCATTCATACATAGTAAAAGGAGACACAGGAGCCTTCGTCTGCAGGAGGAACCCAGATGTATTCAAATAGCCCGGGCTATGGAACAGAGTCCCAAGCTCTTTAGAAACAATACAGAGGAGGCTGCTGCTTTACTCCGCAGCTTACAAACCTTATATACTTTTTCATTCTGGTCTTTTGGCTGTTAGTCTATTGTTCAATCAGGGCAGTGTTTGAAGTTGATAACCAGATCCAGACGATATTTGTAGATGGTGACCTGGTCAAGGCTTGGTACACAAATCATTGTTCACTCAGCTTGATCAAAGCTGGGTCATTCAGGTCTTTGTTCGATCAGCTTGATCAAAGCTCGGTCATTCAAAAGTTTGTCCAATCACCCTGATAAAGGCCCAGCAGTCAGACCATTGTCCAGATAACCTGTTCACGGTGTCAAGGATGTTTACAAGGCTGGGAGCAGGAGACTGAAAACAAATCATTTACACAGGGTGTGAGTGTCTCATGGCTTTCTGTTGAACAGCAAAGAATGGGGGGGGGGGGTTGGGTGTGCGACAGTTCCTGGGCAGAAATGCAGGCTGCAAGACGGTTTTTGTTGTGTCAGTTAGATTTTCCTCAGGCATCAGCAGAAACGACCAGGTGGGTCGTGTGGAAGTGTTTGACACGAGATGGCAATGAAAAAACAATGGAGTCCCAGTAGAAATAATGCATATCAGAAGAACACTTTTCCGAGAGGTGATCCTACTCCCAGTTTCTTCCTGCTTTCTGGAGGGTGAAGCAGGAATGCCTTGTTGCTTGTGGCAGAACTGGCAACAGAATTCCTCTCCTCACTGACTACTTTCTTGGTAGGAACCTCCTTTGTTGGGGCCATCATCTTTACTTCTGGTATGGTTCAGTAGCATGAGCATAACCACTTAGCAGAGAGGTCTACCTGGACTCTGGTGTTAGCTAAGTTATAAACTTCTCTCCAACTCAGTCAATAAGCATCCTCTAATGCATCTGCAGGCAATAAAAAAATGAGAGAGTGAGACTTGGCAATTCTTGCCAGTACAGTACATGTGATAAGTAATGACCGCCCATATTATAAAAATTGATAAAATTAATATAAAACACCTAGGTCCCTCCAGGGCCCATGGTCTCATAGGCCGCTGTGGGAAGCAGACTGAAGCAAGAAAATATGATATAAAAGTACCTGGTGTCTCTCTGGGGCAAATGGGCCTCTCACTGGAGACCCTTCTTTCCTCTCCATCACCAAAATCTTGCAGAGTTTGAGGGAAAATATTGCAGAAATATACAACCAAAAATGTGACTGGCCTGTCCGTGGGAATAATATACCATCAGTAAAACAACAATACATTCAACCATACAGCAAAATGTAAAAAGTAGGAAAGTTAAAAAAAGTAACAAATTGCCTGAACACAAATAGCACAAGGCAGCAATTGAGAAAGTTGAAGAGAAACAGTTAATCAACCATCTCACACCAACACAAACACACTGAAGGAAATCTACCTTTCCTGCGTGGTCATGATGAGCATTTCACCTTTTGCTGGACCCTATATTTTTGCTGGTGTGCTCTTTACCCCTGCTAACTAGCACTAAAGTGCCTGTATCCCCACTGTAAATATGGCATACTCCCAATTGGCTCATTCAACTTTCACATAAGTCCCTAGTATATGATGTAATGCTATGATTACGTTTGGTAATCCCTATCACTCTTAGTCCTACTCGTTCTCGACCCAGTCATCACTCATGAGGTATTCCACAGACAGGAAACAAAACAGGAAACGCTTTTAGGCTCCACCCCCCCTCCTGCCAGGTGCTATATCAGACCTAACCACCAGAAGCACATCCTGACACACCAAGCAACAAAGGCCTGGACAGGGAGGGAGGGTGGGAAGTATGACTGGGTCGAGGACAAGTAGGACTAAGAGTAATGGGGATTACCGAACGTAATCATAGCATTACCTCTACGTCCCTCGTCCTCGGCCCAGTCATCACTCATGAGGCATACCAAAGCAACACCCAAACAGGACTTTGGCAGCACAAACACAGCAAAACACAGACCAGACACAAAGGAGCGCAGCAAGTGAAAAAGTTTAATACACAAACAGAACTCAGAGCGGAGGGGGAACCCCCACAGCTTGCAACACCCCACGACCAAAATTGGTCCGGTCAGACAGGGCACAATTCAACCTGTAGTGCCTCACAAACGTGGACTCGGACGCCCAGGTCCCAGCACGACAAATCTCATCAAGAGACACACCATGGTAAGCAGCCCAGGAGGCAGACACGCCCGAGTGGAACGCGCCTGAACACCCGCCGTACAAGGCAAACCAGCACCACGATAGGCAAGAGTGATGACAGCCTTAATCCAACGACCCAAGGTGAGCTTGGAAGCAGCCTTACCCTTACCAGCCAAACCAAAGGTGACAAAGAGAGAGTCAGAAGAACGAAAGTCCCCAGAACGAGCCACATAAATGGACAAGGCACGCCGTAGGTCCAAAGAATGAAGCAACAGCTCAGAAGGAGAAGAAGGAGAAGGGCACAAAGAAGGAAGAACCAGCTCCTGAGAGGAATGGAAACGGGAGCGGACCTTGGGGACAAAACCAGGATCCAAAGAGAGCACAACAGAGTCATCCAGAAAACGCAAAAATGGGGGGGAACAACGCAGAGCCGTAAGCTCCCCCAACCGCCTCGCAGAAGTTATGGCCACCAGAAAAGCCACCTTGTAGGACAGAACTTTAAGGTCCACAGTCTCCAAAGGTTCAAAGGGGGAAGACTGCAAAACACCCAACACCAGCGAGAGATCCCAAGGGGGGACCAGAGAACGAACAGAAGGGGCAGAAAGAGAAAAACTACGAAACAGACGAGAAACCAAAAGGCCATCTGAAGAAAGAAAAGAATCCGGGTCCCGGAAGGCCCGGATAGCAGCCCACTGGCCCCTCAAGGTAGACACAGCAAAGCGCTTCTGAAAGCCATCCAGAAAAAACTGAAGGATAGAAGACACAGGGCAAGAGGTAGGAGACAAACCAGAAGAGGAACACCACCCCGAGAAGGAACACCAGTGCTTCGAGTAAGAAGACAAAGTAGACGGCCTACGAGAGGCCTGCATCACAGAAATTATGTGGTCGGGCAGACCACGGACCCCAAGAGACAACCGTTCAACCTCCAGACCGCCAAGGAGAGGGGAACCAGAAGAAGGGACGGGGACAACAGATGAGAGGGGTAGCGGGGCAGGAGCCAAGGAGGGCTCACCGCTAGGCCCAGCAGCAGAGGAAACCAGGACCTCCTCGGCCAGTGCGGAAGAACAGCCACCACCTGAGCCCCCTCCCTCTGAACCTTCAGCAAGAAGGCAGGAATCAGAGGAAAGGAAGGAAAGGCATAAAGAAGCCAAGGAGGCCACCGGAGAGACAAGGCATCCACTCCCCAGGTGCCCACCTCCGGAGACCTGGAGCAAAACAGGGGAACCAGGGCATTGGACCGGGAGGCGAACAAGTCCAGACAAGGAGTCCCGAACCTCAGGCAAAGCAAGCGAAAAGTCCGGGGAGACAGGCACAGGGACAGAGACGAAGGAAACCTCCGGCTCAAAGAATCCACCACCATATTGTCCACACCCCGAATATGCTGAGCAGACAGGGCCAGAAGATTTTCCTCCGCCCAGCCCGAAATGGAGCAGGCCACCAGGTTCAGGGAAGAACTGCGGGTCCTGCCCTGGTGATTGAGGTAGGCCACAGACACCGTGTTGTCCGATCTCACCAGGACATGGCAACCCCTCAGATGAAGATGAAAAATGCGGAGCGCCCGCTCCACTGCAGACAACTCCCTCCAGTTGGACGACCGGCGAGACTCCGACGGGAGCCAACGAGCCTGAACAGTCCAATGGTCCAGAGTCTCCCCCCAGCCGGAAGCGCTGGCATCCGTGGTCACAACCAGAGGAGGAGGCAGACGGAACAGCATCCCCACTGAAAGGTGGACAGGATCCAGTCACCATTGAAGAGCAGACACAATGTCCAGAGTCACAGGCACATGAACCGCATAATCCAGGACAGGAAAGGGAACCCACCGCTGCACATGCCACAGCAGAGGGCGCAGATGAACCCTGGCCCAGGGCACGGTGAAGACAGAAGCAGCCATGTGGCCCTGAACCGCCACTGAAGGAGGGTACCCGAGGTCCGTGACAACAACTTCCTCAGCAAAGACTGAAGGCGACAAATCCAAACCTCCGGCAGGAACACTTTGTCCAACACAGAATCGAACACAGCACCGATGAAGGTCCTCCGAGTGGCAGGCTCCAGGTGGCATTTCGGCAAGTTGATTAAGAACCCGTGATCCCTGAGCGTAGACATGGTCAAGAGAAGGTGGCGAGACATGACCTCCAGGGACGGAGCCTGAACCATCCAATTGTCTAGGTACGGGAACACCGACACCCCTAGGAGATGGAGATGGGCCACCAAGGGAGCCACCACCTTGGTGAACACCCTGGGGGCGGACCGAAGACCAAAGGGAAGGACGCAGAACTGCCAGTGCTGGCCCTCCAGGCAGAAGCGCAGGAAACGCTGATCCCTCACAGCCACCGGGACGTGTAGGTACGCATCCTGGAGGTCCAGAGTGGAGAACACCCAACCGGACTGGATCCGCGGGATAACCTTCTGGAGAGTCTCCATCTTGAACGGGATCTTCCTCACGAACAAGTTCAGACCCCGAAGGTTGATGACCACCCGGAAGCCCCCCGTGATCTTCGGCACCACAAAGATGATGGAGTAGACACCCAACCCCCTCTCCGCCAGAGGAACAGAAACAACCGCAAGCTTGCTGACCAAAGAACGAACCCCGTCCGACAAGGCCAGACGGCGGGAGGCATCCCGAGGAGAAGGGGTCACCACTACCCCGGAGGGGGGAGGCGGGGACAGGAACTCGATCCGGTAGCCCCTGGACAAGACATCCAACACCCATCTGTCCGAGGTCGTCAGGCGCCAAGCAGGAAGGAACTGGCGAAGCCTCCCACCAACCAGAGGCGGACCACCAGTGAGAACGTCCCCCAGGCCGGCATAGTCAGGAACGCTGCGGACCAGACCCGGCACCACGCTGGGACTTCTTCTAAAACTTCCGGGGAAAAGACCGGCCATTGCCCCGCTGACTCCGAAACGAGGTCTGTTGAAATCTGGAAGGCTGGCGGAAAGACCTAGCACCAGAGAAGGAGGAACCCCTACGGGGCGGAGGATCTTGAAAGGACAAAGAATGCTTGCGTTCCTTGAAGACCTTGTGCAGTTTCTCCTCCAGCGAGTCACCAAAGAGACAAGCACCAGTGAAAGGCAGTCGCAAAGCCATGGAACGCTGGGCCGCGTCCGTCTTCCAATCTCTCAGCCACAGGTTACGACGGGCAGTCACAGAGGAACCACAGGACATAGCAGAAGCCCTCACAGAATCAAAGGCAATGTCCGACAGGAATTCCGCCTGGCGCTCCATAGACTCCAGCAATTCCGGACAACTGGTACCCTCCTGTATAGACGAAAACAGGGACTTGAAATCAGTCAGCAGAGACTGGGCAACATACGCCCCATAAACGCCAGAACGAACAGCCAGGTGCGAGGCGGCATAAGACTTCTTCAGGGCAGAATCCACCTTTTTGTCCACGCCGTCCTTAAGAATGTTATCATCCGGCATAGAAGAACGCCCCACAAGACTGCCCACAACAAAGTCCACAGGAACGGAATAAGGCAAATGTTCCGCCATATCCTGCAAGGGATAAAGCTTGGACATAAACCTGGGCATGGAAATATGATCAGGGTCCTTCCACTCATTCAGCAGGACATCAGAGACAAAGGGATGGACCGGCAAGGAAGAGGCAACAGGCTTCCTAAACTGCGGCAAGAGCGAATCCTGAGAAGCACTGGGTGTAGAAACATCAGGAAACCCCATGTTAACTCTCACATGGGAAAGGACGTCAGGCAAGAGATCCCTGGAAATGTATTTGCCTTGAAGTTCAACCGCAGCCGAAGAAGACTCATCAGACTCAGAAGAGGATGAAATATCAGAGTAAAGCGCAGCAGAACCAGAAAGACCAGCAGTACCTCTCTTGGATGCCTTGATATCAGAAAGAGTCTCCATGATAAGGCGCTTAATCCTATCATCATCCTCCCCCTTGGCACGCTTCACAGGAGGAGGAGAGGAGTCCCCACCGGAACCCGAGGAAGAGGGAGGCACAGGAGAGGAATGCTTCCTCTTGCGATGGTGTTTGCCCATGATTAAACAACCAAAGCACAAAGCAGGAACAAAGAAAAACACCACAAGAGTACACACACACCCCCCCCCCCCCAGTGGACACATATATATACATATGCAGGGCACACCCCAATTAACCCCCCACAGTGAGTACCGGGATAGGCCAAAAAACGGCTGAAAAGAACCAAGACAGCCCCCAAAACAACGACGGAGGCAAGTCCCGACCCCCCAGCCAACCAACAGGCCAGGCCGGAGAAGAGGGAGGGACAGGCAAAACAAAACGAGAAGCAGAGCCAGCCCTCGCGGCATAAACGGACAGAAAAGAGGCATGACTCACCAAGGCCCCTGATCGCCGCAAAAGCCACGCCAGACGCGGGAGGTATGCGAGCCGGAACCGCCCAGGGTCCGGCGGCATCAGCACAAGCAAACTAGCCCCCAAGGAACGGAGCGCCCGGAGCCCACCCGGGCGTCCGTCCGAATCGACTCCAGGCAGGAAATGCCAACCGTGCATGCGCGCTGCCAAAACACTGCGAGAGGATGCCGGGCTTCCACACAACGAGGAAGCCCGGCCACACAGAGCGAGCAGCGCCGGCAGAACCCCCCCCCGGCAGCCACAGCACAAAGAGGCCGGGGGGGCCGTGAGGGAGAAGGCGAGAAATACGGGGAGGAGCGCGCAGCAAACAGCGCTCCTCAACCCACGCACCACCCCAACCAAAAACATCCCCAGGCCCCCACAACCACAGAGAGGCCCGGGGAGGGGTAAAGAAAACACTTCAGGGAAGAGTGTGCACACAGCGGACCAGCGCACCTCACCCCTACCTGACAGCAGGCGCACATGAGAAGCCGTCCACGCCCGACCTCCACAGCAAGGGGCAGCAGCAGGAAACCAGGCAGGAAGACCAGAGAAGCCCAGCAGCTCAGGCCAACCAAGTCCAGGAGGAGGGAGGAGACGGGGAAGCCCAGCAGCCCCACTCCAAAGAATCCCACGATGGTCCATGGGAGCCTCCCAGAGCCCAGCAGAGGAGGATCCACAGGACAAAGATGGAGGTAAGTGTCCGGCACCCACCCCAGCGTCTCCCATCAAGTAATCCACCAACAGGAAACAAAACAGGATGTGCTTCTGGTGGTTAGGTCTGATATAGCACCTGGCAGGAGGGGGGGTGGAGCCTAAAAGCGTTTCCTGTTTTGTTTCCTGTCTGTGGAATACCTCATGAGTGATGACTGGGTCGAGGACGAGGGACGTAGAGGTAATATGTACTCAGAACCATAACGTTAAATGTCACTAGTTGGCTGCGGGCACCTGTTATGCCATCCACTAATGTGCCAGTGCAAACATTGCTTTAGGCCTATCATTGTAGACTGACTATAACAGTACAAAATATGAACCGCGGTCTATCAAAATAATCTTTTTTGACAGGTAAAAACCTACATTTTAAATATTCCTAAGTCCACTTTATGTAACCCTTGTAGTCCACAAGGCAGGGAGAATGGCATTTAAAGGTAGGGGTGTAGAGATGTAGAGTTAATATGTCCTAAGACCCTAAAAGCTATTTACACTGTGTCAGGCCTAGCAGTCCTATGTAGAAAACCAGAGTACAGATTAAAATACTAATACTGTAGCCTGGGAATAGAAACAACTAGAAAAATAATTAAATCACTATTTTCTGAGACCCTCCAGGATATCGTAATATCGCTATTTATGAAATTCCCATAATATTTATGAAGTCCTGCTATAACTGTGTAATTAAATTTACTTGCAGCGAAAAACAGAAACAGCATGCATTTACTCCTTTCGTGTTGGTTTTGTTGTTCCCATCTTTCCTATAATTAAGAAATTAAATCTTGTCATGGCTTTCATAAACTGCACGCCATTGCGTGACTCTGCGTGTCTTCAGTGAGGCCTGCGTGCGAGCAATCTTTTTCTTTAGCTGCATCATTTTGCCACTGCCTGCCTGGGGAGTCTGAGAATGGGCAGTAATAAATGTCAGAGGTATGCTGCAGTAAGAAAGATACATGGCTTTCCCTCCACCTCCTTCCACACTACAGGAACTGCTTAAAAGAGAGCTTGTAGGTGCCTGCCCTGACTCACTAATTATCAGTTCACTTTTAACCTGTTGTTGACCAGGATATGCATAGCTTATAAAATTAAACAAAAGCACTCACTATTAAATAATTTTAGAAGGATAACTTCTACTCAAATGCTTAAATTGTCCACACATCCCCAAATAAAGTACTGTGTATTTTTGTGTTGTGGAGGAATTTTTGGAGGGACTGGTAAACTAGGTTAGATGAGTTTTTGCTTGTGAAGCCAAGCTGAATTTATGACATGTCTGTAGCTGAAAATGCATTTGTGGTCACACTACTCAATAAAACAATAGTGCAAAGTATACCATGCGCGTACTAGAGGTACTGTCACGGTGGCAGTATGCTTTTTATGCTTTCCTATGAGCCAAAAATTCTCACAGCTGTGACACCGCCACCGCCGCCCCATCACCAGCCATGGATTACTGTTCTAATCTGGCAGGCGGGAATGCTGATGACTTGGTAGTCTTTCTCGGACCGCCACGGCAGCAGTCCAGTGGGAAGACTGCAAAAGTCATAATCAGGCCCTAAGTAAGAAGGTAAAATGTTTGACCTGGATGAACCTGGTTGGTGGATTCAACCTGCGCTCCTCTAGGGTCAGCCTGAATGTATTTCTAGTTCACAGTATACCACAACCATAGACTTTCATTGGCGCTTAGCTTTCCTTGGCACTGTTGCTACTTAAACAAGCATTGGAAATGCAATAGGTCTCGCATTAGGAAAGTTTGAGCGATTGGTATTGTAAATGACACTTTTTTTATTTATGTGTTGGTTTTGAAAATAGCAAAATTAATAGCTTTGTCAGTTACAATGTCAATAGTTTTAAATTTCGCAAATGTGACACCTTTAGCATTTGTAATGTAATGTGTGTTGTATTTACGTGACTTACATGTATTGATATTACAAATAACAATGGCTTTTAATTTTGTAAATAATTAAAACTTAAATAAAATGTATTGTAATTTATAATGGCAATAGCTTAAACGTTTGTAAATAAATTTTGTGAAGATTATGTTCAGTGTATTTTATTGTGATGAAAATCCAAGAACATTGCATTTGCACCTACACACACACAGAGCCACACACACACACACACACACACACACACACACATATAGATGTGGTGGTGGATCTGGGGGATATGGTGGTGGTGGATGTGGTGGTGATGGTGGTGATGGTGGATGTGGTGGTGATGGTGGTGGATGTGGTGGTGGATGTGGTGGTGGTGGTGGATGTGGTGGAGGCGGTGGTGGATGTGGTGGAGGTGGTGGTGGATGTGGTGGAGGTGGTGGTGGATGTGGTAGAGGTGGTGGATGTGGTGGAGGTGGTGGATGTGGTGGTGGTGGATGTGGTGAAAGTGGTGGTGGATGTGGTGGTGGATGTGATGGTGGTGGGTGTGGTGGGTGTGGTGGTGGATGCAGTGGTGGATGAGGTGGTGGATGTGGTGGTGGTGGTGGATGCGGTGGTGGTGGATGCGGTGGTGGTGGTGGATGTGGTGGTGGTGGATGCGGTGCGGTGGATGCGGTGGTGGTGGTGCATGCGGTGGTGGTGGTGCATGCAGTGGTGGTGGAAGTGGTGGTGGATGTGTTGGATGTGGTGGTGAATGTGGTGGTGGATGTGGTGGTGGTGGGTGTGGTGGATGTGGTGGTGGATGCGGTGGTGGTGCATGTGGTGGATGTGGTGGTGGTGGATGTGGTAGTGGATGTGGTGGTGGTGGATGTGGTGGTGGATGTGGCGGTGGATGTCATGGTGGATGTGGCGGTGGATGTCATGGTGGATGTGGAGGTGATGGTGGATGTGGTGGTGGATGTGGTGGTGGATGTGGTGGTGGATGCGGTGGATGTGGTGGTGGTGGATGCGGTGGATGTGGTGGTGGTGGATGTGGTGGTGGTGGACGCGGTGGTGGTGGAAGTGGTGGTGGATGTGTTGGATGTGGTGGTGGATGTGGTGGTGGATGTGGTGGATGTGGTGGTGGTGGATGCGGTGGATGTGGTGGTGGTGGATGCGGTGGATGTGGTGGTGGTGGATGCAGTGGTGGTGGAAGTGGTGGTGGATGTGTTGGATGTGGTGGTGGATGTGGTGGTGGATGTGGTGGATGGGGTGGTGGATGTGGTGGATGTGGTGGTGGTGGATGCAGTGGATGTGGTGGTGGATGTGGTGGTGGATGCGGTGGTGGTGCATGTGGTGGAAGTGGTGGTGGTGGATGTAGTGGTGGATGTGGTGGTGGATGTGGTGGTGGATGTCATGGTGGATGTGGAGGTGATGGTGGATGTGGTGGTGGATGTGGTGGTGGATGTGGTGGTGGATGTGGTGGTGGATGCGGTGGATGTGGTGGTGGTGGATGCGTTGGATGTGGTGATGGTGGATGCGGTGGTGGTGGTGGATGCGGTGGTGGTGGTGGATGGGGTGGTGGTGGATGGGGTGGTGGATGTAGTGGTGGTGGGTGTGGTGGTGGTGGGTGTGGTGGATGTGGTGGTGGTGGGTGTGGTGGATGTGGCGGTGGATGTGGCGGTGGATGTGGAGGTGGATGTGGCGGTGGATGTGGCGGTGGATGTGGTGGTGGATGTGATGGTGGATGTGACGGTGAATGTTGCGGTGGATGTGATGGTGGATGTGATGGTGGATGTGGTGGTGGATGTGGTGGTGGATGTGGTGGTTGATGTGGTGATGGTGGTGGATGCGGTGGATGTGGTGGTGGTGGAAGTGGTGGTGGATGTGGTGGTGGATGTGGTGGTGGATGCGGTGGTGGATGTTTTGGATGTGGTGGTGGATGTGGTGGTGGATGTGGTGAATGTGGTGGTGGATGTGGTGGAGGTGGTGGTGGTGGATGCGGTGGATGTGGTGGTGGTGGATGTGGTGGTGGATGTGGTGGTGGATGTGGTGGTGGATGCGGTGGTGGTGCAGGTGGTGGATGTGGTGGTGGATGTGGCGGTGGATGTCATGGTGGATGTGGAGGTGATGGTGGAGGTGATGGTGGATGTGGTGGTGGATGCGGTGGTGGATGTGGCGGTGGATGTGGCGGTGGATGTGGCGGTGGATGTGGCGGTGGATGTGGCAGTGGATGTGGCGGTGGATGTGGAGGTGATGGTGGATGTGGTGGTGGTGGTGGATGCGGTGGATGTGGTGGTGGTGGATGTGGTGGTGGAAGTGGTGGTGGATGTGGTGGTGGAAGTGGTGGTTGATGTGGATGTGGTGGTGGATGTGGTGGATGTGGTGGATGCGGTGGATGTGGTGGTGGATGTGGTGGTGGTGGGTGTGGTGGTGGGTGTGGTGGATGTGGTGGTGGATGCGGTGGTGGTGCATGTGGTGGATGTGGTGGTGGTGGATGTGGCGGTGGATGTCATGGTGGATGTGGAGGTGATGATGGATGTGGTGGTGGATGCGGTGGATGTGGCGGTGGTGGATGCGGTGGATGTGGTGGTGGTGGATGGGGTGGTGGTGGATGCGGTGGTTGCGGTGGTGTATAAATGCAATCACAATACAATTACAAGCTGAGGGCTCATACTTGCCGTGACATCAAAGATACCCGTGTAAATCACTGCCACCTGTTTAGAGCTATTAGCAGAGATACTGGTGGTATATATATATATATATATATATATATATATATATATATATATATATATATATATATATAATTTTTTATTCTGCTCAGTGTCACGAGACGTTTTAGTCACTAATTCAGAATAAAGCGCAGCATCTCCTTCAGTATTTTCAATTATGAACGGAGGCGACTCGGGAAGAAGCCCGGTGCCCGAAAGATGTGAAGTCAGGTCTGGGAGATGCAGGTTTAAATGGTCGGCTATTTCACTGAAGGCCTCAGAAAGCATCTTTTGTGTCCCGCGCATCTTCCGCTTGGAAGTGAATGCTGCATTTCAAACTGCAAATTGTGGATTTAGCGCCTTTTTTATATTTAGTTTAAGGAGATGCATTACACGTCCTGGGAAAACGATTATGCTGTTCTTCAAATCAGCTTCAGGGTGCGATGCAAACATTACCCGCACTTTCGGGGTTTGAGCCTGCGTCTCGGATGCGCTGGGTTTGTTGGAATTAATGTTATTCCGAGAGGGGAGAGTCTTTTTCGTGCTTTGGTTATTTATGCGAAAAGTGCCTACATAGAGAAACTGGATCGTACTAGGCGCTATGCAGAATATATTACATTGACTGTGACTGGGTTAGTTACCATCACGCATGCGTATAAGGGAGAAAGCTGGGTTTACGACATTTCTCTAGCTGTCTCCGTTTCTGTGCGAATTTCTTTGCTAACTCCGCGGGTGTTCCGCTTTCTCCCTCTTAGCCGCGCCTAGTGTTAAAGTGATTCAGGTTGGCGGGAACCAAGGCAGTTTATGACCCGAAAGGGGCATCTATATGTGTAGCGTGTGTTTGATTCAACAGAAAGGAAGGCAGGGGATGAAAGGATGAGATCTCAGGGGATGAAAGGATGAGATCCCACAGGAGTCAACGGATGAAAGGAAGAGATCCGGCAGGAGTCGGCGGATGAAAGGATGAGATCCCGCAGGAGTCGGGGATGAAAGGAAGAGATCCGGCAGGAGTCGGCGGATGAAAGCATGAGATCCCGCAGGAGTCGGGGTTGAAAGGAAGAGATCTGGCAGGAGTCGGGGGATGAAAGGATGAGATCCTGCAGGAGTCAGTGGATGAAAGGATGAGATCCGACAGGAGTCAGGAGATGAAAGGATGAGATCCGGCAGGAGTCAGGTGTTTGAAACCGACATGGTTTTGCGCAATCCACTTTCAGCTACACTTTTTACAGGTTCTCCGTTACTTTGGCCGTGGAACGGATACATGATTCAATAGTTAGATGTCTGGTTACAGACACAGTGCAGAAGGTTAGCCCATTTCTTGGTTATTTTCATTCTTTAAAGGGAAAGCTTCCAGAGCAACTGACTACAAACGGACGTGCCCAGGGTCACACAATTAGGTTACATGGAGAAGAATAAGGGATCAGAGCTCCGGGGAGTCGCAAAGAAAACAATGCAACACATTTATGGGGCCAGGGCCGAAGACGCCCCTGCCACGTCGGGCAAGAAATACCTAAAGATTGTTATAGAATGATAAATCAATGCGTAAAGACACTGAAGCAAAAGGGGGTGACAGAAGGGGAAACCGAATGATCAAACAAGACGGAGGGCATTGCTGTGGGGAGGGGGGAGGAGAAATGCGACACGGCGGGCAGGGCAGGGGGCTGAGCGGGGAGAGCGGCATGAGGGTGTGAAGCAGCAGGGGCCTGAGACGCGCCGCCTTTGATGTGGTAATGCGAGGCAGGCAGGCAGGCGGCTGGTGGCATTGTGCACGCGCTTTTTAGGGCTTGCGCTTGCGCAATGACCTAAAAAGCACATGCACTGCAACAAATCGCCAGTGGAATCGCCAGTTAGGTAAACTCTCGATAAGCCCCTATATATCGAGCTCCCGCTCAATGCGTATGCGCATTGAGATAGGTCGCTCGACCTAAAAAATGTTAAGTTATATTTTCAGTTCCTCTTACTTGTCATTTTGATGACATTTTGTTTATTATCTTTTAACTTTATATATTTCTAATTCAGTTTGGGAGTTTTTTATTATTTTATATTGTGACTTTAGTGGTGTTTTAGTACTGAATAAATTCTTTACACACTTCCCTAAAGTAAGAAATAAGCCTGTTTGCTCTCTGCCAAAGCTATCAGAAGGTTAAGCTCAGGTTAATTTAGTGACTTTGAAGGTTCACCCTGACAAGGGTTGCAATTAGTCCATAAGGTGGATAGTTACCCACCCCAAATAATAATTAATTTTCTTACACTCACAGACGCAAATGGTGGGATAGCAAATGGGGAAGAACAAAGGACATTTCTGGATAAATTGGGCCTTGGCTCATGGTGCCCCCCAAACCCTAGCCACCAACCGGCACATGCAGGCAAAAAAAACTACATTTGGCATGAATACAAGGCATCCACAAGTTCATAGAATAATAAAAATCATATTTAAGCACCAAAACAGTTAGAAGGTGAAAAGGAATACATTAAAAA
Source organism: Lissotriton helveticus (assembly GCF_964261635.1). Classification (NCBI taxonomy): domain Eukaryota; kingdom Metazoa; phylum Chordata; class Amphibia; order Caudata; family Salamandridae; genus Lissotriton; species Lissotriton helveticus. Next base: position 1,927,958,155 of record NC_136057.1, read on the forward strand.
ATACATTCAAGGCTTACAGCAGACTAGACTCCAAGAAGTACAATGTGCGATAGTGCAAAAAAATTAATTCGCAAAAACAAGACACATGAGAAAATGTTGTTACCCCAAGACCTCCACCATCCAAAAATAAATATTAGCCATTGATATCACGTGCCTGCCTGCACCCTCCCTGACTTAAACTCTAGGTCATCAACAACAATCAAACAAAATGGAAAAAAAACAACAAAGGAACAAAAATTGTGGTACCTGCCGACACAGCATTTTTTCAATGAACTGCTTCCAACTTACTTGATTTCCCCAAAAAGTTCAGATTCCAACTTCCAAGCATGAATGATATAGCAGACAAACGAACAGTGATGATTCCCCTCCAAAATCCAAATCCTAAATGCCCAAGGCCTAGACAAAGCGCAAAGAGGAGTCTTCAGGACAGAAAAAGGAAGTTGATACTGTCGCTACAGCAGCCTCACTCGCTTTGGTACTTCCTTAGGGCATATATGCCCATGAACTGATCCACCAAAGACAGGGCCCTCAGACACTATCCTGGATACTGCCCACCTTTGGGTTACCACTAACCATGTATCCTCCAATATTTGTGCATTACTCACTTCCAGGCACCAAGAGAGTGCACAGGTGTAACACCATGTGCCAACCAGTTCCATGTAACCATAGCCCACCCCCCTGCTGGCACTAAAAGAAAAAAATGACATATTCATCTTCAGGGCACTAGTGGTCACCACTAACACTGTCCACATGCCCTTTCTGTATGGCGCCATTATTAAATTGCCGTTTTTGCCTCCAAAGGGCTTATACCTCACTAACAGTAATAGGTTGCCTTCATTCCCTGAGTAATACATAATTATGCGTGCCTTCCACGCATACAAGCACCGACACACTTTTGTACCTTGTGTATTCCAATCTCCATGTGTTATTAAACACACCTCCAATATGGCGCCCATTTATTGACCACATTTTGCCCAACAACGGCCTGAGTGGCTGTGGCGCGTAACGGCCACCCCCTTTTGAAGTCGCCAATACCCTGAGTTAGAATGACACGTGTTCCCTCCAGACTTACTAGTACTGACATAATTTTGGTACTGAGCGTCTTTTGAACCCCGTATGTCCTATTACATACTCCCAATATGGGGCCCATTTTAGATAGACTGCGACTGCATCCCTAGTAGGGGCAACACCATGCAAGCTTTCCCAGACAGTCAACGCACATGCGTTTGGCGCCGACCGGGTTTAATATTTCCTGAGCTGTATCTCTGCTCCCATCACTTCTGTGATGGTGAAGGACAAGTAGGTGCTGTCCGCATCAGCAATTGCTGAGAACTGTAGGTAATCCTGTTCTTTGACCAGGTGACTTGAGATAGATGAGTGAAGGGGGCAATCTGGTCTCCCACAAAGGCTTTATTAACATTGAAATTATTCCTGGCATTCAGCCCTTTTTATCGAATTTGCCATATTTAATTACTTTCACTATTCTTACAGGACGCAGTATTTCAGCGTCATCCTGTCACTGTTGAATCAAGGGACCAATTAACACGCCCATAATGGGTGAGTGTCATTGAGGTATACAGTTTCCTCAGTGACCTGCATAGTGCCCACATCAATATTGTTGGTTCGATTCCACGAGTGCCACTGCGCCGCATCACATCACTTTTTAGGCACTAAGTTATGCTTGTGAACATCACCACGTAATTAAGAGGAGGTTTCCACGAGAACAAATTGTTATGCCATTGATTTTATTGTATTGATTGAATCTTTATTCTTCTTTCAGGTTGGTCTATTTCCTATTCAGGTACCTCACTGTCAGGCTACCATTTAATTGTTATACCAAAAACATGAATGTACTGAGTGGTCTGCCCTCAGTGTAGATAGATTTTTAACTTCCGGTCCCGAAGAATTGCTGCGTGATCAATCGGACACTTACAGGCAAGAAATATGTCGACCCAATAGCCACTACTGGATATTACCCCCTAAGTGGCCTTCATTATCAGTTTTGAAAAGGGACCAGTGACCTCACCTGATTAAAAGTGTTACTCCGGAGTACCACTGGCCACCATTTTTAATCCTTTCCACATTTGCACCACATTCGTACATCTACACCATCTGACCCCTCACCCACACTGCCCCTTATGGCTTGGGACAAAAGATCTCCGACAAAGAGCCCCTCATAAGGCGCTCATCAAGCATTGCAGCCCCGGCTTGATGAGGAGCATACCCTGTGACGAAGCATGACGCCCTTGGGTGTGTGAGGGCCCTCTTTTCAAAATAGGAATACCCCCTGTTTGCACCATTGGAACAGGATATGACCTTCCTACACCTCCTCTCCGGAATTCAGGAACAGCATACTCCTTTTTGATAATACTTCCTGGTGTAATCTTACATTTTAAAAATGCATTTTGTAAATCAAACTTAAAAAAAAAATGCATTTTGAGCTCAAAATTTTAGGTGCGGATTGCGGGGCTTTTAGGCGTATTGGGTGGTAAGTAAATTAATTTTAATACATTAATAATAATGTTTTATTATTATTAATTACTTAATTGCTATTTAATTATCTTAATTGTGTAATAAATTATTATTTGTATTTCTATTTTTGAGGTGGGCTGTGGTCCTTGTATGGGTAAAGGGTGAGTAGGAAATTAATTAAAATAATGAATAATTAATGTTAATTTATAATAATTATTTAATTGATAATTAATTATTTAAATAGTGCAATAAAGATTTTTTAAAGTTATATTTTAGATGTGCGTTTTTGGGGTTGTAGGGGTAAAGGGTGGGAAGTTAGTTAAAGACAATTAATCTATTATTCCTTCATTATTATTTATAGCTTAATTGATAATTATTTATGTAAATTATGTAATTATGTAATTAACATTTTGTTAGTTATATTATAAGGTGTGAGTTGTTGGGTTTGTAGCGAAAAAGGATGGGAAGTTAAATATACTTATTTTAGTATTTGTTAATTACTATTGTTTAACTGATAATTATGTAAATTGTGTAAATATAATATTTTTAATATATTTTAGGTGTGTGTTGTGTAGTTTTAAGAGGTATAGGGTAGGAAGTTATGTAAGTAATAACACATTTACAAATAGTCAACCATTCATTAAAAATTGTGGTATTTTTTATGTTATGTGTTACTTGTGGTATGATTTTGAATTGTAAATTACATTGTACTTGTTGGTTGTTATTATTTGGGGAATTTAGGGCCACCAGTGTCCTGTCGGTTGAGGTCGGACCTCCGCAGTACTGTCAAAAGTACTGTCAAAATCAGTCGGCCCGACCGCCGTATTACATGCATGCGAATAGGCAGTATTTCGACAGCCGCAGTCCCTTCGACTCCAACAGGAAATTATAACCCCGGTGGTGTCGGAAAGGACCAATAAAGGGCTTTGGAGAGTGGAACGCCTCACAATCCGATCACCAGATTCCGATGTGCCATTCTGACTACGTAATTGTGGTGGTCCAACCGGTTCATCAGAGATGGCGGCAAAGGAGGGAGAGGGGGTCAAACTCATCTGTGCACAGCTTTGCACGTCCTGTGCCACAATGGAGCCCATTGCACATGTCCTGCAGCTGCTTTACCTGCTCGATACAATTTACAATACATAACTTTATGGACACAACTGGTAGTAAGTCTCACACTTACCCCTGTACAGTCAGTCCACAGCCAAGCGATGCACTGCAATTGGCAAAGCATGGAGGACCTTGCTCAGTAGAAGTAGATGGTGTGAGCAACATTTTCCCAAGTCATAATGCTGGGAAATCACTCAAATACTTATTGTATGAGAAGCTCGATCGGAGGGGACCTGAAGGGACAGTTGCCAGAGCGAGTAGTTAGAGTCGCGCTGCAGGGCTTGAAATGGTCTGGCGTCTGTCGGTGATTACCACCTACAGGCCGGAAAAGATGATGTAGAGACAAATCCCCTCAGGCTCTCAATATTTGCTCTCATCCTCAGGGCGCTACATTAATTCAGCTGTGCAGCAAACTTCTACGGCAGTTGTAACTGCAAAGAGAGAAAGTACTGAGGCTGTATCATATTCCACTGCAATGATACCACAGTTGTCATGACTTATTCCTAAAAACGAATGAATGCAACTAATACCCATTGGCAAATCCAACAGTCCTGGCTAGATGTATGTGCTATGTATGTGCTATGTAACTCGCAGTATCACAAACCTTGATATTTTGCAAAGACAGAAGGAGGTTTCAATTAGTGATCCTTTTTTAAGTTTGTGCACTGAAGTTTGCAAATAATTATTGTCACAAAACGGCCCCTCCTCATCAATGATATAGCAATTAACTTCTGTACAGCTGCGACTCCTCTGCTAAGGCGGAGGAGCATCACCCCTCAGGCAAAATAAAATAATAGGAACAACATGTTATTATCATTTTATTTTTCACTACTGGCTCTGTAGGTGTGGGGCGAGGCTGGGCTGCCCACAGAGCAGGTGGAGGAGTGGTGGCGCTGTCTAAGTGTGCATGACGGTTTGGCGGCTGTCTTCGGCTGGCCAAACAGACATGCACACTTGCCATTTCTCCACCCAGTTGTATTGCACAGCCCGGGTAGAGAACATGCACAGACTCCCTCTCCCTGTCTGAGCACTGAACCACGGTGCTCAGACCAAGCACAACAGGAAACAGTCATGCACACTTGCCATTTCTCCACCCAGTTGTATTGCACAGCCTGGGTAGAGAACATGCTCAGACCAAGCACAACGCTGCTGTCATGGTGGCGACAGCAGCGTTGGGATTGGCTAGGATAGTCTGGGAGCCTGTGTGCTACTTGTTTCCTGTGTCGACCAAAGAGGACAAAAGCTGACAGGTAAGTGAATTTTTCTTTTAATCTTTTCTTTTTTTAACTCCCCACCCCACCACTACTGCCCAGTAGCAGTCACTACTGAATAAACACCTGTATGATTACATCAAACGCTAGCATGAACTGGTTCTGCATGAAATCCCATTGCCAAATGAAAGTAGGCATTAACACTGAACAGGCAGAAAATCCTGTGAGATGTCCATGTATATAACGCGTATGTTGCAAAAAAGTGCACATTTTGCGCAACTTTCACTTGGGAAGTTGTCAATGCATTGATATTTGTACTGGGGATTGTACCTCGAGTACATATGTCACACAGAACCTTGCTGTCTTGTCTTTGCATTGTGGCATTTTTCGGACATGTGAGGCCAATAACATGATTGGCCTGTGATTCTTTGTAAATATGCCAATATTCAATTCTTTTTTTTACTGTTTACACAATGCAACTCTTCAGATGTTATCATAGTACAGCTCTGTCCAACTTTAAGTAGATCAGGTTCTCGATATTTTTAACCAATATTTTTAACTTTAATACGTTTATTGAACTTGAAATGTTCCTTTTAATACAACAGTGTTATGCAGATGAAAAAGATAAAAGATGTTCAAAGACAGTTTAAGGTTGAAAACACTGACATTTGCAAATGGGCTTTTCTAAATGTACAAAAACTCGAAATCAGAAAATTATTTTTGACTCCTAAAAGCGATTTTGCAATCCTTTCCGAACTGCAAATTAGAGCCAGCGTCAATCAACGGTTCGTGAGTGCAATTGGAGTCACAAAACTTGATGAGTTACGTACCCCAGAACTGAGATGATAACTGATTCTCCCTCTTTTTCAAAGCAGAATCTGTGCCTTTAAGGGGCATGATCTGTGTTTAGAAATAAAGTTTCACATTTTGAAAAGTAAATGCAGGAAGGGAAGTTTGCTGTCTCTTTCAGGCCTCCAACCGTGTATTGGCAGCCAATCATGGGGTCACTAATTTCAACCTCCCCGATTAGTATTCACTAAGCAGGTCATTTTGCGACACGTGTACTAAGTTGCCTCTCAAATTGCATTCAATCAATCAATCAATCAAGAAATTTGTATAGCGCGCTACTCACCCGGAGGGTCTCAAGGCGCTTGGGGGGGGGGGGAGGTCTGCTACTGCTCGAACAGCCAGGTCTTGAGTTGCTTCCTGAAGGAGAGGTGGTCTTGGGTCAGACGGAGGTGGATGGGGAGGGAGTTCCACGTCTTGGCTGCCAGGTAGGAGAAGGATCTTCCTCCCATGGTGGCCTTTCGGATGCGTGGAACGGCGGCGAGGGCGTGGCTGGTCGATCGTAGCTGACGGGCGGGAGTGTAGAAGGTCAGGCGGTTGTTGAGGTACCTGGGGCCCAGGTCGTGGAGGGCCTTGTGTGCGTGGGTGAGGAGTCGGAACGTGATTCTCTTGTTGACGGGGAGCCAGTGGAGGTCTCCCAGGTGTCCGGAGATGTGGCTGTGACGGGGGATGTCCAGGATGAGTCGTGCGGAGGCGTTGATAAACTGTTCAGCATAGCAAATAGTTTGTGAGTGAATTAGATAGTCTCCCCCAGTTTTTGCTTTTTAATCCCACAGTAACATGTCAGTGCTTGCCTGACTTTAAATTATGGAGGGCAAAGGCAGTGGGGCATATTCTCAAGAACGTGTGATAACCATCGCAAAAGTAACTTAATGCAACTTTCAACAACGCAGTCTATCGTGTTAACAAAGCATTCTCAACACGGCGGCACCAGGCGATATACTCCAGATAACGCGTCAAATCACAGCATTAAAATCAACACCAAGTAGAACAAGAGTAGGAAGAAGCGCTTCAGTCGGCAGTAAAACAGGATCCTGATAACAGAGGTGGTCGAACACCATCAACAACTGTTCGTCACCTCAACTGTGTCATTGGCAATAAAAAATGGACTATGGAAGTCCATCCTGGACAAGGTGAATGCAGTGGGAGTGCTGAAAATTACAATGGAAGAGGTCAAGAGGCGCTGGAATGATGTCAAGTGCAAAACCTAGCTGAAACTTGCCAACAACCGGAAGGCAGCAATGCAGACTGGAGGTGATGGACGATATGGAGGAAATGGTGTCTACAGTCTTCAATGGGAGACGGTGGCTGGAGTCGGAGTCGGGGGACCGGTCACTGCTCAACATGACCAGACACAACAGCACCAGGGTGAGTAACGACCAGGGACTGGGGGGATGCGAGAGATGGGCACAGTGGCACACATGCAAATTGAGCTGAGCACATCTGCGGACAAACCATGCCCCAGCCCCCAACTCCCACCAAGAGAGCAATGTACCCAAGTATGCAACATCTCAGCACTGTACAAGCACAGAAGTCAAAGCACATCTCAGGAAAGGGATAAGGGGCAGCAAAATCAGAGCAGCAGGGGCCACTCCCCCAAATGCAGCACACACACATTACATGCAGGGCACATCAACACTGACAACAATGTGGTACAAACTGCAACACGTCCACAACAGAACACAGGACACAACTGGTGCTAACTGCATGTAGACACTGGCCACAGTGCAGGAAAAGGTGAGTTGATAATGTACAAGTACAAACACACACACACACGTCTGTTGTCGAAATGTCCACTGTCCCCCATCAAATAGGCAGCTCCTCCCAAACAGCCACTATGTACACAGTCATGCAGTCTGTATGTAAACATGTACAATGCAACAACATACATGTGAACACATTGTTAAACTGCATCTCCCTCTCACATTGCAGAGGGACAACCAACACCTCTTGCAGAGCAGCCCGAACCTCTCTTCTATGATGACGAAGAGGACCACTACAGCTTCGACTCCGTCACCCTCCAAGAGCTCATTTACAGCCTCTGAAGCCCACCTCCAGGAGCAGGGCAGCCCAGCTGCAACAAGGACACCCCAACCCCTGCACAGACCACACAGCAGCCAGCACCCACCACCACAGCTGCCTCCAAAGACCCCCTTGAAGAACACATGACCTTCCAACGCCGTGTGTTGGGGTGCCAGGAGCAGCTGGCTGAACAGGTGTGGGTGGGCTTCAACCACATGGCAGACAAACTAGATGCCATATGTCCACAGTCCCTAACGGACACCCACAGTCCGCTCCATGTTCTCCAACGCACCATGGATGACATCACTGGAACCCTGACTCAGAGACTAGAACACTGTCCAGTCAGAGTGGCTCTAGCGATGTCACACGGGAGTTGGGAAACATGCGGAGGTTAATGGAGACCATGGAGTGGGCCATTGCGGAAAGAGCGACTGCCACGGCTGCACACCAGCGAGTGGTAGCTGGGTTCCTCAATGACCTCAAAACCATCCTCATGGCATTGCTGCCACAAGGCCTGGCGCTGATGCATGCTGCTGCTACCAGTACATCCACATTCCGCCCCCTGAAGTGTCAGTGCCACTCAGTGCAGCAGACATTCCATCTCTGGCCCCTGAGGTGTCGCTGCCACACAGTGCTGGAGAAAGGCCAGCACCATCCACACGTGAGGCACATGGAACAGCAGAGGACGAAGATGTGGATGAAACTGCCTTTGTGGTAAGAAGGACGCAGTAGTATTCATCTCCGCCATATGGCTGGTTTCAGCATGGTTCTGCCCTTTGCATCATCACCTTCCACTGTCCCCCGATGCACTCTGCGACACTCACCTTGGACCTCAAAATGGACTGCCATATTCTGTTTGATCGCCAATGACACAGCAATCAGACTGCGGACTGAACTCTTCCTCGTCCTTTGGACTTGTCATTCCCTGAAGGACTCTGGCTGGCCCTCCATGGGCCAACATCGTCATGTGGGGTTTGCATGGCCCTGCACTGCTCCAGATGCAACATTCCACTGAATGTGCATTAAACATTCAGAATCCCACAGAAGTGTTCTGTCTATGGTCTTTCAAGTGTGGTAGTATCGATGATTGTAGGCTCAATGAATTCCTCTTACGTCCATGTGGCTCATGTCGTCGGTCTTGAGTCACAGGGTGACACATTGCTGAATGTTGTCTGGGTGGCGCTGACGCAACAACAGCGACACATGCATTTGTTACTTCCTTGGCCAGCCCCGTACGGAACCAAGCCCAGAGCCCCGGGCCATTGTTCACACCCTTACGCTGGACTGGCATTTGCCAGGCCAGCCCACTCTGCTTACGCTCACAGGGGGGGGGGGGCAATACTACATGTCCCAGGTCTACCCTGTAGTTATCTGCTGATCACAGGTCTAGTTGTCATCATGCCACATCCACTCCCTCACAGCTGGTTTACACCTACACTACACCCATCCAGCACATGCCTCACAGGACATGTGACCCTGCCAATAAAATGGGCCGGGCCGTGCTCGATGCCATTTCCAAACTCTCTCGGGGTGTATCCGTGTGGTGTGCATGTAGGCATGGGGGCCCAGGGGCCTGCAACATCACATTCCACCGGCCCGGAGGTGACATGATGGCGTCCCCACCACAATACCCAATCATAGAGAGACCATGACTTGCGGGGCACAGACTTGGTTGCACCCGATATACAGCGGCCAGCACAGGCACACCACCACGGGACGGTGGATTTCGGTGCACTGAGGTAAGGGCACCTTAAGTGCTGAGCAGGTGTGCAGCCTGCAATGATGCCCCGTCTCAGTGGTCCGTATTGCTCAGGTTTTGTGTGCCCTGCTAGACCGCAGTGTAGGCCTGAGCCAGCGGACAACAGGGGCCTACCGCCACGTGGTGTGGCCTAATTGGTCACAGAGTTAGTGGCACCTCATGGGCTGAGCAGGTGTGCAGCCTGCGATGATGACCTGTGCACTGGTATGTCCTCTGCCATGGCGAAATCAAGACCCATCATCAAAAGTGAGACCTGGTGGCCGGCGGAGTGGGGCTGTATGATGTTGAGGGTGCCATGTCCGCAGCCCCTGGGCTTGGAGCTTGCAGTGGCATGTGGTGGGCCCTCTTATCTACATGCCGGTGGCGGAAGTTGAGCAGTGAGTCCTGGGTGCGCAGGGGCGGGCATACACCGCTGGGCGGTGGGAGGGATTAGGGTGAAGCTGCCTGTTGCCCTTCAGGTGGGGGTCTGGCCTTGGCTCCCTTTTCTGGTGCAGACGGTGGTCCGACTTTACACCAGGTCAGAGCAGGTGTTAGTTTCCTGCTGCTAACGTGCCTTATCGCATGTTTTGTGGTCGTATAGCAAATCTGGCTGGTCGTTGAGAATGTTGCGGAGTGGTGTTGTGGCGGCTTTTGGCATGGGAATGCCTACTCTGCATCTCATTAGTGATAGTTGCGGGGGTCATCTGTGGCAATGTTTTTTGCAGCTGCTATCGCTGGGAAACTGGTGCTATGGGCAGTTAGCACCAGCTTGTGAATGGAGTGATACATTTATCGCGACTTTGGCTGCGATAAAGTGCCTTTAACTCAGCGATAACTCCTTGAGAATATGCCCCAGTATATTTATAATCTAATTTTCCCAGCTGTTTATATGTACGATCGCAACACTTACAAGCAGCTGTGGCCATCGGTAATAGGGGGTTCTGACTTGATATGGGTGGGAAAAGAATATATTATTCCAAGATGGTATGGTCTACGTTTCTGTTTTTTCAACAGATTATTTTATTTGTTTTTACCATAAAATATTGTCAATACAATAGTTATTACCACTGGTTATTTGTGGAATACAACAAGTAATGGAACCTCCTCCAATCACTCATCAATTCCAGCAGTCTTCCTACGAATCCCTCTGGGGAAGAAGCTTTGGGTATGCTAGAGGAGAAGGTGCCAGGCTATGAAAAGTTAGGGTGTCTGTAAGGAGGAGGAGTGGGGGCGGAAGGGGGTGGGGGTTCAGGGCTAGGCAAGGGGGGATGTGATGACACTCAGCGTTGGTGTTTTAAGAACAAGGTCATGTTTTTAGTTGCACTCAAAGAGGTTTTTGCCCCCCAGAGTTATATAGTGCGAACACGACTTGAAAGGTATTGTAGCACTTTACATGAGCACTAGTCACGTTCCACAAGGACACATTTATTTTTTGCTAGGCATGGGGGGGATTAAGTGATATGCCCAGAATCACAGGATGTTGAGCCTGTTGTGTTACGGAACCTGCAGAATGGCCACGGCCTGGTAAGCATATTGGAAAATGAACAGATCCCACAACACGATACCTGTTACTTTCCTGCCATTGCTCTACGCTTCTTTATTTCTTCTTCCGCTACGTCATGGTTCATATCATTCTGTCCGGCCGAGCAGGGGCAGAGCCACCAACACCCCTCCCGGCTGTTACCACGTTGGTTAAGCCCAGCAATGTAAACATAACATTCTTCCTTTACCCATAGGCAAAATACAACAGTGAAGAAACAAACAACCTGCGGGTCAGTCATGAGAGAGAGAAAACATCAGAATCACTTCACACAATTTAATACAGTATAAAGTGATTTATGAAAGAGGATCTTGCCGGATGAGGCTGAAGATGGTATCTCTCCATTCCTTGCCAAGTGGATGCTCTCTCCGCTTCACTCGACAGGACAGGAGGTGGCACAGTGTCAGATCTAGATGGCACAGCAGAAAGACCATGTCCTACTCCATCGGACAGTAAGAGAACCACTCCTAACAATTCTAGCGAAACAGGATTCTCAGTGGGAAACAGTTCTTCCAACAGATCTCCCTCCTCAGGTGTGGCTACATCACACAAGGTTTCTGGATCTCTTCCTGGCTTGCTCGCAGGGGCCTGAAATTCGTTAAAGAATGAGACATTCCTCGTGATAGTCTCTCCAGCTCTCGGAGCAGTAACCCTAGTTCCTTTCCTTGCTTACACCCTCCAGGGTTGGTGTTCATTGCATATTTGGTGCTTTCATAAGTTCTCATTGACCTGATGTTGCACAGCAGACAGCTTCTCCACGGAGGGAATGACATCACCCATGGTGTGATTCATGCACAGAGCACTTGGACTGACCTGGGTCGTTGTATGAGGAGTTTGGCGATACTCTCTCAGGAATTCATAGAGAATACAATCCACATTCTGACAGTTGGCCACTGCAATTCGGAGCGTTTTGTTTAGGGTGCGCATGAAACACTCGGCCTTCCCGTTGGCATTGTAGATAGTGAATTCCTGGCTTGAAAAAGGGGGTCCCTTGTCAGTACATAATTCTTTTAGTGTGCCGTGAGTGGCATGATTTTCTCCAAAAGAGGTATGGTTTGACTAGAGGTGGTGGACTCCATGATCTCGATTTCTGGGTACTTCGGAAAATCATCCATACCTACCAACATGTGATGCCCATCCTGGAGTTGACAAAAATCAGCACTAGCCCTTTGCCAGAGAAAAGGCGGTATGTCTTCTGCGAGGATAGGTGAAGGTGAATCCTCGGATCCGGTAGACTGACATAGGGAGCACTGACGCACATTTCGTCCCACCTGGTCATCTGGATCAGGAAACCAGTCTTTGCATCTCCATCAAGACTTGGTCTTGACAATCCCTTGGTGGGCCTCATGGGCAAGGTCCACCACTCATAGTTGAAGAACTCTGGGAACCACAATGCGGGGACCCCTCATAAGACAGCTTCCGGGTATATCTCCAATTCAGTGCGGGAGGTTAGCATCAACTTCACGTTGTCTGTGTGATAAGTAGAATTATTCTTTAGGATGTTCCAGCTTCCGAACCTCACAGCAGAGAAGCCAAACTGGATGCACTCATCAGTCCAAGTGGCTTGGATGATCTCCTCTAATGATATGGGTAGTGGTCAGGAGCGTTCAATGACCAGTTGAACTTATTCTTCCACTTCTTGCGCAACCCGTTCTGCACTATTGGTGGCAGGTATGGCATGCCGGGAGAGATAATCTGCAGGGTTTTAAGCACCTGGGCGAAACTTGACTGTCAAATGGTAGTCTTGCAATTGTAAAATCCACTTTTCGGTCCAGGGTGGGGGTTTGGAGGCTGATCCATGAACAAAGGGTTTGAGGGGTTTGTGGTCGGACTACAAACAGCTGGTCATGTAGGTACAGGTGAAAATGGCGGTACTCCCAGTGCAGAGTGATGGCTACCTTCTCTATGTGGGAGTAGCGTTGCTCATTTTCAGTCTGTGCTCGACTTACATAGGCCATCGGAGCTCACTCCCGGTTGTTCTGTTTCTGGGAGAGCATGGCACTAAGGTTGGTGGGACTGGCATCTACAGAAGGTTCGGAGTCCTTTTCTGAGTCAAAAAAGACTAATGTGGTGTCAGCTGAAGTGCACGCATCGTGGCCTGGAATGCTGCTTCGTGGTCCTTCCCCCAAATTTAGATGGTGTTGGCCTTAGTCAGTTCTCTCAAGGAGCCTGTGAGGTTGTGAGGAATCGACCACAGCAGATGACCATGTTGAGGAAGCTTTATACGACTGTCACCGTGGTGGGAGCTGGAGCAGCTTAGATGTCCTGGACCGTGGCTGGATCCTGTAGCACTCCCTCCTGGGAAAAATGATATTTCCTTTTGGAGAAAAGCACAATAGTGTGAGTGAAGGGTAAGGCAGTTCTCTCTGAGACATTGAAAAGTGGCTCTCAAGTGACCAAAATGTTCTTCAAGCATGTGAGAATGGTCGAAAATGTCATCACTGATGTTGAGGACTCCATCTAGGCCAACCAGCACACTTTGGATGGCATCCTGTAAAACCTCTGCGGCACTAGATATTCCAAAACTGAGACCTTTGTACCTACGTAATCCTAAATGGATAGAAAAAGTAGTGATAGCTCGAGACTCAGGGTCCAACATTAACTGGTGATGGCCAGCTCTCAAATCCATCTTTAAAACCATTTCGAGCCACTCACTTCAGATACGATGTCATCAACAGTGGGTGTTAGATGGCGCTCACATTTGATGGGCAAGTTTGGGTAAGCAAAAATCCACATATATACTCACCTCTCCTGGCAGTTTGGGTTTGCGAGTCATGACCCTTGGGTACACTCACAGAGTTGGGCCCTCCACCTTTTCGATAATGTCTGCCTGCTCCAACTTCCTCAGTTCTTCTTCAACCTTGGGCCTGAGGCTTAAAGGCCACATGTTGATCTTTCAAAGCCACTGGTTGGATCGAGTCATTAATATGCAGGTAGATCAAACAGCTTTTGAGGCACCCAATGCCCTAAAATAATAAATGCAAACTGAGTCACCATATCTTCCACGCTTTCCTTGAGTATGTTGAAAGCAAATACAATGAGTTGAAGATGCTCTGCTGTGCTACAACTCAGTAACATCCAGGTGCCCCCTTTAGTGACATAGACCTTGGCCCTCATTGAACGAGATTTATGAGCAATCTCGGTTGTGAACACTCCCGCTAGGGGAAGGGAGAGGTGGATCCATAGGTGAACACCTTTGTGGTGGTGAGCTTGAACAGGAAGTGGGCACATCAGGGACCGGGCTATGATATTGATGGAAGCCCCAGTCTTGACCCGTGTCTGTACTTAATGACCATCCACGAGGAAGCTGCACCTTGGGATGTGCTTTTAGGGGCATCCGTCTGGTTGCATAGCATGTATCACATGCACGGCACCTTCAATGCCGTCATGGTCCATGTCTTCTTCATCCTCCTGGATTTCTGCGGCATGGAGGGTATTGACCGGTTTGGGTCTCTGACTTTTGGTGGGTGAAGACGAGCGACAGACTTTGGCGAAGTGGTTCCGTTTGTTGCACGCTAAACATCGCTTTTCTTGGGCTGGGTACGCCCCTTGATGTGGATAGGGACCTCTGCATCCATAGCACGTCTTGAATGCCACAGTCGTCTTGGTGCTGGCCTTTTTCTTGTCCTGCTTAAGGATGGCCATAACATTGACCGGTTCTGTTTTAATCTGAGTTTGTCGTGTCACTGCCATGTAAGCTACTCGCACCTTGCACAATTCTTTTGACCTGCCCAGGGTCAGCATGTCCACCATGGTCATTCCGGGCACTGCTGACTGTTCTCCCGGAATTTTGTTGAAAAATAGTCCTGGATAAAAGCAGTGTGCAAGTGCTAATTAGCTCTCTCAGACGGGCATAGAAGCTGTGAATGGATTCCTCCCGTAGCTATCTGTCTTGACACAGCAAGAACTATAAGTAATCAGGATTGTCCAGTAGCTCAAAATAGGCAGTTAGAGCTCATTTAAGGTTGGCGTTTGCGTACATGGGCCCACTTCGGCAACCGATTGTCCCAGTTTATATAAAGCTGGCCTTCCCAAATGTAAGAGCATAGGACGTCGTCGATCAGGTTCTAGATCGATGGCCACAAAGTTGGTCTCCAGGCGCTCCTCCCAGTCTTTCAATCTTGCAGCGTGCACAGACAGGGGGACCATCAATTAGAAAAGGCTCCACCGGCAGTATTGAGGACATGGTGTTGGTGCTATATAGCACATGCTGGCCTCACTCCTCTTTTAGCTTCCAGTGTCAAATTGTACACAGCCTCACTAGGCGTTACCTGAGACAGCCTTGTATGAATGATCAGCGGAGGATCTCGTCACTGCGGGAGACAAACTGTGCAGTGGACTGATGCAGCAGCCAGAACTCTCACCTATATAGGGTAGCAGGAGGCACTGGGTAAGTCCCTCAAGCCATAGAGCTGTAGTCGCAGACTGAGCAGGCACACCGAGGACAACCAGAAACACC
Organism: Lissotriton helveticus; assembly: GCF_964261635.1. NCBI lineage: Eukaryota > Metazoa > Chordata > Amphibia > Caudata > Salamandridae > Lissotriton > Lissotriton helveticus. Next base: position 1,927,973,553 of record NC_136057.1, read on the forward strand.
TTGCAGACTTGAATGTCACAGTGTTGTGGGAGGAGGAAATGTGGGGCTGGTAAAGAAGAGGAGAAAACACCAAAAAACCTTGCAGCCAGTGTCAAACACGGCTCACAGTAGCAGCTACAGGATGGCGCCGCATCCAGGCAGAGCCTGGCAGACTCTGCCAACGTCAATGGGCCAGCAAACAGGCCACGATTATCAGTTCTCCAGCAGGAGAAAGATGCATGGGCAGTGCAGTGCTCCAGCACGTTGGCGTGTACTCCTGAGTCAGCCAGGGATGAGCACTCCCAGCTGAAACGCCCACCGAGATGCCGCACCAGGCACACGGCACTCCTGCCGTGTGGACCTACGGAGCCGGAGCAGCCAAAGCCTCGGTCACCACGGAGGCGAGCAGAGCCTTGGGATCAGCAGCAGAATTAAGGTGGGTACAGACCACCCTCGTTGCCAAGTTGGTGTGTTACCGGACCTGCAGAATTCAAACAGTCCAGTAAGCATATTGGAAATGAAACGAATCCCAGAACACAGTACGTGTTACTTTCTTTCTACGGTTCTACTGATGTTGCTTCTTTATTTTAGGTTCTGCTACGTCACAGTCCATTCCATTCAGACCGGATGAGCGGGGGCCAAGCCACCAACACCTTTCCCGGCTGTTACCACGTTGGTTAAGCCCACAAAGTAAACATAACAGAACATACACCAAGACTCAAACCTGGTTCCCCAGTTCCAAATTCGACAGCTTTGACTATTACGGTAGAGCCTGGAGCCTTTGTGGTGTGAGGCCACAAAATTCAAGCTTGCACATACAGTCATCGAAGGGTAGTCAAAAGCATGTGAATTTAATGTTAGGGTTTGTTAAGCTATAAATGATGTGTCCTGTAACTAGGGTGTGCCACATCTTCTGGAACCAGATGGAGGGCTTGGCAGCTCTGGTCTTTTCCTGTAAAGGACAATCAGTTGTTTACCCATATCGGCCAAGTGACGCGAGAGTATCAAGTTCGAACTCATTATACCCATCATCTCAGTTGGCGCCGGTATTCTCAGATGCACCAAAGTCAGGTCAGCTGGGATAGGGTATCCCAGGGTGGCTTTGATGTAACCCAGGATCTCTTCCAATAATCTCGGGATGAGCGCACAATCACACCACAAGTGACCGAATGGGCCAATCTCTTGATTGTAGCGCCAGCAGAGTTTGGAGGCCATGAGGATATACACAATGGAGTCTAAAGTGTGTGAGATACCATTCAACCATCACTTTATAAGATGATTCCCCTGGGGAATGCTTCGGAAGGATTTCGATACAGCCACCCAAAGGAGTTTCCAGGCTTTGGGGATATGTCCTTTCCAAAGCTATTGCCCATCTCAACTGGTAGTTGTGGGGGTAGCGCAGTTTAGAGTCGTGGATGGCACAATATGTTTCAGATAGCAGGCCCTTCAAGCCCTCAAAGATCCACACCAGTCAAATTGGGTTAGATTAGAGGGGCATGGCGCCAAGTGCCTGTGTTGGTAGTACAGTAGTCATTACGTCTCCGTGATAAGGAAATCTTTTTTGCATTCTTTAAAATGATTTGATGTTTGTGCCCCAAAAAAGGTGGCTCATAATTCTGCAATCTCCTTCTCCCACTCTTAGAAGGTGACAGATTGGAGTGCAGGTGTGAATTTGGGCTTTATAGCAATGGGTGTGTTAGTAGATGGGAAAGTCATATGCTCCTTCATGACTGCTATCTGGTCTCAGATATCTGGAACTAGCTTCATGGGGATTATGATATAGGTGCTCTTAGGACGTGAAGGCCTTGGTAGCCATGCTTAATCACAGATTTGGTCTAGGTTTCTAGGGGGGTCCCCATTTATCAGATGAAATTAACAGGCATGGATATGAAAACATTATAAAAGCAGTTAATTTAATAACCTCTAATGAGACTAGTCAGAAGATGGTGTACCTAAAATGTAGCTAATATGTTTCTTACAAATCGAAATAAGCAGCAAATGGTAACATAGGTCCATCACATGTTATCTCTAGTAGTGCCTGGGGAATCCTCGCTCCACTGCTTTAACATCTAGCCTACACCAAAAAAGCTGCAAAGACTTGATCTCGTATCTTGTTCTCACTGGGCTTTGATTTATATACCATCCAGGGAAAAACAATTCAGTGGGGATCACTGGGGATTTTTCACAGTGGCACTCATTCGGAGTTCAGTAAGTCAGAATGGGAGATAATGTGGTAATACTGCCTATTTAACCCATTCTGAACTTAAAAACCTGTAAGATTGTGTGGTTTCCCCATGAATTCTGCCATTTATGACCTAGTCAAATCTATGCACTATTTTTTTTAATCCAGATTTCGCACAAACTGTTATGTTTATTCCTGTATTGGGATTACTGACTCTCTTGCAATTTGGTCCTTAGTCTTATACTAAATAATATTTTGCACTTTACACACACTAAGTACATATTTTCTGTATGCCTAAAACTAAGGGCCCCAGTAGTATGTCGGGTGGATCACCACCGCCCACATGCCGGTGGCGATCTGCCCGACATATTCCCCCGCCAGCATGTAAATTTCCCCCCGCCACATTACCATGGCAGTGGGGACCCCGGCAGACGGAAAGACCGTCTCAATCCGCTCGATTGCCTACCGGGCGGAAAAGCTGTTAATATGGTGGTGGTGTCTGGTAGACATCGCCATCCATATTAGCATACATGCGGGGACATGCATTTCCGTGGCGGCGTTGCCGCCACAGAAAGGCATGCGTTTCTTAGCATTGGGGGCCCGTAGCGAGCTCCCTGGGATTTTGGGGGGTGGGGGTGCACATTGCGGGTACCTTTGGTACCACCCTGCATTTGACAGTATAACGTGGCAGGCACAGCGCGGCGCCTGTCACGTTGTACTGTCAAATGCACAACTTGCATTTCTAGCATTGCGGCAGGCGGTGCTGAAAGCACCGCCCGCTGCAATGTCAGTAATGCGGGATGCACCCGCCAGTGTGGCAGGTGCATCCTAATGGGATGTGTGGGACCGCCGCACCCTTAGCGGGCAGTCCCATTTCCCGGGGGTATGGCAGGCAGACTTTAACAACCCCCTAAATGTCCAGTACATTTATATATAAATATTGAACAATAATTATATTTTAGATGCACATAGATAAAACCAGAAGCGATGTGCCCTGACACTAGGATGTTTGGGGTAGGATACACGTCACTGCCTACATGATGAAAGCAACTTCTGAAAGTCAAACCTCAATATCAAAAGGCGCAGTTTTTTGGTCTGGGTTTTGAATATGCCTGGGCGGTAAATTCCGCTCAGCTCGCAGAATTTGCAGAATTTTGGCAATTCCGCATTCTGTGGAGAACGCGGAATTGGTGAAAATTCCGCGATCCACAGCGTAGCGGAGTTGTTTGCTTGTTCGCGCTTTCGAAATGCGTGCTCGCCCCCATGGGAGCGACTTATCGGCATCCCTGCGTTCGCTGACGAGTTTTCCTATCCGTTTGTGTGTGCCACGAGATTTTGGGAGCCGGCCCGGCGAGAGTGTGCGATCGCAAACACGTCATTCGGACACACCATCGGACATCCGCGTTCATGAACAGGAAACATGCATCGCGAGCGGGTGGGACAAGTGAAACAAGATAGCCGTGACCACATTGGCAAATTCGCAAGATATTTTCCCCCGAGCAACCAAACAGCGTCCCCGAACAGGAAAAATGCATCGTGAACGTGCGTAACAAGCAATTCCACGTGCTCGCGGATATTTTTTACCATTTCGCTGAACTTTGCATAATGCGACTACACAAATTCCACCCACCCCTAGTTTTGACAGTGGAGCTGTCAGTTAGACCTAACCCTTACAACATACTAATGGCCTGATTAAGAGTTTGGCGGTGCGGGAGCAGACCGCCATGCCGGTGGCTTTTTCCCGCACTGCCAAACCCATGGTCTAGTCACCCTCCAGATTTTAAGTTTCCTTGTATCTGGCAGGCTGTTTTTGGCGTTCCCAAGGTGGTGCCCCTGAAAATGGGCACTGCAATGGGAACGCTAAAAACAATTCCTGCATGGCATGGACAATAAAGTCCATGCTGTGCAGGAACTATGGTGCATGCACACAGAGGGGCACATGCTGTCCCCCCCTGCATGCACTGCAGGGCCCAGAGACACAAGGGGGCACTTTAGGGCACCCTTTGTTTCCTATCCGCCACAGTTTTCATGGAGTAGGAACCGCCATAAAAGTGCGAAGGAGAGGAAACTCGTAATAAGCTTGGCGGGACCGCAGTAGTCCTGCCAAGCATATTGCAGCCTCTACATCACTGCCCCACCGCCAGGAAACGGTGGTTCCCTGGCACTATCCACTCTGCAATGGTGGTCAGACTGCCCTACTCGTAATGGGGGGGTTGGAGCGCCCGTGTGGCGGTGGCTGGCCCGCCACCACCACGCCTCAGCATGTCTGGCAGTCCTCGAAATGGCAAACTGGTAATCAGGGCCGTAGAGTGGGTTTTGGGTCCTCAAAATCACCCACTTGTTTTCCTCGACAAGCCTTATTCAGCCATTTGCATGAGACTTGTCAATTACATCTTGGCTCATCCCATGTGAATAACGGAGATCCGCTTAATTCCGATGATGCTGGTAACTAGTGTCCAGCACCATCAGAATTAAGATATTTATGGTGAATTTTCAGAAGGAGATTTCAGCTGCTGAAAGCCAACTAAATCTCCACGTGAAAACCTGTAGGAAAATTAGACCTAAGCAGGAAAATGATATCGAAATTCACTGATCCACCTGGTAAGTCCTTCTCTCTAGGAGGACCTTTAGGGTCCAACTTGGAAAGGTCCATATTTTCTTCATCCAGAGTTACCGATACCCCAGGTATCTGTCACTCTGAGTGGAAGGAAAAATTAAGGTCGTTTTCAGGTCACACGTAACGAGGGCCCAATGGGATTAGCTATTTAGGTGTATCTTTCTTCCTCCACTTTAGCACTTGCAGTGACAACTATATGCCTCTTTATTTAGGACATCAATAGAAACAGGACGTTTGTTTCTTGTCTGGCTTTAAGGTTTGTATTCTGTATGTGTTACCATTACAACTATAAGCCTCTTTATTTAGAACATCAATAGAAACAGGACGCTTGTTTCTTGTCTGGCTTTAATGTTTGTATTCTGCTTGTGTTAACACTTTAAACTGTGACCTATTGGCTTTGGAAATGCTTGTTAGACTTGGAGCTAAGGATTTATATATGTCTTTTTCGGGTGGCTGGTTCTGCAGGTGTTTTGAGGACTTAAAGTAAATGGTAAGGGCCACACAATGTCAAAGATTGTATGAGTACTGCCTGTGTTGATAGATAATTACCACCATTTGGTGGTAATACAGGCAGAAATGTAATTTTTGCAGAGCTGTATTTAACAGCCTTGAGTCGTTCTTACATAACGATGTACTTTGTATTGTGTTAGTTCGTTAAATGACCAATTACCACCTAAGTGGCTTCAGGTGTCTGTAGGTGCCTAAAAGGTCAAGAAAAAGAAGATTTGGGGAAAAAATCAGGGTCCTTTCGACAGAATGACAATTATGCTTGATACAGTGAATAAATCCAGGTAGAAAACTTCAAAGTATGATAGCCACAGAGGTCAACATCAAATGTCGAGAAATCGAAAATACTGTAGACAACATAAACTGACTGGTTAAACTGGAGAAAACATTGATCTTGCGTCTGGTGGCCTCAAATGCTTGTGTTTGTTAAACATAAGAGCAGTCTGAAGAATAAATGTATACTAGCAACTACAAAGAAAAATGCCAGTAAGATGATGTCTCAACCAAATAAGGCTGTGTTTGCAAAGCTTTTGTTTTCATGCTTGTATTAGATAGAATTTGGTTATATAAGCAGCCAGGCATGTGCTTAAGCATAAATATTTAAAGACTTTTCCCAAGAACAGTACATTCAAATCCTCAGGGCCTCCCAAGGGCATCAATAAAAATGTGGCGTCTTTGCCCAATAAAGAGACAACAGAAAACAATACTACGGCAGCGGTGTCATGGGTACAGTTTTAGGTAGGAATGGCATCATGGTGGACAAACCGTGACAAAGCCAATTGGTCTGCTGCTGGCTACCAGTCGTTTAGCTTTGTCAATGCCGATTTTGTTTTGTGATGGTTTTTGAAAAACGTAATTGTTGGGTGGCTTCTGGGGCCTCAACAATATACAAAGGAAAGCATTGGCTAAAAGAAAAAAAACATTGGTTTGTCTCTTCTTTGGATTATCAGACATGATGGAGGAGGTTAAGTATATCTTTCAGAAGATATATGTATATTTTTAGTCTTTTGCCAAATTTGCGAGTTTTAATTCAGTCCCTATATGGATTAGAAGCATGTTTCAAGCCATACAGTCATCATGTATCCTCTTGTAGAAAATCTACACCTTACATTGGAAGGCTAATCTTAGCTGGCATGGACGCAATCCAACGGAAGCTATTTCTATTTCACTACTGTACTTGGTCCTTAAATGGTTTGACAGTATTCGTCACTGAACTCAGTTTCTACTCCTTACCACAGATGCATTGGTCCTCAGATTAACCTTTCTTTGTCGTACTGAGAAATATGGATGTCCAAGCTCTTGGCCACACAATAAGGACCAATAATTTGTGGCCAACTCACAAGTTAGAGAAAAGGTTTAAGTACACTACCCTCAGAACCATGCTGTAAAAATAAAGTATTCTAATGGGAAGAACCAACCTCTTACAGCAGTTTAATCTAATCCGGAATATACAAAGTAAAAGCTCTGTAGTCGTCACAAAGAATAAAAGCAGCAAAACCCGATGTCCTGAAAATAATCTATGGCTCTCCCTGTCACACATTTAGAAATCAGTACCTCATAAGCACAGTTTATATGGAAAGAACATTAAGAAACAATGACAAGACTCAGAAAGTTTAGGTAATATGGTAATTGTATTAAAGATCCAAAATCAAGGCCTATGAGTAACATTTTAAGCAGTTTGATCATAAGTTCTACATCATGTAGCATAAAACCACACATTTTGCCAAAGTATCTATTTCTAAATAAAGAATTTATAAAGAGGATGGCTAAGGTTACAGATTTTTACCACCAACAAAGGTAGGAGGATGGTTCAAAAGTTCTCTCATAAGGGGCAAAGGGATCAAGTTAAAGTCCACTAAGGAAAAGTCCATGGGCAGGATCGATGGGAATGGAACAAACATCAGGAAATTTCAGGTCTAATCTCTCACCAGACTGCTCCAAATAGTCCAGCAGGCAAGTTCATTAGCAAAGAAAAAGGTAATTGAACAGGATGTGGGCAATGAAGGATTTCAGTTGATCTGCTAAGAGCAGCAGTAGAAGTCCCAAAAACAAAAGCAAGAAGCCCCTCTCCTCCTTTGGAGAGTCACTTTTATATTCCAAAATATCCCTTTGTGACATCATTTGTCACTCTATATTTGTTTAATCATCATGTGACCGTTCTTCGGTCGCAATTTGCAATTCGTATAAGCCAATGTACAACAGTGTCAGAGACACTGTTAGCAATTTTCAGTGGGGTGCAAAATGTGAGGCTCATGAATATTAATGAGCCACTCACAATTTGCGACTCCATTGGGAATGGCTGGCCCTCCCAGGGATGGTAGCCTACTGGGCTCTGCAGACCTCCATGTCTGGGACTGCTTTTAAATAAAGCAGGTTATCTTTTTTTAAATGCAGCCCATTTTCCTTAAAGAAAAACGGGAAGCATTTAAAAAAAAAAGAAAGAAACCTTTTCGTATCTTTTTTTAAGAGCGGACAGTGTACAACTGTCCCTTCATTCCATTTCTGCGAGGACACTTTCTCCATCTCAAAATGATCGGACTAGGGACCTCAGTAGAAAAGCAGGTACAAGTACAGAACCAATAGCACCCGTGCTGACCCTTCTCCTGGCTGATGAGCCTTGGCATAGAAGAAAAAGTCCTGACAGACACTTCAACTCTTGTTTTGCAGCACCAACGCTGGCTGACCAGAACTATCCTTTCAATTAGGAAAATCAGCACTGGCACATAAAAGTGGGCTTTGGGAAGCAAAAGCACCAGCCATGTAACCAGTACAGTAATAAGTGCACCTATGGTATCAGAGAAATGTGCACATCTGCAACTCATGTGCAGTACTAGCCCAGCTCTGGTACTGAGGTATAAGTTGCAACCAGGATGAAAGGTCCAGGGATTCCAGGTTGATATCTATTCTTTCTGCGGCATTCAATTATTGGAGGAACTCTGCTCAAAGTTCTGGACCATAGAAGCTTCACAGGGGGGATTTTGAGGTTAAAGTATGAGCATACGTTCCTAGTGTCTTTGATATAATGCGGGTAAATCCTTTTTCGTCTCTTGTATTTTTGATAACAGAATCAATTTTTCCATATTTCGTTCATTCGACTTTTTAAAAAATCCATTCTCATTGTAGATTTTCTTAACTTTATTGTACAAGGGAAAGGAACAGCTGTCTCTTGAGGAGTTGAATATGCTCCCAGATTTGTGGTGCTGGGAATACTATCTCACATTACTGTGGTACAAAGAAACTACTAAATGAGGTAGCACTCCTCTAACATATTTACAAACAATTAAGCTGTGACAATATTTATAATTTGCAAGTTACATTTATTTTTGGACTAGAAAGAGCACAATAAAACTTTTGTTTGCATAAGTTCCAGAAAGACCATAAGTTCTTGTGCAAGTAAGGTCACAGAGAACATTTGCCAAGTTAAGCACAATGTAACAAATGTAAAAAATATTTAGATAAAGTAAATCAGTGTTGATGGTCTTCAATTAGCAGTCCATATTATCCATGTTAAATTCTGGTATTAGGTGGATCCAGAAAAGATGTTTAGGAGCAAACTGAGAAACCGACAGCTGGCACATGCTTCGTTTCTTTGAAGCTTTTTCAAGTCTGTAATAAGTGCAATGTATAAACTTGTGTGATTCCAGTCACCATTTGTGTAGGAATAGGTTTCATTGGTGAAAGATCAGACTGACATCTAGGTGTGAGAAGAGCAATGGAGTTCAGATACTGCATAATCAAACAACGAAATACCTTATAGACAAGACTTGGGTACAGAAATAGTTCTAAAGACTAAAGTGAGTCACCAATAAGTGCACAGAATGAAATAGGGGACCCAGAACTGTCCCTAGGCATAGGGGTGAGATCTATTTGTCTAAGGGTAAGCAATGCCTATTCAGGAATGATTAGTACTCATTGTATACATGTATGAATTTATATGGAATTTCCACAGCGCAAACCTAGCCAGACAAGCCTACAGTCAAAGAGTAATAGGAATGAAAGATGGGCTGTTGCTGGTTCTTACATTGTGATGCAGTTTTCTTAAAAGAAAAGAGTCATCCCTTCTTTCCTAAACTGGAACAGTTTTGGGGTGGTCTTGATGGATACATGGAAGCTGTTACGGATGTACCATTTTTAATTATTTTGACGCATGCATTTTTTAGAGTGAATAACATTTGTAAGTGTATGCCATGGGCATCCAAAATCCAGGCCACATCTCCCTCCTGAACCATCCAAAACCTCTTTTTCCACTATGAACACGGGGTGGACTTCCAGGGTACACAGCTGGTGGCTCAAGCTCTTAGGAACTGGTTCCCAAGAGTTGGTATGATCATGTGGCCCAAGTTGATAATGCAATATAGATATTTACAGTGGGCCCCACCTGTTAACAGTGGTTTTGCCTGTATTAAATAAAACATTGGCCTCTGGAACTCTCTGGAACGTTCTGGAACTTTCCAGAACTCTCTGGAACCTTCTTGAACTTTTCAGAACATCGGCAGCCATCTTAGGTCTTGGAGGGTATACATACTGCCTCCTTTGGACCATGCTCTGTCTAGGCAATCTTGCCTCTTGGAGAAGATGGCCATTCTCTATGTGAACTTACCTGAGGAACTGCAGATCTTTGGGTTCAACCATCTAGTCTCTCCTGACTAGCGATGGTGGGAGCTGCTTCTTTCCTCTTCTGGAGCGGGACGTCTATTCGATGACCTTGGAAGAAAGAAAAACAGGTTGAATTTAAGTGCCCGCATTATCAAGCCTCTCATGTGCACATATGTGAAAGCAAATAAATAATATCTAAGAGAGGAGAGGAGAGGAGGTGGCCTAACGGCTAGGGTGTCGACCTCGAATCTGAGGAACTGGGTTTGAGTCTCGGCAATAACGCTGAACATCCTGTGATTCTTGGCAAATCACTTAATCTCCCTGTGCCTAACAAAAATGAATGTGTCCTCATGTAATGCAACTGGTGCTATGTGAAGTGCTCTGATACCTGATTCGGGTCAAGTTTGCGCTATATAAAACTCTATAAAATAAAAAATAAAAATAAAAATAATAAGACAAACCCAAGGATACAAGTAAGACAAAAGCTGCGGTTATTTTTGTGCTGAAGTAAGTCTTCCAGGGAAAACCCTAACCTGTGACTAAAAACACTAATAAAGTGTTACTAAAGAGATAAAGGACTAATTGTGTGACTGGCACCAGTTGCTAATGCAGAGATTGATAAACATACAGCCATATGAATGTAAGTAATTGTAACATGTGAAATGTGGAATATATTTGATAACAAATCAATGACAAGATCGAGTGAACTTACGGTGAGTCATACTGTTTATCTTTTACACAGATACAAAAATGGTATTCAAGAGATAATGAAGAAAGAGACTTGGTGGTGAGACCATAGACAATCGTCAACCACACAGGAAACCAGTTGCCTGTCTTTTCTTGTTTTATCCCATTCCCCTCGTTGACCCCGTTGAGTGGTTCTATCGCTCTCTCTGTCGAGTATCAGGGGGAGTGGATGGACTGTCTTTGTCCATCGCTCCTGCCGGGACGGAATCACACGTTAGTCATACCAGATCCGACAGAGCAGTTTTATAAGACAAAGGAGATGTTTTTCTGATTAGATACAAACATTATTCAGATACCTTATATGAATAATGAAGTGTTGATACAAAATAAGCTAAAGTGGATTGTTTTGCAGTAGTCGTGGGGTTTGAACCCCCACAGCAGTCAAAAGAAACTGCAACAATAGCGATGGAAGTCATTCGTTAGGCTTGAGTCATTTTTAGCCGTATTAATCTAGCAGTTATTTGTTAACACTGCTCTTTGCACTGTTCTGTTTTCAGTATAGAGAGTGAGGTGATAACACTAATACATTCAGCACTTCCTCCTCACAACTCTATTTTAACATCACGCACCCCTTTTTTACTTTTTGCACTGCTTTGTGATTTTCTAGTGATCACAGACTGATAACACTGTACAGTCTGGTTTGCCACTTGTTGGGGTCTTTCATCAGATCTTATTGAGCAAATCCTTATGTTGGACGTTTGTCTCCATAATCAGGAAATACACTACCCATAGTGCTGGATAACCAGATGATAAGATTGATCACTCTGATAATTAATGGGAATCCAAGCTCTGCTCAATGCTTTCTGTATGCATTATTATTCCTTTCCTCCCTCAACCTCTTTAACTCTGTTTGTGACTATTCAAAGTACTTGTTGGCTTGATGTTCGTCAGACCCCCAGTTCAGTTGAATAGTGGAGTCATTGAGCGTCAACTTTAGAAATAGAGATTATTAACCCTTTCAGTGCGTCGGACAGCCAGGATCCGTCCGACACACCAGTGCTCATGTGCATCAGATGGCTCCCTGCCGTCTGCGCACAAGGCACTGGCAATCCCTCTGCTGTGGGCACCAGAGGGATTTCCATTTCACACCAACAGCCTTGGGAGCTGGGGAACGGCTTCCCCAGCTCCCGAGGCTGTCTCTTTGGTTTCTCTGTAAGACGATCAGAACGCACGCCGTGCTGACGTCATTGTAGAGAACTTTCAGTTTCACTGTGTACATGCTCAGGGGGCTATCTCAGCTCTCTGAGCACGTAGAAAGAAGGGAGAGGTATAATTGGAAAGGGGAGAATCTCCCCTTTCGAATGGTACCCCTCCCTAGTGGATACCTCTTTGGGGATTGCCCGAGGAAGGCGATCCCCAAGCAGGCATCCACCCACTGGACACCAGGAAGGGGAGACCGGCCCCTTAGGCAAAGGCCTTAGCACCCCCAATTGTTTTTGGCATATTCAGTCTTTTTGTCCCCCTGCAGGGCAGATGGGAGCAGTAGCACCCCATATTTTACAGTCTTTCTGCCTCCCAGGGGGCAGAAAACCCACTAGATTGCAAAGATTATTTTCTATATTTTATTTAGGGATGGGGCTGCCCAAGATGGGCATGCCAATGCCTCCAATCCCCGGCATTATTTTACAGTCTTTCTGCCCCCGGGAGATAGATGGGGGGAATAGCCCCCAATCTGACCCCCAGGGGGCAGAAAGCCCACTAGATGCCAGGGATTATTTTATATATTTTATTTAGGGATGGGGGCTGCCCGGGTTGGGAATGTGAATGCCCTACCCCCTACAATATTTTAGTCTTTCTGCCCCCCATGGGAAGCAGATGGGGCAATAGCCCCCGATCTGCCCTAGGGGGGCAGAAAACACACTAGGCACCACGGATTTTTTTATTTAGGGGTGGGGGCTGCCCAGAATGGGCATGCTAATGCACCCTACCCAAAAAAAGGTTGCCACAGCCTTTCTGCCTCCCTCAGGAGGAAGATGGGGCAATAGTTCCTATTCTTCCCCCCAGGGGGGCAGAAAGCCCACTAGTCACCAGGGATTGTATTGGTTTTTTTATACGTAGGGTTTGGGGACTGCCAAGCATGGGCATGCTGATGCCCCCACCAACAGAAAAAGCTTTCAGCCTCTTCGTAGGGCAGATCGGGGCAATATTCCCTTATCTCCCCCCACAGGGGGGTACGAACCCCACTAGGCACCAGGGATATGTTTTGGGGCATGCCAGTGAGAAGCCCTATAGCCAAGGGTTGCTCCCTTTTTCTAGGCACACATTTTGGTTGTTTCTGTGATGTTTTTATTTTGGAAACCAGGGACAGTTTCTGTGTGTGTGAACGTTGCTGACGGTTTGCTTGTACTGACCTTTGGCTTTCATTTTGCGGGCGGTGTGTGTGAACTTGCACTTGGCTAATGGTGTGGGTGGACTTGCGCTTGATAACAGTGTATGTAGATTGGTGTTTGCCTGATGGCGTGTGTGGAGTGGTGCTTGGCTGACGGTGTACGTGGACTGGTGCTTGCCTGGCTGTGTGCATGGATGGTGCTTGGCTGCAGGCTGGACTGGCCACAGAGGGCACCGGAGATTTCCCTGGTGGGTCAAAGGGGTGGGGGATGGTTTTCTGGCTGTGGGGGTGTTTTTTCTACTGGGGGCAGTTTAGCAGCAGTGCTGCAATATTGGGCCCCAATAACAAAGCGGAAGCAGTGCTTTTTACTAGCATCCCACTCTAGGGCCCTTCGAGCAGCAATATGCCAGGGCTGTTCCCAGTCAGGCCCTGCTTGCCTAGCGGTGTGCGGGAATATCACTTGGCTGGCAGAGTGCGTGGGTGGCGCTTGGCTGGTGATGTTCATCGATATTGCTTGGTTGACTGTGTGCATTGATTGCATTTGGCTGGAGGTGTACGTGGATGGAGCTTGGCTGGCAGTGTGCATGGATGGAGCTTGGCTGACGGTGTGTTTGGATGGTGCTTGGTTGGCGGTGTGCTGGATGGTGCTTGGCTGGTGGTGTGCGTGGATGGTGGTGTGAGTGTACTGACTCTTGGCTGGCAGTGTGGCTTGCATGGTTCCCTCGGCTTTTTCTTACCCAGTACCCACCTCAAACCTCAAATTTGCTTGAAAAAGTCACATTTTCCTCACATTTCTGTGTGGGTAAGTTGTAGGATCACCACACAGGCACACATTTCCTACTACCCAGCATTCTCCTTGGCCTCCTGAGAAAAATTATACCTCACGTGTGACTTTTTACCTAATTTTGAGGTTTGCAGCGTGAAGAACCAGAATAACCCACTTACTGGGTCTCGGCGGCGGGGGAACCGCCCAAGCCTTCCATACCCTTCATACGTGGTAAAAGGAGACACAGGAGCCTTCATCTGCAGGAGGAACCCAGATTTATTTAAATAGCCCGGGCTACGGAACAGAGTCCCAAGCTCGTCAGAAACAAGACAGAGGAGGCTGCTGCTTTACTCCGCAGCTTACAAGCCTTTTATACTTTTTCATTCCAGTCTTTTGGCTCTTAGTTCATTGCAGGGCCGTGTTTGCAGTTGATAACCAGATCCAGACAATGTTTAGAGATGGTGACCTGGTCAAGGTTTGGTACACAAATCATTATTCATTTGGCTTGATCAAGGCTCAGTCTTTCAGGTCATTGTCCACTCAGCTTGACCAAAGCCAGGTCTTTCAAGTCATTGTTTTTAATCACCCTGATCAAGGCCCAGCAGTCACACCATTGTCCAGATAACCTGATCACAGTGTCAAGGATGTTTACCAGGCTGGGAGCAGGAGATGGAAAACAAATCATGTACACAAGGTGTGAATGTCTCGTGGCTTTCTGGTGAACTGCAAAGAACAGGGGGGTTGGGTGTATAACAGTTCCTGGGCAGAAATGCAGGCTGCAAGATGGTTTTTGTCATGTCAGTTAGAATTTCCTCAGGCATCAGCAGAAACGACCAGGTGGGTCATGTGGAAGTGTTTGACACAAGATAGCAATGAATAAGCAATGGAGTCCTGGTACAAATGATGCCGATCATAAGAACACTTTTCCTCAGACCCACCTTTTGCCATTGAGTGGCAAATACTTTAAGAAATGTCAATGTTCATAAGGCCATCGGTTTCTTGTTGGAGCATCATCATCATATTGGTGTTGTGAATGTTAGAGGGTGGACGCTTGATGGTCTGGACACACATTGTGCAGGACACTGGCAGACACTGAAAGGACAAACAGCAGGAGACCAGAACAGTTACTCCCAAGGCAAGGAAGATGAGGATCTTACACCCCCACTGGGAAAGGAGGCCCCAGATCCAGCCTGTGAGGGACCAGTTGCCTTCATCCAGATGAATTTAGGAAGAAAGGTGATACAGACGTTGGATGGCATCGTACACTGTAGGTGCGTTGTCTGGGATGTACACACAGCAGCTGAAGCCGATCAATTTACACACACCACCACGACCACGATCGGCAAGACCATCCTGTTCTGAAGCGCCAGTCATGTTGGAGAGGGCACCAGCTGTTACTGTGATGGTGGCTTCAAGGACCCTGGTCAGTCCTCGTATAGCCATGAGGCCCCAGAAAGGAAGGAAACGTTTAAAGAAGTCCCCGGTTTCCTGGACTGCTGTATCCTCGGCTGATATGGCGCCCCTACATGAGCGGCGCAGAGCGCCCTTCATTGACAGGTGGTAACCTCCATGGGTGGAATACGTTGGTGGAAGGAGGAAGGCCAGATAGCAGGTACCAGACCAGTTACGGAGAGCCAAGTGTAGGCGGCAGTGCCACAGATGAAATAGGTGTTAGGGGAGGCCACCAGCTTCGGAGGAGATGTAGAGTTTTAAGTTTTTTGTGATATCACACGTACTGTTACCAACTTTCTTAGTCCCTAGGCCATGAATGCAGACACGGCCTTGCACATTTATGACATTCACAGTGTCTCGTTCATCAGGCAGTATCCTTCTTGTGCGGAATCTGGAAAATGTTGTTGATTAGTTGAGTTGAATACTACCATCTCACCGAGTTCATCTTGTGATGGTAGCGATGTGGATGAGCCGGTCGGGCAAAAAGGAGCATTGGCATGGCCGGATCTTTTCCGCCAGAAGTCATCCCGAAATGTTCCAAGGGCAGAATTGGCAGTACCATTGACAGTGTAGGCCTCCTGCATCAACATCCACCATGCAAGACAAGACCCAGAGATGGAAAAGGGGTAGGGAAAGAATGGGACAGGGTGTATCATGGAATGCGGCATCAGTCCACACACCCAGCAGTTGGAAGTGTTCATGTTGTTGAAGAATTCTGCACGGGGGTAATTCGTGGGGTGGTAACGTGTAATACTGGTGTTCTGCAGGAGTCGGGGTAGGAGTTGGTGAGGTAACAGGATGGTAGATTAGTAACAGCCAACCAAGGATAGACAGGATGAGGGAGACAAACAGCGTCACCACGGTGACCATGAAGCATTTCCTATGTCGGAGGCTGACATCTTGTTTCTGGATTCGGGTGTTTTGGACGCCGGCCATTGTGCTAAGCCAGGGACCTCTAGTGGCTGTCTTTGATTGGTGGTTGCTTCACTGGGCGCAGGTGCCAAGGGGCCTTGTGGCTTACCTTAGTCTGACACACCAGCACTACTCTCAGCCGGGGAAGATCACAGCCTTAGAGCCTATAGGTACTTGGTGAAGTCAAGGGCAAGCCTTCCCTCAGGGGCGCAAGTTGTATCGGTCGGAAGTAGGGACAGTATGGTCGGGAAACAATTGTTCTTGGTGTTGAGCAGAGTTAAGGGAGGGTTTCACCCTTCCTTTCAGTATGCTGTCACTCTCACTTCCGTAGATGTAGAATGCAGTCTGGCATTGCTGAATGGTACAAACTTTGGGACTGTTTCTGTTTCTGAGTCTCCTTGTCCTTCCCTCACCCACTGATCATAGGGGAGGGGCAGAGGCACACACCTGCAGCTTGATGAATGCACCCAATTCTTCCGACCTTCTACTTTCACGGCTGTGAGGGTGGCCAGTAACACCTGTCGGGGTTGTGTCCAGCGGGGCTCGAGGCTCTTAGTCCGTTGAAAATTCCGGATCAGGACCCAGTCACCAGGTTGGATAACGTGCCCTGGGCCCTCGCTTTTGTCAGGTATGGCCTCATGCACCTGGTGATAAAGAGTATGAAAGGTATTAGTTAGACTGTACAGATAATCAGTTAATACAGGGTATTCAACGTCAGACAGTTTCTTAGACCGCGGGACACCCCATACATTGGCAGGCCTCCCGACCACGATTCCACGGGGGACAGCCCTATTCTGGTATGGACCGTCGTTCTTGTCGACAGTAGGGCTAAGGGCAGAGCATCAACCCAAGTGACACCTGTCTCGGCTACTATTTTTGCCATTTTAGTTTTTAGGATGCCATTGTACACCTCCACTAGACCTGCTGACTGGGGGTGGTTAGCTGCATGAAATTTTTATTTTATACCTAATGCTGTACAGACATATTCCATAATTTGAGCCGTAAAGTGGGTCCTGTTGTCACTCCAGACCAGGCGGGGCAAACCGAATCGTGGGAGGTACTCTTTTAATAGCACTTTGGCGGTAGTGATAGCGGTGCAGTCTTTGACGGGGTAGGCCTCCACCCATCGGCTGAAGGTACAGACCACCACTAGGACATATTTCAAATTGTTACATCGGTCCATCTGGATGTAATCCATTTGGAGGTCTTCAATAGGGAAGGTAAGAGGAGAGAATCCTCCCTTAGGAGTAACTGTGCCTTTTCCTGGATTATACATTAGCTAAATCATGCATGTTTTAACCAGTTTGTCAGCATATGCTGGTATCTTATTGTTGTACCATGTAGGTTCCAACAATTTACATATCCCTTTTGCACTGATGTGAGCAGGACCATGGGCCATCGTAACTACTGGTAGCAGGTGACTGTCAGGTAAAATCCATTGTCTTTCCATAGTCCTGCGGACCCAACAACCATCAATTCCCTCCTTTGCTAATTGCTCCTTCCACACCCTTAGTTCCTCAGGAGTAATATGGGACTGAATATCAATCACACTCTGTACTGTGTTTTTAACTATACCCTCGTCTGTCACCCACCTAGCGGGACCTCCTACATACATTCCTTCCCTTTTCCTAAGAACGGTTTGTCTGGCCGTCTGGTCAGCCAGGGCATTGCCTTTCCCAACGTCACCTGTCACTTTCCTATGAGCTTTATGTTTTATGATGGCCACCTTTCTGGGGAGTGTCAGGGAGTCTAACAATCGGTGAATTAGGGGGCCATGTTGAATCTTGGTCCCATGGGACGTAAGGAAATTCCTTTCTTTCCACAACCTCCCGAAGTTGTGGGCCACCCCGAATTAATATTGGCTGTCGTTATAAATATATACCGTCATCCCTTTGCTTAACTCACAAGCTCTACTGAGGGTCACTAATTCTGCTGCTTGAGCAGAGCAGTGCGGAATCTGAGCTGTTTCTACTACTCGCCCTAAATGTCGTAAGGGCGTAGGTGGCTGAGGTGTTACCATCTGACCCTCTGAGACATGATTCGTCCACATACAGTGTACCTTCTGGTTCTGCTATCGGGGTGTCCTGTAAGTCAACCCGTACCTTCGTTTCTTCCTCTGTCCCTAATATGCAGCCATGTGGGTCTAAGTGTGCATCCTGAGTATCTAGTGGGATTAATGTGGCGGGGTTTAGTACAGTGCATCTTTTGATGTTAATGTGGCTGGCAAAGAGTGTCAGTTCATATCCTGTGAGTCGTGCACTAGTGAGGTACTGTGTCTTGGTGTTATTAAGGAGGGTATCTACAGAATGGGGGACCATCAGAGTCAGGGGGGTGTTCATGACGATCCCCGCACTCTGACAGACCATGAGGGCGGCCCCAGCGGTCGCCTGTAGGCATCCTGGGAGAGCCCTTGCAACAGGATCTAAGGTGGCTGAAAAATAGGCACATGGCCGATGGTGACCTCCGAACATCTGGGTCAAGTCAGTGCATGCACAGCCGTCTGTCTCATGTACAAAAAAACAAAATTGTTTGTTATAATCAGGAGTACCGAGGACTGGAGCAGTACACAGAGCCTTCTTTAAATCTTGGAAGGCCTGCACATGCTCTCTAGTCCAAGGAAAGGATATGTCTTTGGTGGTGAGGGCAAGGAGAGGTTTGACCATGGCCGAAATATTGGAAATCCACTGTCTACAGTATGATGTTAGGCCTATGAAGGATTGCACCTGCTTCTGTGTACGTGGGGCCGTCATAGCATTGATAATGGCTACACGATCAGCGGTGAGCTGCCTTCCCTCCTTCGAGAGGAGATGACCAAAAAGGTCACCTTCTCTTGACAAAACTGAAGCTTTTTCAAAGAGACTTTGTGATCATGGAGGGCAAAGTGGCGTAACAAACAGAAAGTAGCTTCTTTACATGATGGGGCAGAATTTGCAGCAATGAGGAGGTCATCTACATATTGTAATAGTGTGGAATTATCAGGGAGTTCCAAGGAATCTAGTTGACTTTTTAGGGCTTGACTATAGATACTGGGGCTCTCGGTGAAACCTTGAGGGGCGCAGCAGAATCTAAAGCTCCGCCCACCAAGGGAGAAACCAAAAAAAGTCTGCTCTTGGGATGTATAGGAATGCTGAAAAAAACATTCTTCAGATCTATGACAGAGAAGTGCGTTGCATCAGAAGGGACCATCATTATGATGGCTGTAATGTCGGGGACAACAGGATATTGGGAGATTGTTATTTTGTTAGGGGCTCTAAGGTCAATCACAAATCTGTATATTTTAGGGGAGAGAGCATCTCCATTGGTCTTTTTAAGAACGGGAATAATGGGACTGTTACAGATATTGCCACGTGTCTCCTCCACTACGCCCTTGTCCATTAATTCAGATATTATTGTTAAATGGGCCATTTGTCTTTCCGCGGGCTGTCGATACTGCCGGAGGAGGGGGAGAAGTGCACCTGGCTGGATGTGTACCACATGAGGGGATATGTTGAGACACCCTACATCAGTGCCTGATGATGCCCAGAGTGAGGAAGGTAAAGACTGCAATTCTGGTGGGAGGGGACCGGACAGGTACATATAGGAAGCTGCGGTGGGAGAAATTGTTTGGGATACACCTTGGGGGCTACAAAATATGGTCGCATACAGAGCTTTCAGTAAATCCATCCTAACAAGTTTTCACTGCAACCTGTAGTAAGGACCAAGGGGAGCGTCAACATGTGCAGGGACAATATCGAGAGGAAGGGGTTCAGAGACAGGGCTCGTCACAGGTGTTCCTGCAAAACCCACAGAGACATTCATATTGCCAGAAAGGGGTGAGTCCGGAACTGACAGACTTGCAATAGAAGACCTGTTGGCCCCAGTATCCAAAAGGAAATTCTGATCGTTCCCCACAACTGACATTTGAACATACGGGCCCCTTTGATCCACTGGAATTTGCACTCTGGTAATACCCCTTTCCTGGATGTCCTATGCTTGGTAGGACCCTGTCTCATCAACTTCATCATAATCATCATTGTAATAAGTGCGTGTTGCTTCGTACCCATCAAACCTATTGGCGGGGCGCTGCCGGACGGGAGCGTCATCCCTGGGTCTACGTTCTTTATCCTGTGGATGGGCCGGGCCATGGTCCCTAGTCGGCCTCCCCTCCCTGGGAGCGCGAGGCTGAGTCTTCCCTGTTCGGATGTTTTCAGCTAACACAGGACACTCATCTACCCAATGGCCATATCCCTTACAATAAGCACACTGATCTGTTTGGAGGGCTCCCGTACGTTGAGGGCTAGAGGGGGTAGAGGCGAGCCCTCGGAGGGGGTTGGGGTTGAGGTCTGAAATTCCTGGGGCATCGGGGAGGGTAAGCCTGCTGCAGAAGTGCCTTAGTCTTAAGATCCCTAACCTTCTTACTTTCCTTGAATCTATCCTCATTCTCCCTATTCTCATGATATTGTGCCATAGCCAAGATACCCGTCATAGTTTGGACAGACCACGTACTTTCAACTTTCTCAGGAAACAAGTTGCTGACAAACTTATCGACAAACACTGGGCCACAACCTGGGGTCCGGGGATACAAGCCACTATGTCCCTTGTATTCTGTCTCAAAACGGGTAAAGAAGTCAGCCACATTCTCATCTTTTCGCTGCCTACAGGCGTTTATTTTATCCCAGTTAATGACAGTTTACGCCAAAAGTGTTTTCATAAACGTTATTATTTTACCGGGCAAAATCAGGATGGCAGCTTCTGGTTTAGTCCCTCCTACCCTTGCTTCTTCCATAGCCTATATGTCAGCCCATTTACCTCCCAACGCTGCTTCATGGTCAATATGTCGAATTTTGTCCCAAATTTCAGTGGGGACAACTGCACCAAAAAGTAAATCTATATCCTCAAGAACGAGAGTACCTGCAGAGATAATCTGTCCTAATGCTCTGTAGAAGGCAGCCGGATTCTTCAGGGGATCTGGTAATTGTCCTTTTAACTGCATTACTTCTGACATTTTCCAAGGAACATGAAACCAAAGCCTGCAACAGTGTGCCTCAACAGCCCCTCGGCCATTATTTTGGACATCGGTAAGTGCGTTAACAAAGACAGGGGCCAACTCTCTCATTGGCATAGCTGTTTCTAGAGGGGTGTTGGGAAAAGCGGTCATATCACGGTAATCCATTAAAGCAGACATAGCGCCAAACATATCCTCTCCCTGAACATCGCCTCTTTTTATTTGCGACCTAAGGTCCATTAATTCGGTGGATATCTGCATAAGCGCATTCCCAAATCTTTGCATGACCAGGGTACACATGTATTCAGCCTAGGTGGTCTGTTCCATAATCGTCCACTGGGAAAAGGTGGACCATATTTCTTTAAAGGCATAAATATTCCTGTTCTTTAGCACACATTCACAAAGTTGCCTCTGTAGGTCATTGTCTCGAAGGGACGAAAAGCTGACTGCAGAGTGCAAGGAGGCCAGTCGGGGGGAATGCAACAATTTATATAAATCCTGCTTAACTGTAGACCACGGGGAAGTAGGAAAAGGGCGTGTAGGGGTAAAGCCGCAGGGGTTGGGCGGATGTAGACTTGTCATTCCCGCAGCAAGGACGGGGTTAGCGGGCGTGGTCTGTGTCATAGTAAAAGTCAGGAGGGTTGGTGTGACAGGGAGAACAGTAAGAGGGGCAGTGGGGGCAGGAGTGGGCGGTGGCGAGGGGAATGCGGGTTGTGAGACGTCAGGGCAGGGTACATTGGGGCATATGCAGGAGGGCTTTCTAGCATGGTATCAAGAAAGGAATCACCTTCTTCTCCCCCTTCCATATGGCCCTTTCCTTTCTCCTCACGAGCTGGATAACATTTTAGTACCCGGGACCCATGCTCCCTATCGGGGACTTTGTCATTTGATTTTGTAAATTTTCTCTGGCGTGGTTGACCATTGACATACGTTCCTGTTTTCTTTCTTGAGCCTTCTGCTTTCTATCCCTCTGCTCTATCTCTTTACTTCAAAATCGGACAGATTCTAACATAGAAGGGCGCTTTTTTCTTTTCATTAATTGTTCCTCTAGGTTGGCGAGAACTTGGGAATTGAAGGAGCCATAAAGTGGCCACTGTAATTCCGCATCACTTTGTTTTGTATATTTTACCCAGAATGAGGAAAACATTATGGCAGAAGGGGTCCCTTCTGGAGGGAGCGAATAAGCCGCCTCCTGCGTACACATACCACAACATAATCTCTTGAACTTACTACTGACTGGCATGCTTGAAAACAGATAACAGACACCAGTGGGTTTTAAAACTCACCTCGCTTGCTTGGCTTTTGCAAAAGTCAATAACAGCAGAATCATACAGAACTGACACCAGTGGGTTCTCAAAAATTCACCTCGCTTGCTTGGCTTTGGCAAAAGTCAATAACAGCTTGGCTTTTGCGAAAGTCAATAACAGAATCATACAGACTTGGTGGGTGATCAGTCCACCCTTACCTTACAGGGGTAGTTCTCTTCTGCAGATGTAGGTCTGTGTCCTGCTCCAGAAATTATTTGCTAGGGGACTCCAGCGAGAACGCGGTCAAGTGGCCCAGACCAGGTGGGGAGGAACAGCGGGCGTGTCGTTCGGCTTACCGGATTGCAAGAATCCCTCGGGTAGGGTACCTCCATCGGAGTCTCTCCGTGCACCTCCTCACATCCACCGGGCCTGACCTTTGTGCTCGTGGAGTCCCTGTTCAGGCGCGATTTGGAGAACCGGAATAACCCACTTACTGGGTCTCGGCGGCTAGGGAACCGCCCAAGCCTTCCATACCCTTCATACGTAGTAAAGGGAGACACAGGAGCCTTCATCTACAGGAGGTACCCAGATTTATTCAAATAGCTCGGGCTATGGAACAGAGTCCCAAGCTCGTCAGAAACAAGACAGAGGAGGCTGCTGCTTTACTCCGCAGCTTACAAGCCTTTTATACTTTTTCATTCCAGTCTTTTGGCTGTTAGTTCATTGTTCAATCAGGGCAGTGTTTGCAGTTGATAACCAGATCCAGACGATATTTAGAGATGGTGACCTGGTCAAGGCTTGGTACACAAATCATTGTTCACTCGACTTAATCAAGGCTCAGTCTTTCAGGTCATTGTCCACTCAGCTTGATCAAAGCCGGGTCTTTCAAGTCATTGTATAATCACCCTGATCAAGGCCCAGCAGTCAGACCATTGTCCAGATAACCTGATCACGGTGTCAAGGATGTTTACCAGGCTGGGAGCAGGAGATGGAACACAAATCATTTACACAGGGTGTGAATGTCTCGTGGCTTTCTGGTGAACTGCAAAGAACAGGGGGGTTGGGTATGTGATAGTTCCTGGGCAGAAATGCAGGCTACAAGATGGTTTTTGTCATGTCAGTTAGAATTTCCTCAGGCATCAGCAGAAACGACCAGGTGGGTCGTGTGGAAGTGTTTGACACGAGATGGCAATGAAAAAGCAAAGGAGTCCTGGTACAAATGATGCCAATCATAAGAACACTTTTCATCACAGCGGATTCTTGGAAGGAAAATGTTGGGGGTCAATGCAAGGCACACCTGCCTGTACTCCCACGGGTGTCTAGTTTTCAGAAATGTCTGGGTTTTTAGGTACCCCTAGATTTCTGCAAACCCGGGACCAAAAACACAGGTGCCCACCTATCTATCACAAAACAACCTGGTTTTTCAAGGGGGTCACCTGCATTTTTGGTCCTGGGCTCAGCGGCCATCTAGGGAAACCTACCAAGCCCAGACATTTCTGAAAACTAGACACTGATGGGAGTCCAGGGAGGTGTGGTTTGCGTGAATCTCCCAACATTTCCCTACCCCTAATCCCCTGCAAACCTTAAATTTAGCTAAACAAAATCAAATGTTCCTCTTTTTTGTGTGTGGGAAAGATGTGGGATCACTGGGCTGCTACAAATTTCCTACTAGTCAGCGTTCCCCCAGGTCTCCTGATATAAATAGTCCCTCACTTGTGTGGGCAGGCATAGTGTTCACAACAGGAAATGTTCCAAATCGTACTGTGGAGACTTCAAAATTACCTATAATAAAACAACCTGGTTTTGTAGACGGGGGATCACCTGAGAAGTTGGCCCAAGGTTCGGCAGCCATCTAGGAAAACCTACCAAACCCATATGTTTCTGAAAACTAGACACCCTGGGGAGTCCACGAATGTATGGATTGTGTGGATCCCTCAAAGTTTTCCTACCCCGAATCTCCTGCAAACCAAATTTAGCTGAATAAAACACATTTTCTGCACATTTTTGTGTGAGATCACGGTGCCAGCACAAATGTCCTACCACACAGCGTTCCCCTCAGTCTCTCAAGTAAAATGACACCTAACTTGTGTGGGTGGGTCAATGGCTTGTGACTGGGAAGGGCCAAAATATAGGGATTAAGGGTATAGCACATCAAATTCTAAGCCCTCAAGCCGTGAGACGCAGACTAAGTAGCTGTGGCAGCGAGCTAGGACCCTTGATGTAAGTCTGACTACAGGGCTACCCCACAAGCGTTGCGATCACTTGTGACGATCGTTCTCCTCCAAATTGGGATGGAGTAAAACGTGAACAACAGAAGAAGAGATATAGGGCCACATTAGCCCGCCATCCCGTCATACAAAGGGACCACCCGCCAAAAGGGCGGGCGTCTTGTGGCTGCCATTAGGATGTGCCTGCCACAGTGGCGGGCGCATCCAGCATTCCTGACATTGTGGCGGGCAGTGCACTCAGCACCGCCCACCACAATGCCAGGAAGGCATGTTGTGCACTTCCATGTTGTGCATGGAAGTGTACGGGGGTACCATAGGTACCCCCCATGTGCACCCCCCCTCCCCCTGGAGTCCCTGGGGGCCCGCAACGGCCCCCCCAAGCAAACTCTGCATGCCTTTCCGTGGCAGCAATGCCGCCACGGAAAGGCATTTCAAACCCCACATCATAATATGGCTGGCAGTGTCTTTCAGATGCCGCCACCAAAATACAGCCTTTTCTGCCTGGTCGACTTCTCAACCGGGCGGAAAAGTGACAGACATTCTTTCCATCCGCCGCGGGTGTTAATATGGTGGGGGGTCTTTAATGTGAGGATGGCAGGCGGATGGCCCCGCCTGGCCGGCGGTGGCTACTGCCGGCCCGGCGGGGGCGATCGGCCCACCATCCTAATGGGGCCCATGGTATCTGTTCACTATTTTTTAGGGGAGGAGCAGCTTTCTGCCCTTTAAAAACTAGAATATAGGATAATTCTGGTTCTTATTTAACCAGGGAGGACATTCTTTCCCTGAAGAAAGTCCTGGACCCAATTGGGCAAATTGTTTTGGACTGAAACATGTTGGCACTAGGGTCAAAGGACCATTACCTCCTGATGACCCATTTATACTTTTCTTTTTGAATATCCACTGCAGCTCCACTAATAAAGGGATACCTGGAACCACAGGAGGAGTTTTAATCTTTAAGCCTCCTGGACTTATTCTTTTAGGTGCTCCCTTAAATACGTTCAAGCCCACCTTGACTTTTAGGAGTCAGGGTGAACCCAATGATGAAACATGACACTACTAGAGTGTGTGAGGGTTATATACCAACAAGGATGTGCTTCCTTTCCTACTATTAAGGGGCTGACACCCGCTTTGCCTCCTTTCCCAACCGTTTTCCTTGCTTTTTGTTTTTGATTTATGTGGGGTACTTATAGTAACACTACCTTTAATATCCCCATGATGTTGGAAGAAAAGGACACAGACTACCCCAAATAGCCAAGAAAAGGCTTAGCACAGGGGGGGGAAAGGCCTAGAAACGAAAGAGTTAAATACTTTAATTACGTTAAGTTTAGGACCAGCTGTTGTACTAGGGAGCAGCATTGGAATGTATTCACAATTGGGTTAACCTAAGAGTAAACTTCACTTGAAATTAAGAAAGCCTTTAGGGGAAATGAAAGTAAAACATGAAAGTAACCATGTTTGGATATTATAGAGTGGGTGGTAAAAAGAAGAGTAATGAAATGGCCTTTTTAAAGCTATCTAGCTTTAAATGTTGTACTGTTTAATACAAAAATTAGTGAAAACCAAATGACGAAAATGCCCTAGCTTATTTCGCTTATTAAAGTTTAATGACTTGCTAGGATAAAGTGATAGAACGCATAAATAAAATATTGTATGTAGCCACCTCATTGTTTATGGTGCAGTAAATAAGGGGAAGGGGAAGCTAAACATGCAAATACTAAAAAAAAGGAAAATAGGAATTGGGTGTCATGCTAAGACTTTGAGAAAATGTAAAATTGTGAGCCCCACAGGAGGAAAATATGTGATATACTTAAGAAGGACGCAAATGCTTATTATGCTCTTTCTGTTCCAAATATAAAATGTATTTCCAAATTAGAAACATTGTCAGTGCTTAATGGTTTATAACATATCTTTGAAGTGACGTGGGACAATATTTTCTGTACTCCGTATCTAGGCACATATTCAATTCCTCAAGTGACAATATGTATGGTTTAAGCACCCTCACTATTCTCTCCACTAGATATTTTGGTATGCGGTTGAGTTACAATGGTAACTTTTGCAATTGGTTTCAAAGCCCCTGTCCGCACTGGATACATGTGTGTAGTGGTGAAGGGCCTTTCCCAGCAGTGGGTACAAGTGTATCACTGTGATGAATCTGTGAGAGATGACAAAAGTGAGTAACCGCATAAGAAATGTCTACAGCAAAGAACTGATGGTTAACTACAGAGAAACTGTCCAATGTAAGCCAAAGGGGTGTAACTGCAGAGGGCCTGTCCAATGAGGATACAGGTATCTAACTTGAAATGAATTGTCCAAAGGAGAATACACATATTAAATGCAGAGGGAATGGCAGCGGAGGATACAGGTGTGTAACTTTAGATGGATTGTTCAAAGGAAGATACACATATAATATGCGGTGATGGAATGCCAAACGAAGATATAGGTGTGTAACTTTAAATAGATTGTGCAAAGGAGGATACACATATAACATTCGGTAAAGCAATGCCAAAGGGGGATTCAGGTGTGTAACTACACATGAATTGTCCAAAGGAGGAAACACATATAACATTCAGTGATGTAATGTTAAAGGAGGATTCAGGTGTGTAACTTCACATGAATTGTCCAAAGGAGGATACACATATAACATGCAGTGATGGAATGCCAACGAAGGATACAGGTTTGTAACCTTAAATGGATTGTCCAAAGGAGGATACACATATAACATGCAGTGATGGAATGCCAACGGAGGATACAGGTTTGTAACCTTAAATGGATTGTCCAAAGGAGGATACACATATAACATGCAGTGATGGAATGCCAAAGGAAGATACAGGTGTGTAACTTTAAATGGATTGTCCAAAAGAGGATACACATATAACATGAGGTGAGGGAATGCCAAGGGAAGATACATGTGTGTAACTTAAAAGGTTTGTCCAAAGGAGGATACACATATAACATGCGGTGATGGAATGCCAAAGGAACAAACAAGTGTATTTATTGTGAAATGTTTGTAATAATTGTGTGCTCTTTTAGGAAATCATTGTCGAAATAAAGATACTCTGACTGACTGAATGCCAAAGGAAAAAACAGGTGTGTAACTTTAATTGGATTGTCCAAAGGAGGATACACATATAACATTCAGTGATGCAATGCCAAAGGAGGATTCGGGTGTGTGACGTCACATGGATTGTCCAAAGGAGGATACACATATAACATGCGGTGATGCAATGCCAAAGGAGGATTCAGGTGTGTAACTTCACATGAATTGTTCAAAGGAGGGTACACATATAACATTCGGTGATGCAATGCCAAAGGAGGATTCAGGTGTGTGACTTCACATTAATGGTCCAAAGGAGGATACACATATAACATGAGGTGATGGAATGCCAAAGTAGGTAGAGGTATGTAACTTTGAATGGATTGTCCAAAGGAGGATACACATAACATGCAGTGATGGAATGCCAAAGGAAGATACATGTGTGTAACTTAAAAGGTTTGTCCAAAGGAGGATACACATATAACATGCAGTGATGGAATGCCAAAGGAACATACAGGTGTGTAACTTTAACTGGATTGTTCAAAGGAGGATACACATATAACATTCAGTGATCCAATGCCAAAGGAGGATTCAGGTGTGTGACTTCACATGAATTGACCAAAGGAGGATACACATATAACATGCGGTGATGGAATGCAAGTGGAGGATTCAGGTGTGTGACTTCCCATAAATTGTCCAAAGGAGGATACACATATAACATTTGGTGCTGCAATGCCAAAGGAGGATTCAGGTGTGTAACTTCACATGAATTGTTCAAAGGAGGATACACATATAACATTTGGTGCTGCAATGCAAAAGGAGGATTCAGGTGTGTGACTTCACATGAATTGTCCAAAGGAGGATACACCTATAACATGCGGTGATGCAATGCCAAAGGGGGATTCAGATGTGTAACTTCACATGAATTGTCAAAAGGAGGATACACAAATAACATGCAGTGATGCAATGCCAAAGGAGGATTCAGGTGGGTGACTTCACATGAATTGTCTAAAGGAGTATACACATATAACATGCAGTGATGGAATGCCAAAGAAAGATACATGTGTTTAACTTAAAAGGATTGTTCAAAGGAGGATACACATATAACATGCAGTGATGGAATGCCAAAGGAAGATATATGTGTGTAACTTCACATGAATTGTCCAAAGGAGGATACACATATAACATGCAGTGATGGAATGCCAACGGAGGATACAGGTTTGTAACCTTAAATGGATTGTCCAAAGGAGGATACACATATAACATGCAGTGATGAAATGCCAACAGAGGATACAGGTTTGTAACCTTAAATGGATTGTCCAAAGGAGGATACACATATAACATGCAGTGATGGAATGCCAAAGGAAGATACAGGTGTGTAACTTTAAATGGATTGTCTAAAAGAGGATACACATATAACATGAGGTGAGGGAAAGCCAAGGCGAAGATATATGTCTGTAACTTAAAAGGTTTGTCCAAAGGAGGATACACATATAACATGCGGTGATGGAATGCCAAAAGAAAAAACAGGTGTGTAACTTTAATTGGATTGTCCAAAGGAGGATACACATATAACATTCAGTGATGCAATGCTAAAGGAGGATTCAGGTGTGTGACGTCACATGGATTGTCCAAAGGAGGATACACATATAACATGCGGTGATGCAATGCCAAAGGAGGATTCAGGTGTGTAACTTCACATGAATTGTTCAAAGGAGGGTACACATATAACATTCGGTGATGCAATGCCAAAGGAGGATTCAGGTGTGTCACTTCACATTAATGGTCCAAAGGAGGATACACATATAACATGAGGTGATGGAATGCCAAAGTAGGTAGAGGTATGTAACTTTAAATGGATTGTCCAAAGGAGGATACACATAACATGCAGTGATGGAATGCCAAAGGAAGATACATGTGTGTAACTTAAAAGGTTTGTCCAAAGGAGGATACACATATAACATGCAGTGATGGAATGCCAAAGGAACATACAGGTGTGTAACTTTAACTGGATTGTTCAAAGGAGGATACACATATAACATTTGGTGCTGCAATGCCAAAGGAGGATTCAGGTGTGTGACTTCACATGAATTGTCCAAAGGAGGATACACCTATAACATGCGGTGATGCAATGCCAAAGGGGGATTCAGGTGTGTAACTTCACATGAATTGTCGAAAGGAGGATACACATATAATATGCAGTGATGCAATGCCAAAGGAGGATTCAGGTGGGTGAATTCACATGAACTGTCTAAAGGAGGATACACATATAACATGCAGTGATGGAATGCCAAAGAAAGATACATGCGTTTAACTTAAAAGGATTGTTCAAAGGAGGATACACATATAACATGCAGTGATGGAATGCCAAAGGAAGATACAGGTGTGTAACTTTAAATGGATTGTCCAAAAGAGGATACACATATAACATGAGGTGAGGGAATGCCAAAGGAAGATACATGTGTGTAACTTAAAAGGTTTGTTAATGTTAATGTTATGGGTGTCTTATATAGCGCTCGGCTACTCCATGGAGTGTCCCGGCGCTTTTTCTAACCCACAACAGGCTATAGAGAGCAGGCAAAAAGGAGAAAAAAGACAGGTTACTGTCCATACAGCCATGTCTTCAGAGCCTTTCTGAAGGCCAGCAGACTTGAAGTACAGCAGAGTGACAGAGGGAGGCTATTCCATAGCTGGGGAGCCAAGCGTTTAAAAGAGCGTCCCCCAATCCTAGCTTTCCTAACAGTAGGTACAGTGGCAAGACAAAGGGATTCCGACCTAAGGGATCTAGTAGGTCTGTAGAAGGCAAGACGTTTCTGAATATATTCAGCTCCCATAGCATTAAGTGCCTTATGTGCCGGTGTCAGTGTTTTAAACAATCCGCTTGCGAATAGGCAACCAATGTAAGGAGTGTAAAAGATCCAAAAGCTCTAGCTCGGCGGGGGAGGCAAAAAATCGCCCGTGCTGCCGAGTTTTGGACCACCTGAAGTCTTTGAAGTAAATAATCCGGGAGACCTAAATATAAATTATTTGAGTAGTCCAACCTAGAACAAATAAGAGCCTGGACAGTAGATTTCCTATGCACTATTGGGAGCAAGGGGAGAAACTTGCGTAGCATTTTGAGCAGGCCATAGCAAGTGCCAGTCAGACCCAGGATCTGGGACTTAAGTGACAGGCCATTATCAATTTTGACCCCTAGGTTCTTAGCAACTAGAGAGGAAGATGCAGGAGGGAACATGTTTATAGGCCACCAATCCTGCCAACTCGGATCAGCCTGACACCCGAAGAAAAGCACCTCTGACTTATCAGGGTTGCACTTGAGGCTGCTTCGTTAAAACCATTCGAAAACAGCCCCAAGACAACCCCGAATGCTCTCTCTGTCAAACTCTGCCCCCTTATGACATGTAAAAAGGAGTTGGGTATCATCGGCGTATGATATGATCTGAGCCCCAAAGGACTCAGCCAGCACCGCCAGAGGGGTCATAAAGATATTAAAAAGAGTCGGGCTCAACACCAAACCCTGAGGGACTCCGACCTCCAATGGTGGTACTTCGGCTGAGTAAGGGGGGGCCCAGACAACCTGTCGGCGACCCGCTAAATAGGATCGAAACCAGCTCAACACCGTCCCTCTCAGACCGATCTCATGGAGTCTGCTGAGGAGACCCTCATGAGGGACGGTGTCGAAGGCCGCCGACAGGTCTAACATAACCAACATGGCCCTTCCTCCTGCGTCCAAGACTTCCTTAATGGCCTCATTGACCTCCAAAAGAGCTGTCTCGGTACTTAGATTGGATCGAAAACCCGACTGGGTGGAGTGCAGCAGACTATGGGTTTCGAGATAGGAGGAAAGCACAGTATGTACATGCTTTTCTGCTATTTTAGCAAGAGCAGGCAGGAGGGAAATCGGCCTATAATTGCCATGGAGCTCGGGGTCAAGGCCTGACTTTTTAAGGAGTGGCACCACCATTGCTTGTTTCCAAACCACAGGGACCACACCACTAGTCAGAGACATATTAAGAATAGGATTGATCATTGGATTTATAGACTCCGATACCCTTGCCAAAAATTTAGCAGGACAAGGGTCAGAAGGTAAGCCAGACTTGAGTTTAGCCAGGAAGTCCTGAGAGGCGGAGATAGAAATAGATGGAAACTCCGAGAGAGAGGGTCCAAGACCCGTTGTCCTATTCAGCTGGTCCCTCGAGGTGATGACACAACTCGGGCCTATGGAAGAGAAAGAGTCTTGAATCAACTTGATCTTAGTGGTGAAAAAACTAGCCAGCGAGATCACCCATGGCTCAGAAAACTCATAATGCGACGTATTTGCCTTAGGAGCAATAAACTCCTTCACAATAGTGAAAATTTCCCTGCAGGAGCTTGAAGCAGTCTCAATTCTTGCAGAAAAATAGTTCTTCTTTTCGGTCAAAATGTCCGCATGATACCTTGATTAAAGCTCTATACGTAACCTTGACCTCGGGATCATACTTATGGCGCCAGCGCCTCTCTGCAGCCTTGCAGTTGCGCCGAGACAGTGTGAGAGCCTCCGTAAACCATGGGGCCGAGGTCCGCATGGCAGTTGCCCGAGGAACAATCGGCGGAACTAATTCATCTAATCGCTCCACTAGCCACTTCTGTAATGAATCAAGATCCCTCTCAAGATCGCCTGAAAAAGGACAGGGTTGATCCACACAGGCCTGGGTCAAAAGTTCAGGGGTGACCCGATGGTATGCCCGGCTAGTCTGCCTAGGGTGGCATGATGTTGCGCAAGGAGATTTACCGATACCCAAGATCTGAAAGCTAATCAGAAAATGGTCCGACCAAAGCACAGGTACGGGACTGGCCATAACCAATGGAATGGTGGAAAACACCTGGTCCAGGGTGTGGCCCTTATTATGAGTCGGGACAGAGAGGTGGGGAGTAAGGCCCAAGGGGGCAGTAACATCATTGATTGTAATTGTGTCCCCATCCGACACTGCATCCATATGAATGTTAAAATCCCCAAGCACAATACAGTGTTCTGTCTTTAGACACAGTGACGAAATTAACACCTGCAGCTCCTCAAAAAAGGACCCCCGCTGACCAGGTGGTCTATAGACCAGGAGCCCGGAAAAAGATTGATGAGGGAATAGAGCTATCGAAAAGGCCAGAGATTCACAGCCGGAAATGGGCTCCATAGGGATAACCGTACATGTGGCAGATCTCCGTACCACAATCGCCACCCCTCCACCCCTCCCGATTAGTCTATCATGTCTAAAAATCGCATAATCAGGAGGGATAGCAGACGTAATATCAGGGTTAGAGGATTCTCCAAGCCATGTTTCAGTAAGCATTAGGCACACAGGTTTTTCGACCGTTAGAAGCTCGAAGATATCGAGAGCATGCCTGCTCAAAGAGCGAGTGTTAAGTAGAAGGCATCTATAGTTATCAATGGTCTTAGGGCTGGAGAGCCCAAGCGCCGGGAGGTTACCTGGTAGCCAACCACATTCCGGACACCGTCTTTTACCTCTACAGCGACCGGGAAAGACCACATGACATGCATCCGTACTACCTCTCAGCAAAAGAAGATCCGAGGCCGAATACCAAAGCCTGGGTCCAGCCCTCCCCGCTGCACCGTCTGCCTCCGAGACGCTGACGAGCGCAGACGGGCTAGACTCTGGCGCGACTCTGGCGCGGCATTGGCGCGTTCGCTGTTCGCGTTCGCTGCGCGAAGAGCTGGCCATCTTCCTTTGTAGTCCCTCTGATCGCGCAAGGGCGCTGGGACTTGTAGTCTTTGGACCTGGAGAGCGAGCGGGGGCTAATGACGCGTCTCCTGCCACAGAGCCTAATCGTCTGTGAGCACGGAGAACGCGCGCTGACAGTGCGGTAAGAGTTTCAACAAGAACAGGTTAAAACGCAAATTACGCCGCAAATAATAAACAATTAAACAGTGGAATATTTAAAATCACACAAGTGAGCTGTCACCTGGCTTCCGCCTCAGGTGCTAAAGAAAAGAGAAGCGCAGTAGTCAGAGACAGCATGTAGAGAGCGTTGCCAGGCTTCTGTCGCCTATGTGGAAAGGTATCTCGCTAGCAAAGCGCGACCCCTCCCTTTGTAGTCCCTCTGATCGCGCAAGGGCGCTGGGACTTGTAGTCTTTGGTCCTGGAGAGCGAGCGGGGGCTAATGACGCGTCTCCTGCCACAGAGCCTAATCGTCTGTGAGCACGGAGAACGCGCGACTACAGTGCGGTAAGAGTTTCAACAAGAACAGGTTAAAACGCAAATTACGCCGCAAATAATAAACAATTAAACAGTGGAATATTTAAAATCACACAAGTGAGCTGTCACCTGGCTTCCGCCTCAGGTGCTAAAGAAAAGAGAAGTGCAGTAGTCAGAGGCAGCGTGTAGAGAGCGTTGCCAGGCTTCTGTCGTCTATGTGGAAAGGTAGGATACACATATAACATGTGGTGATGGAATGCCAAAGGAACAAACAGGTGTGTAACTTTAATTGGATTGTCCAAAGGAGGATACACATATAACATTCAGTGATGCAATGCCAAAGGAGGATTCAGGTGTGTGACGTCACATTGATTGTCCAAAGGAGGATACACATATAGCATGCGGTGATGCAATGCAAAAGGAGGATTCAGGTGTGTAACTTCACATGAATTGTTCAAAGGAGGGTACACATATAACATTCGGTGATGCAATGCCAAAGGAGAATTCAGGTGTGTGACTTCACATTAATGGTCCAAAGGAGGATACACATATAACATGAGGTGATGGAATGCCAAAGTAGGTAGAGGTATGAAACTTTAAATGGATTGTCCAAAGGAGGATACACATAACATGCAGTTATGGAATGCCCAAGGAAGATACATATGTGTAACTTAAAAGGTTTGTCCAAAGGAGGATACACATATAACATGCAGTGATGGAATGCCAAAGGAACATACAGGTGTGTAACTTTAATTGGATTGTCCAAAGGAGGATACACATATAACATTCAGTGATGGAATGCCAAAGGAGGATTCAGGTGTGTGATTTCACATTAATTGTCCAAAGGAAGATACACATATAACATGCGGTGATGGAATGCAAGCGGAGGATTCAGGTGTGTGACGTCACATGATTTTTCCAAAGGAGGATACATATATAACATGCGGTGATACAATGCCAAAGGAGAATTCAGGTGTGTAACTTCACATGAATTGTTCAAAGGAGGATACACATATAACATGCAGTGATGCAATGCCAAAGGAGGATTCAGGCGGGTGACTTCAAATGAGGATTCAGGCGGGTGACTTCAAATGAATTGTCTAAAGGTGGATACACATATAACATGCAGTGATGGAATGCCAAAGGAACATACAGCTGTGTAACTTTAATTGGATTGTCCAAAGGAGGATACACATATAATTTAGTTGTTAGCAGGGCCAATCAGCTTTAGTTGTTTTTTCCGACTGACTTGAATTCATAACTGCACAACAGCGAGCCTCATAACGACCAAAAGGCACATGGACGTCACATTCTCCTACACCCTGAGCAACCACCAGCTCACCTTCTTTCTCCTCCCAGAGTCCCCAGGTATACACCCAAACTCCACCAGTCAGTCAGTCAATAAAACTTTATTTGTTTTTTGACAACCATAAAGGTATACAATAACAGCATATCATTCAAATAAAATTAAGCAAGTCAGTATCATGGAATATATATGACATCTTCTGCAAGCCTATAACACACATTTTCTTTAAAATAGGAATTAAATATCATCTTAAAATGTGTTAAAACCAACTGTTCCATTCTTGGGCATTTAGACCTTCGGGTATGTCACGCACAATACTTCTATCCTTCAATAGTTCATTCTCCTAAAACTAAATTTCATCATTGCTCTTTACATTTGAGGAACACTTTAACCCACAGACTGACACTCAGAAAAGCCAAAGGACAAATCCTAACCAGAGATAGTCAGTCTCCGTTCCCATTGCAGCTCCTCTCATACAGAATAACTGATGTCATCACGTGGAAATACAAAGCTTTCCTCACCAGAATCTACCAAGAAATTGCAATGTTCAGCCTCTTTCGGAGCTCCCCTTATCATCAGATCAGGAGTCAAGCAGGCCACCTCCATCCCTTAAATTATCAATGACCTCTCATCCTACTCCCTGGCCAAGACTGAAGCTAGATAAGTAATGTTTCTGCATCATTGTATCCATTATCACCGGCAGCTGTCAATGGCAATCATGTTATAAAGCAGAATGCCACAAATGCATGGAGAGAACTGGGGTGATTTACCATGACTCCATAAGGTTCAAGCATATTTCTGAGACCAAGTCACTAATTCTTTGTGTACCTACCTGTGAATTGCATCACTGATCCTGCATTCTGCTTGACCTGCTTGGACGTCTACCACCCTCCGAAAGAGGCACAAGGAGGGTTAGCCTCAGACGTCTTTGACCTCGCTAACACATGCTGACCACTTACTATTGGTGTCTCCTTCTGTGCGACACTCACATTAGCTAGGTTAATGTTTTGCAAACTCATAACTTATTTATCATGGGGCAGTGCTTTGCCTTTCAGTCATTTCATAGTGGACTACAGTGCAGCATTGCATCTGA
Source organism: Lissotriton helveticus (assembly GCF_964261635.1). NCBI lineage: Eukaryota > Metazoa > Chordata > Amphibia > Caudata > Salamandridae > Lissotriton > Lissotriton helveticus. The sequence continues at coordinate 1,928,009,720 of NC_136057.1, forward strand.
TGAATGGAGATCTAATGCAGTATGAATGTAAGTGGATGCAAGAGGTGATTTCTTACTCTAGCGTACTGAAGTCACCGCCCATGCTCTAAGGCGTAGACCAATCTGAATTATTTCATTCCATAGCTTCTGAATTCCAATAATTATTAGACTTGGATCCAGCAACTTGCTACCTTTACCACTGTTCACTCTGCCGTCTTCTGCCGTTGGGCAGCCTTCTACAGCGGAAACCTGTTACCACAGGAACCTTGTAATGTTCTGCATCCTTCGTCATCCACCCATGTTTGTAAGACTACCACAGGCCTCGTTTGGCACAACCACTTTAGGCCAAAAGTTGTGGGTCTTATCACAGCAGGCACCCAGAATGTCTAGGGTCAGGAAGTATGCTCTGAAGCCTAGATCAGGTTCCCTGAACTAGGATAGATCCGATCTGCCCATGTTCCCCTAGTCTTTGTCAGGAAGTGGCGAACTCGCTCACCTTCATATTTTCTCATCACTGTCAGGTCCTGCTTCGAGCCCAGGATGGGGTGATGATTCCCTGTGCTCAACCAATTGTGAAACCATCTCACTCTACAGGGGTGCCCGGTGGATTCCCTATGTGCCCTCAGCATAATCTGGCCCTGGTTGCAGTGTGCACAAGTGTCCATTGTCGGCATATTTCTGGATGCTAAAGCCGTAGGGTTAGGGATAATGTCCCTGTACTCTCGCTTGTGCCCTTGACTATCCCATCTCTAGGTGACAGTGCCCAGGTGCCTGGTGTTTAAGGGTCGGCAGTGAACCAAATGCCCATGTTTGTCACTTCTCTGCATGGGCGTGCCCACGACTGTTTGGGAGTACTTGTGTTATCTTATCGATGAATGGAGCTGGCCTACACTGTTGCAGGTGACGAGCTTTCATTTACTGGAGGGGCTCTACAAAAGCTTGTCTTTCAATAGGTGAAGGAGCCCATGTCTGTCCCATATCTGGATGAGATTGTCCTAGGGATGCTGAAGCAGTGAAGAGGTGTCTACGCCTACCACCTCTCTAACGGTGAGTACCCTGGAGCTTTAATGGATGTCTACGAAGCTGTCCCAGGGGTCACATTACCTTTAAGTCCTACAGAGCCAGCGGGTCCAAGGTGGCACTTTATGGAGTCAGGTACCCGAGTGGGTATTTAACAGTATGTGTGCCATCATGTGATGATGTCTGGGCGTCTGAGATCACTAAGTCTGAATTTGGGCTCAAACACCAAATCGCGTTACTCCACATGACACACGAGGACATAATGAATAAGCACACGATAAGAGCCCGAAAAGCCAATGCACCATCTTGTAAATTAACGTATACATTGAACTGTCTACAGGACGAAATGTAGACAGTGCAGCGTTTGTTAATACGTGTCTGAGTGGCCATGCCAATAAAGGCTGTGTTTCTTGTGCTCTTCTGGGCGTCGGTACGTTTACCGAGGCAGGTTGCAATTGAAACCAGACAGAGCCCTGCAGCTTCATCGTCTTCAAATATTTAGCCGTCACTTCCACAGAAAATCTCAGCAGAGGTTATGAAAAAGAAAAACAACAGCAGGAACGATTTAAAGATCTGGTCTGAACCGGTGAAAGCCAATCCCATCCTCTCCGCTGCCCCCTCCCTGCGCGCGCCCTCTCTCCCCCTCCCTCCTCTGCTGCGCGAGGCCTCCTCGCTCCTTCGCTTTGTCAGGCTGGCGTCCTCTCAGCTCCCTCCGTCAACCCCCTATGAACCCACCACAATAGCAAGTCCTTCATACCACTGACCTTCCGAACAGTGGGTGGGGGTCCCCGTTTTTTTTTTACTGTTCCCTTCCGGCCCCCAACCCCCTCCTGTTTCAGAGACGAAGAACAACATGTTTTGCTTCTTCAGCGCCTAAGAAGCGAGATAGTCATTGTAATGCTACTGTTGCGCACCGAAGAGCTCCGAAGCCATTAGCCTGGCACTATGTATGGGCTGCGATTTATTTGGGGGAGGGGGGGGTATCCGAATGAGGTATCTGCGGCAAAAGTGGTTGTACTGGGCGAATGGTTTTAGGTGAGACAAGAGATACAGCAACCCACTTGGACTTGGCTGTCAGGAGTGCAGTGGGCGCAGGGGCACAGGTGGTTCCCGCTTGAGGATCCACTACACCCCAAGGGGCTGATTTACAAGCTCTTCGCGCCACTGGTGCGTCACTTTTTATGACGCTCCGACAGGGCAGATTGCAGACCCATATCCACAAGGCCACGCAAAGCCACTTTGAATGCAGGGCCGGACTGGGATCTGGAACCGGTCCTGGCAAACTGCTCGGCCGGCCGTGGGGTGATTCTATGCGGCTGAGCTGTTTGCTAGAGCCGGTTTAGGACGATTTTGTTACAAAGGGCTGATATTGCCGGCCCCCGGTAACAAAAAGGCCCTTCAGGGGTTCAAAACCAGCCCCTACCCTGGCGACCCATGCAGAAATGCCCGGTGCCATCTACGGGCAGTACGACCAGTCCGGCCCTGTTTGCATGGCTTTTCATGGCCTCATAGATATGGTGTAAGCCTCTAAGGCAACGCAGTACAAGTCTCTGCGTTTTCTTACACTACGTCACGGAGGCGTTGCGGTGGGTGTTCCCAGGTAGCATCCATGGGTTTTGATGCATTTCCAGGGTTACAAGGATCTGTGAACCTGGAAATGGGTCAAAATTTTATGCCTCCCCAGGGCAGGCATAACAAGGAGAAATATGTTTATCACTCCTCATTTTTCCCTCTTTCTATGTGTGCTGAATTCTGCCACACACTTAGAAAGAGGAAAACGCTTCTTAGGATTGTTTTTGTGCAGGAAGGTGTTCCTTCCTGCACAAAAACAATCCTGGCCAACAATGCAGGGTGCTTGCGCTGGTGGCACACGGCAGCCAAAATGACGCTAGCACAGTGGGAAAGTCCAGGAATGGACCATATATCGTTAATACAGCGCATTCCTGCCCTTTCCTTTTGATGCAAGGCAGCGCAGCAAAGTGACTTACTGTGCTGCCCTGCATTAAAAATTTGTAATTGAGGCAGAAGTACGGCTAACGTTTACTACAAAAATGGGGTCATTGGCCATTTTTTTGTGATTGCACCTGTGCCAAGAGAAGGCCACCTGGGAGCCCAAAGCAGCCCTGGCAATTTTTGTCAGACCATCCCCCATACTGTGTATAGAGTGTATAGAGAGCGAGACTAACCTCTACAAGCGTGCTTGGGGGGTTCTCCACCTCTAGGAAAATGCGGGGTAAAATTGTGCATTCTATAATAAATTCTACATAATATATTCAGCTGAATTGGTTTTTAAAGCACAGTAAATGATGACCTTACTGTGCACCAGGATACAGCAATCTTTATTGGGGCTCTTCAATGATTCCCTCATTATAACCCTTCAATCATGCGTCTAATCTCTCCATAGAACCTCTCTCACTCGCATTTCATTTGTTTTATAGCGTCTCTTATACCAGTGTAGGGTGTCGGAGCATTGTACATCACACATGCATACAGAGACAATGAATCATACGTGTGTACATCAGTGTGTAGAAAATGTTACATATAACAAAGGGGACAAAAAGGTGTTGGATTCACGTCATCCATACAGGTAGGCATTTCTTAATAGTTCTTGATCTGGGGAAGCACAAACTTAGTATTCAGAATGTAAAACAGTGGTTAGGGTTGACTTTACTAACAAGAATTCATTTCTACCCAAACAAACCCTTTTTAGCAAAATTAAGATTATGAAAGACTAGGAAAGAAAGCATAACTTTATAACCGAGATTACAATTGCAATTTATGAACTGCACAGTAACAAAAGAATCTCTGCGACAAAAGCAGTAACTCACTGAGCTATGCACGTAAAATGCTATTCTGTGATCTGAATAGTACACACTCCTTGCGACAGGCATATTAACCCTGTACGCATCCTTAGAAGAGTCAAAACTGCTACTGGACAAAACTCAGATCTCTCTCCAGCAGCTGCCTGAAAACTGTTGGATATACAAGGAACTCTCCAGTGATTTTAAAAGTGCTGCTTTGCTGCAAAACCGTCCCCCAGTTACAAAAGTGGCCCCCACCCTTCTAGCCTCCTGGGGAAACTTCTGATGCCCGGTACAGCCAATCTGGCTTTAGGCCAAGTGTGTACACTCCTGAGAGGAGAGATTTTAGGAAAATTGGACTGAAAAAGATTTTTCAACAGAAAATGATGGTTTCTCGATGTGAGACTCCATTAAATTTAATAAGGACACTGAATCACTGACTGATGAAGAGTGGGAGAGCAAGTACGGATAAGGCCCTACTACACATTAGAAAAATGGGGCCTCTCCATTTGGATGGTTAAAATTAATCATAGTTAGCGGAGAGACCCGCTAATCCCTGGGCTCCAGTGGCACTGCACCTGGTGCTAAGTAACTTGTACCAAATGTTTGAAACGTGAGATGCCCAAAGACCTCTCTTACCCCCACCCCGGTATTGACAGATTGTTAGTATTGCAGCAGAGTCAGTCACATCAGTGTTGTAATCGTCATGTCTCGTAGAACTAGAAGTGACCCATTGTGTACGATGTTGTTGGCATGTAAAGTGGCTGCAAAGCAGGCCTCATTAATCCTATTCCGGCCTTAAATATGCACTGGGCACCATCTACATTGGAACTAATGTGAAAATTATTGATTACCCTGCTGTCAACTTTTTTTGTTGTTGATCAGAAGGCTGATGTGGCAGTAAAGTGCCCACAGAGTTTTGCTGTAAAGAAAGTCTTACTGTCATAGCCAAACAGACAGCAAAGTTCCAGACTGCCCTGTCCTGAGGAAGTTCTGAGAACAAAGTCTTCGGGGGTTGAAACGTGTCCACACCAATAAGTCAGGCCAAACCTCAAAAGTCTAAAAAAAAAAATCTGTTTAATTTCTCTTAGTAAATAATTTTATAATACTCGGATGGAAGAAGACATGATATTAATATGTTTTTTTTTTTTTTTTTTTTTTTTTTGGGTTATAAACTTTTATTCGGTGTCAGTGCATACACACAGCTCTACGCCTACAACCCTGAGGCCGGCAGCAATGTAAAGGAACACCAATACCATCACAGTAGTACCAGTAAATCAAGCAGAATAGCCGCCTCCCAGGGACCAGTAGCCTCAGGTCCTCATCCCCACCGCCCATCTAATTTCCCAAAGGTATCATGGTCGCCCTGGAGCGACCTCACCTCCCTCTGTTGAAGCATACTCAATGGCACTATGTGGCCAGCTGTATGTGTGTGGTATGCCTGTCCAGCCCACTAACCCAGTTCTAGAACCTCTCCTACAACTACCACCCAACTCCGCCCCTACCCCCCCACAACTTCCCCTATGCTCGCCTTTGCCTCGCTCCCCTAACCGTAACTCTACCTCTACCTGTCCACCCAGTCCGCTACCCACTCTCCACCCGCCCCGCTCCATTGTGACCCCCTCATGCTCGATCGGCCCTCCCCACTAGATGCTCACAGACAATTGTCCTCAAGGTGACCCGCATCCACTAGACCTCCAATGCCCTTGCAGACTCGCCCATCAACGCATTCAGGCCCACCTGAGTCACTTGTCCCGACCACTGTGTACCTCAAACCTCAGTGCTCCCTCCCCCGTTCTGCCTCTCTTCAGTCTCCTCCTGAACTGAATCCGTCCCTTCCGTGTTTGTAGCATACGTCAGATACAGGTCCCAGAAATTTTTTGGTCTACTGATTGGCGGAAGAAGCTCACTATAGAGCTGCGACTGGGTGCACCCATACAACATGTCTCTGGACCAACCACCTTTAGTCGGGAGAGGACCCCGCATCCAGCACCGCGCCACCGCACGCCGGGCCATAATCAGTCCCATATCCGCCAGGCGACGCACCGCCGGAGGGAGGAGTCTGGAATAACCCAGTAACGCCAACGCTGGGTCAACTGGTAACTCAGTCTCCAAAATTCGACCTAGTTCCCCAAAAATGTCAGCCCAGAATTTGTTGATGCCCGGGCAGGACCACGCCAGATGCATAAAGTCCGCCACCTGAGCGTGGCAGCGCTCGCACTCCGCTGATTGTCTGAGGCCATACCTATGTAAGCGTTCAGGAGTATAATACACTCTTTGCAAAAATTTAAAATGTATGAGCCTATGTCGAGCGTTAAGGGACACTCTTTTAGTGTTGCGGCAGCAGTACTCCCACATGGAATCGCTGATATCCGCCTGCAGATCTCGTTGCCATGCCGAACGGGCTTTGGAGGCAGGCTGTTTCCCGCCTATCTGGCCTGCCCTATACATCCGGGAGATAAGATGGCTTGAGGACTTGGTTTTGAGGACGTACGTTAGTTCCGGAGTTTCAGGAGGCTCCCGCATGGTCAAACCCAGCAAGGTCTGCAACGCCGCTCGTACCCTGTGAAAGAGGAAACGCTGCAGTAGCGTGGCCGGTGGGCGGGATTGGACCAATTGCGTCCAGGTGGCTGCCGTCCCGTCCCGGAACAGGTCTCCCATTTTGAGTACCCCCAATTGTCGAAGAGCGCACGTGACCCCCTTCTCTCGTAGCGGTGAGAGCCAAACCGCCCATTCTATAGGGACCAGAGGGGAATACAGTATTCCGTGTCCATGCCCCCGGGCCAGCGAGTGCCACGCATGGTTTGTCGCGGCAATGGAGTCCAACCTACCCACCCGACGCGAAGCCTGCTCAAACACCGTAGCAGGTGGAGGGAGAGGGGCAGTGAAGAGGGTCTCCAGTAGCACATGCGGGATATTACGATCCCCGTGCGTCCAGGTATGCAAATGCATTGCTTGGGCTACCCTATAGTATCTTTCCAGATCAGGAGCCCCTAAACCCCCTAGTTCATAGGGAAGCGTTAGGACTTGCCACTGTACTCTCGGTTGCTTGCCACCCCACGCCAGCCGCGTGAGTGCCTGTGTCAGAGTCTTGAAGAAGACCTTCGGCAACGTCACCGGGATGTTATTGAACAGAAACAGGAACCGTGGGAGGACAATCATTTTCATCAGGGCAATGCGTCCCGACAGAGATAACGGTAATCTGCACCATCTGTCCACATCATCAGTCAGTTTAGAAAATGCCACCCCATAATTTTCCCTCACCAGGATATCAGGGTCAGGGTGCAATTGTATACCCAGGTAGCGGACCGGGTCATCCGACCACTGCAGTGGATAATCCATCCCGAACTTGCTCGTCACCGGGGTCAGTGGAAACGCAACAGATTTATTCCAGTTTACCCTCAGTCCAGATAACGCTCCAAACTGCACTACTTCACGCAGGACAGAGGATAAGTTGCGCTCCGGGTCTCTGACATATAAAAGGGTGTCGTCTGCGTACGTGGATATGCAGATCTTGTAGGTTGGGAAGCTGATTCCCTCGTGACTATGGTATTCTCGCAGAGCACACGCCAGGGGTTCCGCGACAAGTGCATATAGCAATGGAGAGAGAGGGCAGCCTTGTCTGGTGCCCCTACGTATTGCAAACGCATCTGACACCCTGTTACCTAGTCGGACCCTGGCTTCTGGTTCATAGTACAATGCTCCTATCATTTGGAGGAAGGGTTCACCCCAGCCCAGTTTCCGCAACACTCTCGACATGAACGGCCATTCGACGGAGTCGAACGCCTTTTCCATGTCCAAGAACACTGCCAACGCCTTACACTCTGGCTTCACGTGCTGCATCGTTCCCAGCACCGTACGTATGTTATATGTGAGGTTCCTAGTGGGGATGAAGCCGGCCTGTTCCGGAGCAACCAGTTCCGGGGCCAAGAGAGCGAGGCGCGTCGCCAAGACCTTGGCATACAGTTTAGCATCGACATTGATCAAAGAGAGTGGCCGATACGAACCCCGTTCATTCGAAGGTTTCCCTGGTTTTAGAAGAGTAATAATAAGTGCCTCCCGCATGGATGGGGCCATGCTACCTTCCAGGCATATGTCGTCGAACAGTGTCGAGAGGTAGGGTATCAGTTGGTCTTTGAAGGCCTTGTAGAAGCCAACCGTCAACCCGTCAGCCCCCGGGGCACTGCCAGATCTCATGCCGTCCAGAGCCTCCACTATTTCTTCCCTCTGAATAGGCATCATTAGAAATTCTCTCTGAGCGTTCAACAGTTGTGGCATTTTGATGAAACCTAAGTAGTCGTCTATCGCCCCCTCCATACCGGTAGATTTAGACTCATAAAGAGAGGCGTAGTATTGTCTGAACTCGTCAAGTATTCGCTCCTCGTCAGTAAGTATCTCTCCCGTGCCCGACACTAATTCGCCAACTACAAGCTGACGTCTTTCGGTGCGGACCAGGTTGGCCAGCAGGGAGCTAGGTCTCTCGCCCTCGCCATAAGTGCGGGCAGTAGCGTATTTACCCATGTGTTTAACTTCCCTGTCGGCTTCCTCATTATATTCCGACACCAGCAGTTTAATCTGATCCAGTGCTTCCCCAGTAGGGTCAGCGAGCTGTTGCTGTTCAAGGTCGGCCAGCCGGGATTCTAGGTGCTCTAGCCTCTGCCTGATGGATTTAAGGACGCTGGAATGTTTGGCCATCGCCACACCGCGCACATACACCTTAAATGTCTCCCATAATGTCTGGAAGTTATCCACAGAGCCCACATTAACGTCAAAGAAGGTTTGGATCTCATCCGCGAGCTCACCCCTGAACACCTCATCTAGTAAGGAATATGGGGGGAAGCGCCACGTGAAGGGGGGAGTCTAGGCGACGGAAGTTCAATGATCAGGAGAAGAGGAGAATGATCTGACAGCGTGCGCGGAAGAATCTGACAATCCCTCACCCTATTAGCTAAAAGTGGTGTCGCAAGCCAATAATCTATTCTCGTGTGAATGTCATGGTAGGCGGAATAGTGCGTGTATCCCCCTCTGGCATGGTGTCTACTGCGCCAAACATCCAGTAAATCCAGGCGCACCATTGCAGTCTGTAGCACCGTGGCGGCTGCCGACGGGCTCCTGTGAGGTCCCGTTGATCTGTCCAGCAGCGGGTCAAGCACCAGATTGAAATCCCCACCCCAGAGCATTCCAGAACATTCATACAACCCGCATTTCTGAGCCAGTGTTGAGTAGAACTCCGGGGAGTCAAAGTTAGGGCCATATACATTCACCACCATGCAGTCCAGACCCCTGCCCTTGCACCTGCAGAGTACATACCTACCCTCAGTGTCTGATTCCAAGGGCGTTAACTCGAGTTTGGAGCCAGGGTTCGCCCAAGTGAGAGTCCCCCGTGAGTGTGTTGTGAAGCCCGAAGCTACACTACAATTTTCCAGACCCTTGTAAGTGAGCATTTTACTGGTCAGGGGCAAGTGTGTTTCCTGTAAGAGGGCGAGATCTATGTGATGTCTGCGCAAATAGCTGAGGACTTTGCGTAGCTTTCTGAAGTCATTTAAGCCCCTCACATTCCAAGTTAGGACTCTCAAGCGAGCAGGTTCCGGCCCCCTCAAAGATGTGAGCTCCGCAGTATCATTCCTATCCACCATGATAGATTGTGGTACAATCGGGCGATAGACACATGTAAACCCCAGTAGCATACTCAATGAAGCGAATCTGAGAGGGAGCAACAGCAGCATAAACAGTGGAAAGTTTCAGCAAAGCTCGGCAAAGCACAATTTCACTTATCCAGAAAAACAGCCCGGATTCAAAAACAAACCCCGACATTCCGCCCCCCTCCCACAGCTGACCCACCCCAACTCGGCCACGCAGGTCCCCATCCCACCCGCCCCTCCCCGACCACCAGGTCAATTGCCCCATTAGCCAACAGCGCGTGGGCGAAGGTAGCCAGCCAACTCAGTCCCAACCAACAATTCACAACTCTGGTGCCCAGTGCCCCCACCCCCCGTCGCGCACCACCAGTAATGCGTCGTCACATCAACCTGAGCAACAGTATCTTCATTTTCCCCCAGCAATGTCAGAAAATCTCCCCCTCCCCACTCCAAATGCAGCCATCACAGCCCACCCAACATCAACAGTCCAGCGGAACGTAACAGGCACTGTGGGTGTGGGCCAATGCAACAAATGGAAAATAACAGTGCCATAGCCCCAACCCCTCTTATCTGTAACATCACGTCTGTGCAGGACGGTTCCGGATCTAGGTCTCTCGAGTCACCCACGACCACCGTAGGAAGAGTGGGCGATCACCGTACCACATGGCACACTTCGCAGAGTCACTCCTGGTCGTCCATACGTTGCTGATCTGCTTCCTCTTGGCTTTCTGCCTGCTCTTCCGGCCTGTCTCGGGCCCACTTCTTCATGGCTTTTTGCAGCTCCGCAGGGTCCGTGAAGATATGAGAGTGGCCCTTTCTGTTGACACGAAGCTTGGCCGGGTACAGCATCGCGTAATCGAGCCCCATGTCTCTGAGACGTTTCTTGTGCGGCGCAAAGTGTTTGCGCGCCTCCTGTACCCGAGCCGTGAAATCCGGGAAAATGGAGATCACTGATCCCTCGAAGTGCAGATCGCCTTTGGCCCGCGCCAGCCGAAGCGCCGTGTCCCTGTCCCTGTAATTCAGCAACTTCGCGATTATCGGCCGTGGAGGGAGACCCGGATTAGGCCTCGGGCCCAACGACCGATGTGCGCGTTCGACCACGAACATTGCAGAGAACACTCCTTCTCCCAGTAGCTTGGTGAGCAGGGTTTCCACAAATAGCTCCATTCTACCGGTCTGAGTGGTCTCCGGCAGACCAAGTATGCGGAGGTTACAGCGACGTGACCTTGCTTCTAAATCCTCTGTTTTGTCCTGCAGAGTCTTGATCAGCGTCTCTGCCCGGCGTCTCGCTGTGTCCAAGTCCGTCTGAGCCTCCTCCACCTCCGTTATGCGCCGTTCCGCCATGTCGTGTCTCTCTGTGTGCTTGTCAAGCCGTTCCGCCATGCGGTCCATTCTGTAGGACATGGCGTCCATCTTTGTCCCCAGCGCCGTGATATTTGTTTGGATGTTTAGTTCCATGGATCTAAGCATGGACTTTATGTCCGAGTTTTCCTCCGGCTGCTCCCCTGCTGTCTGCACCTCCTCCTGGTGGATCTGGGGACTCAGCACCTGCACTCGTCGCTGTGAAAAAGGGAGCTTGCTCTGTGTCCTGTCTCCCTTCCCCATGCCGCCCTGCGTCCTGTAATGCCCGCGCCTCTGCGTGGAGGAAGACCAGCCTGTAAACAACCCCCTGCTGGAGCAGCCTTCCGACCTCCAATGCGGCACGCCTGGCACACGCAAAAGAATGTCCGCCACCAGGTAAGGGTCTCAGCCTAGCCGGGGGAGCTGCAGGCCTGTCCCCGCCTGGAACCGCGATTGTCAGCAGCTACTCGGCAAGGCCCGGGCCACGTGTGAAGTGTCCTGGAACGCACACCCAAGTTGAGTGAGAAGCTGGAGGGCAGGGGGAGCCGCGCAGTCCCGGGTGTCTCTGTGTGCCGGCCTCAGGAGACCGACAGTCCCCGAGCCGGGCGCTAAGCCAACGTCCCACAGCAGAGGTAGGAAGGGGGGGGGGACGCAAGTTCAACAGCACCGCACACCCTCTGTCCAGCGGTGTGCACACCTTGTCCGCGCCGATCTGCGTGTCCCCGGACCCCTAAGGCCAATGGAATTCTCGCGCGCTCCCCACTCTCTCCACACAGTCTCACCGTCCGTTGTCTCGAGGAGCAGATCCGTGGTGCAGTCACAGGCAGCCGTAGACCCCAATGTGTCTCTCCCGTCCTGGCGCCGACCTTAGCAGGAGGTCCGACCGCCCCCCCGGGGCGTCTGCCCGTGCGCTGCCGCACGTCGCGTCACGTATCGCGGCCTCGTTGTTACCCGAGTCCGTGGATCTCTGGCCCTCACAACGCCTCAGAGAGCCGGCCAGCCAACGTCGTCGGAGCAGTGTGGAGCTTCACCAGGACGGGTCCGCCAGGTCACCGCACAACCCGCAATGAGCAGGGGTGTAGGGGAAGTTGCAAAGTGCAGGTTGATGCAGGATATTTGAGGATAGAAAAACGGTGCCGACGGAGCTCAGGGACTATGCGGCCATCTTCCGCGGCTGCTAGCTCCGCCCCCTAATATGTTATATAACATTACAAAGTCTCACAGGGACACATACAAATCAGTCTCACTAGGGCGTTTACTTATAAAATATTTAAGCTTGGTCCCAAGAATGTACAAGAGTGTCCTGCACTGTGCTAATGGGAATTGACCTGATTGTGTTACTTGCAAACTGCTATTGCTCTCACAGTTCTTCTCATAGGTTTCAGTGAAAATATTTCACCAGTTTTATCTTTCCATAGATGATATTCAAATCTGTGTATATTACCAATATAACAATGAATCATGCTCCTCTGCAGCATACTAATGTTTTATAAACCCTCTCGCTTACACCGTGCATGCTGCTGCTCTTGCTCACAGTTTGGAAGTAGCTGGGTTCGGAGACTCGAGTGGGCAGAGCTCTTCTGGTTTTTACAACAAGGCAAGTAACAACAGGCTTTAGCCTCAGGTGAAATCTTAAAACCTACATATTTCCAGAGACCTAAGCCTCTTGGGTCATAAAGTAACTATCTTGTCTTCTCGTGTAGCTCAGTGAGGCCTACTAAGCGAACACTGTGCTCTTCAAACGTTCATTAACATGCCAGATGTTGCATAGCGGTGCACGCATAATCCGGCCTAGTCGGTGCTAGACAAGTATAGGCATGCACGTAGCCATCAGAAGTACAGAGGGTGCAGTTGCACCAGGGCCCAGGGATTCCCTGTGCCCCTTGTATGGCTTTATTTTTCTATTAAAGTGTGTCTCTGTGGGTGGGGCACGTAGTTTGCATCTTCCTTGCATGAGTGCAGTGCCACCGTTGCTGCACCATTGAGCGAAGGGGAAAATGGGGTTTTAACTGGTGGAAACAGAGGACTGTCTTGGTGTGATAGGATTTTACGCCTCGGACAAATTACAACTCGGACTGCAGCGAAAGCACTGTCTGACCTTCGACCTCAGTATGGGCCTCGCGCACGCCCTCCTGCCAAGAGCCAGCGGTTCAAAGCTGTCTTGCTGAAGCAGCTGATGAGGATTTGGTAATTAGAGCGCACACTCCGTAATTAGCCTCGAAAATCACGTTCAGCGAAGCATAGATGATGCCCTTCCTGGAAATCAGACTGAAACGTCCAGCTACAACCAGTGCTTTAAATGGGGGGAAAATAGTGCAGGTAATCATTTAAATGTGGCGAGTGGGCGGGGCTTGGGGCGGGGCTTAGGGGAAGACCTGCTTCTTGACTTATATGCTACTTGCAGCACATCCCAAAACACATAAGAATTGTCTTTCAATAAACAAAGAAGGTGTATTTACTCATTACATAACGAAAGCCAAACATGGTGATATTTTCACATTTCCTTGTTTTGTAATATTTGCAACATCACTCCTGTTAAATTGCTGTTGCTTGGCACAATACCATATATTCTCAGGTGACAGAAAGAAACAAGCAGACGTGCATACACATACCTTCAAAGAGTGTGTCTATTCTCTCCCCCTGTCTCTCCTATTTCTCTCACACAAAAACAATCACAGGCAAGCACACAGGCAAGCAGACAAACAATAGCAGACACTTAACATAGGAATCAGGTGGGATTAAAGCCATTTGAACCTGGTTACCTCCCACAGCTTTTTGAATAGCGCTGTCCCAGGCTGCCTCGATTTCTCTGTTTGTAACACAGCATGATGGTGAACTCCCAGACGGTATACAGATGAGCGCAAGCTGAATAGTTCAGCAGGGGCTCGGCATAGGTATACGGCAGTGGCTTGGCTGTAAGAGACAGGCCGCCAACACCAGGGCTTCCTGAGTACCGGTAATCTCCTCGGCTGTGGAGAAGTGCAGGTACTCTGAGTGATAAAACTAAGAAGTGCCGGTACTCAGTACCGGTGAGTACCGGCCCATTTAAAGCACTGGTCACAACTGGACCTTTTAGCTGTGCCACCTAGCAACAAACAGCAGAGTAGGAGAGGGGGCGCCCTGTGTTCCACACCCTGGAAGTCTCACGAGCCCAGTGCAACCATACTAGGGCTGTACCGTTGCTGTCCAACCAGTAGAAATGGGGGTTATTTCAGTGGTAGAAGTGGGCGGGAACGGAAGGGCACGGCGTGCCCCTACTTCTAAAAATTATTTCAGTTCGTTCCCCTACTTCTTACTTTCAACAATGCATCCCGGGACGGCAAGAATAGTCCGACTTAAAAACGATAACTTTTTTCACTCAGATTCCAGGGGCTGCTCGCACTTCTCTGTTGAACTCCAGAGGCTGCAGCAGCCCCTCTCTGAGCTTGCACAGACCGAGGGCAGGCCCATTGTCATTCTGATTGAGGCAGATTATCCCCTTTCGAATGACAATGCGCCCACACTCGGCCTTTAGCATATCAAGTGAAAGTGAGATCGGAGTTGGTGATTAGAGAGGAGCTTTCCCCAGACAGAGTACTGTGGGGAACTTGACACCTTGTGTAATTTGTCAATGTTGTACGTACTGGGCAGGAGCAGTGACCGGACAGAAGAGGCAACAGGAAAGGAGAGGTTCTAGGGCAGGAGAAGTGACAGGGCAGGAGAAGTGACAGGCAGGAGAAGTAACGGATAGGAGAAGTGACGGGGCAGGAGAGTTGACGTGTCAGGAGCAGTGACGGGACAGGAGAGGTGATAGGAAATGAGAGGTGATGGGGCAGGAGAAGTGAAGAGGCAGGAAAAGTGAAGGGGCAGGAGCGGTGATTAGGCATGGGCAGGAGCGGTACCCGGCAGGAGCAGTGAACCGATAGGGGCAGTGAATGAATAAGAGCAGTGAACGGGGCAGGAGAAGTGATGGGACAGGAGAAGTGATGGGGCTTAAGCAGTGATCGGGCAGGAGTGCTGACCAGACAGGAGCAGTGAACGGGCAGGAGCAGTGAACGGGCAGGAGCAGTGAACGGGCAGGAGCGGTGAACGGGCAGGAGCAGTGACGGGGCAGGAAAAGTGACGGGGTAGGAAAAGTGACGGGTAGAAAATGTGATGAGGCAGGAAAAGTGAGGGGAAAATAACCGTTATTTCCCATGTTGACACCAAAGCCCATGACAACTTTGCTACCCTGAGGAAACCTGCACCCAACATCATGCAGCATACACCTGAACACCCTCGTAACCGTACTTGCACCCTTTCTCGTAGACACATGCACCTGCTCTCATAAGCAGGGCTTTAAGTGGGATGAAAAAACTGGGGGGTAGGGGGGTCTCAAAGGGGCGTGGCCGATGTAATTAGGGCGTGGCTTAAAACATGCAGGATAAAAATCTTTGTTTAGCATAGTGTGCCACTGCTGCTTCTGTCATTGCATCCAGATATATAATACAACATTTAACATTACACCTAAAACAAGTCAAGAGTATTGGCTTTACCAATAGTTGTTAGTTGCATAAGATAAATAATTCAAAACTATGGTTTCGTTGTATAGAACATTGAAAATGCTTCAGTTTTGAAATGATGAGACTGTGAGAGAACTATAACAAGTCTCTTTGAAGTTTCGGCAAAGGCAGTGATGAGTGGTACTTGGTACTGCTGCAGAGTTAAGATTGTTTTTTCAACTCTGAGGGTGTGGGCAAAAAATGGAAAGCCCGCTAGGGACCCATCTCAGCACCTGCTTTTTGGAACTAGGACCCGGCTCACTAAAAGCCCTGCCCATAAGCATACCTGTACCACCACCATACACACAACTACACCACCCCCTGCACACACACTTGCACCCACTCTCAGCCACACTTGTATCCAGGCGCGCAACGCCCATTGGGCTAAAAGGGCTTCAGCCCCCCCTCCTGTCCCCATATTGTGTGACATAGCCCGGGCTGCAGCTTCGAGGGCTTCAGGGAAAGCCTTGGCAGAGAAATGCTCCCAATGCGGGTGCAGGAGCTAATATTTCATCCGGTTCAGTGTCCCCTGCTGTTATAACATGTTTTCGTAGGAGGAGTTGAGGTCACCTGTGTAGTATTCTCATTTGGAATACTCTTCTAGAATTGTTATGTTTTCTCTGCCTCTGTACATTCTGTATGTGGGAGTTGGGCAGAGAGAGAATTGCTTCTATGCACTGTGGATGTGTAAGCTGGTTCCTGGCAATAAACTTATTCTTCATCCTGAATCTCCCTACTTGATTACTTCAACCTGTGATTACGAATATCATATGGCATAGACGCCATGGTGGGGGCGTTAGCTGTGCAGGGCAATGTGTTTTAGCCTTCACTGATGATTTACATGAAGTTAACAAGCACTCTATATATGCAAAACGCGGCAAAAAGCTTTCTTCTTTTCTAAATGAATTTGCAGTGATTCAGTGTCCACAAGGCAGTCCAGTGTTATCTGACAATAGCATCTTGCAATCTGGTGGTGTGAAGGAGGCTGAGGTTTGGCTTCTAAAAAAATCTCTATCAGATACTGGTGGGGATTTAATTTGATCTACATATTTTATTAAATCAATCATCCAAAGTTCATGCCTATTAAAAACAATATATATTCCGTTTGCTACTTCGTTACATCGATCAAGCATACTATTAAGCTGAAACATACTTGCAGGCTGGTTAAAAGCACATATACATATTAAAATCAATTTTCATTCCAGTTAAGAATATGTAACAATACTGATCAAAGGTAAATCATATGTCTTAGATGGCTAGCTAAATCAATGTTTCAATACCAGTCATGGTAATCAAGACAAGTGTACTGACAGAACAAAGCGTTTTTTCGCTCATGCTCCTCTGCCGCCGCTAGACTTAAGCCGGGGCTGGTGGCTCAGTGGACTAATGCATCCACTGCAAGGGCCTGTGTTCAACCTCATAGTCACAGGTTCAAATTCTTGAGGGTCCACTCAGACTTTCATCCATCTGACGTTGATCCCATCTGACGTTGATAAAATGAGTACCATTGAGCTGGGTAACAATAACCGTCTGTTATTCAGTGCCAAGTTTCCTACGGGTGAATGTGCGCTTCACAAATGTACATGTTATGTAGATCTTAGGATCTTTTCCTCTCCTTATCATCCCTACCGCGAATAAATATTTATTTAAAGTGGCCACAATATATACGGAGGTATTCCCTTTCAGTATCCTTAAAGCCTCAGCATACCTCCTAATGCCTAAGTAGTTACATAATGGGTGGATCCATTTGCCTCTAGGCTTGTTATATGCAAGGCAAAACAGAACGTGGCTTACATTTTCCTTAGCTGACAGAGAGCACATTGTGCAGAGATCAGTGTGAACATCGCTTCTGGCAGTGCTCCATGTTGATGTAAAGGTCCCTATTTCAAGCGTATCATAGGGAAACTTCAAATACCAGGTTTTTGCCAAATGCAGCAGGGGGATGTCTAAACAATCTTGATATAAAGGAGAATATTTAACAAGGTGAAATTGATTTGTCAAACACTCATGGCTAGAAGTAAGCAGGAGATTTCCCTTGATATATTCCCAATAGCAGGTTTTTAGCTGCTTCTTTGAGGCAAGAGTCAGCGATGCTGGGTTCATCCAGAAAGAGCTAAGTCCCAGTTGTGCAGAATAGGATTGGACATGCCTGAACCATAGGAAGGTCAAGGATTTGTCAATGAACAACAATACATTTAACGCATTTCGATATGGCTTAAGTTTCTCCGTGATCCAGATCCTCACCCAGTATGCAAATGGTCTTAAGTGTGCTATGTCTCCCACCCGTCTGAGTGCTAGGTCGAAAAACATGGGAATAAGGGGGGGTGCTCTTGGGAAGATGGAGAAGTGGACAAACACATTTATTTTCACTTAGGGTGAGTGGGTCTGTGTTTACATGGCCCCATAATTCAGTGCTCTCTTAGATGACCTCTAAAATGTATTATAAATAGTTGTGGCCTGGTGTTGAAGGACTGCCCTCCTCTTCTGATGAGGGGGGCAAGAAGCCTTCTTATCCATTATAATGCCTAGACTTGCTCCAGTTTCTCATGACCCAGGACAAGGGAGTTCCTAAATGATCTTTGGGCTTTAACAGCCATACATTTAGTTTTTGAGATCTTAATCCTCCTACCCCTATCCCCACAAAAGGCATTAACATTTTCCAGCAATTTCTGCAGACCCATTGGGGTTCGGGAGATTAGAAGAGTGTCATCTACACATAGTAAGGCAGGCACACTAGCTCCTTCTAATTTGGGGGCATCTATATTTCCGTGGCAGAGGCTCTAAATAAAGTCATTGACAAAAAATGAAAAAAGGGTGGGGTCAACACACACCCTTGTCTCACCCCCCTGTGAATTGGGATCTGATCAGTTAATAGCCTCTGGGGTCCCCACTGCATTTGTGCATCAGTATCTTAATGTACCCTTATTAATTGTCCAAGGATAGTATTTGGTACCCCCAAGGTTTTAAGTAACTCCTATAAAAATTTCCTAGGGGCCAAGTTGAAGGCTGCTTGGAGATCAACAAAAGCTATGTATATGTGACCTTCTTAGAGCCTTCCAGATTATAAGAAGCAGTCTCAAGACTTGGTCTGTGGTGCTAACTTTTAGCCTACATCCGGCTTGGTATGGAGTTATAATCTCTGTACTCTTGATCCATTTGTGTAGGTTATTTAGCAACTGCCTCGCATACACCTTCTGGAGAATATCCAAAAGGCTTCTTGGTCAATAATTACCTGGGCTTCTGCGATGACCCTTTTTATAGATGGGGATAATTTCCACACCTTTGCATGTCTAGGGTATCGGAACTCCTATGGCTATAGCATTGCTCAAGCAGTTAACATATGGGGCCTAAACTTCCATATCATGGCGGAATAGTTCACCGGGAATTTTGTCTGGTCCTGGGGCCCATTCTATTTAATTACAGCAATAGCTATTCTTGTCACATCCAACGCAAAGTGGAGGTTTGAGGGGCTAGGATCTAAAGAGGAGCAGGTTGATGTGGTACGCTCAATTGAAGTGTGGTCGTATAGCTTGGTAAAGTGATCTACCCAAGCCCAAGGGTTCAAATAGCAGTCAATCTGTAAGTATAGAGCACCTGCTTCTGAGGGCAATTACTTTCCAAAATGTTCTATTGACTCTGGTCCTTGCAGCTTTTACCAAATCGCTCCATCTGGCTTCCTCCTACTTGGTCCATGCCCTTTTAAGAATCTTCCTATACTGATCTCTTACAGTACTAACCTCAGGGGGGGTTTTGGTTTTGAAAGCACCTATAAATGCTTTTTTTGCCAATCTACAATCCTTTGTGTACCAAAGATTACTATCTACACTATGCGTCTTGGTATCATATTTCCTTTTTACTGGTTGAGACAAGATTGGTTCTAGTGCGGCTACCAATTCTTGGTCGATATCAGAGATAGGGGCCTCTGGGGTTCCCAAGTCATTTTTGGGGACAAGACCTTCACAGGTAGGTCATACATTTCAGTCATGGTCTCCATGTTTTCAACCATTCAGAGGGTTCTTAATAGACCTAGGATTGTTCCCCATTATTGGCATGATTTGGGATGACCTGGTGATAGAGTGAGTATTAGTACAGCAACCCACTAAACTGAGACATAATGGATAATGGTCGCTCTCCTCTCTTTTATCCACTTTCAACTCCTTCATATTGTCACACATGACAGTCTTGATCAAGATGTAATCAATTTTGATTTTATATGGCTCTTCCTAAATATTAGTGCTCCTTGCCTGTCAGATGCGGGCCTGCTGTTACAAGCTCTCAGCCCGTTTACTGTTGTGGGGCCAAGGGAAGCTATACCCAAGGTTTCATCCTCATCCTCCACTATCAAATTATAACCATATATAGGTTCATAATCAATATTTAAATCACAGCCTATAACATTGAAAACTTTGGGATTAGTTAAACAAACAAAGGGGGTCATTAGGATCGCGGACGGACTTGCGTCCGTCCGCGACCCCAGAGCAGGAGGGAACCTCCGCATGGCATGCGGAGTTCCCTCCTGTGCAATTAGGATGTGACCGCAAGGGTTGCGGTCACATCCTCTATTTTTAACATTGCGGCGGGTGGAGCTTCAAGCTGCACCCGCCGCAATGTTAAAAATGCACGCATTGCATTTGCATGCCGTAAGAGGCAGGCACCGCGCGGTGCCTGCCGCTTTCTGCATGCAAATGCAGGGGGGTACCATAGGTACCCCCCATGTGCACCCCCCACCCCCCCTTCACCAAGGGGGCCCGCAACGGGCCCCCGCAGTGAAGTTCCGTATGTTTTTCCACGGCGGAAAACCCGCCGCGGAAAGGCATACTTTACAGGCCATCCTAATATGGTGGACGGTGTCTGACAGACACCATCACCATATTAGAGCTTTTCCGCCGCGGTTGTAAGCCAGCCGCGGCGGAAAAGCTGCGGACGGAAACCAGGACCCACCAGCCATCCTAATGTGGCGGTGGGTCTTTGGTCAGTCCGCTGCGGTTTTCCGCATCCTCTGGGCCGGCGGTGCCTTCCGCCGGCCCCGAGGATGCGGAAAAACCGCGATCCTAATCGACCCCATAATGTTGTAAGGTGGTCAGGGTAGAGGATTCCACACTCCTTCTTGGTCTGCAATAAACACTAAACAGATACATGCAATTCTCAAGTTTCAATTTTCAGGTTTAAATCTATTTTTCCTAGGTTATATGACCTCCCGATGCCCTGCCATGGACAGATGGTAAAGCTTTAACCAAATAGGTAATATAATCAGTTTTGTACAATAGATCAATTGCCCAGGTCTCTTGAAATAGGCATATATCATGTTGTGATATCTATTCTCTCCAATCAGGTGCCAGTTCTTTGGACTTAATACCTGCAATATTCCATTAGAAAATTTTAATAGCATCACTAGAAGAAGTATGGATATGGCCCATTGGAGATGATTCCACTAGTAATTCTGCCTGTGTTTGAAATACATCAGTTAAAGGCGACAACGTTGGATGATCTCTATTTAGCCCTGTTTTTGGTTCCAAATTTGTAGTAGTTTTATTTCCAGGCTCACTCTTTTGATATCTATGTTTTTGAATAGAACCTTGTACACAGGTAACCTGATTCGTCGAGGAACCACGGTCCACTGGAGGAAAGCGCATCCCCTTTACTCCAGCTGGATTTAAATGAATAGCTCTTCCAAGATCCTACTGTCGATAAGTTCCACCACTTGGTAAAGTTTCAATGCCCTTGATGGCCTGAGCCGAATACAGTCAATCCTGAGCATCCAACAATGAGAGGGGTTTGAAAGGGTTTTTAGCAGCTATATTAAATAGAGTTTGGCCAGGGATGTTGGTATAATTATCCAGTCAGTGTACATCCCTATTGGAAGAAAGGGCAATAGGTGGTCTGTAAAAATACCCTAATGGTAGTGCTTTAATTCTGGCTGAGGAAAGGGACATTAGATTCAACCATCATAGACGCTGTTCCACTAGTAACTGGGTTTAAAATTAACTAATACATAGTCTCTAGGGCAGTATGTAGAATGTATTCCTAGCCAAGGAACCCTTCTTATAGATATAACTTCCTGGGCGAGATCCTGTGACCATCTCGTATTCATTTTTAAACAGGGGAAAATCTTGTTTTTCAGGTCCTGGTAATCTTCATTTGCATCAGGTGACATTTCTGGAACATCCCTGAGTACGATCAGGTAAGGCATACATTCTGGTGGCAATTAGGGAAACTGTAGCATAGCTCTACCTAAGTGAGTGGGTGGCTTAAGCCTTCCTCTACCATCTATGAGTTGTGCCCTGGTAGCCACTTGGGCTTACCCCCTGATTTTCCCTCAGGACCCCGGTCAGTTTTAGATGTAGTTGTACTGGGCACTTTTGGAGCTATAACAGGCCTATCTTGTGCCTGCGTTACAGTTTGATTTCATTAGCTCAGTAATGGATGAGCATCTGTTACCTATAGCTGTAGGGGGAAGGGCTTTTAAGGTCTCTATTTTGGTATCCATCCCATCGAGGTGAGCCACTAGAGGGTCTAATTCTGCCCTTATTATTATTATTATTATTATTATTATTTATTTTTATAAAGCGCGTAGTCACCCGGAAGTATCCCAGCGCTGAGGAACCTTAGAGACATGAACTGAGGACTGAGTTTACGAGAGGGGCAAAGGGCTAGGGGAAAAGATGTGTCTTTAATCGTTTCCTAAAACGGAGGTATTGGGGTTCCAGACGAAGATCTCGCGGGAGGGAGTTCCAAAGACGGGCCGCATGGACCGAGAATCGTCTTCCTCCTGACCGCGCTTTCCTAAACCTTGGGGCATTGATAAGATTTTCTGCATTAGAGCGAAGGGATCTTGTGGCTATGTAAGGGGTAATGAAGTTTCGGAGAATTGGAGGGCCTTGGTTGTTCAGGGTTTTGTGTACCAGACACAGGGCTTTAAATTTAATTCTCTCCCTTATGGGAAGCCAATGCAGAAGTTTGAGGGCAGGCTTGGCCGATGCTCTGGCCGGGGTGTTGGTAATGATCCGAGCAGCGGTATTCTGGATCCTCTGCAGTTTAGTCAATGTTGCTTCCGGGGCACCCAAATAGATCGCATTACTATAGTCCAGTCTTGATATAATAAGACCCTGGACTAAAAGTTTTTGCGATTTCGGAGGAAGAAGGGGCAGGACTTTCCTCAGGGATTTTAGCAGACCGAAACAGGTCCCTACGACCTTTTTTGCTTGTGGGGCAAAGGAGAGTTCCGAGTCGATCCAGACACCCAGACTTTTCACCTCTGTCTTTGGGTCTGGGGGAGGACCTAGACATGTTGGCCACATGTTCAGAGGAAGTGAGGTTCCTTTTGGGCCGAGTACAAGGACCTCGGTTTTTGCCCCGTTTAATTTTAGCGCTGATATATTCATCCAATGATGGACCTGCGTGAGGCAGTTAAGGAGATCGACTTTCTGTTGCTTAGGGTGGGACAGAGACACCACTAATTGTGTGTCATCAGCGTAGCTGATGACACTCACTCCGAAAGGGGTGATGACTTCCTCCAATGTGGACATATATATGTTAAATAATGTAGGGCTCAGGGAGGAGCCCTGAGGCACACCACATTGGAGGGGCATTTCGGAGGAACGTGCGTTTTTCTCCCAGATCTGATAAGATCGTTGTGTCAAGAAGGATGAGAGCCAGGATATGGCTGTGCCTTCTAGACCAACTTTTGCCAGTCTTTCGATGAGGAGCTGGTGGTCCACAGTGTCGAACGCTGCACTAAGGTCGAGGAGGATCACTGCCACTGATCCTCCCCCATCTAGCAGCGTTCTGGCTTCCTCTACCGCCGCCAGGAGGGCGATGTCCGTGCCCTGTCCTGGTCGAAAGCCCGTCTGGGAGTTTTTCAGTTTGTTGTTAGCTTCTAGATATTCGGAGAGTTTTTTGTTGATGAGTTTTTCCGCAATTTTACTTACTCCGGGGAGTAAGGAAATGGGCCGATAATTCGCCAGGTTTTCAGGGTCCAGAGTGGGTTTCTTTAATAGGGCCTTTACTACTGCCTTCTTCCAACTCTGGGGCACAACTCCCTGTTGAAGTGACGTATTAATCAACTGGGTGAGGGCGGGGATGATAGAAGGGGCTACCTCTTTAAGGATCCAAAGAGGAGCTGGATCTCTGGGGGAACCACTTTTCATAGAATTAAGCGTTGTCCGCACTTCATCTGAAGTGACCTGGCCCCATGTGGATAGGCCGGTGGGAAAAGTCGAATATGGAGAAACGGTTTCTTCCCTCGGGCACAGAGGAGGAATTGAATCCAGGATTAACCGAATTTTGTCCCGAAAGAAGTTAGCCAGTTGTTGGCATTTCTCTTGATCAGCTTTAGGGTCAGAGGGGGGTCCCTGATCTTGTTCTGGTGGTTTCGAAAGTTCTTTCAGGATAGCGAATGCTTCCTTCCCGGAGCCACCTGCTCTCTCTATTCGCTCCTGGAAAAACACGCTTTTGGTATTCCGGATAGCGGTTTTATAATTGAGAAGAGAGATGGAGTAGATATTTTTATTCGCTCCTGTTTTATCACATCTCCATGAGCGTTCGGTCTTTTTGCATTCTTGCCGTAAGGCTTTAAGCTCTGGAGTGTACCACGGAGCAGGGGATATCTTTTTTGGTTGTTTAAGGGTGGTGATTTTTGGAAGCAGAGTGTCCAGGGACGCCGTAATCCAGTCACTGAATTGTTTATCGGCCAGATTTGGGTCCGAGGAAAGCTCGGGAGTGGACTCGGTCAGAGAACGGGCCCAAATATCAGATGACAATTTGTGCCATTGGCGATCAGTAACCTGGGTTTTAGGAATAGAGTGCTTAGACATGGGAATTTCCCAGAAAAAGGGGACCAAAAAATGGTCAGTCCATGGAAGGGTCACCGGAGGGTCGGTGGTCATTGTTGGAATATTGGTAAAGATGGGGTCCAATAGATGGCCCTTCTCGTGGGTGGGCTCATTGTTCACCAGACCTACCTCTAAGGCTGTAAGGTCATGTCTAATGTCCACGGCCACACGATCCGTTGGGTCAAGGAAGTGGAAATTAAGATCACCTAGTAGCAGAAAGTTGGAGGTGGAGGAGGCTAGTTGGGAAATGGCTTCAACTAAAGAGTTGGGGAAATTGCCTGGGGCCCCAGGGGGACGATAGGTCAGAAGCCCCGCTACAGTGAGGGCTGGAGTGATTTGGATGGAAAACTGGCCACACTCACAATCCTCAATGTCAGCGTTCGTCATCCTACAGACGTAACGTTGCCTGTGGATGATGGCTATCCCACCTCCCCTCCCTTTAGATCTAATCCCTAGATTATATCCCTAAATCTATCTATGCAACTTTCCTGTAGTTTAGAAATAATCTATGATGGCACCTAATGGTTAATGCTTGGTACTGAGGCTGTGAAAGCAGATCGCTGCACTGAGAAGATTGTTTGCTTGTGGGGTTGAACGTCTAGGAGACTCTGAGACCATTGTGTTCCCTCTCTTAACCAGGTGCTTTTGTCGAGTTACCCTTTTAGATTTTGAGTAAGGACTTGTGGGGTAGTATGTCCCAAGGAGTTGTTGTCAATCTCAGGGCTTGGGCCTATTGACCGTGCCTGTGGTAGTGTTGCTAGGGTAGAGCTATGACGTTGCGGCCGGCATGGCTTGCGGTTGGAGGGGCGGGCGCGGGGGTGGGGGGGTGTCACAGTGGGGTAGGGAGGTTACGGAGAAGAGGGTAGCGGGGGGGCCATAAAAAAAATTTTAAAAACTTATTATTTAGCCCGTGTCCTGCATCTTCTCTGTTCCTGCTCTCTTGCATCCGACAGGAGCAGGAAGCAGACAGCCAGGCTCTCTCCCCAAAGCCAATCACAATGCTGCAGTGCAGCGTTGTGATTGGTCTGAGCGCTGTAACACGGTGCTCAGCCAGGGGCTGGAGGGGTGGGCTTATTCTCCATGCAGGCTGCTCCTCCCCTGCCCTGCTCCGTAAGCAGAACAGCCCGCTCGCCCACACGCAAAAGAAACATAAAATGGTAATAACTTTTAGTTATTACCATTTTATGATTTTGCTTATCGCACTATGAGAAAGCAGTTGGGTGATGCTCCTCCGCCATAGCGGAGGAGCCGCTACTGGAGCTATGGCCTAGACACTGAGATGTGGAAGTTTATGAGTCTTGGTCCATGTGGGATTCTAGAATTGAATATGAAGCCAAAGCAGGGGATCCTGAACTTAGCGACAGCCTCCTCTCTGAGAGTGCTATTTCAGTCCTGACTGCCCCTATTGCCCACTCAAGCATGCAATCTATGAAGGGAAAGTTCATGTTTGGGGTATTGGACAGGACCCCTTCTTCTGGTTTTTTCCTCTCCATCCTAGTCAAGCGAATATCTTTAAGATACACTGGGAACTTTTGTTCGAGCAATGCCCTGGTTCGAGTTAAATGTTAACTTACATTCCTTTTTAGTGGTGGAGTCAAAGGGGGTGGCCCAGCCCAGCCCAGCCAGCCCAGCCTGTTGCAGGCTAAGACGGCCCTGTCTTGGCCCAGGCCCTCACGACCCGCGCTGTGGGACAGCTCTAGCACTTAAAAGCACATCCGACACCTGGCCTTGGCCCCACCACCCCCTCATTGCAGTCTGGGGGACGTAGTCCCACCCCATGCTGTTACTGGCAAGTTCGCCTGCGGGCAAGGAAGAGCATTTGGCAACCCCTTTTATTAAAGTTCTCTTTTGCCTTTCAATTGTGTCTTTTAATTTTGGCAGTGGACGAGTGGGGCCAGTGCCTTATATGCCAACTCAATTAGTAGACAGCGTGCGGGCCCCAGCAGGCAACACACAGAGGGCTTCCACATCCACAACAACCACCAGGGGCATCCAAAAAGAAAGTCACGAGTGTAGCAATGTGAGGGAGTGGAGAGACTCAATGTCGGCTGCGGGGAGCTTGCCAACCCCATCACATCTACCTACATTGCTCCCCACGTTGCTCCGTTGCAAGCCTGAACTGTTGGAGCCAGCAGCAAGAGCCAGAGTCAAAGCCAGCTTAGTGAGAAAATGACACAGGGCAGAGAAGTAACTTGCTTTGCTGAGAGGCCAGAAGGGGCCCTCTGGGTGACAAACTGGCAGGAATACAAATTCAGGACAGTGAGAGTAAAAGTTCAGGTCAAAGGGTCCAAATTCAGGACAAAAATTCAGGACAGAAAGTCACAATTCAGGACAAAAATTTGAGACAAAAGGTACGTTTTACAGACACATCAGAGGAGGTTGCTCAATAGTATATCAGTACGTAAATAGACAACCAACATAAATACAAGTCAAAATAAGTTCATATTAAGTTGTGATAATCTTGGACTGCACAGTTTTCTCTGTATGCATGCAGCTTTAAGCAACTGTGCAGGTATTGTTGTGGTATTTCATTTGACTGATGGAAGCAGCTTGAGTCCCACCTCACCCTCTCCGCTCTGCTGACTCCACCGACTGAGATACAACCTCCAGTGCAATCACTTATTGGACAGGATGTACAAAGCTGCAGTTTTTGTAGTCACTGTTGTTTTGTTGTAGGGCCCTGCTGCAATTTCTGAGTTGTTGCATTGATGTTGTTAAAATGCACCTCTGCACTGCAACATTTTACAGTGCGACTGTGCACTTGCTTTAGTATATGCTGCCTGGTGGTGATTTTTGGCACTGCTGAAATCAAGTGCCACAGCGCCCTTGCACTTGTCAGATCTGCTGAGATGCCCAAGTTGCACCATTAGGGAGGCTAGTTCAGACATCTTGATAGTGCTCATTTGTACTGCTGTTGTGTGGTCAGAGTGAAAATGGATAACGAATACTAAGCATCTAGTTTTTGCGCCTCACTTGCATTTCTATCTCTTCTGGGTATCAGCACAGTTGTTACTAATGTTGTGGAGCATATCATAGTCTTGGGAGTCTTACACTGGGGGGAGGGGGGATTATGAGGAGAGAGGGTGTTCATGTAGGCTTTGGCTGTCCTGGTGCCCTTTGAGGTTATCCTGTCACTACAAAGAGAGGCCCATTATCATTCCGTATATGATAATTAGGCCGACATACTAAATGTTAATGGGCTAAAGCAGTCTATGCCGAGTTGGGAAGGGACTGCTGAAGGCTATTGAATTCACAGCAGGAGCGCGAGCTGGACCCTGCAGTTTCAGAACTCTCAGGCCGTTTGCAGGGGGACAGCTGGCGTCAATGTCTGAAATTATGGACAAAAGGCATCTGTGAAAGAATGTCTATCGTGTAGGGACTGCCGTGCTACGGTAGGCCCTAGCTTCGATACACAAAAGATACGCCACACTGGTTATGCTGTATACAGACGGGAAGACCCAGAGCGGTCTTCCGCAGGTTTATTCATCCCCTCGGCGCGGGCCCGCCCCGAGGGGTGTGGGGATGCGTGATTAAATGAATACAAAGTATAGGAGCGCCCGAGTGGCACTCTACATCCCTCCTTTATTTTAGCTGACATCAGGATCAAAGTCTTTCTTATGGGGAGGCACAGGCAAAGTCTCTGAGTCTCTGACTGGGACCCGGATTAGGCCGTAGACAGTATCGTTGGTTGCGGCGGCTTGGAGATGTCGTAACCTCGGGGGGACGCTCGGTAACATCCTCGCGGTCCTGGGGCAGGCAGGGTGTTCTTGGTTGTTCTCCAGCCCTGGGGCTCACTGGCACATGCCCTTCCTTAGCCGGACTCCAAGCTGGGGATGACCCTGCAGAGTCTCTTAGTGGTGTCATGTGGGGCTAGACCTCACTTCCGGCATCGGCTTCCGGCTCGGAAGCTCTCTTGAAGCTAGAGATGTTCCGAGTGACCAGTTGGTTTCCTCTTCGGGCCGTCACCATTGTTCCCTTGACCTTTTCGACAGTCCAGACCTCAGGCTCGTAGGGCGTCCGGAATTTCCACCCGGGGTGTCGGTCTTTGATCACCACAGAGTCCCCTACGGCAAGCGTTGGTACTTTCGCATGACGCGCCTCACTCACCTTCCGATTGGTTGTTTGTCTTCTTGACTGAACTGCTTCCTCATTCCTCGGTTCCGGTGCCCATTCTGGGCCCGTCGGTATGCTGTCTCTCGGGGCTCGTTTAAACAACAGATGTGCTGGAGCACACTTCGTGGTGATATGAGGCGTTTAACGATATGCCCTCAAAAACTGGTCAAGGACAGTTTCCAGATTTTCTCCATTGTCAACGGCAATGGGCAATGCGCTATTCAGAGTCCTCATAAGTCTTTCCACCTCCCCATTGGCCTGGGGCCACAGGGGGGTGATCTTTCGGTGTCGGATGGCGAGGTTCTCTAGATATCCCTGAAATTCCTGTCCCTGAAAGAGGGGTCCATTATCAGATTTGACCTCAGCAGGGAGGCCCATCAGCGCAAAGATCCGTTCCAGGGCTGTTTTCACCTGTGGAAAGGCTGTTGAGGATAGGATCTCCACAATCGGGAACTTTGAGAACGAGTCGACGATTACCATCATGTGACGGCCATCCAGAAAACTACCGAAGTCCACACTCAGGTGCGTCCACGGGGTCGTGCATGGTTCTTCCGTAATCACGGGTGATGGTGCAGGCATGGCACGATCTCACCATCTCGTCGACCATTGCATCCATGGCTGGAAACCCGACCTTGTTTCTCAGCCTCGCCTTGGTCTTGGCTGTTCCATGATGTCCCACGTGGGCCAACTCAAGAATTCTTTTCTGCAGCCTTCAGGTACCACGATTAAGTGACCCCTCAGGACGACGCCGTCTTCCCCTACGCTCAGCTCATGCCTCACTTGCCATAGTTGCTGTCGCGCGTGATTGACCTCCAGCCGGAGGGTTCGGGCTCCATCCATGAAGTGCGCCCACCTGTTTCCTTGCTATGCTTCCTTGACCCTGGACAGGGTGTCGTCTTCTGATGTGGCCTGACCTATCTCGGCCAATGTCATTGCTTTGGGACAGGCGGACTGCGAGATCATGTGGACGAAAGCCTCAATACCATGAGCGGCATCTGGTGCGTGTCCAGAGCTACTCGATTCAGGATGACGGGAGAGGTAATCCGCAGGATTGTGAGCTCCAGGGCGAAACACGACTTTGAAGTTGTAGCCTTGCAATTGCACCGCCCATCGCTCAATGCGCGGGGGAGCCAGCCGGGTCGAACCTGCAAACAGGGGTATCAGTGGCTTGTGGTCGGTGACCACGGTGAATTCTTGGCCGCACAGGTACAGGTGGAAATGCTGTCACGCCCATTTAATGGCCAGCGCCTCGCGTTCGATCTGCGCGTAGCGCGTCTCAGTGTCGGTCAGTGCCTTGCTGGCGTACGCAACCGGCTTCCATACCTAAGCCCCATGTTCTTGCAGGAGTGCCGCTCCCAGTCCAACCGGACTCGCGTCGACAACCAGTTCCGTTTTGCGTTGGGGCTGGAAGTACGCCATCACCGTCTTGTCGGGCAGGCTGGCCTTGATGTCATTGAATGCTTTGTTCGCGGCTACAGACTATTCCCACTTCCGGTCTTGGCGCGGGAGGGTCCTCAGGGGCTCTGACATTGCCGCCAGATTCGGGATGAATCGGCCACAGTAGGTGGCCATGCCCAGGAAGCTCCTCACCTCGGTGGGGTTCTGTGGGGTGCTCGCTGCCTGAATTGCCTTGGCCTTCTTTGGATCTACCTTGAGTCCTTCTCGCGTGAATGTGTACCCGAAGAAGTCTATGCTTTCCTGGTAGAAAGAGCACTTGGATTTATGCAAAGTCAGACCGCTGTCCACTAGCCGCTGCAGTGTCGCTCTCAGGTGTGCATGATGCTCCTCAAGGGTGTTTGAATATACCAGAATATCGTCACTGAGGTTGATGACGCCGCTTAGTCCCGACAGTACCTTACGAATCACGTTCTGGAAAACTACAGCGGCGGAGGACACCACAAAGCTGAGTCGAGAAGGTGGTTATGTATCGACTTTCCAGCTCCAACTCTAGCTGATGGTAGCCCGCATTCAGATCGAGCTTGGAGAACCACTTCGTGCCATTTAGGTCAGCCACTATGTCGTCCATGGTCCGGGTGATATGCCGCTCCCGCTTCACTGCCATAGTGGGCAGCCTCATGTCGACCCAGAGTCGAACCGCTCCAGGTTGCTTGGGCTTAGGGGCTACGACCAGGGGAGATACCCACGGGGTGGGCCCGGACACCTTCTCTATCACCCCTAGTTCTTCCAATTTTCTGAGTTCTTCCTCCACCTGCGGTCTGAGATTGAAAGGCACGCGCCGGTGCCGGAGGACTATAGGTCGTACTGATGTATCGATGTGCAGTCGGAATTTCTTCCCTTTGAGTTTTCCCAATCCTTGGAATAGCTCCGGAAATTCTTCAAGCAGAGCCTCAGCGTGGGACTCGTGAACTTGGTTTGCAAAGATGACGAGCTCTAGATCCTCTGCCGTGTGACAACTGAGCAGGGTCCCTTTCTTAATTTCTGTTATGTGGAATTTTGCCTTTGTGGAGAGCTTCCCGCTCACAATGGTAGTTTGGATGACCCCTCGCAGCGGCAGGGGGTCAGTGCCTCCGTAGGTGTAGATTCTTGCACTCGAGGGTGCAAGTGCAGGTTTCGGCGAAAGCTTCTCATACTGTTCTGAGTCCATCACATTTACTGATGCTCCTGTCTCTATTAGCGCCTGGATGTCGGTGCCGTCTATGATAACTGAGCACATTGGTGGGGGACGTCTCTTGGTGCCTGCCCGGTTGACATACAAGATGACAAAAACCTCCTCGTCATCGTCGTCTTCATACATGGGGCGTCTTCCTTGTGCTTGATCATCTGGTGGTGGCACCTGTTCGTCCAGCAATACTTGACGGACACGCTGCGACATGCTTCTGGCCCTGGGCGTTGTCGCTCGAAAACGTCCTCCTCGGCACACTTTGGCGTAATGGTTTGGTCACCCGCAGCGGGAGCATATCTTCCCCCTAGCTCCGCACGTGGCGTCCGTGGGGTGGTCTTCTCCGCAGTTTCCGCATTGGCTCCTTTGCACGGATTTAGGGGCTTGGCGCGTTTGGGTGGGCCTCCTCTGGATGGCGTCCACCTTTTCTTCCTTGATCGGCAGGAGCCTGGTTGTCGACGGAGTGGCCACCGGGTATGCAGGGCTGCTTCCAACACTTCCGCCCGAGCGTCGGACAGTTCGTGGGACCGAGCCTGGACTAGGATTTCGTTGAGGGAGATGCCCGGCTGACGTAGTATCAGTTTTCTCAGTAACTTGGATCGGCATCCCACTATGATCTGGTCTCTGATCTCTTCTCTTGGCTCTCTGAAGGGGCACGTGCTTGCCAGCCGGCGGAGTCGGGTGTAGAACATGTCCACGGATTCTGATTCAGTCTGCCAGGCCCTCTTGAATTTGAACTTTTCAAAATCATTGTTGAGTTGTGGATCAAAGTGGGCTTTTAGCGCATTGACCGCCGCGTCATAATCGTCTTCTTCTCCGGTGTTTGGGAGTGTTTCAAATAGATCGTAGATTTCCTCCCCCCCATAGTAGATGAGAAGCGACGTCTTGACTGTTCCCTCGGTTTCTCGTGTCCCTTTGAAATAGTGGTTGAGTCTCCCCACCCATGCCTTCCATCTGGGGGCCAAAATAATTTCAACAAGGGGGTGGTGATGGACAGAGTATCTGAGTTAATCAGAACACTCCTACCGAGTCAACAGATCAGGGCTTGATCCATCACCGTTTTTTAGCTCACTGCACCATCCCAGTTCAGAACCCGGCTATATGCAAATTAGTCTGTCCCTGGCCCAGTGCATCATGGGAACAGGGCAGACCAAACTACCAAGCCAATTCTTCACTTGGATCTAGCCCTGATCTCTTGACTGGGTGAGAGTATTCTGCTTAATTCAGAAACTCTGTCCATCACCACCCCTTGTTGTTAAATATTTTGTCCACCCTAAGCGTGGAAGGGTATACTCAGATGTGAGTCCCTTGCTCATTGCACCATCAGGATTCAAGCAAGCCGGGCCGACGACGGCTGAAATGCCAGAAACCGGTCCCCGGTAGCTTGTTTCCTTCCCAGTGTAAGAATTGGCTTGGTAGTTTGGTTTGCCCTGTTCCCATCATGCACTGGGACAGGAACAGACTAATTTGCATATAGCCAGGTTCTGAACTGGGATGGTGCAGTGAGCTAAAAAACGGTGTTGGATCTAGCCCTGATCTCTTGACTGGGTGAGAGTATTCTGCTTAATTCAGAAACTCTGTCCATCACCACCCCTTGTTGTTAAATATTCCATCTGGGGGCAGCAGTCGCCGGGTCGGCAGATTTGCTAAATGGGGACAGTGGTGCCACCGCAGTGTGGGTGTTCGTCAGTGGCGGGAGTCTTAGCGCTGGCCCTTGGTTGCCTCCCGCTCCCTGCTGTGCGGCTGCTGTCACTGGCGCTGCTGGCGCCGCTGCTGGTGCTTGGACGCTCATGGCGGCGCTGTGATTTGGTTGGGCGTCGCTCTACGATGGCCTGCGTCAGCGGTTATACTTTTCCTTTCTGGCGCCACTTGCTCACTGCGTGGTGTGAGGCCTTTGTACTCTCCTGCGCGTGGTGATGGGGCCTCAAGGTTATGCGGGGCACTGTGCGTGCTGGTGAGTGACTGTGCTAGTATCCTCACGTCTTGCCCCTTTTATTATGTGTCCCTTTTGATTTTCTTTTTTTTTTTTCGTTTTGGCTCTGCCAATGCTTACTTGGAGCCTCACGTCCTCGTGTTGCATGTTGCTGCCCGGCACAAGCTGCTAGCCAGGCCGTTCCGTGCTCGTGGGGTGGTTCCGACACTGCTTGTGCTTCTAGCTCTCTCGCCTCACACGTGGGGGCCGTTCCTGTACTTGCAGGCACTGCGGCAGACAGCCTCGACTGGGGGCCTTCGATGTCAGACTCGTCTCCCTCTGCGGCTGCTCACGGCTGAGCGGGCTGCCACGGAGCGTCAGGATTGCCGGCGGCGCCAGGAATGCAGGTGGGCCTCAGCGGGGACAACACTCGGCGGCCCAGGTGCGGGGAGGGACGCGTGTCGCACTCACCCTTCCGCTGTGTCTGCGCCGGGAGCACGCCAGCTGAAGGTGTTCCCACTGGCGGGATACACGTGGCAGGCTCGCACCAGCAGGCGGATAGCCGCGGGCTGTCTTGGGGCATGCTGGGGGCCCACGCACCTCCTCCACACACAGGTTGCACCGGAGCGAGACAGCCGCGGGTGGGCACCGCGCGTCTCGGAGCAGGCAGGCACGCGTGGTCAGGTACCGGCTTCGTCTCCAGTGTAGGGACTGCCGTGCTACGGTAGGCCCTAGCTTCGATACACAAACGATACGCCACACTGGTTATGCTGTATACAGGCAGGAAGACCCCGAGCGGTCTTCCGCAGGTTTATTTATCCCCTCGGCGCGGGCCCGCACCGAGGGGTGTGGGGATGCGTGATTAAATGGATACAAAGTATAGGAACGCCCGAGTGGCACTCTACATATCGGACAACGGACAAGAGGCCCAAATAACGGGCAGTCCATTGAATCTATGGACGGTTGGTCACCCTAGCCGCTCTGTGACCACACCACTGCGAGGGGGCCCCACAGGTTCAGCGCTCAAAACGCACTTCAGGGAGTCACAAGAAAGAATTTTGGGCGCTCAGCCCAGGCACGTAGCAGCCGTGAGCCGCTCTCCTGAACTCCAAGCCCGCGGCAGCTGCGGGTCGCAAAAGGGATTTCCATGGCCTGCAGCTCCAATCTCCGAGCACTCAGCAGCCTCGATGCAATGACTCCTCCTCCCACTCATCATTCTGGACTAAAGGGAAGTGGCTTTTTACGATGAGGAAGATACCATCACAAAGCCAAACCTGCATTCGCTTTTGCAAAAACCCCAAACAGCACTCACCATCATATAAATGCATTGCCCACACTCATACAAAACCGAAACGGCTCCTACCCTCGATCACCTGTCTGCACTCGCCCACAAAATCACACGTGCAACTTTATCCTCAAAACCAAACCTTCACTCACCCGCAAGCACATGCATGCACCCACGCTCGGTATTGTCCATGTGAGTGCATGCGTGTGCTGACACCGATACACACCTACGACGACCCTCAGACAAATACCCACCTATATAGCATGCACTCCCGAATGTCTACACATGCTCATACACAGAGCTTCATCCACCAGTATACAAACCAAAAGATGCACCGCCATCATAGAAGTGTTGACCTAACCTAAAACATACACACACCTGCAGCAAACCTCACACAAACATCCACACCCTTCTATCGAATCCAGGCCTACAATTCACCCTCACACAAACCCACACCACCTGCTTGTGAAAGCAAGCACAAAACATTCCACAAGCACACTTCTGCAGACCCATGTCCAAGCAGACAGCTATCCTCACTCAAACAAAGGAGATGAACTGTTCTCGTCCATCCTCTCACACGAATGACTGCTGTACTTTATGCAGCACAAGGTTTTAGCCACCTTTTGCCTGCAGCGGTTCTTTCACGCACACCTCTCCATCACTCCTGGCCTGCAGCAGGGCTCGTTGCTCAGAGGCGAGACTCAAAAGCGATGCCTAACACCTTTCGCTATTCAGTAACACACTGCAACCGAGCACACCGAACTATTTAAGGCCTTGGAGCCACACATTATTCTGCTAATGTACCTCAATTAGTCCCATTAACACCCCTCGTATTCTAGACCTGTAAACCATACATGGGTCTGTAATGCACAGTGCAGTCACCTGTCATGCTGTAATTCAGGAGCCATGCCGCCGGCAGGACACAAAACATCATCTAGTAACTCATGTGGTGGTATTGCATTCGTGATCCCAGAAGATACGGACTTGAGCACCTTAGAGGTTCAAGTGTGCCCTGCAAACTCTGTCCAGTAACATTTCATTGACACTTTGACTCATTGGTAGGTGAAAGCCAGGTTTGTAAATGACACTTTGGGGACATTCGGAAACCTTCCCTGCGAATGCATTCCGCTTGTTGCTTACCATTGGCTCTGTGATTCATAACTCACAATTTCTTTCTTTCCATTTACTGGCTTTTTTTGTTTTAGGTTGTCCAGCTTGAATTTGACCATTCTGTTTCCCAAACCTATTTACAATATGCATCCAAGTGCTCCCGTTCTCTAGTAAGGCCTTTAAATCTTGGGGCTTATTTACAAGCCTCATGCACTGCTGCTACTTCACTTTTAATATGGGAAAAGTGATGTACTGTCGGCGTAAGGGGCTTGTAAATAAGCCCCAAGATTTAAATGCCTTTCTAGAGAAAGGGAGCACTTGGATGGATATTGTAAATAGGTTTGGGAAAGAGAATAGACAAATTGTAAATTTGCTGTGCATTCAAACACAGAGATCAAATGTCAGCCCCTGTCTTCCGAGGGAGCTCGGGGTTCACTTTTCTTTCTCTGACTTCAAAGTGAGAGGATTTTTATGACAATCATGCTGGATACTGGGATAATTCTGGTAATTCTGAAGTGTAGTGGTATCAAATATTTTAATACCATCAAACAGGTCAATACACCAGGTGATAACACTTTCATACATTTTCGTTTGTGCACTGTATACTTTTATTGGTAAAACTGTATGTCTGTGCAAATGTAATAGTAATTTCAATTGAATATGTGTTGTCCGTAATGGCAGGACACTATCACACCATGCATGCTCCTCTTTATCCCACTCCACTCTGCACTATTCCACGCTACGTCACTGCACTTCATTCCACTCCACACTGCATCACTCCACTTTACTCTGTACCACCCCACCCCACTGCACTCTACTCTGCGTCACTTCACACTATGCCAATCCACTCTGCAGTCCTCCACACTCTGTCACTGCACTCTACTCTGCATCATTCTACTCTACACCACTTCACTCTATGCCTCTCTACTCTACCCTGCATCACTCTACTCTAGGCCAATTCACTCTACCCCACTCTACTATGCACCCCTACACTCTACAGCACTCCACGCCCACCAATCCATGCCACTCCACCCTACACCACTCCACTGTACTCTGCAACTCTGCACTCTATGCCACTGCACTTAATGTCAGTGCACTCCACTCTGTACCACTCCACTCTTAGTCAGTGCACTCTATGCCATCCCTCTACACCACTCTAATCTACTCTGTACCACTACACTCTATGACACTGCACTCTATGCCACTCTACTCTATGCCACTGGACGTTATGCAACTTCACTGTACTCTGCAGAAATCTTCTGTATGCAACTACACTCTATGCCACTTGGCTCTATGCCACTGCACTCTCTTCTGTATCACTCCATTCCACAGTGCACAATTCCACTCTGCGCCACTTCACTCTAGTCTGAAACAATTTACTCTGTGCCAACCACTCTACTCTACTCCACTGCAATCTACACTGCACCCCTCCACTCTACTTTAGTCTGTACCACTCTACCCTATGCCACTGCACTCTGCTCTAAGCAATAGACTTTACTAAAAAATAATGCACTCTATATCACTGGACTCTACGCCAATCTACTGTGCACAACTGCACTGTACTCCACACATGATACTCTACAGTGCAACATTCTACTCCACTGCAATCTACTCTATTGCATTCTATGTCACTGCACTCTACGCCACTCTCTTCTACTGTGCACCACTGTACTCTACACCACTGCTCTATACGTCACTCTAATCTGCACCACTCTACTCCACTGAACTCTACACCAATGCATTCTACGCCACTCTACTCTACACCACTGCACTCTTCGACAGTCTATTCTGCAACACTGCGCTCTCTGCCAATGAACTCTACACTAATCTACTCTATACCATTACACTCTACTGTGTTATGTCTAAAACATTATGAGCTGTTGCTGACCGAGCAGAAAAAAGTACAATATGGTGTTATGTATTCTAAATGTCCTTGTACGAAATGTGCAGACGAAATCCCAAGAAGAGTCACTGAATACCAAAACAACATGTAAAGGGTATTTCTAAAATCATGTCACAATAATAAAGGCGTTATGTGTGGCTGTGCAAGCAGAAGCTGCCTAAAGCAGCTAATAAGCTAAATTAAGGAAGAACCAAGGTGATCTCAGAAGGGACATCACTACAGCCACTGCACTCTACAGAACTGCACTCCACACCACTGCACTTTACGTCACTTTGCTCAAAACCAATACACTCTACAGTAGTGCACTGTGTGCCACTCTACTGTATACCACTGCGCTTTATGCCTATGCACTCTATGCCATTGCACTCTATGTCACTCAACTCTATGCTATTCTATTCTACTCTACACCACTGTACTCCACACTAGTACACTTACGACACTCTAAGCTACACCACTATACTCTACGACACTCTACTCGGAAACACTACACTCTCCTTCACTGAACTCACCACCACTCTACTGTGCACCACTGCACTCTATGCTACTATAACCTATTGTGTACCATTGCACTCTACACCCCTGCTTCTATGCTACTTCACCTTACACCTCACTACTTTACTCTGCACCACTGTGCTCTATGCCAATGCACTCTACTTTACTATGCACCACTGCACCTTTGCCACTGCATTCTACACTACTCCAGTCTAGGCCACTCCACTCTGCTCTGCACCATCCACTCTACACCAGTGCACTTTACACCACTGCTCTATGCCACTCCACTATACCATGTACCACTCCTATCTACCATGCACCACTTCACTCTACACCACTTCACTCTACTCTGAAACAATCTACTCCATACCACTGCACTCTATGCCACTCTACTCAATGCTGCACCACTCTACTCTGCACCGCTCTACTCTACTCCACTTCACACTCAGCCACTCTACTCTAAACCTAAGCACTCTACCCAATGTACTCTAGACCACTTTTATCAAAACCAATGCACTCCACACCACTGCACTCTACCCAAACTACTCTGCACCACTGCACTTCACAGCACTATACTCTATACGATTGCGCTCTACTTCACTGCACACTACACCACTCTATTCTATCTGCACCACTATACTATATGCCACTGCTCTCTATAGCACTCTCCGCTGCAATACTCTACTCTATCCGACTGAAGTTACACCAGTGCATCCTACACCACTGCACTCTAAGACACTCGACTCTGCAAGACTGCACTCTTTCTACCACAGAGCTCTCCACCACTGCATGCTACGCCACTCTACACCATTGCGCTCTACATTACTGCACTCTATGCCACTCTATTCTACTCTGTGCCACTGTACTGTGCACCTCTGCTCTCTGCAGCACTCTACTCTGGAACACTCTACTCTATGCCACTGCAATCAGCACCAATGCACTCTAAGACCCTCTACTCTGCAAGACTGCACCCTCCACCACTGAACTCTATGTTACTCTGCACAACTGCACTCCTTGCCACTGCACTCCTTGCCACTGCACTCTACTCTACATATGCCAATGCAATATACGTCACTACACTGAAGCCACTCTAATCTACTCTACACCTCTGCACGCCATCCTGCACCAAACCACTTTATCCTGCACCGCTTCAGTCTACTCTGAACCCATGTACTTTATGTGACTGCACTCTAAGCCACTCCACTCCACTCTGCACCACTCCACTTTATGCCAATTCACTCTACACCACTGCAATCAACGCTGTGCCACTCCACTCAACTCTACTCTGCACCACTTTACTCTGGGCCACTCTACTCTCCGCACCACCCTACTCTCCTCTGCACCACCCTACCCTGCGTCACTGCACTCTATGCCAATGCACTCTACACCACTTTACTCAAAACCAATGCACTCTAAGCCACTGCACTGTAAGCCAATCTACTCTGCACCACTGTACTTATGCCACTTCCCTCTAGGCTACTCTACTCCACTCTACAATACTGTCCTCTATGATGTTCTACTCCATTAAACTCTAAACCACTCTACGACACTCTACTCCCCTCTACGCCACTCCACTCCACTCTACAACACTCTACTTCTCTCTATGCCACTCTCTGACACTACTCCACTCTATGACACTCTATGCAACTCCCTCTACACCACTCCATGTCAATTTACACCACTCTATTCTATGACACACTACCCCCCTCAACTTCACTCCACTACTCAACTCTATGCCACTCCAATACTCCACTCTATGCCACCCCACTCTGACACTGTATGCCACTACACTCTCCGACACTCTAGTCTACTCTAAACCACTCTATACCATTCCACTCTACTACAGTACTATACTCCATGTCACTCCACTCTATGCCAATCTGCTGCGCTCTACACCACTCTGCTCTAGAACACTCTACTTCACTCTATGCAACATCCTCTACGCCACTCCACTCGGCTCTGCACCTCTGCTCAACACTCTATGCTACTCCACGGTATAACAATCTACTCCACTCTACACCACTCAACTCTACAACACTCTATTCCACTCTACGGCCTTCCACCTTACGACACTCTACTTCCTCCTTAACACTCCTTAACACTGTATGCCACTCCACTCTAGGCCAGTCCATGACACTACACGTCAGTCCACTCCACACTACTCAAGTCTACTCTATACGACTCCCTGCCCCTCTGCGACTCTCTCCACCACTCCATAACTTTCCTCTCTACTTCACGATACTCTACTTTACGACACTCCACTCCACACCATTCTCCTTTATGCCACTAACTTTTAGCCATGCTAAACAGCAGACATGCTGGTGGACAGCATGGATAAAACATATTGGCAAAGCCAAAAGTTCTTGCACAGGTGAAACCTATTGGCTTTGCCAATGCTTGTTGATTTTGGTTATGTATTTTCTTTTTGTACATTGATCTTTATTTGATCTATATGTTCACCTGTTCACAAACTAGCTTCAAATATGTGAGGTCTGGCTTCCATTTTTGTCATAATTTGCATTCTTGTATTCATTATTGTTTTTGTTTTACAAAAAAAACACTAGTGACTACCAGTGTTTCTAATATCACTGTAATGCTGCAACCATTCGAGGCTGCAAAATGTCACCTAGGTTCGGCATGCGGTAATGCACCATTAAAAACAGCAATGTTGCCAGCCAAAGCACCTCCTGTAAATGGCCCGATGTAATGCACTCATGTAATTCTGTAATAATGGCAGGCTGCAAAACACCACCTAATAATAGCAGCTTGCTTTACTGTATTGCTTTTTATTCAACGATTATTATAAGATTATGTATTTGCTTCACAGAGGGATTTCCTGCCATGTTCTCCCTCACTCAGCTTATTTCACCTTGCTGTGCATGCAACTAAGCCTTTTGTATTGCCTTGTAATGCCCTTATGCCAGATATGTTTGATCTTGAACATATCTCTGCTGAAGCCACACATGTGTCCCAGTCTCAGCCAGGGTCTGGTCACCGTTGACCCTTTACTCCCCCACTGGGACTTTGTGGTTCCATGAGGATGAGGCTGCGAGACCTCACCCTCCTTCCTAATGATGAATTCCACCTGAATTCAAGCGTCGTCGCCTTCTTAACTGTTTACTCTGAAAGTGGCGCCTGTTTTCTAAGGGCGTTAATGAAATCCCTACACAGACCTGGCGTGTTCTCGAAGGTTCCTCCTGTATGGAAGTAATTTTCAGCACAGCTATTCTTACAGGAAGGCAGCTCCGTAAGACTCTCTTCCCGCTCGCGCTTTCTGAGAATCTTACATAATCAACAGCTGCTCTTGAGGCTGGAGCTGGGCCAGAAATGTCTTCAAAGCAGGCTCTCAGATATCCAGCGGGCTGCCAAATACGACAAGCCTAAATATTCCTCCCAGCCTTTACAAGACAGTATAATATAACACCAAAAAATCAAGCATTGGCAAAGCCAGGTGCTTTCTCAAATGCAAGAGCTAGTTTAGTTGCACAGCAGCGTGGAGTGGCGCAGAGTGGAGTGGCATGGCGTAGAGTAGTATGAAGTCGTGTAGAGTGGAGTGGCGTGGAGTGGAGTAGAGTGGTTTGGAGTGGCGCAAAGTGGATTGGCATATAGTGGAGTGGCATAGAGTGGAATTCGGTGGAGTGGCGTAGAGTGGCGTAGCATAGAGTTGAGTGGCATAGAGTGGAGTGGAGTGGAGTGGGCCAGGGTAGAGTGGAATGGTGTAGATTAGAGTGGAGAGGGCATTCATAGAATAGAGTAGAGTGGTAAAGAGTGCAGTGGCATAGAGTGGAGTGTCATGGAGTAGAGTTGAGTAGAGTAGAGTGGCATAGAGTGGTGTGGGGTGGAGCAGAGTGGAGTAGAGTAGTTGAGTGGTGTGGAGTAGAGTTACGTGGAATGGCATAGAGTGGTGTAGAGTGTCATAGAGTGAAGTGGCATAGAGTGGAGTGGCTTGAAGTAGTGTACAGTAGAATGAAGTAGCATATAGTACAGTGGCATAGAGTAGAGTGGCACTGTGTGGAGTGGAGTGGCGTAGTGTAGAATAGAGTGACATACAGTAGAGTTGAGTGACATAGAGTAGAGTGGTATACAGTGGAGTGGCATTGAGTAGAGTGGATTGGCAACGAGTAGAGTGGAATGGTATAGAGTGCAGTGGTACAGAGTAAAGTGGTGCATAGTTGAGTAGTGTAGAGTGCAGGGGCATAAAGTAGAATGGTGCAGAATAGAGTAGAGTGACCTATAGTGGTGCAGAGTAGAGTAGAGCGGCATAGAGTGGAGAGGACAGGCATAGATTAGAGTGGAGTGGTAAAGAGTACAGTGGCACAGAGTGGAGTGTGATAGATTAGAGTAGAGCAGCATTGAGTGGAGTGGAGTGGAGCAGAGTGGAGTAGAGTTGAGTGGCATGGCGTTGAGTGGTGTGGAGCAGAGTTAAGTAGAATAGCATAGAGTGGCACTCTGTGGAGTGGAGTGGCAAAGCATGGAGTAGAGTGGCGTACTGTAGAGTTGAGTGGCATAGAGTAGCAGAACATGGAGT
Organism: Lissotriton helveticus; assembly: GCF_964261635.1. Lineage (NCBI taxonomy): Eukaryota > Metazoa > Chordata > Amphibia > Caudata > Salamandridae > Lissotriton > Lissotriton helveticus. The sequence goes on from NC_136057.1 coordinate 1,928,051,814, forward strand.
CGCATAGAGTAGAGCAGAGTGGCATGGAGTAGAGTGCAGTGGTGTAGAGTGAAGTGCTGTAGAGTAAAGAGGTGCAGAGTAGAGTAGCGTAGTGTAGAATGCAGTGGAATAGTGTAGAATGGTGTAGAGTAGAGTGGCGTGGAGTTGCAAAGAGTAGAATGGTGCAGAGTAGAGTAGAGGGGCCTAGCGTGTAGTGGTGTAGAGTGGTGAGAGTAGAGTACAGTGGCAGATAGTGCAGTGGCTTTGAGTAAAATGGTGCAAAGTAGAGCAGAGTGGCGTAGAGTGCAATGTCATAGAGTGTAGTGGCTTAGAGTGCAGTGGCGTAGAGTGCAGTTGTTCAGAGTAGAGTGACGTAGAGTGCAGTGGAGGAGAGAACAGTGGCATAGTGTGGTGTAGAGTAGAGTGACGTAAAGTGCAGTGGTGTAGAGTACAGTAAAGTGGTGTAGAGTGCAGTGGATTAGAGTGCCGTGGTGCAGAGTGCAGTGGCATATAGTGTAGTGGTATAGAGTGCAGTAGCATAGAGTGCTGTAGAATGCATCGTGGCAGCGGCGTAGAGTAGAGCGGTGCAGCGTAGAGTGCAGTGACAGAATGCAGTGGCCTAGAGTACAGTGCCGTAGAGTAGAGGGGGGCAGTAATGGAGCACAGAGTGCAGTGGTGTAGAGTAGTGTGGTGCAGACTAGAGGGACATAAAGTGCAGTGGCATAGAGGAGAGTGGTGTAGAGTGGCATAGAGTGCAGTTGCCTAAATAGAATGGTGCAGAGTGTTGTAGAGTGTTGTGCCTTAAAGTGCAGATTAGAGTGGTACAGAATCGAATAGCATAAAGTGCAGTGGCATAGAGTGGTGCAGAGAAAACTAGAGTGGCATAGAGTGCAGTTATGTGAAGTGGAGTTGAGTAGAGTGGCATAGAGTGCGGTTGTGTAGAGTAGAGCGGTGTAGAGTAGAATTCAGTAGTGTAGAAATAGAGTACAATGGTGTAGAGTGCAGTTGCATAGAGTAAAATGGCAATGAGTACAATGTTGCAGGGTAGTGTGCAGTGACGTAGAGTGCAGTGACCTGGAGTACAGGATATTAAGGCAGTACAGAAAAAAAGCAGCATGGAAGGTGGATCTGAGGGAGGGAATAGAAACTGTATGGACAGGTATATGGGAGATGGAGTGAAACACAATCACTCATGTGGGGTGCTTGAATACAAAAAAAAGGATCACCAAAAGAGTTGTGGAAGGACACAAGTACTTGATTGATGATCGAGGGGAGGCCTAAAGACAAGAAGAGGACATGACGCCTGCATGAGTGAAGCAAATGAGAGCGACGGTGAAGCAAAAAAATGGTGAGCTATGGGCGGGCTACTAGCCAACTGTATGTAAACAAAAGTCTTGCAGAAAAAGATGGAACCAACTATCAGAGTACCTCTCAGCACATGAGATGGGTACTGAAACCCAGACTCATCAATCATAACTTCACAGAGCAACCTCCTAAGGGCCAAGAGTAAGGGATCTGAGGACCTAAGGAAACACCATACTACATTCGCTGGAATCTTGTCCCTCCCCGCTGTCGCTAACAGAAACAGACACACCAAAGATCGGCCACCCCTAGTTAAGACTGTTTCACTACTTCCAGTCACACAACGAAGGTGACGCCTCTAGTGGGGAATGATCACCACACCCATATTGTCAATGACCTTGGATTATTGGACTTGCCCAGTTGGCCTAGTTATTTTATTCTTTTCTTATTGCTTGCCCTTCTTCCCCTCTGCCTTATCAAAAACAGGTCTATCTCACACCAGGGCAGCAATCCATACACAGAAATAAAGACTCATAATTTTGCAACAAAGCTACTGATCGAGCTTCTTTATTGACATTAAACCCAGCTGGTAGTGCACCGCTCCAGTGGTCTCTAAACAGCAATCCATTCACATGCGATCCACATGGCGTATCCCATATAACATTTTTCCCTGCCAACATCCCATCTACTAATTAAGAACTTTCCCTCAAAGTCAGAGGCCTCAACTCGCCTAACAAGAGATGCTAGATTTGGCCAACAATATGCTGGCATTATATTCCTGCAAGAAGCTCACCTCCTCAGAGAGGACCAACGATGGATGCACCATGCACGATATCTCCATCAATATTGGGCCTCCCCTGCCTCAAAAACAGCAGGTATAGCAATTCTATGTAAGCCATATCTGGGACCGAAACCAGTTCATATCACTGGAGACCTGCAGGGCCGATACCTTAAACTGGTACTATCTGGAGGGGATAACTCCTTTACCTTATTGAATATTTATGCCCCTAATATAGCACAATATTTATTTATTTATTCAGCCCCAGGATCGCACTCAAGAAAGGAGTATACGAAGGGGGGATTGGCAGTGCCGTATATTAGGAAATATTATTGGGCCTCCCAATTGGTTTATATCAATGGCTGGGTATTCGCACAACTCGAGGAAACGGCGTATAGGGTGGACAGATGGGCAATGCGCAAAGGCAGCTACCTGACTGAGTTATATTGGAAGGGGAGAAGAAATACACATTTACCGATCCACACATTGACAGTAATAGAGGTTTGACTTAAAGAAACAAAAATGACTGGCTGGGAGACTAAACTCACAGAGCAGACACCATTGTGGGAGGGAAACCGCCTGTGGGACGTGCACCGACTAGAGGGCTTCCGGAAATGGAGCCTCATAGGGATCGATTGTCTGGAAGATGTCTGGAAGGGAGGGAAAATGATTGAATTCGACACCTTGAGGGAGGAATTCCAGTTGGGGGAGGAGAGTTTCTTGGATACCGGCAGTTAAGACATGCGTTCCAGGGTTACTTGAAGGAAGGGGGCTTAATACCAGAATATGCATCACTCGAGGACAAACTCCTCCTAGACCCCTTGATCGACAAAGCTATATCCCTCACATACAGAAAACTTGTGAATAACTCCCCGGACTGCATGATACTCCAGAGGGAGCGTAGGAGTCGGATGTGGGTCTGCTTGAGGATAATGACTGGGCAAAAGCACTACAGAGCCCCAGAGAAATAGCTATTAGAGCAAGATTTACACTTATTCAGCTTCGTATTCAACATCGATTCCATGCTTCCCGAATGGCGCAATTTCACATGGGTAATTGCGTGTCCGAAGAGTGACCGAGGGGCTGCAGTGAGAAAGGAACATTCTTCCATATACTGTGGTCCTACCCCATAATTTAAAAGTACTGGGAGAGCTTGACCTAAGTAATGACAATAGTGGTGGAGGTGGCAGTCCTGAAGGAGCCAAGGTGGCACATCTTGGGAGTAACAGGGGAGATTGTTTGTCCACAATGGGCCAGGACTTGGCTGGTCTTAGAGGGTGGGGTGGCCAAGAGAAACATTGCCCAGGCATGAGGGGCAGGTGAAGCCCAGTCACTGGAGTCCTGGAAGAGAGACATGGACTGGTGCCACGGGGCGGAACAATCAATTTATCAAAGTTGGGATTGTTCACGCAAATGGGAAAAGATATGGGGTGCATCGGCAAAGTACAGAGGCAACTGATCAGTTTTATAAAGCATATAAAGGACTTTCACAGAATCTAAGCAGTGGAGGGCTATTTGGATTGTACTGAGCGTAGCAAAGTACCGCTGGAAGTGATATAGTATGCACCTTATGATACCTGTTGTAACCACCAATGCTTCCAATGTATGCTGATACATGCTCTTGATCTGAAGCATTTTTGACATGTTTAATAAAAAGATTAATATATATATATATATATATATATATATATATATATATATATATATATATATATATATATATTCTTAATTGGGGGAGACCCCCCAAATACCCCGTTTTGTAATATTTTGAAAAAATTATATTTTCTTATGGGGGGGGGGGAATTGCCCTAAAGCCCCCCTTTATTTTTTTTTTACCTCCCTTTTACCCTTACCCATCCTTAAACCCTAAAAAACAGCCTGACTGCCCTATAACCATAACCATTCACTGAAAACTAAAAACTCCCTTACCATAATATTCCCATACCCAACCCCAAACTGTAAAAACACCCTTAGCAACCCATACACACCCTGAAACCCTTCAATAAATTATAAATATATATTTATGTATATGTATATATATATATATATATATATATAGAGAGAGAGAGCGACAAAGAGAGAGATATTTATATCTCTATCTTTGTCCCTCAGCATGAATGACACTGTGATAATTCTATGCTTGAAAACTTTGCTAGGAAAACAGACATTTGAGGTGAGCAGATTTAGACTGTAGCTGGTATTGTAGGGTGCTCTATATAGGAGCTGCACTCCACCTAAAATTCTAACCACCCAGAGTTTTTTGCTTCTCGTTTGCATAATTTATGCATAATTTTAAGACTGAAAAGGTATCTATCGATCTATCTATCTATCTATATCTATATCAATATATATCAAATTGGAGCGCATCCATCCAGAATACAAATAACGCACTACAGCCCCCAAAAAGGAACGCACTTCTCATTTTGAGTGTTCAATCAATGGTGTGCGATATCGCTGAAAAGGAAGCTGCATGCGCGCATGTGCTCTTGGACTGCATCACCCTTGAAAAAGAGATCCTCTCGAAACGTGTTGGGTGCAGTCAAGTGCTTTTAAATAACTGACTTGTGCCTGAGTGCAGCTCGCTTTCTGGATATATATATATATATATATATATATATATATATATATATTGCAAGTCAGCCGTATCTTCACCACTCCATGCCATAGAGCCAGGAGCGGAACGGACACCAGTTTTTTCTCCGTGCAAGTATTTTTTATTTCATGCTTTCCGCCATGACGTGTTTCAGCCCCTGGAGGCCTTGATACATATATATATATATATATATATATATATATATATATATATATATATATATATATATATATATATATATATATATATATATATATATATATATATATATATATATATATTCACTGAAAAAACCATAGGTTTTAGGGGTGCTATAGTTAGCTGGACATTTCACTCGTACAAAACCATTGAAATTCGTCCGTTTTAGTTAGTTGTACTAAGTATAACTTGCGCGCCCGCAATCCACTGCTGATGATGACACATATTACATAATTCATTACATGGTCAGTGACATCACTGATGATATCTCTGATGATTTGGTTCGATATTTAAATAAATATTATATATACACATAGCAATCTGCCTTGAAGACTGAGTGGATGTATAAGTGTCTGAATGAAGGATATAGTAGGAATGTGATTGACTGTTTAAGTGACTAATTTAAAGTGTCTTACTAAATATATGGGATAGTGTTTAAACTGTGTGAATACCTGTATCACTCTATCTCTTGTTGTGTAAACTACTACATAAGTTGGTTACTAGCTATGTGAAAGTCTATATTAGTTATTAATTAGTTAAGTGAGTATTTGTATGGGATAGTGAATGTGTGTGTGGTTGAGTGGGAGGTGTCGACTGTCCAAAGATGTGTAAATAGTTGATTTACTAGGCATATGAGGTTAAGACTGTATGTGGAAGCAGTTGTTTGGGTGAGTGAATCTCTTTATGGGTGTGGTGATGAATACATATATTTCTCAATTATACATGTCCAACAAACTAGAAATATAAAAGGCAGTGTATGTGACAGTTGTTGTATATAAATAAGTTTACATAAGACTCAGTGATTCTATGAGTGACTGTATCGAAAACTGTATACTTGTAATAGTGATTTTATAACACACTAAGTATGAGTTACTATCTATACGAATAAATAAAGTGGTATTTGTATAAGTGTGTAGCTTAGTAAATGTAAGTATGATCAATTGTTTGCGAAAGTGAGTATAATGACTGCATAAGTGAGTAGGATGTGTGCTGGTGTGTAATGTCGATGTAGGTGTATAAGTATATTTAATAGTGTTCTATTGATCTTTGTTAGCATGTATGAGTGAATCTATAGGTAAGTGTTTAGATGTGTGTGTAGATGTAGGAATCACTGAGTGGGTTTAAGAAACTGGTATTGGTGTGTCAATGGTTTCAAATATGGTACTTCATATTTTATAAAGAGTGTTGAAAGGTTATACTAGTGCATGATGAGATGTATAAGATTGTCACGTGGATGATGTCATCAGTGATGTCATTTGAGATGTCATCAGTGATGTCATCAGCGATGTCAATGACCAAGTCATGAATGATGTAATATGTGACATCATCAGCAGTGCATTGCGGGCCGGCGAGTTATACTTAGTACAACTAACTATAATGGAGGAATTTCAATGGTTTTGTACGAGTGGAATGTCCAGCTAACGATAACACCCCTAAAACCTATGGTTTTTTCAGTGAATTTCTAAGGTTTTTTAAATGCTAATTCCTTACTATAACATGTCTGAAACCTATGGTTTTTTAAGTGAATTGCAAAGGTTTTTTAAATGCTAATTCCTAACTATAACATGTCTGAAACCTATGTTTTTTTCTGTGAATTTTCAAAGGTTTTGTAAATGACAATTTTTAAATGTATTAATTGTTATATTTATTTTTTTATACTGATTTACTAAATTTTTTTAAACAATTTATTTTTAGATATTTTAATTTGTAAATTACATTATAATTACATTATACATTACATTGCAAAATATACTTTCTCAGAATAAATTACTTTAATTTAAATAATTTGTAAATACGCAACAGACTTTTAAGTACAGTAGTTATAGTTGTTGCAATGGGCAACACAATTTCAAACACTATGCAACATTAAGCTCAATGTGAATTTCTAGTTAAATGCAATTAGTTACTTTATGGATTACTTTTCTAACCACAGGACTGGAACCTAGATTCAGTCCTTGGACATCTCCTGTAAACAGTTGAGTAAAAGCGTTTTGTTTACAGTAGTGATTTTTAAGGAATGTTATTGTATTTTAAAAGTTGACAGAAACTTTTTCACATACAATCACCAATGTTATCCTATGGGAGGAAATTCCCTTACCAGGTAAGTAGTGTTATCTTTACTTTTTCTTACTCACCAATGTTATCCTATGGGAGGAAATTCCCTTACCAGGTAAGTAGTGTTATCTTTACTTTTTCTTACTCAGTGGTGGATCCTGGGTCTAGCACTGGTGCATCTCCTGTAAACAGTTGAAAGAATGCGTTTAAGTCATACAGGTGATTTTTAAGGAAAATTTTTAGTTTGTGAAAATAGACACAGACTTTTCTGGTGAAAACCAGAGAATGGATTCCTATGGAAGGAAATACAAGTTACGGGTAAGTACGGTTAGAATTACTTTTCAGGGTCAGTGCTGGGCTAAAAGATGCAGCACTGGGTTCTCTCCTGATAACAGGTGAGTACATCGGAATTCGTTGTTCGGATGATTTTAGGTGAATATTTTAAAGTTCCAAAACTCCACACTTAGAAGAATTTCCAAGTGAAACCAGTCAATGTTAGCCTATGGAAGGAAATTCAAGTTACCGGTAAGTATGGTTAGAATTATTTTTCAGGATCAGTACAGGGCTCAAAGATGCAGCACTGAGGTCTATCCTGATAACAGGTGAGTTCGTAATACATCCAGTAAGCGCCACAGAGCTGCGTAGCAGAGAGATGTAAATAGGGGCACGGCCTGCACCACCTCTCTTCAACGCAGCACAGTGGCGCTTCCTGGAAGCACCTGGTGGACTACTTGGCCCCCATGGTCCCTCAGGTTTGAAGTTGAATTTCTTTCACCAACTTAAACCGCGCCACAGGGCGTGTTAGCACACATCACGTCAGGCCCCGTCCCCTCCCTTCACCACTGTGTAAACGTGCCCTGTCACCGTTCTAAGTTGAGAGATTAAGTCCCCTTCAATCCTAAGGGTCCATAGGGTCAAACTAGCCCACTAGGTACCTCCAGTAAGTGCCACAGAGCTGCGTTGCAGAGAGGTGTAAAAAGGGGCGTGGCCTCTGAACACCTGTCTGCAACGCAGCTCCCTGGCACACACTGGTGATACCTGTTGGGCTATTTGCCCCTCAGGGACCCTCAGTATTGAAAGAGAATTAATTCCCAACTTAAAACGCACCACAGGGCGCGTTTGCACACTGGTGAAGGAAGAGGGTGTGGCCTGAGGTGACATGTCGGCAAACATGCCCTGTGGTGCATTTTAAGTTGGAGAATTAATTCCTCCTCAATCCTGTGGGTCCCTGGGGGTCAACTAGCCCACCAGATACCTCCAGTATGCGTCAGGGGGCTGCGTTGCAGAGAGGTGTTCAGAGGCCACGCCCCTTTTTACAACACTCTGTAACGCAGCTCCGTGGCACTTACTGAAGGTACCTGGTGGGCTAGTTGGCCCCCAGGGACCCTCAGGATTGACAAGGAATTAATTCTCAACTTAAGCTGCGCCACAGGGTGTGTTTGCAAACATGTGAACTCAGGCCCCGCCCCCTCCCTTTACCACTGTGCAAACGCACCCCGTGGCGTGTTTTAAGTTGGGGGATTAACTCCCCTTGAATACTGAGGGTCCCTGGGATGCAACTAGCCCACCAGATACCTCCAGTAAGCGCCACAGAGCTACGTTACAGAGAGGTGTAAAAAGGGGCGTGGCCTCAGAACACCTCTCTGCAACGCAGTCCCCTGGCGCATACTGGAAGTTCCTGGTGGGCTAGTTGGCGTCTAGGGACCCCGAGTATTCAAGGGGAATTCTTTGCCCCTTTGCAAACGCGCCAAGGGGCACGTTTGCAGAGTGATGCTGGTAGGGGGCGTGGCCTCCGGCGCAATGCCGTTTTTTGTTGTTGTTTTAAGAAGGGGGGCTGTGCGGCCCCCCTTCTTTTCCTAATATTTTGGCCCTGGGGACCCCATCCCCCAGGGCCGAACACCTTTTTTTTAATTTTGTTCATTTTTGCAGGGGGCCTCGTTGCCCCCGACTAAGGACATAATTGGCCCTGGGGACCCCATCCCCCGGGGCCTGGCCTTTTTTTAAAATTTAATTTAATTTTAGGAGGGGGGCTGCTTTGCCTCCCCTCCTTAGGCCATTTATATATATATATATTTGGCATATTTGAGGAGGGTGGCCGCGTGGTCCCCCTCCCGGGCCACTTCTAGCCCAGGGGACCCCATCCCACGGGGCTGGCCCTCTCTGTTGGGGACCGTGGGGGGGCCCCTATCCCCCCACGGTCCCGCCGGCTCCCCGCCTCCTGCGGGAGCCGGCATTGCTTTTCTACATGGTGAGCTGAGAAGATGCAGCTCCCCATGTGGAAAAGCAATCATCTTTGGTATTTGGAAGAGAGAGCAGGTTTTCCAAATACCAAAGCAGTTTGCTATGGCAGGGCGGGAGCCCCTCTCCCAATTCTTTCATTGACCCCGGAATTAGGCCCCCCACTGAAGCGCGGGAGCCCACGATTCTTTTTAAAAAGAAATTTGGCCGAAATTTGCGCTGGGTGCGTGAATCTCGCCGATTTTATTTTTTAAAACAAATGCTTGTGCTCAGTTGGCCCTAGGCCTGCTCAGGGGTCCCACAAGGATGAGGGTGTGTCTACCCTGCCCGCTTTTTCCGTTTTGCGGCGTTTATTTTTGGTTTCTTGTGCCTCGTTTTACCGAGGCACAAGATGGCTGCCAACAATTCCTGGTTTTGACAGTTGTCCACCAATTAGCATTCAGCTCGTGCACGGCAGGGTGCTTGTAGGCTGCGCTTACGGTATGCGGATAAATAAGCGCCCATAGATATATAAATGACTTTAACTGTCCTTTTCTCAGGAACTACTGAACGGATTTACACCAAATAAGCAAAAGGCACGAGTCTGAACTAAGGACTACCTCTTTGCCAAATTTGGTGCAATTCCGTTCAGCCGTTCGGGCTGTAGCTGTGGCTAAAGGTCCTATGGGAAATTGCATAGGGAAAGCACGTTTTCGGACCCCCCTTTTTTCTCGCCCCCCATTTGACCAATCACCCCCAAACTTTCAGGGAAGGAGCAGAACTGAGCTAGCCAAAAGTTTGGAAAATTTCACGCACATCAACCGGCGCCAAAGTTATTCCAAATAGAATGTTGCGGATTTCCTATGGATAATAGGTCCTAACTATAACTACCTACTGTCGACTGCCAGTAGGTAATATATATACAGTTTTCTATCCACTGTAACGGGACGCATCCATTACAAGCATTTGATGTATGTATTTTTACGATCAATTTTTATGCATTGTTTGGTTTCCCGAACACATCTCTCCATGCCACACAATCATTACTCATTGTAATTTTGATTATTATTTTTTGTAAATAATGTCTACTATACCTAAGTAAAGACTAAGTACAAATGTTGATACAGGTTGAACCGTCTGTAGCCAGGGATACTGCCTGATGTTAAAATGGCGGCCTGGCAAGACTATTCCCGTGAGATTTGGTGAGATAATGTATCTATATGTTGCAGCGTGATGGCGGCCGCCTGTAACTGACGAAGGCGTACCGCCGAAACGCGTCTTTTTTGTGTGCAATAAATCCTTTCTGGATTTGACCCCGCGAGTGCAGTTTTCTGTTCGTGTGCATTTAATATATATATATATATATATATATTCCCAACCTTCCTTTGCCAAGAAGAAAGGGAGGCGCACTCACGGGCATTTGCGCATTAATTTTCCTTTTATTTACTTCAAACGGATCATCGCATAACCAACGCGTTTCGGTGTCCTCCGACACCTTGATCACCGTTGAGATCACGGTTGATCTTGCACGCTGCATTTACCATGTTTATACTTTTTTTTAAAAATACAACATTCAACTTCCTGTATATATATACCATCGTAGAGTTTAGCCCTGGAAAGAAGAAGCCACACGATCGGTAAAATTTGCATCCATTCATTTGGGAGCAGCTGCTGGTAAAATTTGCATCCATTTCATTTGGGAGCAGCTGCCAGTAAAATTTGCAACCATTTCACTGCTTCAATGATGAACTCACTCGAGAATATTGGTTCATGCACTACAAGATCCAGGAGGCCATCTGATGTGACCACGCCCACGGAGGCAGGCTCTTTAAACATTGTGCATGCTTAATCATCAGTGTTAGCAGATGCCATTGAGGAAGGGAAAGGATTCCCGAAACCGGTCTGGCTGTAAAGAATGATGGTGACTGTTTCCTCTGCGTCTCCTGTTGCAGTTGCTTCCAAATTAAATGGATGCAAATTTTACCGATCGTGTGGCTTCTTCTTTCCAGGGCTAAACTCTACGTTGGTATGTTTGCGGCTAAAGCCCAGCCGCGGAAGAGAGCCTGCCGCTTGCTGCGGACCCATGAAGGCGCCCCAGCTTATGGGAGGTCGGTGTCCAGGAGCAGCTGGGTAAAGACAATAGGACACCCAGGGCAACATTTCATCAGCCCACAGGGGTTTTAACAATTTTGTTTATTTTCACTGCTTCAATGATGAACTCACTCGAGAATATTGGTTCATGCACTACAAGATCCAGGAGGCCATTTGCATAAGTGATGTCACTGACCATGTCATGAGTGATGTTATATGTGACGTCATCAGCAGTGCATTGCGGGCGCGCAAGTTATTGTTAGCTGAGCTAACTATAACGGAGGATTTTCAAAGGTTTTGTATGAGAGAAATGTTCAGCTAACTATAACGTGTGAAAACTAGGATTTTTTCAATGAATTTGCATGGTTTTTTAAATGCTAATTCCTAACTATAATGTATGGAAACCTATGTTTTTTTAAATTAATTTGCAAGGTTTTTTAAATGCTAATTCCTAACTATAACGTGTGTGAAACCTAGGGTTTTTTCAGTGAATTTCAAAGGTTTTGTAAATGACAAGTTATAAATGTATTCATTATTATGTCTTTCTTTTTACACTAATTTCTTATATTTTTAATATAAATATTTATATGTATTACATTTTTTAGATTATATTTCATATTCTTATTGTAAAACAATAACAAAACTAATTTGCAAAGTAATTTTTGGATTAATTATTGCTTGACTTCAGTTGCAAGTACGGTATAACACAACTCCAGCAATGCTCTGGGGCCCTATGCTCACAAAGCTGTATCAATCCTTAAACCTGCTTCAAGCATGTGCAAGGTTTTGACGCAGCATGAGCTCAAAAGTGACTGGATGAAATGTTATACATTTCACTCAGTCACTTTTAGGAGGCGTTGCTGCACCCCCATCTGCACAGGAAAGCCTCTTCTGGCGCAGGGCTTTACAATGTAATGCACCCTCCAGATGCATCACATTGTTATTAGCACACACCATGGCACATCATTTGCACCACCCCTGTGTCACAAAAGTGACACAACGGCTGTGTAAAAGAGGCACAAGGGGATTGTAAATCCGCCCCTAACACATACAAATTCACCCAGGCAGTTTAACCAGCAGCGCAAATTGAAGCATAGACTTCTAACATATTTATGTACATATATTACATTCAAGTGCTTCGCACATACTACAGTATACTATAGGTAAACACCTTATAGATTTATGCTGTAGCACTTCCTTATAGCTCTGCACTTTCACATTCTCCATACACTAGTAATATATTCATTCATTCATTTATGAACTACACATTCATTCTGACAAACTTTTACACACTAACATAGAAATATAGTTCTTTCTTTGACCAGTGAAGGTAGTTGTAAAAAGAACAGGTTTTTTTGTTTTGTATTTTTTGTGTGTTTTCTCAACAAATTCCAAGCGGAACAAAAGAATGAAAAAAAGAACAACTAATGTCAAGGACAGAAATGATCCTGTATCCTGCGTTTTATCAGGTCGATAGACTGTTCCCCATAACACATAAGTTTATCGCAATAAATGCAAAGAAATGTAACTTTAGCAAAGTCAGAATCAATATGTGGATGTGGACTGCTTGCTGAAAATACTGCCGCAGATGATGTGCTTGGTGTAGCAGCAGGTGGGTTCTCGTGCAACCTCCATCTTTCAGCTCGAGCAAAGTTCTTGGGGTGCAAGTTCTTCACGTGTCGCACCATATTAGCTGTGCCAAAGGAGTATTTTTTACACGGATCACCCCTTGAAAGAGTTGTTTGGCAAATTTTACAGGTTACTTTTGCAGCATTAACCTTTTTTTGACCTTCTGGAAAAGTGAAAAACTTTCAAATTAGAGCTTCTTTCCTCTTCTTTGGAGCTTCTTCAGGAATGAAATCTCTCTCTGAAGAACTGCTGGAAGATGACTCCATTGCACTTACTATGGTGATCTTCCTTCTATTTGAGAAGATTCTCACAACAAATTCTTCTTCTTAGAAAGTCAAAGTCATATAATTATAATGGGACGGAACTTTCAACACTCGCAATAGGAAAAGTTACGAACCAATCGAATCTCTACTTTTAAAGTCACATGGCTTTGCGTACGCTTATGATGTGCTTGCGCAGCTCTTTCAATACGAGAACGCATAATCTTCTACCACGATTTGTGTAATTCTTTTTAAAAGTAATATAGGATTATTAAAAGTATTTAGAAAAATCATAGTTATCCCAAATGTCTGCCCTTAGTATCGACATTAAATACATACATGTTTTAAACCAAGTAGAAACATTGCCCCCTTTCGCGTACAGAACACCGTACATGACGTCACACCGAAGCTTTAATGCGATGTGTAACGTCAAAGCATATTCGTACCGTATGCGCGGGTACACGCTGAGTATGATGAGCAGTACAAACTATGGTAGACCTTTGTACCATCTACCATTCCTATGTGACTCTTAGAGTATATCCAGTCATATCCCTTCCCTATGTATATAGAGATAAATCTAATCACTAGTATATGCAGTAGTCCGTTGGGCTCTCTACCTTTCCTATGTGACTCTTAGAGTATATCCATTTGTATCCCTTCCCTATGTATATAGAGATAACTCTAATCACGAGTATATGCAGTAGACCTTTGTACTATCTACCATTCCTATGTGACTATTAGAGTATATCCAGTCATATCCCTTCCCTATGTATATAGAGATAACTCTAATCACTAGTATATTCAGTAGACCGTTGTGCTCTCTACCATTTTTATGTGACTCTTAGAGTATATCCATTTGTATCCCTTCCCTATGTATATAGAGATAACTCTAATGACCAGTATATGCAGTAGACCTTTGTACTATCTACCATTCCTATGTGACTCTTAGAGTATATCCATTTGTATCTCCTTGTGTGACTTTACATCGTGTACATTTGCAATTTTATTTCTGTTTGTATCCTTTATGTAACGCATGTAATCCTAAGTCCCTATGTTTTTCAACTGGTCCTTATGTAAAGCGCTCTGACACCTTCGGGTAAAGTTCGCGCTATATAAAATCGCACAAATAATAATAATAATAATATGGTAGGATCACCCTCTCAGTGACAAATCAAAGCTCAGGGCGCGCTAAGAAGAATGATTAGAAGTGCTGACTCATTGCATATCTGATTCTGGGCCTGCCTCTGCGTACATTATAACACTGCCCCCATCTCTCTCTGTTGTTAATTGTTGGTGCACACACTCATACTTGCACATGCGCGGTGCACGCCCGCCCACACTACCCACATGCCACCACCAAGCATGCTTGCTATCATTTAGCCTGGAAACCAATACATTAGCCAATGTGATGTCCCCCAGGGCCATCATTCTTATAGACCGCAAAAACTCTACCAATGACGGCCCTGGGCTTGGTTTGGTCAGCCCCCGCGGTTCCCCTATAATGCGGGCACTGACGTGAGCACCCTCTCTTTTACCTGCCTCTGCTGTGATGACAGACAGACTGTCGAAAACACCCCAAACTCAGCAAAACTGCAGCCTTTCAAGACACGACAAAAGACGACAGAAACAAAGGTAAGAGAAGACGTCACAACATCAGCCTCCACTGTAAATTGTATATGCATAATTCTATTTTTTATCCTTCATATGGCTTTCCTATCCCTCAATGGTTTTAAATTGTACTTACATAATTGAAATATTTCTTTATGAGTCACGAGGTCCTATACACCTCTATTCTTTAAAAATTGTGCGTGCATACATTTCTGTGTCGTATTTCTGTACTACGCCACGTGCTTAGGCCTCTATTATTTTCCTATCCTTTTGTTTCCTTCAGCAAACATCCTTCAGAAGCAACCACGGCCTATCGAGCAACAGCAATGGAATTCTCTGCAACTTATTGAAAATACTTTGACGTATAGAAGCAGAGTTCAAGTCGAGTGGTGAACTCCGTTTGCCGCACTCTTTATACAAGGTAAGCACAGCAGGCTAGATCTACAAAGCCTTCATAGCAATGCATTAGAAATAAGTCGCCATAACGAGCATAAGTAACGCAGTAGGTACTTCCATATAGACACCACTTGAACGCGGCACTATAACAAATAAAATGTACCAGGTACACTGCACTCGTAAAACTGTAGTGTAACTTATATTTATGAAAGGAGAGAGGGCCATATTATCAAACCTTGGCAACAGAATTATCGCCACTTTATTGGCAGGAAAGTGGCGATAATGGATTTGATAATATACTCTATGGAATTCCAATCGAAGCTCATGTTAGATGTGAAGGACATCTGGCATGAGCTTCGATTGGAATTCCATAGAGCATATTATCAAACCTATTATCGCCACTTTAGCAACACTTTCCTGCCGATAAAGTGGCAATAATTTTTGTCGTCCAAGCTTGATATTATGGCCCAGAGTACGTAGTGTACAGCAGCTTCTCTGTAAAATGTATAATTACCTCCGAGCAGTGACAACAGATAGGTTACAACAGTCTGACAAACAGATCATCAACCTTATTACGCCACTTTTGAGTCACTTTTGACATGGGTAAAGTGATGCAAGGAGCTAGTAAATCTACCTCGCGTTCAACAAAAAATCTCAACTCCAGACTCTGCGACACAGTTTTAATGTTGTTTTCTCTTTCTCTCACTCTCTGTGACATCATTTCTCTATCTCTCTTAAATTTAGACACTGCTGTCTACTTGGATGTGTAGAAGATCAGCCCACCTGAAGTTGTCCATCCCAGTGGCTGCAGTGTTTGGCCGCAAGCGTTATACAACGGTAAGCACAGAGGTCTAGATCTACAAATCCTTCATAGGAATCCATTAGAAATAAGTCGCCATAACGGGCGTAGGTAACGCAATAGGCACTTCCATATAGACACCAATTGAACGCGGCACTATAACACAACAGGAATATACGAGTCACACTGCACACGTAAAACTGTAGAGATACCACAACTTTTAATGCTTCAGCTCATTTACTCACATCTACATAATTCTAAACTCTAATTTTCTTTTTTCTTTTGCAGATTACCAATCGGACACCTTTTGGAATCCATTTCACAATTTCTTTATAACATTGTTTAACTTATTTTGCCAGTTCTAATATAGTTATAATTAAGTTTTGTTTATATTTATTGTTTAATAAAAGTTAATTGAGTTTTATTTATATTTATTGTTCAATAAAAGTTAATAAAAAAAACTACATACTTCTTTTATTTTGTGGGAAAGGGGTATGACGGTCCACAATAAAAATAATGTTGAAATACTATAGTAAGATATTCAAGACTAGGATTGAAAACTACTGAGTTCTAACTAACTGATATAATAAACACAATGGTGAGAAACTACTAAAATGGCGGTGGACGGAGTACGTAATCAACGTTTGGTGCCTCAGCACTACCTTTCAAATAAATATATAAAAATATGACTATTAATACTGTACAAAAGTACAGCACCGGATGAATCACACGAACCGGGAAAAGAAAGCGACAGATTTACTAACTGATATAAAGAAAGGTTTGCTTGTTGAACTCGAAGAAAAAAGTGAACTTCGAAACAACGCTGAGCATGCGAAGAAAGTACAACTGCTACACCAAAAACAAGGAAAGCTCTACATACAAAAGGCGATACATTATCGCCGCTTTTATTGACAGGAAACTGCCGATAAAGCAGCGATAATGTGCTTGATAATAGGCCCTTGTAACTTCCCATAGCAGCCCAGGTTCTGATCCTAACCTAGGCTGCTATGGTTATTCACAAGTACATATTATCAAGCCCATTATCTCCGCTTTATCAGCAGTTTCCTGCCAATAAATGCGACGATAATGTATCGCCTTTTGTTGACAATATGGACCATTGCTCTTTTTTTTGACCAGTAAACTTAGATGCATATTATCAAGGACCGGTGTTAAAATTATCGCAGTTTTATTGGCAAGAAACTGCTAATAAAACGGCGATAATGAGCTTCATAATACAGCCTTGTTATTTCCCATAGAACCCCATGTTAGCACCAGAACATAGGCTTCTATGGGAATTCACAAGGACAATGCAGATACCCCGAGCTAGAAGGTCATTTTACATATCACTGCCCCAGAAAGGTGGCGTTCCCCGCGACGTGTACGGAGACAGAGAGAGAGAGCTCCAATTTTTTTTTTTTTTTTTTTAAAAAGACCCGAGGGTTGCCGCTCCCCGAGACTGCGGGGAGTAGGACCATAACCCACCCCCCGATACTTCAAAATAAAACCAGAGGAGTGCCGTTCCTCAGTGCTCAGGGCACCTTACAAGCCCCCATTATGCAGAAAAATTGCCCCCGTAATTTACCCCCCGGGACCTAATAAATAAAAATTGTCCCCGTAATTTAACCCCCCGGGACCTAATGAATAAAACGGACTTCTACTTTTTTTTTCACCTTTTCCACCGCGTACAAGTACTGCACGAGTACCCCGCCATTTTTTATTTAAAAAAAAATAAAAATTGAGCCTAAAGATCCATGTACCACCCCCTGACCAAGACTATAGGCTCAGAATGGTTCTACCCTGCCCCTTTCCTTATTTCTCAACTTTGTTTTACTCTTTTCTTGTGACTCTGCTCTTCCGATAAACAACATGACTGCCAATACTTCCTGGTTTTGACAGCCGATCAGCATGCAGCTCCTGCTCATAATTGTAGGTATTTACTTACGCGTACGCACACAATTTTTCTTTAAAATAACAAAAAAGAGCCTAAACATCCATATACGACCCCCTAAGCAAGCCTAGAGGGTCAGAATATCTCTACCCTACCCCCTCCCTTATTTCTCAACTTTGTTTTACTGTTTTCTTGTGACTCGGTTCTAGCAAGGCTAAAGATGGCCGCCAACACTTCCTGGTTTCGAGTGTTGACAGACAGTTCACAGCCAATCAGCATGCAGCTCGCGCTCATAATTGAACAGATTTCAGTACGCGTACTGAACTCCGACTCTAGATTTCGCTATGATTTTACTTGCAATTTTCTCAGAAACTACTTTTTTTTTATTAAACCTTTATTTATCGCATTAGACAGAGATACAAGACATTCGCATCATTTCCAACCAAACAGCACGTCACATTTACGGTACATCAATAGAGCATCGTACAGTCACTTGGGCTAGAGCATCTCATCATATCTGAGCAGTACAATAATGAACGTCAGTCATTAGGGTGGATACATCGTTAGCAGAGCACTACGCACAGCACAGTGAGGATTGCAGGATACAGGAAAGACCCACCACCCCAGCAGGCCAGTCCAGCAATAAACCAGCCAGGTACAAGCAATGCTTTAGGGAGGACGAGTATCAGACCACTCGTGGACTGCTGCGTATACAAACCCTACCCGGTGACATTCCGTGGCCCCATTGGTATCAGTGTCCCTTGCATGCAGCATCCAAAATATCCCCCCCCCTCTTCCCAATGGGCGTAACAAACACGGGTGCACTGATTGGTGTTTGATGTGTAGTGATGCATGGTTCCCCACCCCTCAGGGGGTACCCGTACATGTGCCTAGTCCCTAAACCCTGCGTGCAAAGGAAGTCCCAACTTGATCACAGCAGAAGTGTAACAGGGGAGCCGTGTCACATGCCTCGCAGAGAACAATATCCAAACCGCAGGTGTCCCACAGCCTTCTACCTCGTCTCAATATTGAGCAGCCCGCCACTCCACTAGCAGAGAGAGGGTGTCACCACCAGCTAGGGTGTTGTAGTTGTATCAGGGCGTCGCACGACAGTAAGTTGCTCATTGCTCAGTCAGCTGCCCCTCACCCGCACAGGTGTCATTTTGAGACCCCTGGGACAGCCAGTAGAGCTGCAGCGGGGACCAAATATCCTTGGGCCTGCAACGTGCAGGCATTAAGTCTGCATAGATGCCATGTTGGTCTTGGCAGTATGTAAGATCATCCAGCCATTCTTTGAATTTTGGTGCCCTGCCCCTCCCCCACTTGCAAGCTACTCTCCTTTTAGCGAGGAGCAACGCAATATCTATAAATCGTTGGTGCGTTTTGGGTATATCCTTGGTATACCCCAACAGCATCAGCACCGGGTCTAGTGGAAGAGGGCCTGCAATCATGACCTGGAGCGCCGCATGTACCTGCGTCCAATATTCCTGTATCACGCCACACTCCCAGGCCAGGTGAAGGAAGCCTGCGCCCTCCGAGCGACACCTCGCGCACCTGTCGTCATCAGAAAGATGAAATCGCAACTTCCTGACTGGCGTGTAATAAAACCTCTGAATAAATTTGTAATGGATGATTTTCAGACGGCAGCTGGACGAGACATTCGCCGTGGCCGAGCAGCAATAGTGCCATTGCTCTTCAGTGAGTTCATCGTCCAATTCGGAGTTCCAATCGTCTCTCGCTTTGGACCTTACAGGCGGACGTTGCGCTCGCATGTTATTATATAACTTAGAAACCATGTGCCTCCCATACGACACCAGTAGTACGTGCAAGGGCAGTACCACCCCTGGTTCATCCGGAAAGTTGGGGAGTATGTCACGCATGCCCTGACGAAGCCTAATATAGTAAAACACCTCCATCGGTGTCGGGGAACCCGCCTGAAATATCTGATCTTTGGTACGAAATAGCCCGTCCTTGAACAAATCCCCCCACGTATTTATGTGAATGCGCTTGCACATAGACCGAAATCCAGAAACTACTTAACGGATTTACACCATTTAACAAAAAGCACAATCTGCGAACAGAACTCTACCTCTCTGCCAAATTTCGTGTAATTCCGTTCAGCCATTCGGGCTGTAGCCCTGGCTAAAGGTCCCTATGGAAATTGCATGGAGGAAACACGTTTTGAGACCCCCCGTTTGACGAATCACCCCAAAACTTTCAGGGAAGGAGCGGAACTGAGCAGGCCATTTTCTTGGAGAAATTCACGAAGATTCGTCCACCGGCGCCAAAGTTATTCCAAATAGAATGTTGTGGATTTCCTATGGAAACTAGGTCCTAACTATAACTATAACTACCTACTGGCGACCGCCAGTAGGTAATATATATATATATAGAATTAAACAATTTGGCATGTAACCCCACGAGTGCAGCGTGTTTCTTGAGGGGACAGGAGCTAGTATATATATATTGTAGTGTAGTTCCTATTATCCCAATAGGCTCTGCGCTTTGGAATAATACCTCCAATAGTATAGACCTAGACCAGACGTTAACTAGGTCTTCTACTGTCGATATTAGACTTAAAGTTTTGGGTTTGCCAGCTAGCTCAGAGTTCACTAGAAACTTTCTCGAATAGGCAAGGAGGAGTTGAACCTCCCTGGATAGACAAGAAGGGATTTAGTTTCTGACAACCATAGAACATGACAACTTTGCTCTCCCCTAGTCAAGAGTGTATCTCTAGAGTCGTGTGAAAACAAAAGACAACTTATTTTACTCAGTCAGTACGTGCATTCTTAGTTTCACCAGTTTGTAGAGAAAAGGAAGAGACGGGCGTGTTCAATAAAAGATGTTATTTATTGATCAGTCTCTTTTCTCGTACAAGAGAAATTAATCGATATTATTGCAATACTTATGGTTAAGTAAAGTGCATACAATAAAAGCAGAAGTATAAAATAATACTGTAAAAACATTTATATGGTTTCTAAGCCATATGGTGGTTTAAAATGGATAAAATAGATACATACATATAAACATTTGACTAATCGTACTCAACTGGTGCTTCTAACTACGCCTACCCCAGTGTACCTGACCTAAGCCTAATACGTGGGCGGGGATAGAAAGTAGCAGTTTAAGTTAAGTTTGTTTTTGCCAAGTGACTGACTCAAGAATTCTCTGCAAGGGGTTATTCAGCTCTGTACCTGGAATCTAGGATGGTTGAGGGATAGTATCTCTCGTCTGAGGTCTCGATATTCCAGGCTGCCTGCAAGGGCTGCTTGGAAGCGCCGGAGCTGGATTTCTCGGCAAGAGAAAGCAGCGTCTCGTTCTCAGCGCGTCAGGAAGGCGGGGCAGCGCCAGTGGGCTTCGCTCTCTGCTGGGCTTCGGCAAGTCTCGCTGCTCCGATCTCGTCACCACCGCGTGTGTTTGCTTAGGGCAATATCGGTAATATTTATACCTGTAAGGTGCCGAGATTGACGTAAGGATGGACATAGATACGTCATTTAAGGATGTCATACGAGCTGGTCGTTAGCACATTCTTTTACTGAAGTTCTCGGTGAAATCAAAACAATGGCCGCAGGGTTTTTCCCAGGTTGTCATAGGTTTGATTTGTTTTGAGAACTCCGTATGCCTTATCAGGGGCTGGAGGAATATTGCTTTGCCTAATTAGATGGCAAGCGTTATGACCTAATCAGATAACGCGCTCCTGTGCCGTGGTCTGGCGTAATCAGATAACGGTTTCTGCATCATGGGATGGCTGCTAGTTAACTTGTTAACCAGAATAGGGTCAGGAATAGGGGGATCGATACAGAACCTATAGGAATACATCACAATATATTCCCAACCTTCCTTTGCCAAGAAGAAATGGAGGTGCACTCACGGGCATTTGCGCATTAATTTTCCTTTTATTTACTTCAAACGGATCATCGCATAACCAACGCGTTTCGGTGTCCTCCGACACCTTGATCACCGTTGAGATCACGGTTGATCTCGCACGCTGCATTTACCATGTTTATACTTTTTTTTTAAAAACAACTTTCAACTTCCTGTTTCCTCCACATAGGACTTATGGGACATGTAGTGTCAAGGTAAACGATAATTCATCCATTATCTATTCTGTCCCGTTATTGAATCAGTGTTACAATTCATTGCATATTTTGTTCTATATAAAAATGATGGGTTGATTTAATTATTTAAACTCTTTCCGAATGATTGATATTTCCAGCCTTCCTGTGGGCATTCTCAAGTTTCTAATGCTATCTTTGCAGTATATTAGTTCAAATTGAAAATATAATTAAATCTTCATAGAATCAAAAACATATTCATTGCAAATATTCAACCCATTTATTTTTATTTATTTATTTATTTCACTTCTAGAGCGCGCTATCACCTCGAGAGGCATCCTGGCGCTGGCAGACTCAACAGAAAAAGAAGGGTGCAACAATCACAGGCTAAGGATTAGGAAAAGAGGGGAAAAAAACCAGGTTTTTAACTGCCTTCTAAAAGCAAGAAGGCCGGTGAGCTGCCTAAGTTCATGGGGGAAGAGAATTCCAGATCTTGGCCGCAGCCACACTGAACGATCTACCTCCTGCTCTGGATCGCTTAAACCTCGGTAAGGTCTATTTTAATGCCCGTGCGCATTAAAATACATCGGCAGCACAAAATGTGAATTGAAAAAACTGATACTTAAACATGTACGAGCAACTGTAAATTGTGATAGGAGCAATGCAGTTGCGAAACATATGGAAACAAACCATGGAGGTGACTGGAAAATGTTATGTTTCTATGCGCTTGAAATGATCTCCACCAGTGAGAGAGGTGGAGAGCGGGGGAAAAGAAATTGAGACAGAGAGAATCACGGCAAATCCTGAATTTTCGAACTCTTATTCCCTGGGGGGGGACTTAATCAGAGTGAGGAACTATATGTGCATCTTTGAAGGACTTTAATTTTGTTTTTGTGCTGACTGAAATATCCTGTTTAGAACTGTGTATTTTGTATTTTTCATTTTGGGGTGCAGGCATGGTAGTAATTTCCAACTGCGTAGTGTGGATTCTTATGCCGGCTGAATATAGGCCTTAATTGTAAAAACAAATAATATTCTCCCGAAAGACCCTCTTTCAACTGGTAGACTTAAATTAGACTAGATCATATTTAGTGTCTCATGGCCCACTGGAGGGCTCAAAATATAGGAAAATAGGCAAATAAACACGTTGTGTAACAGCATATAGGAATAGGGATACCCGCATTACCCTACCAATTTTCTATACCACTGGAGGGTTGAAAGAACGACTTATGAGGCAAAGATAGGATCAGGTGAGATCGGGTTTATGGTGTCCCCGCCCAAATGGCTGAGGCGCTGTAAACGAGTCCGTGAATATTGGATCCAATACCAGAGTAGGAGTGTCTCTTATTTGGGTTTCGGGAGAGCTTTCCATTGCAAGTTTTGCAAAACCAAAACACCTCTGAGAATTAAATGCCAATTCCATTCACCGGCAATTAAATTAGAACTGTGTTGAGTTAAGGGCAAACACTATTGTTTAAGATAAAAGTGTTTCACTGATCTGCGCCAATACAAATTGGAACGTAATGAACTACGAGTACCAGAATCCTCTGTTTGCAATAATGTCAAGATGACATCATGAGTCACATGATGTAATGTGGAGTGTTTTTAATGGATGGTTTTGAATTGCTAGTTTGTAACCATGAGCAAGTTATCAGGGGATAACGAAACGCGTTGGTTCTTTGTTTATGACCTGGGAGTTGCTTTACTTATGAAATATAATAAAGTAATAAACAATTGGTTCTTTCGGGTACAAATAATTTCTTCAGTTATCTCTTATAACAAGCAACATATTTCTTTGTAGCTCAATACACATTATTTAATACAGAGCAAAACTCAAGAGAAGAATCAAGAGAAAATCAAGAGAGATCCACATCATCTGCCAAGTTGCAAGGATACTTTATAAATTGTATTCATTTATAAGTTATTTCATTCAAACAATATGCAGGCTATCCAGCAGTGCACAAGGTGAACAATGTGACAATTGGTGCTCAGTGTGTGTTCGTGCCATAGATATATACAATTAGACGTGAAAGGGAAGGGGGTAGTTGTGACCAATACAATTAATTATTCACAATAAACTGTGTACTACATTAGTGTGGTATCTTCCACCCTTTCCTCCCCCGGCAGCTCCGCAGACAATGGAGCGGCTCGCGGTGACATCATTTAGAATGTCACCGCGACCAGCGTTCCAAGTCGAGCGCCTGAGGGACAGTGCGAAGCAGTCACCCGCCGGGGCCATTGCTGTGGCTGGGGTCGCTGATGTTCTTGTTTATTTGAACCCCATTAAACGTCTAACTGAACTCCTAACCTTGTGTCTGGTCACTTGTATGCGGATCCTACACTGGCGACGAGGGTCATTCGGACACAGCGACCTCAACACGCTAGTGAAGTAAAGGAATTTGGAACTGGAGAAAAATATCGTATGCGGAAGAAGCAGACTGAAGGGCAGCGAGCGACTTCGGGAGGAGCGACTGCAGGTTGACAGCAGTGGTGACAGCTGTCACGCGGCAGATTCAACTTATGAATGGGAAGTATCGTACTGTGAGTAAAGTCAACTGTGTGCGGGCGGACTGTACTGTCACCTATGCATAAAGGACGAACAGTGTATAATTGGTGGCGGACAACACGAGAGAGGGTGGCGCGGCTGTGGAGAGTAGCGGAGGTTTCACGTCCTCTCAGGAAGGAGCACCGTTTGTGAACGTCGTGAGGAAAAAAAAAAAATAAAGGGTGGCGGACTGGAGTGCCTGAAGTGTCTGCTAAGTGTTTAAGGACTGTTTGGCATAGAGACTGATGGAGGTGCTGGCAGCGTGAGGCGAAAAGTGATCTGACTAGCATGTCGGGGCATCGGCACCTTCCCCTTCGAGACTGTGATAAACACTACCCTGACAGCGTGTAGCGGCGCAGGCCCTGCACGGCGCTCAAGCTCAGGCCGTTCAGGGTGCAACGGAGGTGACGAGTGGTGCTAGCGGCGCGCCACCCAGTTATACTTTCAGACGAGCCTGTGACCGGGATGATCATATCGCCGGAAGAAGAGTCCTCACTCCTTGTGTAGCGCTAAGTCTCACCTGTGTGTCCCCCATGATCCTTCACCATCTGCTCACAGGGGAGTAAGACTCTTTGAGATCACCGGTGTGACAAGGAGGGTATCGGCGTGGTGTCCTCCTCAGACTGGAAATGTCCTGTGTTTGAGCAACAACTTGGCAAATTTCAAGTTCGTATTCGCCCAGTGAGATCGGACTCGCACGCCACAGTGCCACCCAGTGGTTAAATATTGGGATCGTTTATATTATCTGTAAAAGTGCAGTAACTGTGTTCTGTTCATAGAAACCATTTGGTTATGTGCATGTACTGCGTTTGTTTACGATAGCCAGTCACTTCATTTCTCAGTGTATCCCGCATTACTCATTACAAGTTTTTTTTTCCCCAGTACCCCGGGGAGGTCTTCAGTAAAACTGTAAGCATGCAGAGTGTAACGCCCCCACCCTTCTTCTTGACCAACCCAGGGGAACCTGCAATTCAGTGGAAAAAGTGGAAAAAGGTGTTCTTAAATTATGCTACTGTGTGTGGCCCAAATCTCGGATTAGAGAGGAAGGTAGCACTATTGGCGTATTACCTGGGAGCAGAGGGGGAAGAGGTTCTTGATCACCTCCCAGACCTAGGTGTGCAAGAAGCGAGAGGTCTAAATGAACTAGAAGTAAGCTTAAAGAAACTAGATTTGCACTATCTCCCGAAGGCTAGCACTATAATGGAGCGATATCATTTTGGGAAAAGGGTACAGAAGGAAGGAGAATCTATAGAGGATTTTGTCTCAGACCTTAGGAAACTAGCTGCGACATGCAAATTTGGTGGTGCAAGTGAGGAAAGGATCAGGGACCAGTTCGTGTTAGCTTGCAGGATGGAGCGGGTACGGGAGGAATTATGGCTTAAGGATGACCCACCCCTAAGAGAGGTCCTAATTGTAGCCAAGCAGGTAGAACACATGCTGCAGTGTGTCAGTGAAATAAAACAGGACAGTGGGGAGAGGAGAAGCGAAGACAAACCCAAAGTAAGCGAGGTTGTAACTGATTTGGAGGCTGTGTCTGTGATCAAGGGCCAGAAGATAGTGAACAAAGAACAGAAAGAGGACAAACCGGGATGGTCATTCAAGGGTGCCTGTTACAGGTGCGGGAAGCAAGGGCACATGGCCAATGATAAAGAGTGCCCTGCCCTCAAGTTCACATGCAACAAGTGCGGGAAGAGGGGCCATTTCAGGCAGTATTGCAAAAGCGGACAGGGATTCAGTAGACAGGGCAAGGACAGGACTAACACGGTTTGTGATGAAATAGTTGTGCAAGTGGAGGAAGGCCTGGTCTGCAGCCCTAAAGACACTATAAAAGTAAAAGGCACCGAGGTGGAAGCACTGTTCGATTCCTGTTCAAGGATAACAATTATCAGTGCGAAAGAGTTTTCACGTGTATCCAAGGGGAAGATAGTCTTGAAGAAAATGGATGTGAGGCCCGGGGGATATGCGGGTCGCCCAATCTCAATGAAAGGATACTTTTGGGACATAATTGAATACAAAGACAGAACAACAATGTCTAAAGTGTATGTGTCCACTGTCGGCGATAACATCTTGGGCTGGCAAGCACAGAAGGAGTTGGGGGTATACCTGAATCCTAACAGCAATCCCCAAATTTTGATACAAGAGATACAAGAGCCGGAAGAGGGTTTAGTGACAGAGTTCAAAGAAGTGTTCCAGGAAGTGCTAGGATGTTTGAAGAACTACTGCCACAAGATCAAATTGAAAGAAAACTCGAAGCCTGTAGTAGCCAAAGTCAGGAAGCTACCCATTGCCATCCAAGAAGCGGTGAAGACAGAACTCGAGAAATTGTGCAAGGCAGGGGTTATTGAACCGGTGGAAGCGACAGAATGGTTGGCACCCATCGTGGCCGCACAGAAAAAGGATGGATCGGTTCGGCTGTGCATCGACCTTAGGGCCTTGAACAAGGAGGTTGTGGTCGACCGCTTCCCGCTGCCCAACATCAACCAGATGATGAGCATGCTAGAGGGCGCAAGAGTATTCTCCACACTTGACCTTACCTCAGCTTATTTTTAAATCAAGCTTCATGAAGAGTCGCAAGAACTCACAGCGTTCGTGACACCCATGGGCGAATACAAGTTCAAGAGGATGCCGTTCGGGTTGGTTTCTGCGGCAGCCGTGTTTCAGAGGCTCATGGGAAACATCTTGAAGGAGATTCCTGGTGTTGTATGCTACCAGGACGACGTTCTAGTGTTTGCCAGAAACCATGAGGAGCATGATAAGAGACTGAGACAAGTGCTGGCCAGGTTTAGGTCACAAGGACTAACAGTGAGGAGAGAAAAGTGCGTGCTTAGGTGTGCTGAACTGGATTTCTTAGGACACAAAGTGACGGCAGAAGGAATCCGTCCCAAGGCAGAGCTCCAGAACACCATTGTATATCTGGCGCCCCCGAAGAGCAAGGAAGAGATCAGGTCTTTCATGGGAATGCTAGAGTTCTACGGCAAATTCATTCGGAACCTTGCAGGGAGAACGCATGCCATCAGGCTGTTGCTGAAAAAGGAGACAGTGTTCAATTGGAGTCGGGAGTGTCAGAGTGAGTTTGAGGACGTGAGGAATGCTCTTGCAGAAGCACCCAGCTTGAAGTCTTACATACCTAATCGTACGACAATAGTCACCACGGACGCAAGTGCTAAAGGGCTAGGTGCGGTGCTCACACAAGCAAGCAAAGACGGAGAGGAAACTATAGCCTTCGCCTCAAGATCCCTTCAGAAGTCAGAAAACAACTACTCCGTGATCGAAAAGGAGGCCTTAGCAGTATTCTGGGCATTTAGCAAATTTAGGGATTTCCTGTGGGGCACAACTTTCATCCTTCGTACTGACCACAAGCCATTGGTGGAGGTTTTCAGTAAGAAGGGGCTGGATGCGATCACCAGTAGGATCAGGCATTGGGTCGTTGGCCTCCAGGAGTACACTTTCAATGTCGAGTACGTCCCTGGAACTCGGAATCTGGCGGCAGACTACTTATCGAGGCTGGTGAACGAAAGTGATGGGAATGAAGCGCATGACAGAATGGAAGATGATTTGGAAGATCACCAAATGGAAAATGTATGTGCCATCCAGAGAGCGATAGGTGAGGAAACTTGGAAGAGTGCACTAAAGGATGACGGGGTCTTGGATGAGGTGTGCAGGAGAGTAAAAGACAGATGGAAACATGAAGATAAACGTGTGGAGGCTCTGCGACCATTCTGGATTGTAAAGGATGAACTGTCCGTGGTCGATGAATGTCTGTTCAGGGGGACGAGGTTAGTACCTCCTGTGACGGTGAGAAAGAATCTTATTGACATGGCTCACGATGGCCACCTGGGCATCACCAAGACCAAACAAAGGCTGAGAGAAGACTATTGGTGGCCGAGCATGGACCTTGCGATTAAAAGGAAGGTGAGAGACTGCACTCCGTGCAGCATCAGCGACAAAGTACTGAGGCAACTGACACCTCCAATGGTGTGCAGACCACCGCCATCAGGACCCTGGGAAGAGTTGGCGTTGGACATCGTTGGTCCATTGACAGGAGAGGTGCGCACGCCCTATATTCTGGTGCTCATGGATTTGTACTCCAGGTGGCCAGAAGTGAAGTTGGTGAGCGAAATCACAACTAAGATCGTCATCGAGTTCCTTCAAGGGCTGTTTGAAAGGGAAGGATTACCCAGCAGTCTACTCACGGACAATGGGGTGCAACTGTGTTCGAAAGAGATATGCAGTAGTCCGTTGGGCTCTCTACCTTTCCTATGTGACTCTTAGAGTATATCCATTTGTATCCCTTCCCTATGTATATAGAGATAACTCTAATCACGAGTATATGCAGTAGACCTTTGTACTATCTACCATTCCTATGTGACTATTAGAGTATATCCAGTCATATCCCTTCCCTATGTATATAGAGATAACTCTAATCACTAGTATATTCAGTAGACCGTTGTGCTCTCTACCATTTTTATGTGACTCTTAGAGTATATCCATTTGTATCCCTTCCCTATGTATATAGAGATAACTCTAATGACCAGTATATGCAGTAGACCTTTGTACTATCTACCATTCCTATGTGACTCTTAGAGTATATCCATTTGTATCTCCTTGTGTGACTTTACATCGTGTACATTTGCAATTTTATTTCTGTTTGTATCCTTTATGTAACGCATGTAATCCTAAGTCCTTATGTTTTTCAACTGGTCCTTATGTAAAGCGCTCTGACACCCTCGGGTAAAGTTCGCGCTATATAAAATCGCACAAATAATAATAATAATAATATGGTAGGATCACCCTCTCAGTGACAAATCAAAGCTCAGGGCGCGCTAAGAAGAATGATTAGAAGTGCTGACTCATTGCATATCTGATTCTGGGCCTGCCTCTGCGTACATTATAACACTGCCCCCATCTCTCTCTGTTGTTAATTGTTGGTGCACACACTCATACTTGCACATGCGCGGTGCACGCCCGCCCACACTACCCACATGCCACCACCAAGCATGCTTGCTATCATTTAGCCTAAGCCTAATACGTGGGCGGGGATAGAAAGTAGCAGTTTAAGTTAAGTTTGTTTTTGCCAAGTGACTGACTCAAGAATTCTCTGCAAGGGGTTATTCAGCTCTGTACCTGGAATCTAGGATGGTTGAGGGATAGTATCTCTCGTCTGAGGTCTCGATATTCCAGGCTGCCTGCAAGGGCTGCTTGGAAGCGCCGGAGCTGGATTTCTCGGCAAGAGAAAGCAGCGTCTCGTTCTCAGCGCGTCAGGAAGGCGGGGCAGCGCCAGTGGGCTTCGCTCTCTGCTGGGCTTCGGCAAGTCTCGCTGCTCCGATCTCGTCACCACCGCGTGTGTTTGCTTAGGGCAATATCGGTAATATTTATACCTGTAAGGTGCCGAGATTGACGTAAGGATGGACATAGATACGTCATTAAGGATGTCATACGAGCTGGTCGTAAGCACATTCTTTTACTGAAGTTCTCGGTGAAATCAAAACAATGGCCGCAGGGTTTTTCCCAGGTTGTCATAGGTTTGATTTGTTTTGAGAACTCCGTATGCCTTATCAGGGGCTGGAGGAATATTGCTTTGCCTAATTAGATGGCAAGCGTTATGACCTAATCAGATAACGCGCTCCTGTGCCGTGGTCTGGCGTAATCAGATAACGGTTTCTGCATCATGGGATGGCTGCTAGTTAACTTGTTAACCAGAATAGGGTCAGGAATAGGGGTATCGATACAGAACCTATAGGAATACATCACAATATATTCCCAACCTTCCTTTGCCAAGAAGAAATGGAGGTGCACTCACGGGCATTTGCGCATTAATTTTCCTTTTATTTACTTCAAACGGATCATCGCATAACCAACGCGTTTCGGTGTCCTCCGACACCTTGATCACCGTTGAGATCACGGTTGATCTCGCACGCTGCATTTACCATGTTTATACTTTTTTTTTAAAAACAACTTTCAACTTCCTGTTTCCTCCACATAGGACTTATGGGACATGTAGTGTCAAGGTAAACGATAATTCATCCATTATCTATTCTGTCCCGTTATTGAATCAGTGTTACAATTCATTGCATATTTTGTTCTATATAAAAATGATGGGTTGATTTAATTATTTAAACTCTTTCCGAATGATTGATATTTCCAGCCTTCCTGTGGGCATTCTCAAGTTTCTAATGCTATCTTTGCAGTATATTAGTTCAAATTGAAAATATAATTAAATCTTCATAGAATCAAAAACATATTCATTGCAAATATTCAACCCATTTATTTTTATTTATTTATTTATTTCACTTCTAGAGCGCGCTATCACCTCGAGAGGCATCCTGGCGCTGGCAGACTCAACAGAAAAAGAAGGGTGCAACAATCACAGGCTAAGGATTAGGAAAAGAGGGGAAAAAACCAGGTTTTTAACTGCCTTCTAAAAGCAAGAAGGCCGGTGAGCTGCCTAAGTTCATGGGGGAAGAGAATTCCAGATCTTGGCCGCAGCCACACTGAACGATCTACCTCCTGCTCTGGATCGCTTAAACCTCGGTAAGGTCTATTTTAATGCCCGTGCGCATTAAAATACATCTGCAGCACAAAATGTGAATTGAAAAAACTGATACTTAAACATGTACGAGCAACTGTAAATTGTGATAGGAGCAATGCAGTTGCGAAACATATGGAAACAAACCATGGAGGTGACTGGAAAATGTTATGTTTCTATGCGCTTGAAATGATCTCCACCAGTGAGAGAGGTGGAGAGCGGGGGAAAAGAAATTGAGACAGAGAGAATCACGGCAAATCCTGAATTTTCGAACTCTTATTCCCTGGGGGGGGACTTAATCAGAGTGAGGAACTATATGTGCATCTTTGAAGGACTTTAATTTTGTTTTTGTGCTGACTGAAATATCCTGTTTAGAACTGTGTATTTTGTATTTTTCATTTTGGGGTGCAGGCATGGTAGTAATTTCCAACTGCGTAGTGTGGATTCTTATGCCGGCTGAATATAGGCCTTAATTGTAAAAACAAATAATATTCTCCCGAAAGACCCTCTTTCAACTGGTAGACTTAAATTAGACTAGATCATATTTAGTGTCTCATGGCCCACTGGAGGGCTCAAAATATAGGAAAATAGGCAAATAAACACGTTGTGTAACAGCATATAGGAATAGGGATACCCGCATTACCCTACCAATTTTCTATACCACTGGAGGGTTGAAAGAACGACTTATGAGGCAAAGATAGGATCAGGTGAGATCGGGTTTATGGTGTCCCCGCCCAAATGGCTGAGGCGCTGTAAACGAGTCCGTGAATATTGGATCCAATACCAGAGTAGGAGTGTCTCTTATTTGGGTTTCGGGAGAGCTTTCCATTGCAAGTTTTGCAAAACCAAAACACCTCTGAGAATTAAATGCCAATTCCATTCACCGGCAATTAAATTAGAACTGTGTTGAGTTAAGGGCAAACACTATTGTTTAAGATAAAAGTGTTTCACTGATCTGCGCCAATACAAATTGGAACGTAATGAACTACGAGTACCAGAATCCTCTGTTTGCAATAATGTCAAGATGACATCATGAGTCACATGATGTAATGTGGAGTGTTTTTAATGGATGGTTTTGAATTGCTAGTTTGTAACCATGAGCAAGTTATCAGGGGATAACGAAACGCGTTGGTTCTTTGTTTATGACCTGGGAGTTGCTTTACTTATGAAATATAATAAAGTAATAAACAATTGGTTCTTTCGGGTACAAATAATTTCTTCAGTTATCTCTTATAACAAGCAACATATTTCTTTGTAGCTCAATACACATTATTTAATACAGAGCAAAACTCAAGAGAAGAATCAAGAGAAAATCAAGAGAGATCCACATCATCTGCCAAGTTGCAAGGATACTTTATAAATTGTATTCATTTATAAGTAATTTCATTCAAACAATATGCAGGCTATCCAGCAGTGCACAAGGTGAACAATGTGACAATTGGTGCTCCGTGTGCGTTCGTGCCATAGATATATACAATTAGACGTGAAAGGGAAGGGGGTAGTTGTGACCAATACAATCAATTATTCACAATAAACTGTGTACTACATTAGTGTGGTATCTTCCACCCTTTCCTCCCCCGGCAGCTCCGCAGACAATGGAGCGGCTCGCGGTGACATCATTTAGAATGTCACCGCGACCAGCGTTCCAAGTCGAGCGCCTGAGGGACAGTGCGAAGCAGTCACCCGCCGGGGCCATTGCTGTGGCTGGGGTCGCTGATGTTCTTGTTTATTTGAACCCCATTAAACGTCTAACTGAACTCCTAACCTTGTGTCTGGTCACTTGTATGCGGATTCTACAATTAGTCAGTTTCGAATTACAAAGTTCGATAAACATTGTGGCAGATTCAGAAGTATCTCGCGGCGTCCGATTTCTTTAATGGTCTCACCAGGATCTGAATATCGGGGAGGGCATCGATATGTACTGCTGCAAACGCATCCAATAATGCCTCAAATATATATATATATGACAAAATAAAACTAGACATAATATAAGATAGCTCTTAAAGGAGTCTTTATTTTTTAATAAGCATATTTATTTTTTGTTTGTCAAACCAAGTTTTAGGTTTGAAAGTGTGGTTTCCGAAAGTAGAAAATTGTAAACCATTAGGAGGTTACAGTGCTACATTGCCATATATTATATTTAGATGACAAAAGAAATACATTTCATGGTTGTGAAGGAATTTTGTCACTGTCTCTTCACATGTCTTTCAGTCTTTTCAAATGTAGCACCATTTACAGTAGACCACCTCCGCTATTGTCTTAGTCAAATATTTGCAGATACAAACTGTGTTTTCGGAAACATAGACCTTATGATAGAAAAATGTCTCCTTCATCTCAATTTTCAATGTGACTCAAGTTAAGTGTCCTATATCATTGCCACCACAGTGGATAACAAGTGGGGATGGTCACATTTCCTAACAGAGGAAAGCAAAAAGAGTAACTGATTCAATTTGAAACCTCTTTCACAAGTCCACGTTAGTTCAACATCTTTCAAACCTAAATCATGTTCAACACCTTCTTTCTTAGGATGCTGGCACAAAAATAAAACTGGGCCCAACAAACCTATCCCTAAAAATCTTGCAGCTACACTGACATACAAGAATAAGGAACACAGAGGCAGACCAACACATTACAGAGTTAATAATTGCTCAATAGGAAGCTACATCATACCAACAACTTAATTTTGAAAGGCAGAGAATTGTTGGCTTGAATACAATTGGGGCTACTAATGTAGCACAATACTACCAACAACCAATAGGAGGTAAGTAAATAAACTAGTCTGCAGCACTGATTTTTAAAAAGTATTCAGAAGGCATTTTACACACACCTTTGTGGTCACATGACAATGAAAACAAAAGGAAAACTAGATAAGAAATACAATTAAGAAGCCTACCCGAAATTGAATGCCTTGCACATTTTGATCCCACCAACAAAGACATTTTGAAAACAAATAGGATGGGCCCATACTACTCAAAGTGGAGTCCATTGTTAGAAACACGATGTCTCTTTGAAGCTAGGTTCTGCAGATATACAATGTGACAAAATATATCAATAGTGGTACATTTTGAGAAAAAGGTACAACTGGTTGTTTAATACGTCTTAGTAAACCTACTCTTATTAATCCATGTAAACTAAGTTGTGACACAGGAAAAAAGAATTTTACTATTTAGCTCTTCCTCAGATATTTAAACCATAGAGCAATGAAGAAGAATTTATAGGTTCCTTTCAGTGCTATGAAGATGCATTTAATGTTTATGCAAATGACATTGCATTGCCTAATTTCTGACAGACTTTCAAATGCTCAATCAAGAAACAGAATAAGAAAACATTAAAGCAGAAACTCTGGTTATTCTGGGTAATACCATCCACTAATCTCTGTACTCCATGAATCAGGACCAGAACAGTACTAGAGTACATGAATTGCACTCCACTGCAGCAGGCAGAATCCTGGGCCCTGTTCAGCCCATCCTTGGAGTAAATCAATCCAGAGTACAGACCTGGGTAAGCAGAGCAGTCCAAACTCAGGCAGCCTGCCCGAAGTTTCAGGAAAAGATTCTGTCCTTAAATAATAGGCACAGGGCACTAACCTCTCACCCTACGAGGGACCACTCAAAGCACTACATAGATGTCTGGATTGACAGACATAGTGGCTTAACAATATATATGACCCTAATGCTAGCACAAAAAGTGGGGTCCCCTTTCCCTTAGCTGGGTTAAAGACATCCATAAATGGGGTGCAGTGAGCTTCCCACTCCCCTGAACACGTGCCTCTTCCCCTTCAGCCACCAATTGCACCTGCTAGACCTGTCATTTTTAGGGGGTTCTTCCCCCAATATTTTGCCTGCTTACCTCCACGTGTTGCTGTATCTGTTTGTTGGCCTTAGAACTCTGAGCACTTTGCTAGTCAGTACTAAAGTGCATGTGTTTCTCCCCTAAATATATGGACATTGGTGTATACCTGATTGGCAAATTAGTTTACCTGTAAGTCCCTTGTAAATCAGTACACCATGTACCCAGGGCCTGTAATCTAAATGCTACTAGTAGGACTGCAGCACTTGTTTAGTTACCCTCACTAGTAACTTTCAAACTGGTCTCAGGTCTGCCGTTGCATTGCCTGTGTGTGCAGTGTATTCAATCAATTAATTAATCAATCAATCAATCAAAGCATTTGTAAAGCACACCACCCACCACTGTGAGGGGCTCAAGGCGCTCGGGGGAAGGGGGAGGGGTGCTGCTACTGCTCGAATAGCCAGTTCTTGATTATCCTCCGGAAGGTTAGTAGGTCCTGGGTCTGCCGTAGGAGGATGGGGAGTGTGTTCCAGGTCTTGGCAGCGAGGTGGGAGAACGATCTGCCGCCTGTGGTCGTTCTTCGGATGCCGGGGACGGTGGCGAGGGTAAGGTCTGCGGAGCTGAGCTGGCGTTTCGTGATGTAGAAGGTGAGTCGTCTGTTGCGGTATCCCGGTCCGGTGTTGTGGAGTGCCTTGTGTGCATGGGTGAGGAGCTTGAAGTTGATCCTCTTGTTGACTGGAAGCCAGCGCGGGTCTCTCAGGTGGGGTGTGATGTGGCTGCAGCGAGGGATGTCGAGAATCAAGCGTGCGGAGGCGTTCTGTATGCGTTGTGGTCGTTTCAGGAGTTTGGCCGAGGCTCCTGCGTAGGGGGCGTTACCGTAGTCCAACCTGCTGCTGCTGAGGGCCTGGGTGACAGTTCTTGTTTTGGTGGAGATCCACCTGTAGATCCTGCGGAGCATGTGGAGGGTGTTGAAGCAGGAGGAATAGATGGCGTTGACCTGCTTGGACATGGAGAGTGTTGTCGAGGATGAACCCCAGGTTGCGTGCGTGGTCGGTGGGTGTTGGTGCTGCTCCCAGTGCAGTCGGCCACCAGGAGTCGTCCCAGGCCGAGGGGATGGAGCCGAGGATGAGGACTTCCGTCTTGTCTGAGTTCAGCTTCAGACAGCTGTTCTTCATCCACTCGGCGACGGCTTCCATTCCTTCACGGAGGTTGGTTTTAGCAGTGAGGGGGTCCTTGGTGACGGAGAGGATCAGCTGGGTGTCGTCGGCGTAGGAGATGATGTTGAGGTCGTGCAGTCGGGCGACGTGAGCGAGCGGTGTCAGTTAGATGTTAAACAGTGTCGGGCTGAGGGATGAGCCCTGGGGTATGCGGCAGATGATCTCGGTGGCTTCGGATCAGAAAGGGGGGAGGCGGACGCTCTAGGTTCTGCCTGGGAGGAAGAAGGTGGTCCATTCCAGTGCCTTGTCTCTGATCCCTGCATTGTGGAGGCGCGTGCGTTGGGTGCGGTGTCAGACAGTGTTGAAGGTAGCTGACAGGTCCAGGAGGATGAGGACTGCGGTTTTGCTGATGTCCATTAGGGCCCTGATGTCATCAGTGGCGGCGATGAGGGCAGTTTCGGTGCTGTGGTTGCTGCTGAACCCGGACTGGGATGGGTCCAGGATGGTGTTCTCCTCGAGGTAGCGGATCAGTTGTCTGTTGACGGTCTTCTAGATGCCACTAAGACTTGCCATTTAACACCACTTGCCAAGCCTTAAACTCCTCTTTTATTACACATAAGTCACCCCTAAGGTAGGCACTAAGTCACTCTAAGGGCAGGATGTTGTGTAACTAAAAGGCAGGACATGTACGTTTTAGTTTTACATGTCCTGGCAGTAACAAACAGCTAAATTCATTTTTCAATGCTGTGAGGCCTAAGCCTTCCATAGGCTAGAACTGGGGATTCTATAAACCAACCCTTAAAATGTGATTGGAAAGGAGTAGCTACTTCATGCTTGATATCTTTGGAATGGTGCTGATACATCCTCTGTAATATTGAAGTTGATTTACCCCCTACTGGTAGTCTGGAGCCAGGACTGGACTGAAAGGGATCCGTGTGCACATAAGAGAGTTCCTCTGAAGTTACCCTGTACATTAAAGACACTTTTAGCTATAAGTACTAGGACTCTGGCCACCAAATCAGTACACTACTGGACCTGGGAAGAATTATGCTGGAGAAACGGCTGTTGTGCTAAAGAATTGTCACTCTCCTGTGGCTGACTTTCATGAGAAAAGGCTTCTCCTCGTAGCTGAGCTGCCCTGCTGTCTGCTGATCTCTGCCCTGCTGAGGCCAAGGACTGAAACCTGAGTGACTCCAAGGGCTTGCCTACTGTTTTCTGAAATCACAGGGACACAAAAGACTTCCTACAATTCTTCTGGAGCTGCTTGACTCTGTCTATTTTGAGTCCTATCCTTGCTTAAGGTGTATGGGCCTCAGAAGTGGGTTCTGCAGCTGCTTTCATCACCTAGAGCACTTGGGCCCTTTAAATTAAGCTTTTGGGTTCTCTGTGATTGCGAATGGACCAGTTTGCTCTGGAACCACGTCTCTCTCATGAAGGATCAGCATGAGCAGGCACAACTTTGTCTCGTCCCACAGCAGCATCACTGCTTGTGACTGCAAGGCCCCCACCAGTCTGTCCGCGATGCCCGGTAGCTCTTTGCGCCCCACAGACCATCGCCAGTGACACTCACTGTGATCCTGGTAAAACTCTTCCCTGTGAACGGGACTCTTGACTCAACTTGAGAAGGTAAACTTCAGCAGGACTTGTTTGGAACTGTATCTAACCTGCGCTCCATCCCGGTTGGGTTGACTTATCAGATTTACCCCGGTGTAGCTCAACCTCAAGTAACCATTAGCGCTACTGACTTCTAAGCACTGTTTTTGCATTTAATTTTAACAAAATCATATCTCAACTTCTACTGATTGGATCTTTGTATTTTTGGTCCTGGTTAACTCAGATATATGTTCTCTATTTTCCTAAACTTGTGTGGAGTCTTTTTGTGGAGTTTTCTTTGAGATACTGTATCTTAAGTGTTGTACAAATACTATACGCATTGCCTCTTAAGTTAAGCCTGACTGCTTTGCGCCAAGCTACCAGAGGGTGATCACAGGTTAATTTAGGGTCTGTATCTGACTTACCCTGACTAGGTTGGTTATCCATACATAGACAGGGTGCAAATCTGCCAACTGAGGACTCAATTTCTAACAATACCCTTGACATGAACAGATAGCAGAACGACTAAGGCTGCTGTACACACTTGAAGCTCCAGGGCTGGGGTGAGCCAGTAGCGGAGGTACTAGAAGAGAGAGGTAGCAAGATGAAAATGTGCTTACTACTGATTGAGGGTAACTCCCAATGTGCTAGTAGTTCTGTCTTCTGCTTGAGCAGCAGTAAAGAGGGAGTAAGCCGTTGTGCTGCAAGTAAATTTATGTGAGATTCTTCTGTTAGGCTCAGAAAGCTTGAGTGACCACTAAATGCAGATTCTGATTAGAAGAAAAAGAATGGTATTTAGAGTTGCTGTTATGCCCAGTAGGAAGATATTTTCTTTTTAAAGCAGGCAGTACAGTGGCAGAATAGCCATCCTCATTGCTTTGTCAGAAATAACAAATAACAAGGTGATAGAAGAATTGCCACTGACAATCACTCAAACCAGTCCATCACGTTTTGCCCACCAGGCCACTGTACACAGAGGCCTGCTTTATGCAAATCAGTACTGCTCCTACTCCTCATAGGAATAACCCTATCTTGAACTGGCAGATGAAGCCCTACCCAGAAGGGAACACACGCAGCCCCATAACAGTTTCACACCCGAGTTACCTGTGACTGAGATCAATTCAAGCATCACTTTACTGTATTCCTCAGTGGAATCCCCTAAGTGTGATGTGTATGTCCAGCCATGAGTCCAGTGCTCTCTGTGTTACTGAAACCAGTGCTAGTTTGTAAAAAAGTAAAGTATTAGGGCCCTCATCAGAAGGCCACTGCAGTTGGCACAACCCATTGTCCCTGACAGCACTGCCAATGACCACACCCTGCTGATGAGCCTCAAATAGGCTGAAATCAGTTTAGGATTGCTTGCTTTGGCTCAAAGGGGAACCATCCTCACAGTTCGGGTTGAACTGTGTCTATTGAAGCAGGATCAAGATTGATCCGCGTATGACTGATTTTTTATCAGGTTGCATGGTAGGCAACACGTGATGGCCTGGTATGCAGCTTTAGTAATTACCAGGGGCTGAGAATAATTCAACCATTCCACCCACTGCCTTTTTGTATTCTTTTGTCAGAAACAAGGAGCTGCTGAAATGTAAGAATTAGCTAATGATTAAATGCTGATTTTGTCAGCGTGCAACTACAGCTGTGTACCATGTCACAAGTAGCCAGGTGTACATCACCACTTAACCACACTGGAAATTACTGATACTGCAGGTTGCAGTAAATTATCAGGTGCCTGATCACTGCATCATTACACATTTTGAAAACAGCCACGGAAATCAGTGCTTGCTCGTCAATTACAACCATTTTGCATTCATTGCGAGGGCTTTTCCTTTGATATATTCTGCTTGCTTTTGAATGATGAAATGTCTTTGGAGTAAAATGCAAAGTTGCAGGTTTTCCAGTACAACTTATACTCATAAATTGACAGCAAATTCATGTTTATTGCAGAATTGGGATTTTGTGAAACTTTTAAAGAGAGTCTACATGTTTGTAGCCTCATCCTTCTCAGCACCCTGAAGATCTTGCTTCGTTAACAGTGATATCTACCTGAGCAAGATAAGCAGCCTTAGACTCAGAAGCATTCAGCCCTTATCTTCGAGAGCCCAGAAGGAGAAGAATGGTATTGCTAGACATAAACATTAACAAGTATTGACAAAGTTAGTAGGTCTGATCTTGGCAAGCTGGAACAATGGTCATATTTTTATTAAACACTTAACTAGGGCCTGCATGCCTGCAGTATAAACATAACATTAAAACAAAGAGGGTTGTGCACATGTGTTAAGGAAAAATACTGTAACTCACAGTACAAGAGAGGCAATAGTGGAGGTAGACTTAAGAATGGCACCAAGTAGGACGTGCGCGCACCATGACCCAAGATGGCCACCTAATTACAAAGCTCCGCACAACTCCGGACATTGCGGTTGCTTCTCAGCTGCTCCAGCCCCTCTCCTGACATCATGTGGGCATATTCTTGAAGCGGAACGCCTGACCTGAAGGAGGTCATCTTTTTTCCCTTCTTCTCCAGGGACTTCTCATAAAAATATGCAGGCAACTCTTTAGACTGCTTTGCGGCTGCCATTGTGTTCTCAAATTTCTTCAAATGGCGTGCTGGAAGGTTAATTTTCAACATTTTCTTCGCCTTTTTCACCTTTTCATCAATTAAATATGTTTTCACATTGGGAGGTCTATTTATTTAATGGAATTTGCTGATATTTTGTGAGGTAATTTTACCTCTTTTTTTTGGTGGTGTTTAATAAGCCTTTTCCTGATTTTTTAATGTATCGTCTCATGGGTAGGAGCAAATGCTTACTCGATTGCACTAAGAGACAGCAGTCCAATGATCCAGCAGCTTGCTACACCCATTCTACAACTCCAAATAACTCCTCACACCCCTCAGAGGTTTTTGCGCAAAGGGCTTGTTCTAGTGACACTGCTCCATCGACCATGGCATCTAAGGTACCACAACCTTCAGCTACCATTAAGAAAATCAAACATGACCCTCCCTCCCCTCCTAAATCTGTGTTGGAGATTGTTTTGGAGGAGATAGGTGCCCTTCGACCTTTCATAAAAGAAACTAACTCTCGTCTACAGACCTTGGATAATAAATGGTCATCTGTGGATTCTCGCCTTACTTTTGTGGAGCAGCATCTTAACAATGTACAAGATTCAGCTTCCAGAATTTCCTCTTTGGAGAAAGAGGTTCTAAAACTGAGAAGATCTACAGAGGACCTTAAAAATAGAAATTGTCGCAATAACATGCGCATTTATGGGCTTCCTGAAGGCCTTGCAGGGGATGACCCTGTTGCGTACTTTACTGCTTTTCGTCCACACTTCTTGGGCCTCCCCACTTTGACCAAACTAAATATTCAAAGAGATCATAGACTGGGTCCACGTTAATCCTCCTCAGTACTCCATCAGATG
The DNA here is from genome assembly GCF_964261635.1 of Lissotriton helveticus. Lineage (NCBI taxonomy): Eukaryota > Metazoa > Chordata > Amphibia > Caudata > Salamandridae > Lissotriton > Lissotriton helveticus. The sequence goes on from NC_136057.1 coordinate 1,928,092,692, forward strand.
CTCCATCTAAAGCTTGTGGAATAATTATTTTATTTCTACAGTTCACGGACCTCCTACTAGTGCTCAATGCACCTGACTTGGCATGGCACAAAAGTATTTTTCTCTCAGGATGTTTCAATGACCACCGCAAAGCGACGAAAAGCATTCCTTGATTTCGTCCTGCTCTTCGTTCCCTGGGTGCGTGGTATGGATTATTCTATCTGTGCCTGTTTAAGGTTACCTTCTTAAACAAAACTTCTACTTTTGAGGAGCCGATCTGAGAAAATTCATTCAGACGCATTCTACTGCTTCGATGGAGATTACTGATCCTCCTCCTGACACTTGAATTTAATGTCTCTTTTGTTGTGCTCATACAGTTGTTAATGCTTTTAATGTTATATGTTATTTTGCTCCAATGCATTTCTTGTTAACATAACTCTTTGTTTCCTATTACAGGTCTTTTTGGAACCCATTGTGCTCCTACTTCATGTTTCTGCCTTTGTTTATGTCTCAATGATGTCCTGGTGTGGTGCGTTGCCCTCTGTTGGGTTTGCTGTTTTCGTATGTCTGTTGCCGCCTCTCATCCTTCTTTTTGTTCCCCCTAAAGGTATGTAATGCTGTTGTCATTTTTGACATGTACTGTCTCTTTTTATTCTTATTCTACTTCCCCCTTCTTCTTCCCTTTTCATTCACTTCTTCCTTCTCTTTCTCCTGTTTTTATTGTTCTTTTCCCCGTATATACTTTTTCTTACAAAGGATTTTTCGTCATTTCTCTTCTCTGTAATTGTTCCTTATTCCTTAATACCATTGCAGTTATTTCATCTTCTTCCCCCTTTCCTTTTGTTTCTCTTACTTAAAACTTTTAATGTTGAACTTATTGTTCTTTATATATTGTTAGCATTCTATATTCAGAGTAATTTCTTGGAATGTAAAAGGTTTTATTAATTCAATCAAAAGACAGAGAATATGATCACATCTGCCTCCTATAACCTGATCTGGTTTTTTTTTTACAACTAACTCATCTTACCGAACCGGAAGCGTTAAAATTGAAAAACGGTTGGGTTGGTTCAGTTTTAGTTTCTCCCACCTCATCTAAAAAAAGGCGTTATAATTTTATCTCACACAAAATTGAAATGTAAGGTTGTATCGCAGGAGACAGATACGGAGGGGAGACAGTTGTTAGCTAAATTTCTTATTAATAATATGTCTCTAACTGAATTTAATGTTTATGGTCCTACTCAACCAGATTACTCTTTTTGGCCTATGGTTACACAAACATTTATTCAGTTTAGAGATGATCTCTTCATTCTAGGAGGTGATTGCAATCAAGTTGTCGATTCTTTTATTGACCGCCAGTCTTGCTTCATTAATCATAAATCTCATAAAAAAATTCTTGATTCTATTTCCCAAATACATCTTTTAGATGCTTGGAGATTTCTCAACCTGATGCTATTGACTTCTCGTTTTTTTCTCCTCCTCACAATTCGTTATCTTATCTTATCTAGACTATATCTTTCTTTCTCAATCTTTATCTCAGTCTCTTATCTCTTCTTCTATTGAACCTTTTGTCATTTCTGATCATGCTCCGATTGTGGTTGACTTTGATTTGCTCCCTCCTCATCCCATTGGCATTTTAATAATTCTGTATTGCTAGATCCTCTTTTCTCATCTTCTTTTAATTCCTTCGCTGAAGAATTTTTAAGTGAACAGTGTCCATACTACTCCTCCCCATATAATATAGGATTCTTTTAAAGCTACTGCTACGGGTTTTATTATAAAAAAAAATGTTTTCTTCAACAACACAAAGATGCACTAGCAAATATTAAAGCCCTTGATCACAAATTTTACACCTCCTCGTCAGAATCTACTATACAAGATCTCATTCGCGCAAACTGTACTTTAATAAAATTTCCACATATAGCCTCATCCATACTTCTCCGAAGTAGTGCTAGATATTACGGTTGATGTAATAACTCCGGCAAACTTTTGACTAATTTCCTTAAATCCCGGAAAGATCGTACTTTAACCCCTTCCATGCTGGTGACAGAACCACTCCGTCACCGGCCACGGGTGGGCTGTGCTAATGACAGAGTGGTTCCGTCACGGCCCGGCCGCCGCGCCTGCGCGGTGCGTTCTAATGGGTGGGCGGGGCCGTGACGGAACCACTCCGTCATTAGCACAGCCCACCCGTGGCGGCTCAGCGCGGCCCCCTCCTCCCCCCAGCGCCGCGATGGAATTACCGCCGTGGCCAAGGGGTTAATCGACTCTATTAATTCCTCAGATGGGAATCTTGTTCATGAAGATCAGGACATTCTTAATGAATGTATGTAATTTTATCCGGAATTGTACACCTGAGAATCCCCTCCCTTTAATCTTCTTATTCACTCTTATCTCAACAATATTCCAGCCCCCTCTACTGGCCATTTTCATTTTCCTACACTTGAAACGGATCTATCCCTTAAAGAAATTTCCAATGCCCTAACAGTTCTAAAGAAAAGCAAAACATCCGGACCAGATGGCTTTTCAGTCGAATTTTATTTACATGTTTCTAACATATTGCTCCCTAAACCTTTTCATTCTTTTTTTCTTTCTGGGCATACCTACAGTACTTTCCAAGAAGCTACAATTTGTTTGATACATAAAGAAAGCATAGATCCCATGTTTTGTAAAAATTATCATCCCATATCCTTGGTTAATGTAGATAACAAAATATTTGCTACATTACTTGCTCTACGTTTAGAACCTCTTATGCCTTATTTGGTTGGTAAGGAGCAGTGTGGATTTGTCAAGGGTAGATTAACTTCAGATAGCTCTCGTCTCTTTCTTAATGTCTTAAATAAGATTCCCTTTCTATCCACCTCCCTAGAAGCAATTTCCGTTGATGCTGAAAAAGCATTTGAAAGGGTAGATTGGTCCTTTTTATTCGAATGGCTGAAGTGGCATGGCTTTGGGCCCAAGATAATTTCTCTTATTTCTTCATTATATTCTGTCCCTAGAGCCTCAGTACTAGGTAATGGTTTTATATCTTCCCACTTTCCTTTACAACGTGGTGTCCGTCAAGGCTGTCCTCTTTCCCCTCTTTTATTTATCCTAACCCTTGAACCCTTTTTATCATCAATCTGTAATAACAATTCTATATCCGGTTTTTCTTATGGTGATCACCATTTAAAAATTTCTGCATATGCAGATGACATTTTACTTTTTATATCCAACCCTTATGTATCTATTCCTCCCTTGATGCATGAATTCTCTTCATTCTCCCTGGTCTCTGGTTCTAAGATTAATTCAGATAAAACAGAAATTCTCCCTCTCATAAAATTATGCACTCAACACTCCTTTTCTTCCACTGGATTATCTTGGAACAGATCTAAAATTAAATACTTAGTATATGGTTTTCTAACTCCATTTCTTCTTCGGTTAAATTGAATATGGTTGCGGCCTTATCTCGTATTGATAAATTATTTTCATCCTGTAATCCCCTCTTTCTTTCTTGATGGGGTCGAGTAGACTCAATTAAGATGATGATCACTGCCATTTTACTTTATACTTTATCTATGCTTCCTGTTCATATCCCTTCTTTTTATTTTACGAAGATTGACTCTCGACTTTTCAAATTTCTTTGGAAAAATAAAAAAGCTAGAATATTCTTTATCTCTCTTTCATAAGACAAAATCCAATGGGAGTGTTAATTTTCCAGACTTTTGTACTTATCACAAAGGCTTTTGTCTCCGTCAAGCCTCCAAGTGGCTTCTTTCTGATCCCTCCCCTTTTACACCTTTATGGTTCATTATTAAACATTCTTTGCTTCTACTTTTTTCTATGAAAGAAGTCCTCGACTTTTCAGACAAGTTTCCTCATTCCTCCTTTCCCTTGTTTAGGCATACATGTTCTTTATTGAAACCCTTGACCCAACCAAAGATTGTTTCCATGGAATCTTATTTATGTTCCCCACTATGGCATCATTCCCTTATTACTATTAACAACAGAACTATTTGGGGGAATTCCTGGAGACGAAAGGGAATAACTTTGTTTAATTACCTATTTGATGGTTTGACTCCCTGCTCTTTTCCTTATTTCCAGTCTAAATTTGACTGCCCTTGCTCCTTCTTGCAGAAATGTTCTACTTCAATGGCAGCAATTATTGATACCTTCTATTCTCTTTCTTCAACTTCCTCTTCCTTGGGAGAAAACCCTCTTCTTAAGATTCTGATTACTCTTCCTAAGGCCTCCTTAATTTATAAACACATCTTATCTCCTAATCCGGATGGTCCTAAGAGTAAAGTAAAACCTGTCTAGATCTGGCATGTGAATGGAGCATCAATTTTTAAGACAAATTCTGGTCCCGTTCTCTAAAAATTTCTATATCTGCCTCTGTCACTCAATTAATGTTCTTTCTCTGTCATAGGTTTTATTTCACCCCTACTTCTATTGCTACTTTCTCATACTCTATGGACCCGAATTGTTGGACTTGTGGTTCCCCCACAGCTGACCTCATGTGCCTACTTTTTCTTTGTCCTCCTGTTATTTGTTTTTGGAGGAAAATTTGATCCCATATCTTTCACATTCACATTCCCTCTTTTAATCTCATCCTTTCCTTTGGGAGTTTACTAGACTCTTTGAAGTTACCTACTTGGTCTTTTGACCTTATGTTAGGTTTAGCTTTTCAACAAGTATCACTTAAATGGAAAAATCTAAAAAAAAACTTTTCATTCAGCACTGGTCGAATAATTTATGCCATTTTCCTCGACTAGATATTGCTTTTGCTTCCTCTTGTAAACCAATGATTAATAGAGATCTATTTTGGATGCCACTTACTTCATATTTAGATAAAAATGTAATAGTAAAAAAATTATGTTTACATTCTGAAATATTTAAACCCCCGTAATTGCCCTTTCCTCTGTTCTTTCATCTCTCTAATCACTTGTTGGCATATTGTATTTTCTAGTTTCTAATAAGATTACTTTTCACGTTCATTTGAAGTTCTACATTACACATATTTCTCAGTTGTTAGAGTATTATCTTTTCTCCCTCTTCCCACCCCTTCTTTTTCCCCTTTATTGCCTCTAAAAAATATAGATAGCTTTTCTTTTGCTTTTATTGCTAGCTATACTCTGTAGTCCATTTATTATGTCTTTGGTTTGTATTTTGAGGTATTTTGTATCGCCTGATATTTTTAAACAGAAAAAGAATGGCACCAAGTAGTATGCTGTGGTGGGTGGCACAAAATGTAAACGACAGCTGAACAGGCCAATGGGGAGTCTGGGGGTGGTGTGTGTGTGTGTAGAATGCAAGAAAAAGCAGATTCTTCAAGGAGTAGAATAAGATTATCTTGCTTTCTGTATGATGGCAAGTCAAGTAAGAGCCTGAGTAGCCCTCAAAAAAGTGTGGTTCAGACGAGTTAGGGCTCTGCCCTCTCTCTTTCTCAATTATGCAGCTTGGTTAATGAAAAACACAAGCAGCATTCTGCATAGAGAAAGAGAGCTGTGCTTACAGAGTATGAACATGAATAAATACAAAGTTTGTGTTATTTATACTTACACAAAAAAAGTTTTAATCAAATGCAAAACATTGAAGCGAAAATATGTCAGCAGACATGATAAGCCTTTCATTGGCTTTGTTGAGGCTGTTGGGGCCAAGCCAGGCGCATGGCTCTGTTGACATGTGGCTGCCTCTGTAATACTGGTGGCTTCCTCACCTCCATATACTTCAATACGATATGTCGATTAAATCAATTTGTTAGGATGCACAAGAAGTAGGCTGGTGCTGCAGGCACACTTTGCACTTTTACATCGAGCTGCACTCTGTAGTGAATCTAGGGGCTTTCCTTTTCTAGAGTCTTCATGAACCTGTATTAAAAATGCATTAGTTAAAAGTTGTTGCAATTTGCACACCGACTTTTACCAAATGCACTTGTAGTTTGCTAACCAACCTATGTATTAATAGGTCGGTTCACAAAATATAGAATTGCATTGGGTCACAAATCTATACGCTACAATAACAGGAATGGTTACCTGATGGGGTCAGCAGACCACCATGACTGTGATTGCTTTTAAATAAAGCAATCTTTTTTTAAATGCCGTCTGTGTTCCTTAATGGAAAACGGGATGTGTTTGAAAAGAAAAATGGAATGTTTCATAAACATTTTTTATTCATAACCAACTGGATTTTCACCTCCCTCCGGGGACCACTGCCTACTCTTAAAGTTTTTTTTTAAACATTCGCAAAGAAGGGTCCCCTTCCCATTTGCAAATGGATTCCTGTGGTGATCTGTGTTCAGGTGTTCTTCTCTGCTCCACTGTTTGCCTCCGTCATGCAGCGTGGCACGTGATGCATGGAAGAACAACACTCCAAGTTCTCTTTCAGAATGTGTTTGTTCAAACTGTTGGGAACGTTGTCTCCTGGTGCTGTAACTCTAAGGGCATAAATAAATAAGGGAGTGAACTCACCCGATCCTGTGTGATGAAATCAACTTCTAGAAATTAGTTACAGTTTTCGGTTGATTGAACAGCTGATCAGTGAAGCGCACAGTTTCTGTGAACAGCGAACTGTACTGTATGAGTAACCGGGTGAGTCCCAGTCATAGGTACGTTTTTCATTTTCAGTGATATGCACACTTTTCATTTTGGTTGCCAAAGCGTGTTCCTGTCATCATCCAGTACATCAGTGACACACACACTACGAGCAACGGGGTGAGTCCCAGTCATAGACACATTTTCATTCTCAGTGATATGCACACTTTTCATTTTGGTTGCCATTGTGTGTTGCTGTCATCAACTAGGAAATCAGTGGCATGCACACTTGGAAAATTAATAGTGACACATTCTTTCAGGGCGAATTTTGGGGTTATAGTTTTTTATACACAAGTGATTCTTATTTTTGGAAACATTCCAGTGGCACACACTGCACCAGGCTTCTAATATGGAGCATTATTAGTCTTCGATATGTTCATTATGACTATAGTGGTTTGAGTCATCTATTTTGTGTCACGTTACCAACATATCTAGGGTACCGTGTTGTTTTGTTTTATTGCTGTGTATTTTTATTGCTCATCTGCCATTTTTTTTCTTTGATTTTTCTAGTTGTGTTAAGACTTCAGGTTCAAATTACAATATGCAGTCAGTGAACGCACCCCCGCCTTTCCTGCAAACCCCAGCGGAACCACAAATCAAGTGGAAAACTTGGTTCAAGGCATTTGCGAAGTATTTAGGTGCCAAAGGAGAAAACAGGTACTGCCCGAATTAGCAAGAGATTTCTGTTGGAGCATAATTTACGTTTCAAGGGGTAAGCCATCTATGAACACCTACCTCCCATACATGAAGGATCAGAGGAGGAGGAAGAATTGGACGAGCATCAGGAAGCAATTAGAAAATTGGTGAAACTGTTTAATTGTCAACAGACGTACATTTTTTATGAGAGAACAGAACCAGGAGGAATAGATAGATGCATATGTGACAGTGGTATGCATTTTAGCTACAGATTTTGAGTTTGAGGATTTCACAAACCAATTGATTAGCAATCAGATAGTGTTCATGTGTTGGGACAAAAAGGTGCAAGAAAAATTGCTTACATTCAAAAATCATCATTGGCACAAACAATTGATATTGTTAAGAGTATAGAGATATTGCATTAGGCTTCTAGCGAGTTGATAAGCAAAGAAAGTGTTGGTTGCTCACAGTGGTGGTGGTAGTCAAAAGAATGTTAAGTGAACTTTTCAAAAGAAAAAATGGACTACACAAAAGGAGATCAGAATAAGTTTTTCAAACAGAAAAATATATATTTCTGGTGTGGGTCTCCCCAACATTCTGCCAGTAGCCATCCTTGTCCTGCAAGGAATGTGGCATGCAAAAGGTGCAGGAAAATTGGCCATTTCGCCAAAGTATGACAGACTAAGAAAAACAGGGTGAAGACTCTGAGTGTATTGATCCTCACACAGATATATGTGTCAATGGAAAGCCTTTGAAGCTTTTGGTTAGCTCAGGATCTAAAATGACAATCATCACTGAATTTTTGTTAACGAACACATGGACAGACAAAGAGTTAATGGTGCCAGACAGATGTCTTGTGTCTTATGATGCTAAGAGAATTGAGTTGCTAGGATATTTCGAAACCACATTGCAATTTCAGGAGAAGGCTTACTTGTGGAAAGGTTCGAGGCAGAGAATGGCAGCAAGGCTCAAAAAACACTACACCACCCAGTCTAGTCACTCCTGTATTACAGCACACGTATTGCCCACCTCAAATGATCAGCTGCCACATGGTCATGAATTAAATACAGTCGGCCAAAGTGTATTCATATTCCCCTCCCCCTTCTACAATAGGGTTAGGAAAAGGTGGAAGGCAAGCCGCCTGGCACGGTTCGAATATGAAGAAGGTTGAAGTAAGTTACTAGCCTGGAAAGTTAAAAGTGAACAAGTGAAAAACACAATTAAAGAGATCCAATGTGAACAACCAGGATTACTTCTCGGAGACAATCAGGCTATTGAATCAGCTTTCCACAGATATTTTGGTGAAGTCTACCAGGAGGATTTAGAGGTCACGGAGGAGGAGTCGTTTAAATGGCTGAGCCTATATCCTGTTGAGCCTCTAATTGCTGAGGATAGCAAACTCTTGAACGAGATGATAAATATAGTGGAATCACAAAAGGCAATAGGGGATGGTAAGAAAGGGGGGCACCCGAACCAGATGGGTTGCCCCACAAAGTTTATAAGGCCTTGGCAGATATAATGAGCCCCATTTTTATTGAATTGTTTAATACAATCTTTTTAACTGGAGTGGGACTCTCAGACTCGTGGAGAGAGGCTACCATCACTCTAATTCTGAAACCTGGTAAATGCCCTAAGAAGTGTGACTCCTGTAGGCCCATTTAACTATTACATTTTGATTATAAGCTTTTTGTAAAAGCTATAGCTGAAAGATTGAATGGGGTTATGCCTCTACTGGTGCATGAGGATCAAAAATGATTTATCAGAGGAAGAACATTGAAAGAACTGACATTTACACTTATAGGATCTATAGACTTGGCCACTACCTACGGTCTCCCTTGAGCAGTTATGGCACTAGATGCTGGCAAAGCGTTTGACCACGTTAACTGTATTTTTTAAAAGTGGTAGCTAAATCTCTCAACCTCTGTCCTAATGTTTATAGGGTCCTCGAGGGAATTTATGCTGCTCTAGTAGCTAGGGTTCTATACAACGGGGTCTTGACAAAACCTGTCCAGATTACAAGGGGGACGAGACAAGGATGTCCCTTGCTCCATCTTTTTTTTTAATCTATACATAGAGCCTTTGGCTAGAAGGTTCAGGAATAGCCTAGAGATTCCCTATTCCAATATAATGGTTGGAGTAAAAAAATTAGTTTATATGCGGATGATATCCTGATCTATTCTATGGATATAAAGATAGCATTGAAGTGTGTTCTGATAGTCCCTACTGATTTTGGGAACATTTCAGGGTACGAGATCAATAAGCAAAAAACGGAGGTCTGGAACCTGGATGTAGGCAAGATAAGATGTAGAAAATATATGAGGTACTTAGGGGTGAGAATCACACATGATATTGCCAATCTCACAAAAGAAAATTTCGAGATAGCTAAGAACGAGATGAGTGTTATCCTGAAGAGTTGGATTCACCTCCCCTTAACCCCGTTTGGTCGGGTCAATCCTATAAAGATGGTAATCCTTCCAAGGTTTACTTTTCTTTTTGAGTCCATTCCACTTCCTTTCCATAAAGAGGGTTTACTAAAAATTCACTGTCAGATAAGTTCTTTTATTTGGTCCACTAAAAGGCCACGCATCGCCTGGAAAAAGCTGAGAAGAAGGTTGGAGAAAGGAGGGCTAGCATTGCCTGATTTGCTTTTTTATTCTTGGTCTTTTTTGTTAAAGAATGGAAGAATGGTTTTTGATATTGCCCCCAAATCAGAGATTGGTAAACTATTTGAGGTACAGTTGAAGAAAGAAAACCAGGGAGAAGGTTTTTTTTCGTTCAAATGTGCAGACCCAAAGTACTTTAAAAAGGTTAGGCTGAAGATATTAAGGGGCTTGGCAGAGACATGGTACAATATCAGGAAAACTGTAAAACTGCCATATTTCAATCAGCATGCCCCCATCTGGGACTCTCCGGGCTCACCAGAATGGACGAGGGACGCGTTGGCTATCCCGCTGAGGAAACATCTCTTGCATGAAGATCAGTTGGTTTCGTGGGAATGGTGCAAACAGAAAACTGATCAAAGTATTTCAAGATTCAAATACATTCAGGTTCAAAGCTGGTTTCATGACTCGAACACAAAAATAGGTGAATATTGTGACTTTGAAGAAAAGCTTGTCCGGGTTTGTTTTTATGAAGGAAATCGCACTGTGGTAGTGGATGATGATAGAGATGGAAAATGGGAAATTCAACCTTCCGGCAGACCTGTGGGGAGGATGCTTGCCGGTGTCTACCCTGGAAGATCAATGGCAAGTATCTAAGTCTACTCTGTATAAAATAGTAAAACCTGCATACCTGATAAGAAATCATCTTTGTATCCTCCACATGGCATATTGGACTCCCAAAAAGCTGTCTAAGTTCGGCAAAGGAGGTGATGTTGCATGCCCAAAGAGTGGCAGTATGAAGGAAGATGATCTCCATATGTTCCTTTACTGCTAAAGTATTCAGACATTCTGGGAGGCCGTGAGTAAAGCTCTGGCAGATTCCTTGAAGTTATAAATCAAGGCAAGCGTTTTACTAGTTATTTTTCGAGCTTTGGACCCGCAAACTGTAAGTAGTAATAACAATGTACAGTTGGTCTTTTATGCTATCCTGGTGGCCCTTAGAGACATCTGTAAACAGTGGGTGTCACAGGCTCTGCCTAGTTATGAGGATTGGCTAATGTCTGTGAAGAATGTGGCCAATTTGGACATTGCCGATAAGGGCCAAAGAAGATATGAATTTTGGATACCCCTTCGGAGTTGGTGAGAGCAATTACCATTAAGTTCACTACATTCAGCAAATCAGGGGTCCAATGATTAAGCCCTTCTCTGCCTTGGCTGACACTGTTTCTCTAAGGTGGCAGGTTGGCACATAGAGATGGTGTGTATTGGGAGAAAGATGGTGGGAATCACAGCTCAAGGGCGACAACAAGTGAATCCATCTTTTATACCTCCTTCGGTTTCGGACATTTTGGCTGGTAAAGCAAGTGAAATGGTGTGAAAGAGGCAAATGAGGAAAAAAATGAATTAAATACAGTTTAGGCAGAAAGATAAGAGGCAATACAAATTATATGGAATGCTGCAGTGTTCAATAATAGTTCTTTCACTGAGTTCTTGTGTACAAAGAATTATTCTTTATTTCTTAAATTTGACAAATAGGCACAGCCAAGTCATTTCACCCTAGAAAGGGCTTCTTCAAGGCTGTAAATACATACATGTATTGATTGTAAAAAAGTACGTATTTCCCCATATGCAGGTTTTTTCAGAAGTATATCCGGCGTCACTTAGGTGACTTAGTTTCTTAATGGCAAGAGAACCAGCCGTCAGAGGTTGTGAAGAAAAATGAAATGTGCCAAAAAGTGTGTGACATTCAAAGACTAAGCTCCATGTTTTGTGGGACCAAAAAGGTTCTGCACGCAATAGGAGAATTGTGTTAAATACATACGCATAAAGTCCAACAAAAAGTAGACAGCCGTAGTGTGTAGTAATGGGTGGGCAGGAAGAACTTAGGGCGTGTTCGAGAAGCATAGTCCCCTTTACAGTGACTCTACCAAAGCAATTGGTCATGGTGCTCCACCAAGGTAAACCCTAAGAAGTCAGGAAGTACAAAGTATTACATGCTTTCCAATGTATTAAGTAAGCACTAACCAAGATGTCCAGTTGGAAAACACCAGCATGCAACTGTAAGTGTACCGGTCCTTGGTCACTCATGTAATTCCTCTAGTTCATCAAGTGTTACCCTATAGTACTCTAAACACGGAAATAATTAATTTTAAGTGAGCTTGATCAACCATCAATATATTTTTGTTGGTCCCAACACCATATAACCAAATCTGCCATTAATCAACATGCGTAATCTTCTCAAAACCATTGTGCTTCACATCCAGTGCATATGTAGTGTGAACTGTCTCTATTAAAATAGTGAAACATCGCAAAAACAATTGAAAACCAAAGCCCAAATAGTGTCTAGCATAAGCCACCATGAGATCTTGTGATCACACAGCGTTAGTGTAATATTCACCAATTATACGCATACCTTTGTTTAAAGAGATAATATATGGATCAAAAGGTGGTTCCCTTAACTTATCAAGCGTTTTCAAGTCCTTAGGTTATTTCCTGATATGTAGGAGGAGAAAAAATATATAAGGTGCTTGTACTACATTCACCTTACACAAATCCTATTAACCCTCAAATTGGTATCAAAAAGAGTTGTCTATGCCCAAAGCTGCCTCGCCACAAATATGTGAGGCAGGGAACAGACTAAGACTCACCCTGATGTCCATTTCAACAGGGATGTAGTAAGTTGAAAGATGAGTTATGCAATTGCCCATGGAGGCTAGGTGGATTTGCAATCTACGGTCTGTAAAACAGGGTCTAAATGTGGACAATGAAATGCACTAATTTTTATAGGGTATGTGTCTCAATTTTGTAGTTACGTGGTACGATATAACGTCATAATTACAAATATCTGTGGCTGGACAATTCAGATTCACTGGCACTTTGGGATTCACTGTATATTTTTCAACCTTACTATGTCATGTCTCTCTAGCCAGATCTGACTAGTAAAGAGCTTAACGCCCACTATGTATATTGATCTCTTCTTTGTCATTTGCTGTGTAACTTTAACCAACAAATAGTGAATAATTATTCATTGATCATACTAGTGTGGTTCTCCAGTCAATGTACGACAAATGGGCCCTGTATTTAAAAAACCTAATACTCATCTATGTATACCTCCTATAAATATAGTCTATCATGGTTTTCTGCTTTTTCTTGAGGCACCGATGTTAGGTGACTTGATCGTAATAATCTATTGTTTTAGAAGAAGCTATCCTTTGGTCATTGCCAGGAAAAAAACTGGAGAACTGAGAGTTTGCATTGATCTACGCAGTTTGAATAAGTCAATCTGGGTAGATTTTGTAGCAAGAGAGGTTGTACAAAGTTCCCCTAGACTGAAGCTGGTTCGCGTTTCCCTACACGCCTGAGTGAGTGGGGGTAGGTTACGAATGGCGCTGACATCTCGTCGCTAAGGGAACTATCTCTAGCGCACGCCCCACCTGAACCAGCCGCGCAGATCGATACAGGCTTGGCAATGGTCTGACGGTGTGGCAGTACTTCTGGCTAGCTCCAGTCATAGACCAACCAGGTGGTATGAACCATACTCCTGTGCTCACCTGAGGGCACCCAATAAGTTTATGAGCACTTTCTGGTCCTGAAGAATTGCCTTCGGGCATGAAACATGTTGACCATGTCTGAGGGTTGAAATGAGGCCATACTAATGGTTATTTTGGGCCTCTATACCCCTCTTTGCACTTTTTAACAAAGTGGCTAGCCACACGAATAAAGGTCTCTTAGTGGACTATCCAACTTTTTTTAAACTCACATTTTGCTCACTACTTCACTTTTCTATGTACCTCATACGCCAGAAAATCACGGCAAGGAACAAAAGATCTCCGTTAAAGAGTAACACGCGTTGTTACCCGTCAAGCATTGCAGCGCCGGCTTGACGTAGGAGCAGGAAACCGATGATGCAAACAACATCACAAAGGGCTGAATGAGACATGTCATCCAGCCCATCAGTTGTATGAGGTTTCTTAGTTCCGACAAGGGACCTGTTGGCTTCCCATACCCCCTTTCCCTCCACTACCCCCTCTGAGAGAGAGACTCTATTACAGGCTTCAGTCTAGGGGAACTTTGTACAACCTCTCTTGCTACATGTTCTTTGGACAGGTACACTGGACCCCTCTAAACACTGTCCCCCTTCGTCCCCCTCTTTGTTCAAATAATCTGGGTAGATTCTCATCCTCTGCCATGGATTGATGACATTTTGACAAGTTTTGCATGAGGGAGGATTTTTATTAAGATTGATTTAGCATCCACTTACCTCCAGGTGGTGCTGGTACAATCTCGCAGATATATCACTGCTTTCATTTTTCCAGTAGGCACATTCCAGATCAAAAGGATGCCATTCGGGTTGGCATCTGCTGCCTCAGTGAATCCAATGCATCATGGAATCTGTGTTGAAGGGCATTAGTAGGGTGGTCGCATTCCAAGAGGATATATTCATGGCAGCTAGCAACATGGAAGAGCACAATGAATGTATGTGTATGGTCTTGGAAAGAATAGAACTGGCATTTAATCTGTATGTGGCTCCGGTTGGAGAAATCACAGACAAATTTGGGGTTGAGACAATACCGTACGCCGACGACACACAATTGATTGTGTCGCTGACGCAACCAGAAGAGCAATGTGCAGCTAATTTCAAGAGCTGCATGCAGAAACTCGCCAAGTGGATGGCGGAAAACTGCCTCCGTCTTAACGGAAGCAAGACGGAGGTACTGATTATAGGCAAATCCCCGTCAGTGTGGACCTCAGCGTGGAGGCCGGACGAGCTGGGTGAACTGCCCACTCCCAGCAATCTAGTGAAAAATCTAGGGGTCTGGTTGGACAAAAATTTAACCTTTGACCACCAGACCAAACTAGTGGCAGGCACCTGTTTTCACACACTTCGGGTCCTTAGGAAAACACTGGACCTTATGCCCACGCCGGTGCGCCAGACCCTAGTCCATGCATTGATAACATCCAGGCTGGACTACGGAAATGTTCTGTACCTAGGAGCCAGCGAAAAATGCGTTTCTAGACTGCAACGCATACAAAACGCGGCGGCCCGCTTGATTCTTCAACTACCTAGAAGGGCATCATCACAAAAAGCCCTGAGAACACTTCACTGGCTCCCTGTTAGGGAACGGGTGAAGTTTAAAGCCCTGTATATAGGACACAGGATCCTTCAGGGGAAAGGCCCCAGGTACCTGAATAATTATCTGAAGCGGTATGAACCAACGCGCCAACTAAGATCTACTGGCGTGGGGTTGGTACAGGTCCCAAAGATAAAAAGAGGTAGAATGGGGGGAAAATCCTTCACAGCCTTGACTGCTAGGCTATGGAACAAGCTGCCAGAAAAACTGCGCTTGGAAAAGGCGGAGCCTATATTCCGCAAAGAACTGAAAACAAGCCTATTTCCTCAATCTCCAGTGCATTAAATAGGCCCTTTCTTCCACAATCAGCACTAAAGGCGTAATGGGAAACAACAGCAGCTAGTTAGCGCGGGGACACACCTAAGGGTGTAACCAAGCGCTTTATAACTTTATAATAATAATAATAATAATGAATTGTCACAAATTAGAAAAATGAGAGTTTGCTAAGCCGAGTATTGAGTATCTATGTTATGTGATTTCACTACACTGGGTAGAACCACATTAAGGTTTGGTTGATGCTATTACCAATGCTCCTGTACCTGGCAATAAGGAACTAGTTGCTTTCTTTTGGGGGATTTGTGAGTTTTATGCAAAATTCATTAAGAGGTTTGCTGATAAAAGAGAAAATGTCAGAGAACTACTTAGAAAAAAGTTATTCACTGGGATGAGAATTGCCAGGAGACTTTGTCAGGCTGAAGGAGGAGATTGGTTCTGCAAAACATTTGTCACTGTATGATCCTTCGGCTAAATGTTTGATCATTGTTGACACAAGTAACAGTAACTAGGGGCAACCTTATCTCAAGTGGTCCATCAAGTTAAGAGAAAGGTAGGGTGTGCTTCCAGGGCTTTGATAGACAATGAATGCATGTTTTCTGTGATTAAAAATAAATTGCTGGCGTGTTGTTGGACAGTTGAAAGAGTTGAGAGTTTTATTTGGGGGAGAAAGTCTACTCTTTTGGCAGATTACAAGCTGTTAGTTGGAATTTTGGTAGGATTTGTTATCAGGGATCTCACATGAGGATAGCCAGATTGAGTGTGAAACTTCTACAATACAATTTTGACATACAACACATTCCTGGTGGAAAAAAAACATTAGGACAGACTTCTTGTCGAGGTCACCTTTAACAACACCAAGTGGTGATAGGAAAGAAGAGGATGAAGAGTGCCTTATAGCTGTGGTTGATGTATGCATTAAAAGGACGTTTGATCAAAGTGAATGGTTGGACTGTTTGGAAAAGGATGACGTTTTGAGGATGGTGTGTAATATGTTATTGAGGGGTGGCCAAAAGGAAAATCGTTGTAAACTAATCTGCAACCTTTTTTTTAAAACTACAGATGACGACTTTATAGAAAGAGAACACCCTTCAGAGGGGAGGCAAATGTATTACTCATTTGGCTTTAAGAGACAAGATTATGCAGGCAGGGCATGAGGCCATTTGGGGCACACCGTCACCAAAAGGAAAATACTTTTGGTGCATTGGTGGCCCAGTATGAACAATAGCATTGTTCAAATAGTGAGAGAGTGTGTGATCAAGTTATAAAGTTTTGAAAGTTGTCACACCACAACCTCATCCTGTGAGTTTTCCTGAGAGAACATAGTTACAATTGGCAGTTGATTTGGGCCTTTCAATTCCTTAGCACCTAGGTTCAGATTTGTGCTATTTTTGGTTGATTACTACAGTAGGTGGTGGAAGATTGAGTTCATCTAGAAGCCCAACATAAGCAAAGTAATTTCATTCTTCAACAAAGTTTTTATGCAAGAAGGTTTTCCAAAGGAGCTGGTGTCCGGCAACGGCATTCAATTTGTTCCATAAGAGATGAAGGATTCTCCAACTAAATCTGGGAGCATTCACAAAAGAATTGCACTGTACCACTCTCAAGCAAATGGTTTTGTGGAGAAGATGAACCTCACTTTAGTTGATTGTGTTCAATGGGCAGTTAAGAATCGAATGGATGTAATATTGGATGTGAACGGCATGCTGTTTTCTCATTGAACAAGTCCAAATGTATTTACGGGGAAACCACCATTTGAAATCATGAGGGGGTCGTTCACCCACAGGTGAGATGTGTCCTCCATGGTTAAATGAGTGTCAGTCTCATGAGAAAGTTATAGAGAGGGATATCCGTTTTACTTTTGAAGTTGCACAAAGCAAAATGAAACAATAGCTTGATGCAAAGCATGGTATTACACTTAAAGATTATAAAATTCGAGTTGGAAATTGTGTTCGCATTAAGGAACCTGTTGATGTGCAGAAAGGGCAGTCTAAGTTTAAAGAACCTGCAGTGGTTAGTGGTAGCACCGTCAGAGTGAATCAACATGAATGGTGGAACTTATCCAGAGTAGTGATGATTCCTGGCAAAAATGCCAGTGAGGAAGGGATCGAAAAGTAGAAGAGGATCTCACAACATAGAGAGAGCTATGTAATGTTATTTTAATTTCAGACCCCAATGCAAGTGATCAGGAAGAGTCAGGAATGCCTTCGCACACGTCCGACTAAGAAACAGAATGAGTGTGTAGCTGAATGCCTGTTCCCTGATGTTTTTTACTATGTTTCAAAAACTTCAAGAGATTCTATTGTTGTCATGAGACACTGCTGTACTGTATCTCAAACATGTACTAGTAACACTGTACACAAGTTCTTAGGTGTTGAAAAGATAAATAAAGGTAATGAAAAAAAGTAAAAGAAAATGGCAGTGAGAAACTCAGAGGATGTTCAGCTTAATGAGTCAAAAAAACTATTTTGTCATGACAAGGTTATGGAAAATTCTCAAAGTTGAACCAGAGAAATAAGGGAGATCAGATATCAGCCAGATTTCGGGATTGATTTTGTCTTTCCCACACTTATCCATGTACAAATACATGGGTATCTATGTATTTGTGTTCCATTTAGCAATTGGTGTTCTGCATTTAATCAAACTGTATAAGTAACTCATGTTTATAGTTTTACTTGAAATGTTTTATTCCATTTTAAAGAAATTTATAAAGTGCATTTAAAGTTTTATACATTTTTATTTTCTTATTATTAGATGAGGAAGCTGTGGTTGTGGTAATCTGTTTTGAGGTTGTCTTCCATGTTCCACTGTTTGCCTGGCTCGTTCAGAGTGGTGTGTGTTGCATGGAAGAACAACATTCCAAGTTCTCTTTCAGAATATGTTTGTTCAAATTGTTGGGACAGTTGTCTCCTGGACCTGTAACTCTAATGACATGAATAAAGAAGGCAGTGAACTAACTTGATCCTGTGTGCTGAATTTGACTTCTACAGTTACCATCTCCTTTGAGGTGGTGGTAAAATATTAATGTTTTGTAACTAGATTTCGGTTACAAAACATTAATACATACCATAAGAAATTGGTATTTGAAAGGGATGCCCTTAATATGTCCTTCCAAATACCGGTTCACAATGGTTTCCAAATCCCATTTAAACATTCAGAAACCATTTTCCAAATTGTTAAATGGGCTTTGTTTGTTTGAAAAAGGGTCTTTGCATGCATAAACCCTCCGATTTACCGAATCAGAGGGTTTGGAAATGCTAAAACCATTAGTGCCTGAGGCCCCATATTTGGGGCTGGTCTTTCTTGTTTGAAGAATAGGTGTGCTGGTATTAACAGCTCATATTGTTCAAATACATTGAAATTGGCGCTTACTATTAGGACTATGCTCCCCTGATAAACTTAAAAGAAAATGATTCACTGTATCCTAGGAATGCTGGAATGAAGACTGGTGCTCAGATTTACTAAAAAATCACACAAGTAAAGTTGCTGCGCTGGGTGAACAGGAGAGAGTAGTACAGCGCCCTGTTTACTAAGAGTTGTCACTCTTCTGCTACCTCACTGTGCTGGTGCACTTTTGACTACCTCATGCCAATGCAGACACCCTTTTGTCATAGTACAAGAGTGTCTTTGTTGTAGTAAGCATAGATTTAGTACAGGAAGGGGTCCCTTCCAATACAAAACTATGCTTTAAGGTGTTTTGCAATTCGGAGGTGTGCGATAGAATGCTGCACACATACAAAGAGGGAAAAACAGGGAGAAACGAAAACATTTCTCCTTGTTACGCTTGCCTTAACGCGGTGCAGGATTTTGGCGCATATTCCCGCCTACAATTCTTTCGTCAAAACCCATGGTGGTGCAAGGGACAGGAAAAGCAGTTCATGGAAAACGTTACGTACCGAACGAAATGTTTTACAAACTTTCACAGTCTAATTTCAATTGAACATCTTTGTTACAGCGTGATAGTGAAAACAACATAAGGGAGGGCGGGGAATAGTATTTAAATGTCTGGGGAACTTTTGGGTCTGGTTTAGCATGAGATATCTCCGTGTTTTGGCTATGCAAGAAGAGGTGCATTATGGGTCATGAAGTTTACAAGGGATTACACTGTGATGTATGATTAACAACAGGTGGTGATAGGTTAATCCCAGAAGAAGGGTGATGTCACATGATTTAAAACAGAGGGGAGTTACGATGTGCAGAGCAGTACTGTTTCACGAGGGGAACCGTTGTGAAAGGGAGACAGATGTGGCAAGAAGCAATGAAGGTACGAGCAAAACAGAGTCAAGATATAGCAGATAAACAATGGGTAGTATGAAGGAGAACATGGATAAGTACAGAACTGTGATGTTACATTTGCGGGGAGGTTTAAAACTCGAAGTGGACAAATGGTGTTTTTTCAGGCATTGTAGCGGTGGCATTACGCTCCGTTGTAGAGGGAAAACGTTGTTAACATTCTGGGCAATAAGACTGGTTTTTTAACATATTTGCTGTCAACCACAGGGTATGAAGCCATATTCTAATTTCAATATTCTTTTATTGTAGTGAACCCCTGAAGAAGGGCTTACGAATAGCCCGAAATGCATTGGGTATAACATGATTTGCTACTGAGGATGTTTTTATGTGTTTTGGCGTGACCAGAAAAAGGCTCGGATAAGCATATCTGGATCATTAGAAGCTGTAAAACGTATAAGCTTTTTACGTGTGATTGAAATGAAGAAAATAAATGAAACAGAACAAACAAGTTGGAGTACGGAGATTAATTTTCGGCAAAATTGGAAAGTTGTGGATATAAAAGTGGGATAACCCCAATTTAAAGCTGTGCACCTGGTTTAGGAGTGAAACTTCGCTCCTCCCATTTATGATATTTAATTCAGCGTGATACCAGGGTAGATCACGCAACTCGGGGAGCACGCAAAAAAGAAAAAAAAAAAAGAGCAAGCAAAACGAATTGGCAAAATGAAGGAATAAACTGAAGAATGAAGGTGTGCACTGCAATCTTTGTGATGCAAGGGAATGCCCATGTACCACCCTTAGAATGCTACCTTGACACAAACTAACTTAAGGCAGGGCATTGCACAGCTTTGAGTTTCTTTTGGTTACATTCAAATGCAAATTCTTTGTAAATATGCCACTGTCTTTTGAAGTCAGAAGAAACTGAAGATCCAAGTACTACATGAACTATAAAAGAATGGGAAAAACAACTGAAATGGCTACTGCTACTCAGGTTCACAAAGGCATACATGTGATACAAACGTATCAACTAGGCCTGGGCAAAATTTAAATGACACCAGCGTAATTTAGGTAATTTCAGGAAATTTGCATGAAGCTTGTTATGAAACATTCACGAAATTACGCTATTACACCACTTTGCAAAATAATGGGCCATTTGTGTTAAACTTTACTGTAAATAAGCCATTCGCAGTAAACGCATGGGAGAAACAGAACATGAGCAGTTGCTGTTTATGGCACTTTTTTTAGTGCTATATACGTTCTTGTGTCATCAATTTACCCAAACATGCATCTTGCACTAAAATATAGCACTAAATGCTGAGCACTAAATTTTAAGGTGGAAATTTTAGCTTACGCAGATGACATTGTCGGTCTGACCCCTTCCCCGGCTAGTGGTTTTCAGGCACTGGTGGAGGCGGGTCCGTCATTCGGAGCAGTCGCTGGTTACAAGTTGAACCAGAAGACGCAGGTTTTATCTAATGTGATTCGTCCAGAGCAGGATAGGGGATGGAGACATTCTTTGGTATATCTTGGGGTCGCCTTAACTCTTAACACTCTGGAGATCTCAGAAAACAACTACGGTAATCTATTTAAACCGCTGTAATCTCATTAAAATTATTATTCTTCCTCGATATCTTTATTTTTTCAGTTGTATCCCACTATTTTTACCACTTGATGTTTTAATGAAAATTAAGTATTATGGCAGCAGCTTATTTGGTGATACCAGAAGCCCCTGTATGAGATTCAATACTTGCAGGAGTAGAAGGAAGCAGGAGGGCACTCACTTCTGGTTCTTAGGTTATACTATGTGGCATCCTTCTTCTCATGACTTCGGTTACTACTGGGGAGGGGGCTTTTACCATTAGGTCTTATGTTTATTGAGTTCCTCCCATTGGGTGAATTGATCATCCCTGGCACGGGTTTTGTTGCTAAGATATATTTCAAATATACACGGTTTAAGATGCTCAAAGTTTATCATCTCATTTGGGGTTCCTTTAAGAGAATATTTTTTTATATCACCATTTCTAATAAGCTCACATACTTGAGTTATAATCCCAACTTTCTGGTGAGTATTCAGGAGGGGTTTCTAGATACTTGGACAAAAGTCAATCTTCTGACATTAGGTTAACCATTTGAAGGTCTGGTCCTTTCTTTATTTGGCAATTTAGAGCAAAGGGTCACTCTTCCAGCAGCAGCCTTTTTAAGTTTACTGTAAATGAGCCATTTTCTTTTTAGTCTTAAAGACGCTGATTTGAGTTGTGTGGACAGTCCCTGTTTGGATCTTATTAGGAACGCACTGCTCAAGAGAAACATAGGGCTGGTATTTAAACTAGTTTATTATTCATTGCATCACCAGAATGATGACGTGTTTGAGGAGAGGGCTCATAAGTGGAGTATTCGGCTCAACATGGAAGCTACTAGTGCAGATCTTAGGTATAGCAATATGTTATTTCACTCAGCTTTGAGTGTTTCTTGTATTAAGGTTCACCATTTCAAATGTATTAATGACTGGTATTATACTCCTCATCGTCTTTATATTATGAAGCTCTGGCTGGATAATCACAGCTTTCTCTCTAGAATCATGTACCGGGGTGGACGTAATTTCTGTTTTTGCGACTTTTCCAGTATTAAATCTCTTTTGGGTATTTGAATTTGACAAATAAGGGGTTATCTCTCATTTGAGAAACATGGCTGATTCAAAGCTGATCATGCTGGGACATTCACAAGCCATTCTGGTCCATCTACCTAGGTTATATTCTTTCACTGTTACTTTAGCTAGGCTGGTTCTTGCAAGATTTTTGCTCTCCAGTGCTACTCCCAATCCCTGAAGTTGGTGGCAAGAATTCTTGGATGTGTGTCAGTTGGAAATAGTGCTAATCGAGAATGATCCTCTGAGAAAAGGATTAGGCCGGGTATGGGATCCAGTTTGGGGGTGGTTGGTTGAGTATGCAGTTCCTCAGGACTGGTCAGCCCAGCCCCTATTGTATTAGTAGTTCTACGTAGCTCTCCTTCACCCATGTTTTTGACAGTGTATGATTTATCTTCCCTTTCTTTTTGGACTTGTTAACATTAGGCCTGGGCGATAAATTCCGTTCCGCTCACGGAATTTGCCGAATTTGGGTAATTTTGCGTTCCGCGGAGAACGCGAAATCACCCAAAAGTCTGCGTTCCGCAACTTCTTGAAATTTGTTGCTTATTCGTGTTCTCAAATGCGTGTTCGTGAGATATTTACCCCCAAGCACGCAAACAGCGATTGCGAACAGTAAAAAAGCATCGCGAACAAGCAATTCCGCGTGTTCGCTGAATTTCTGCGTGTTCACGGAGATTCTTTACCGTTTCGCGGAGATTTGCATAACGTGATTACACAAATTCCGCCCAACCCTAGTTAACATTACCAAACATGTAGGCTCAGACTTGGAATTTTGGTTTCTATTTGGTTTGCCCCCTTTATTCCTCTCCCCTCCTTTTTTTTCTTCCGTTCTTGTATTTTGCCAAAATGTTGCTCATGTAACAAATATTTAAAAAAAGGTTCATTAAAATATGTTAAATAAAATAAATAATGTTTTATTTTTAAATATTTTTAACATTAAATTTAAATCATAAATATATTTTTAACTCTTTAATTAATTAACTTTAATTTAACATTATTTACTATGAGATTTTATTTTAAGTCTGTACCTCCCTTATTTTCTGTGGGAGAGTGTTGCATTATCGATGGTTGGCCACATGTGGCTGGACTTACCACTGCTCCTTTTTAGGTCTTGTCTGTCGATAGCACATGTGCTATCACTGCAAGATGTATTGTTTACTATAGAGGGCTTGGAGCCTGCCCGTTACTTACAATTTGTTGGGTTCTTGTCACTCCTATCCTATCGCCCTTGCTTCTTCCCCCTGAAACCACCCTTTGCCAATGCTGCCTTATCCACTTCCAACCCCCACCCTTGTCCATGTCGCTTCTTACCCTCCCACCCCTGACCATTTGTCCACATTGCTTCTTAGCATTCCACCCCTTACTTTTATTGGATTTGCTTCTTTCCTCTTCCTCCCACCCTCTCATTGTCTGTGTTGCTTCTCTTCTCTACCTCCAAACCCTCGTTGACCCCCACCCGTAATACAGAAAACAATTGCTATGACACACCCAGCGCTGGCCACGTCATAGTGCTTTTTTACTATCTTCTCTTGTTGTCTACTGTGCCCACCCCACACATCAGTGGGAAAAAAGCAGAATGACACAGTCAGCACTGTGCACATCATACAGCTTTTTTTCTAACTTTACTTTTAGCCATGCTGCACAGCCACACCACTGTACAACATGCTTAAAAGACATTGGCAAAGCCAATAGCTTTCACATAGACGAAACCTCTTGGCTTTGCCAATGCTTGTTGCCAGTAGTAACTTTAAACTCATAAATTGGGCTCCATCCTGATTTCAAGGGGTGGAGACACATTACTCTATATTTTTGGTTAACTTTCCACTCATATTTTATGAATAGCCAAAAGTACTACAGTTAATCAGAAGTGTAATAGTAAATGTAATAGTAGTAAATCTACATGGGAAGATTTACTTTTGTGAACAGGCCCCAAAGATACCGAATGGGAATTGCAGTGACCTAGAGTGAGGTGGTCACCCCATCTCCAGCATGCCCAATCGCAGAGGCTCTACCTCCCCGGGCTAGTCCTACTGACCACTGCCTGCTTACTCCTAGGTTATGTTATGTTATGTTATGTTAAATCTATTTGTATAGCGCACAGCTGCCTCAGCGAAGAGGCGTCCCGGCGCTAGTAGCAGTGTCAATGAGGAAGCATGGGATTAAGCCACAGGAAAGTGGTAGGTTTTGGCAGCCTTACGAAAGGACAACAGGCTATCCAGACAGCGAATATGCGTAGGCAGAGAGTTCCACAGCTTGGCTGCTAAACAACGAAAAGAACGTCCTCTAGCTCGGAGACGCTTCACTCAAGGGACCGTAGCCAGATATTGCCCAGCTGAAAGTAGCTGGCGCGTGAGTATGTAGGGCACCAGCAAATTGGACAGGATCTCAGGGGAAGAAAGTTTTAGAATTTTAAAGGTCAGGCACAGAGACAGAGAGGTGCCTTACCTGAAGTCATACATGATTTTGTGCAATTACTGCTTTGGTACAGTGTTTACGTTTTTCTTGGGCAAGAGAGACAGCTCTACCAAGTCTCCTATGTCCATGCATAGTTAGCGGCTCTGGTACAGGTTTTTCCTTTGAATTTGGGCCTTATAGTCTTGTTTATTCCATTATAAAACCAGGACTACAAGTCCCAGAATTCAAAGGAAAAAACCTGGACTGAAGAAGCTCATCTCACATGGAAATGGGAAACGGGGTAGCTATGAAGGGTGTCCCTCTAAGGTGGAGAAGGGCTGAATCCATGACATAGTTTTAGGATAGGCGCTTAAGATATATCAACATTCAGTGAATATAAATAGACATTATTTACATAGTCTGTGATTACATTGAAAATCTGCCATGCGATCCTGCCCAAATGGGTCTTTGTTGGACACCCCTGTTATAGAGAATTGGAACACTGAGGCATCCGTAGTCTATGGCCACTCACTGGTGACTGGGCATCAGTCACTAGTTTGTTTCCCGGTTAAAGAACTGGGCTATTGAGGAGAAGAATGTTGCCCATCTTCCTGAAAATTGTGTATTTTGTGTCCACTTCACAGGTAGGCTTAAGATTTTTTCATTTCATAATAGTTCTTGACATTTGCAAACGAGTAAAACTTTTATGAAGCATCAAATCTGGTTCACAAACAGCATCCCTCTGCAAGGACGCATTTGGTGAATTTCATGTTTTGAAATAAAATTTCTCCCAATACTGTTCATAAGGCCAGAGTGAGTGAGATGCCCTGGCGCCTTTTGATCACACGTTTGGAGCAGTCTTTAAAGTAGTTGTCCTGGAGTTTTGTTTAAAAGATGATTCTCTACTACATTTAGCTAGAAGTCAGAGAAGAACAAACACCACAATTGTCCAAATATCTATGAGTTGTTTAACAGCATTGCATCGGCATTTGTGTGACCTTAAACAGCAAGCTCCAGTAATCAAAGTGGCAGTATTTGTGACCGAAAAGTCAAACACAATAGGTTTGCTTGATAAAGAGCCTTGTCAAACTGCTAGGTAAACAAATGATCACAACTAGTTGGTGAGTAAGCGCACTTCCTGTGGAGGCATATAGCGTTTGACAAATCAAAAACTGTGCTAAGATGAACCAGCATCTGGGCGGAGCACCAGTCCTCCTCTGTAGAACACCCAGGAAAGCTCTATTTTGATCACATAAATTCTGGTGACAGAATGTACCCGGGACTGTCGAAACAAGGCTGCATAAACTATTTAGGTCTTGATCCACTGTGGTATGTTTGTTCCAATCTGTTTTTTGTTGAAAGGAAGTGCTGGTTGTGAATCTAAACCTGACAGCAGTGATGGCAGCTGTACCACTAGAGCAGGCCTACCTCGATGATAACAGTGGTGGTGCAATTTTCCTTACATATTACTTGATCATGTTTGTTTACTGTGCCTACTCAGACCCACCAATCCTGGTTGCACGTGACTCGCTCAACTAGCCCTCAACTACTCAAACCTTGGCTGTACCATCTTGAGTTGGTCTGCTCCTCCGCTTCCTCTTTTCGAACATACTTAAGCCCTTCCTCCAGGCCATCAAGGTGGAGGGCGGAGAGGCTACAGTCATCCTAATATGGGTTCCTCAATATTTGGGCCTGTTAGGACTTGAAAGGCCTAAGGCTAGATAGAATAGCTGACCCCCTCCGCTCTACCAAACTTCCTCTTTTCCTCCCTCCAATCCAAACTTCTACAATCTAGCCGCTTCTTGATTCAACATGACAGTCATGCTCACTACTTTTCGTGCACTCCTCTTTCAACTCCAGAAGTTGCGCCTCATACCCTCTAGGTGACCTCATGAATCTTTAGGCACACTACTGCCACATCTAGGGCTCCTCTTGGATCATGTCATCTCTGCTTGAGGACCTCAAGACCTGGCTCTTCGGATGACCCCGCACTCAGCAGAGCCGACTCCCCTTCTCCCCCCCAGCGCCTTGAGACCCTCTCGGGTGATAAGTTGCACTATACAAACCCTGATTGATTGAGGGTTAGCCTCAAAGGCCCATTTCTGTGGTGTTCCTGTTGGACTCCTTAATCCCTAGTCACACTACTGCCACATCTCTGGCTCTCCATGGATAGTACCATCTCTGCTTGAGGATTGGCCTCACAGACCCATTCTAAGGTATCCATGGATATCTTTGAGTTGCACCAGCATTCTGCTATGGAGACCACTTTAAATAAAACGACACGCATACATCACAAATGGAGTAGCTACTAACTCGTTTATTTAGGAAGCAATTCAGGAACTTTAAGGTAGGTTGAAATTACTACACAGACACCCAAAGGCTGACTGTAGATCATTTAAAATATTTTTTATATTTTTTTAAATATTTTGGGTGGTGCATTGAAATTATACAATGCAGATGTGGGAATGGAGTTAGCTGTTATTTATTGCATTGTCTGTGAGCTGTGTTGCTGGAAAGTATTCTCATATTTCATGTATTGTTGCTCTTTGTAAATAACCCCTCCATGCTCATGACGAGCTCAGCTCGTCATGCAGAACAGTGCTCCTGTGCTCATGACGAGCTGAGCTCGTCACGACCACACCCGTTTTTATTGCTGTCCAGCACAGCAGGGGAATCGCTCTAGCAGCGATGCGGTTAATTACTAAAATAAGAGCCAGAGTCTTGTAAAACTGCAGGCCCATAAACTGGCAGCAGGGAAAGCCACAATGACATTAACAATGAGAGTCGCACAATAAACCCAGGGCTGAAAGCACTGGTCGCAGCCACAATCACAGAGTCTTTATAACTGAAGGGTTCAAACATTAGAACGAAATCAGAAACGCAGGCCTAAGACGCTGGCAGAACTCCCCTTGCGATAAACTGACAAGGGAGGCTCAGAACAGGTCAACACCACCGAATCATTAAAAGTAAGGATTCGAAACAGTATCCTCAAGCTGTAGAGCCAGTCACATCAAATTCCAAGCATATAATCTGACAAAAGAGCAGACCCCACATTCATAAACGAGTGATGTGGTGGTGTCCCCGAGTGATGTGGTGGTGTCCCCGAGTGATGTGGTGGTGTCCCTAGAGTGATGTGGTGGTGTTCCCAGAGTGATGTGGTGGTGTCCCCGAGTGATGCGGTTGTGTCCCTGAGTGATGTGGTGGTGTCCCAGAGTGATGTGATGGTGTTACCGAGTGATGTGGTGGTGTTCCGGAGTGATGTGGTGGTGTCCCCGAGTGATGTGGTGGTGTCCCAGAGTGATGTGGTGGTGTCCCTGAGTGACGTGGTGGTGTTCCCGAGTGATGTGGTGGTGTCCCCGAGTGACGTGGTGGTATCCCCGAGTGACGTGGTGGTCTCCCTGAGTGATATGGTGGGGTCCCTGAGTGATGTGGTGGTGCCCCTGAGTAATGTGGTGGTGCCCCTGAGTGATGTGGTGGTGCCCCTGAGTGATGTGGTGTTGTCCCGGAGTGATGTGGTGGTGTTCCTGAGTGATGGAGGGTGGAGTTTGAGGGTGGAGTTGGAGGATGGAGTTGGAGGGTGGAGTTGGAGTTGGAGGGTGGAGTTGGAGGGTGGAGTTGGTGGGTGGAGGTGGAGTTGGAGGGTGGAGGTGGAGTTGGAGGGTGGATTTGGAGTTGGAGGGTGGAGTTGGAGGGTGAAGTTGGAGAGTGGAGTTGGAGGGTGGAGTTGGAGGGTGGAGTTGGAGGGTGGAGTTGGAGTTGGAGTTGGAGGGTGGAGTTGGAGTTGGAGTTGGAGGGTGGAGTTGGAGGGTGGAGTTGGAGTTGGAGCGTGGAGTTGGAGTTGGAGGGTGGAGGTGGAGTTGGAGGGTGGATTTGGAGTTGGAGGGTGGATTTGGAGTTGGAGGGTGGAGTTGGAGGGTGGAGTTGGAGGGTGGAGGTGGAGTGGAGGGTGGATTTGGAGTTGGAGGGTGGAGTTGGAGGGTGGAGTTGGAGGGTGGAGTTGGAGGGAAGAGTTGGAGTTGGAGGGTGGAGTTGGAGGGTGGAGTTGGAGTTGGAGGGTGGAATTGGAGGGTGGAGTTGGAGTTGTAGGGTGGAGTTGGAGTTGGAGGGTGGAGTTGGAGGGAGAGCAAGGAGTAACAGAAAGAGCGTGGGTGCGAGAGCGAGAAAGAGACGTAGAGGGGTGAGGAAAAAAAATAACAAACGAGTGGTGCGCACGTAGAAAGGGAAAAAAATGAGTTAAAAACACCTGGCGACTGCTTATATTTTTCAGTATTCAGCATTGAAAGGGAAAGTAGGTTAGCGAGAGGGATGTTACGGGGAGAGTGAGGGAGAGCGCGAGAATGAGAGAGAACTACAGGGGAGGAATGGAGATAAAGAGAGCAAGGAGTAACAGACAGAGCATGGGTGTGAGAGCGAGAAAGAGACGTGAGGAGAGAAGCTTTTAGTGAGGGGCAAAAGGCCCACTGGTGAGCTTTAGCTAATGCATGGCGAGTTTAGGGCTAAAAGAACAAGATAGCGCGGAGTGCATTCCTTTTAAGTCTGATGGGGGGCGGGGGAGCGGCAGCCTTTGAAGTCTGATGGTGGGGGGCGGCGGAGCAAATGGTGAGGCACATGCACTGGCCAAAGTCCGCATTCCAAAGCCCTCTTGTTAGGCTTTCCTGGAGCCCCAACATAATTTCTCGCAGAAGCAATGCGCAAGCGCATTGGCTACAGCGAGACCTAATAAACTGAGGGTCGAAAACACGGGACCCAAGCCACAAACCACAGCCTCAGCCGACGTTTCTCTTTAAGTTTGAGATCAGTGGGGCGAGAGTGTCGGGCAGCATGTAATTTAGGATTGGTTCCCATGAAACAAGGCGAGTTTCAGTCAGCCCATTTGATCGCGCCACAGGGTTGCCTCCAGGTATATTTAGAAAGCAAATAGGCAATAAATTAAGTTGTAATAAACTTTATTGGTGTGTCGTATATAACTACAGTGGCTATTGTTTCTTGTTTTCGGCATGGTGCACAGAGCCGCATGGAGTGATGTGGATATGAGACACGCAGAGCGGGTTCCCAAGACTCACCCGACAGGATCTGCTTATCCAGCAGGTGAGAACAGTGGGGGCTAAGACAATGAGCAGAAGTGCCAGCAACTATGTCCAGAGATGCTGAAAGTGCCAGCGACCATGCCCAGAGATGCCCGAAGTTCCGGCGGCCATGCCCAGAGATGCCAGAGTCATCTAAGGGGTCGCTGGTATGGTGGAAGGAGATCATAGTGCAGGAGGCCAGTTACCAGGTCTGTTATGCAGGTACTGCTCGCCCGTGTGCACGCTGCTTAAGGGAAGTCCGTCTCAATGATAGTGGGGTACCCAACAGCTCCGGAGCATGAAGGGATTTGCCGAGACCTAACCATAAGTTTATTTGGGAATCCTTTTAACCTCACGAACGTTTGAAGACAGAAGAATGACACTAGGGTTCATTTAGTGCTAGGGCAAGAGGGGGCAGGGGGTGAATAGGATGCAAAATCCCTTGACGTGGCTTTCTGGATCCTAATTGTTTATCAATGGGCAGCACTATCAAGCCATTAAATAGTGATTGCATTTAGGTAACGTTGGCATTGAAGCATGATCCATGGGTAATCTAAGAGGGTAATGATGCAGACTCGTCAATATACATGTGGTACACAGGCAGACTGGGGACAATTGGTCCCTACTGGGATTTTTGGAAAAGATGATTGGTTGGAAGATAGTTGCTTACATTCTCAGACTTCCACGTAGAATCAGGCAAGCTACTGAAGTGTGGGGGGGATAAGTTTGTAAATTTTACATAGTGCAGGGCATAAACATGCAGGATATTCTCGAGGTAGGGTCCTACCTCGAGAATGGTTTCTGACACTGGACTGGGCAGGGTGTTGATTTGTGTGGGCACCGGGCAGGCGGGAGGTGGTTCTGGACCCTCCTGTCCTACCACTCAATATATGGTTGGTACTTGTTGTGGACTTCGCCTGTGTTCAGGTACCTCGGCAGGACTGGCGCGCTATGCAGTGCCCTGTGTTTGGGTTGACTTTGCTTCTTGGGGGCTTCACCTGTGTTCAGGTACCCTGGCAGGTCCATTGCGCTATACAGTGCCCTGGGTTTGAGTTGACTAGCTACGCCTTCTGGGATCTAGGGATTGGGTCAAATTTGCACTAAAGCTTACCTATCAATGGCTAGGTTTCAAAAAGTACAAGTTTGCTCACCAGTGTTCTGACAAGGTGCCTGGTTTAGTGGGAAAGGTAGTCGGTGCTTGCCTGGTCATATGTTTTTCCTTTGGATCCGCAGAGCAAGGTCACTGCAATGGGGAGGCTGAAATGATCATCCTCAGATAATCGGCTTTGTAAGGCCCAGACTAGACTTTAGGGAATAAGCTTGCAACATGAGTCTTGGAGGTGTCAGTGACTTCGTATTTATATTTATCGAAGCGGCTTTTTGCAAGTCAAGCATACAGTCTCCTGCAGGATGAACTAATTAGGATAACCATGCCCATATTGGTGAGTCACAGGTTTGTATCAGTCAGGGCCATGCCTAGGAGAGAGGTCAAACACAGGAGTAAAATGTGACAGGCTTTGGCCCCTCACGCTGAGTACAAGTGGGTCAGGTCAGGTGTAATCATGGGCTAGTCTACACTGTTGGCCAGAATGGCAGTGTCCATGTTTGGCACATAGTGAACCAAGGGAGGGACGTTGGACCAGGGGTTCCTCAACTGCATAGTTGAATAAGTAACTGGTATATTCCTCCTTGTTGGGTGCTATGAGTTTTGCCTGGGAGCAGTAGGATGACCATCCTATACTAATTGGATGTCTCTGGGAGTGCGCGGATAAATCAAACACTCTGGTACGTTCAGCAAAGGTGCTCTACGTGTCCTACAAGGGCGGCACTATTGATATTGGTAGAAGTCTGGGTGGGAGGATGGGCATATCTACAGGCAAGATTTCATTTTCATTGGAAGGGATCGGCAGTGCAGCGTCCACGACTGAGTAATGGTCTGTCAGTGGTTCTGAGCTATAGCTGTAGAGGCTTATCGATGGAACCGGAATATATCATAGCAGATCTGGTTCAGTGTGCAGGGTACATATTTGGTTCAGCACGCATGGTGGGAGCTTGCTTTGCATGCACTGGTAAGGGGCCTATGGCTGACATCAGCAAGTAATGATTTTGGTGGGCACAGGGCCGACTGGAGATTGAGAACGATTTGACCTGCGGGTGGTCCTGGACCTTTCTACCTTACCCGTCCTTGCCTGTGGTTGATTATGAAAGTTGGTGAGGACACAGGCCAACAGAAAGGACAGTACATGACACAGTTCCCTGGTGATTGGTTTCAAATTGGGCGCATTTTCCATCCCTAACCTAGTGATAGATAACACATTTTAGGTGGCGGTCTCAAAGCAAGGGATTCCTACCTTTTACAGTGGGGTCCTTTGGCAAAATTGTATGAATCCGTCTCCATAGGAGATAGGTCTACCACTGGGGGCAGTGGATAGATCTACGACTGGGGGCAGTCGGCCGTGCAGTGCCCATCAGGCTGCTCCTAAGGAGTCCAAAAAACAGACATGAAGCCATTTGTTTAGTCTTAGAACAGGAAAAAGAATTCCCGCGATTCATGATGGGGAGCGAACAAGTGACTCAGGGAGTTGAACATCAAGGGTTGGGCATTGGGTGGCCTGTGGTTAGTGCACCACTACGGCCACCTGGATTATCAATTCTTGGGATATCCTGGTAATGCAGGATTGAGTATCGCCAAGTACTTCGGAGGGAGTCAGACACTCCTCGCCTTATATTTTGCGTCACTCTCAATAGTCAAAAGCGGGGGCCCTGGAAAGTCAATATGTTGGTAAGAAGTGATTTTGTACTTGGTTGGCCAAACACCTCCCCCTGCAGGGATACTAGTAAATCAAATAGGAAGTCAATCTGTCTATTATAAAGCTACTGTCAGGGTCTTCGGTAGGTACTATCAGGCATATCTTGCTCCAATTTAGGAGTTGGAGAGCTGTTTCATAGCGGTGGGGTGCACGTATCTCTTACGGGCCTATAAGTCTGTAGTGAGCAATCTTGGGGGGGGGGGGGGCGCTGCATATTCAAGAAAGTAAGCTGTGATTTCTCAATCTGATGCAATGCCCTTATCAAGATGCGGGACATTCGTCAAGATTCTTAGAGATTTCCTTCAACGCCGATCCTCTAACTCCTAACTCTCAGATCACGTTAAAACTCATAACTGACTCCAAGAAACCGAGAAACATCTTGCTGTACGGCACAGCTATAGGGACCTCTTCCAATACAAGATTGTTTAATTATGATTGTATCTTAGTCCAGTACTTACCACAACTGCGATTTCTCATCTTGCTTTGAGTTTACCCTTGTTGGTTTCAGCCCGTTTTGTATTCAATACGATTTTACAAATAACACGTCTACTCTCTGGGAGTCTAGGCTGCGCTCCAAAATGGCTAGAAACAATTTAACTGGAGTCAGTATGTATCCAGCCCCTAGTTGAACTTTGATGGCCGCACTCATAATTGCAGCATGTGAAAAATACAGTTTTTATTAATCAAATAACGAGTTTAAAGTGCATCAAGTCTACTTATTTGATGAATACACACACTATACTTCATAATTTGTATTATTTGTATAAGCAGGCGTTTAATGAGTGTTCTTAGATTCATAGAGTTCCTATTTTTTATCTGATCAAATCTTAATCGTGAATGTGTTCAGCACTAGCACTTTAAACATGAATAATCATGATTCTCATTGAAGTGATCTTAGTTCTAGAATGCTTTTATAGTTTTAACTGATTGCACACAAGTTAAACAGCACGTTCTCATATCGTGTATGGTTTTTATTAACTAAATCATGACTAATAGGCATTGAGATTGACTTATCTAGCACTTTAGCACTGCCACTTCATTCGCTAATGTTGTTTTCCTTGATTAAGCAGCTACGTCATAGTGATACCAAACAATTGGAGTATGTCTCTCACTCGTCTTGGGATTGGGATGGTTCTTTGGGTGGCGAAGTTCTGCGACTTGCATGTTGTGCATGTGCTATGAGCAGGCGTGCCCTACCCATAGAAGAGAGATGCCACTAGTCGCGCAATCTGCAGGAGCCTACCAATGGGTCTGCTTCTCATCTTGCAAATGGTGTGACGTCATCCAGAGTGCTCAAGTGGGGCCTTAAGAGGGAGGCAGTGGCGGCTCGCCGTGGGAGTGCTGCTGGGCGATGGGGTGGGGCAGGGCTGGGTCAGGCTGAGGGGGTTGTGGAGTCCGATATACGACGGACAGGAGTAAGGTAAGTCATTAAATATATAAAACAATTTACCTTACGCGCGATGCATCGCCGAGTTGGCAATGGACGCGCGCACTGGGGCAGTGATCTTGTTGGGCACGGGACTGACCTGCTGGTGGTCCTGGACCAGGGCTGCCTGGAGTGGTTTATGAATGGGGGCTTTGCTTGTAGGTCTGTCAGGCCCCAGGTACCCCAGCAGGGACATAGCTGCCAACTGTCTTGTTTTTGCCAGGACAGTCCCGGCAAGTTGGAGACTGCGCCTGCCCGAGGCCACCCGGTGGCCATCAGGAGGGCGGGCCCTTAGTCGCGGAGGGCCGCCCCGCCCCTAGACAGGGTCAGACACCCCCCCTCCGGGCAGAGTCGCCTGGTGGAGGGGGCGGCCCAGTGACGCACGTCCGGGGGGCGGCATGCAGGAAGAAGGTATATCTTCCCCTCAGGCCACTGCGGTGGTCTCTTTGCCGCCCCGGACGTTGCGTGGACGTGGACACTCTTTCTGCCTTGGTGCCGATGGCTCGTCCTGGTGATGCGACGTGTCTTGTCTGGCGTCGGGTTTTGTCCGGGTGAGTGCGGGCATTTGAGGTTGTGGCCCCCCCCCAATTTCCTATTGTGGCTCCGTGTGGGAGTTGGGTCGTCTGGATGGTGGGGCAGGGTTTTGTGGTTATGGAGGTCCGTGCCCCCCCCCCTCATTGGCTGGGGGTCGTGTTGTGCGGCAGATGCTTCCGTGGCCTCGTGCTCGGGTGACTGGGTCTCGTTAGCCCGGCTTGGAGCTTGATGTGAGTGCCGTGGTGTTCACGTGCGCATTCGTGGCGCCTCGAGGGTCGCTGTTGTGAATCTCGGGGCTTCATACAAGGGCGGTCGCAGCGACTGCTGGGGTTTGTCGGCCAGATTGCACATTTGTGTGGTGACCGGGTTACACCGTTCCATGCCTTGCTGGCGGCAACACGTGCTTGCGTTTGCGCTATCTATGGACATGAGAGCTTGAGCAGGGCCCGGCAACGGTTGAGCGGCGACCGAGAGCATGTGGTAGCGTTCGGCAGGTGGACCTCTCTCCCAGCAAGGGCTGATCGGGGCGCGATCTTGGATATGTGGGGTGTGTGCTGCGAGTTGGTATGGTGTCAGCCCCCCCCCCCCTCTTTGGGTAACTGCTGGGATTACGAGTGACTAAGTTGATGGCGGTATGAACGGGGGTAAAAAATTTATGATATGTTTTGCCGTGGTTGTGCATAGCGCTTCACTTTTGTTGACTAGGATGTAATGGGGCGGGGTGGCCATCCGGTCGCTAAGCACACTAAAGGAGAGTGGCTTAGCGGTCTATGTTGCAGCATCCAAGGCTCCCGTTTCTCCGGAGGCATGGGTTTGTGTACCATAGCTGGCAGTTTTCTTATGCATTGCAAGGTCCGATCATTAGTCAGCCTAGCACTCCGATAGGTTCATCACGGTTTGATCCCCTATACCGGCGGCAGATGAGTCCGGCACATGTGACTCTGGGTAATAGCTATAAATCTTCCCGACGGCCCCCAGCTCGGCACATGTGACTCTGGGTAATAGCTATAAATCTTCCCGACGGCCCCCAGCTCCTGAGATCCTTATGGGTGATTGCGCGCGTTACTACAAATATGAATTTAATACACGTCAGCGCTAAGGGTCTCTCCCCTGTTCTGCCAGGCCTCCAATTATCAGTCGGGTGCTCGAGGTTGGCGGTAGAGCTGTGGGGATTGGGCCTCTCCTCCTCAGGGTCGGCATTCCTATTCTTTGTGCAGAGGATGTAGGGCTAGAAGTATTAAAATGTGGGTACGGGAGTCGTCTCCTTCAGGCTTTCATGCTCTTAAGCGACCTCCTTTGCTAGTCGCCATAGTGATGTTCAAAGCAGTAAGGAAGGGTTTCCTGTGTTTGTCCTCCAGGGCTAGGCGGTCTGGTTTTCAGAGTGATGTAAGCCGCTGTACTCCTCATGGCTTGCCCCAGGCACCGACATGTAACTTAAACGTGTTGCATGCGATTTATACATCTCCTAAAAGTGATTTATATCATATATATCTTACTGCTTCCGGATGCCGCGGTTAGGAGTAAGATTGACTTTGGTTTCGGACGCAATGCATGTATTGTAAGGCTGGTAAATATTTGTTGTTAGTTGGTAGGATGTTTCACTTGTGCGGCCTTGTTGGGGCACGTTGCCGACTCACTTCGCAGTTTGGGTTGGGGGTCTTAGGGCGGCAATCCCTTTGCGTTTGTAATCTTCGGCTGGGGCCTTGTGTTTCCGGGCCTCGGTTGGGTCCGGGAGGCGCCGGCCAGCCTGGCTACCCTTTCCGAGTTGAGTCGCGTTCGGAGGATGACGGGAGGGCCGCGCCTTGTGCCGGGTAAGTTGTTTCCCCGCTCTCTGGCGCACACGAGGCGGCGAGTGGTGGTTCGGGGACTCGGGCGGAGGCCGCTTGGTCAAGCGCCGGGCCCCATGGTTTTGGCGGGTAATGCAGACCCCCTCCCCCACCTGCTCCCTGCCTCCTAGTCTCGATGCGGTCCCCCTCCCTTCGTTGGCGCGCGATTCCATCTGTGAGAGTCGTAATCTGTTTTCCTTATTTACTACGTTGTAACGCAATTCACCCTGTGGTTGCCGATTCCAGTTGAGGGAGTTTTAATCTGTTTCTTTCTTTACAACGTTGTACGCACTACATCCTCTGGTTCCGGCGGATGCACATTTCTTGCATGTTAATGTTTAAAAGAAAATGCGCTATTCCTTGTGAGGGAGTGTTAATCTGTTTCTTTGTTCAAAGGTTTTAACGCACTACATCCTCTGGTAACGGCGGATGCACTTTGCTGGTATGATTACGTTTTACTGTATATGTGCGTCGATTACGTTTTACTGAAAATGTGCGTTTCCGTGTGAGGGAGTTTTAATTTATTCCAAAGGCAAAACAAGTCCCCTAGCTCAGTTTCCATTTCTAGCCTCAAATATTTAGGCCTCTTACCCTAAAGCAAATTCTCAAGATGCCATTAGCCCGCAAACTGAGGCGTGTAGAGTATCGTGTAGGTAATTCTGGTTGCCTGGAATAACCTTCCTGGTTTGTTCCCAGGTACCTCTGTTATGAGTTTACAAGCTATGTGTAAGGAAGGGCACTATGCGATTTGTATGGGGGTCAGTCGTGCGGTGCTAACCCCTTATTCATGTTACTTCATTACAAATTTACCCGCATCGGTTGTGCCTTCCCTACAAGTCGCCATGAACAGGTGCGAGTGCACAAGCCTTCTACGTCACCAGTTGTTCATTTTGTAGGATGTGCAGGTATGAATATTTCTAATTCACGGTCCCCCTGTACGCCATTTTGGTCCGGTTTGGGAGCCCGGCATAGGGGGAAGTCTATGTTAATGCGCAAACATCCTGTCCCAATGGTATCTTGCTATGGGTGTCCAACCATTCCATTACTATGCCTGGCATTCAGGTGGCAAATGACATGACCACGTTCTTATTACCCAAGATAAATATTGGATATTCTGCCAGGATATTCTGCCAGCGTCATCAGGAGTTTAGCAGGACAGTTTCACTGGCGGTGGAGGTTGTGTGTGGTTCATTATAGACGTTTGAAAGCGATCCTCCATATCCCAGCCTTCCTTTGTTAGGCGCTAGGTATTCTTGTGTGTGATATTCTTACGCTTATCTGGCCCGATTGCTTAGGGTTTTGTTCGCGCTGTATGACTAGTGTTCTCTTGCCTCTTGGCCGCGTCACAGGCAGGGTTCCTGGCCGAATCTTTTCAGTAGTGTTTAGTGCGTGCTGGCTAACCTAGGGTGCGGCTGTAATAGTGGCTTCTTGTAGTAGTGTGTGCTTAGATGGCGCT
The DNA here is from genome assembly GCF_964261635.1 of Lissotriton helveticus. Classification (NCBI taxonomy): domain Eukaryota; kingdom Metazoa; phylum Chordata; class Amphibia; order Caudata; family Salamandridae; genus Lissotriton; species Lissotriton helveticus. Next base: position 1,928,130,273 of record NC_136057.1, read on the forward strand.
GCATTAATAATGGTTCCTTCGCACGATCGCGTTCACATGCAGTGACCAGGTACCCACCGACCTTGCATGTGCACTGGCTTGATAATGTATACTGCACATAAGCGCTCCTTCGCCTGGGACGCGCTCGTACTCCCGACGTGGGTACCGGTACCAGGTTGCGAGCCTTGGGTCGCGTCCAATTAAGTGTTCTTAGACCAAGCGCGTTGCATGCTGAGATTTCTGTCAATTCAGTCTGTGTGCTGAGTTTGCGCTTCTTTTCCAGGGGACTTTGGCCAATTCGTTTTCCCTGCATGTGCATGTCTAGGTAAAGAATTTCTGCTTAATTAAGCGCTACTTACTTGTGGGCCAATCTCACGCCCCTGTGGTATGTGTTAGCGCCAGGTCTCGGGTCAAAAGCAGTGATAAGGAAGTAAGCTCCCTTCCCTCCCTCTAGCGCTTTGAGTCCCTCTGGGTGAGTAATGCGCTATACAATTTAAATTTGACTTGCCTCATTGCTTCCCGCTGTCTCACCAAGCAGGGCCAAGGGTCAGAATGGCTTCCAGCGTGGCGTTCATTTTGCTGTACCAGCACGCTTGCGTTTGCCGGTCACTGCCTGCTGATCACAGATATGTTATTCACATCCCCGAGTATATCCTGGGTGCCTGAACATAAAGTAAGGTGGGATTCAGTCTGCTTATGGGTTTGAGTACCTGCATTGATGTGGGTAGTACACCAGGCTACCATCTAGTATACTCAGCATAAGGCAGTTATGAGTACGCGTGTCTGGGTGCCCCTGTGCAAGTCGCGTGATACCATTAACTCTAAGCAAGATAGTGCGACTGTCAGAACTTATGTACGTAGAACACATCAGTGAGGAAGAAGTGTGCCAAAGGTTATTTTCAGTCACTTTTCATGTATTTGTTGTCTTTTGGTCCGATCCAACAAGTCGCGTGATACCATTACTCTAAACAAGATAGTGCGACTGTCAGAACTTATGTACGTAGAACACATCAGTGAGGAGGAAGTGTGCCAAAGGTATTTTCAGTCACTTTTCATGGATTTGTCGTCTTTTGGTCCGCTCCAATACTTTGTGCTGGCATTCCATAGAATTACGTATACGTCCAAGTGCATTAGGGGGGCCCGAGCCACGTTGTGACTCCTTATGGCTGTGTGGAAAGTTATGGCACCAGAATAGCTTACATATTGCAGAACTGCTACTGTGCTTGTCCTGTGGCGTGCCATTTTGGGGCCTTCACTTCTGGGTTTTATCGTACTGTACTGTCATGGCAAGGTAGTCCTGTAGGGAAGTCCGTCTGGATGTGCAATAATTTGGATATTGAGCAAATGCTAGATTGAGCCAGTTCGGAATCACTCGTTGGTGTGCTATGGGGAACCCCGAGCCGCGTTTGGTGGCTCTGTTGGGTGTGGATATTTCATTCCCCTGATTATTATACATAGGACAGACTCCTGTGGCGCTCTTGGGGTGGGGCCCTCACTTTTGGATATCATCTGACTGCCCTGTCAGGGGATGGTTTTAGTATATGGGAGTCTACCTTAAGGGCCAAAATTAGGATAGTAGCAAATCCTAGGTCTAGTCCTAAGCTAATAGGATTTGTAGAACCATGCACATATCATCCTGGGGCCTTACCAAGTGGTAGAGTTAGTCTTGCTCATGTACATTCCCGAGACCTGCACTGTTTTAACTTTCCTGGGAAGATAGGTCATGGTCAATGACCAATCTGCTCGCCTTCATTCTGCTGTCGTCTGTCTGTTCTTCCTAGGCTCTGTTATCCGGAAGGCAGCCTTCCCGCTGCGCCTTCTGTTCTGGACCTCCCGGTAGTATGTAGGGTTTACGCCTGCAGTGTCAATCAGTTCACACTCTTGTGGAGCAACTGCAACCACTGCCTGAGCCTGGACTGCCAATTATACCTATAGTAGTGGGCCCCCGGCAAACTCTCTAGACAGAATGGCTCAGGAATTGAAGTAACAGCTGTACGAAGACACAGAAGGTCTGAAAAAACTGGGGGTCGCTCAAAGGGGCGGGCCATTGTAAAAGGGGTGTGACTTAGAAACATGTACGCAAACAATCTGGGCATGCATAGTGTGATGCCCGACTTGTTTTGCGGTTTCTGTCTTTGCATCCAGATATATGATTTCAACAAGTAACAGCATACCTTCAAGTCAGGACTATTGGCTAGGTCAATGGTTGTAGCTGCATAAGAAAAATATGCAGCAACTATAGGTTTCATATAAGACTGGAAAAAGCTTCCACTTAAAGCCTGGTGACATCACAACAATATTGCTGCTCCTGAGTTTCTAAAGAGAAGGGATATCAGAGAGAAAACGGATATTTAGTCTTTCCCTTCTCCTTCATCCCTCACCTGGCATGACGTGATGCCGTAACTTCTCCACTAGTGAGAAGGAGCAGTGTGAGCACGCGCACTTGATGTGCCTGCTGTCACTGCAGTCTGGAAAAAGCAAGGACAGCCTGAGCCTGTTAGCGACCCGTTTCGAGGTCTCCTCTATACAAGCATTTGCAATGCAATAGGTCTCACTTTACACGTCTAAGCTATTGGCATTGTAACTGACATTGCCTTTTATTAATGTTTAAAAAAAATAAAAAAAAAAAAAAAAAAAAAAAAGTTTCCGCTGGTTCCTTGTGCTCTTCCCTAGGCGAGAAGTTGGCCTGTGGTTTGGTAGCGCCAGTTTGGGGAGCGCCTTGGTTCAGCTTTAAAATCCCTCCTAAGCACATTTGCTTCTGGAGAACTGCGCTTCGGCAGAAGTTATACGTTACGAGGGACCCCTCGAACCTGGGATAGTCGATATTTGGCTGTAGAGGGTTTGTCACGGGGGTTTATGCCCTATAGAGTCAGAGGGCTTTTGGTCAGCAGGCATGTCATGATGCAGGTCGTGACCTTAAGTGTGTTCTTGGTTCCAGTTCCTGCAACCCCTGGGTGGTGGTCGTAAGTCTCCCTTACAGACAAGCTATCTTAGTGGTAGCATGGCCTTGCTGTTCCAGACAAAAACCCTGAGGGCAGGTGGTGCCTGCTGTTAATACCTCTTTCCTGTATTGGCACAGGCATGGGCATTGTCCTAGTTATATAGTATAGCCTTCTATGCCTCTGTGCTCTTTGAGCTTAGCAGCACAAGCGTTATCATAAGCACAATGTCCTATGTTATGCGGACAGCGGCGTGACGGCAGATTGTAACTATGCTGGGTGTAACCTGCTGGCCCCTGTCGTAGGGTGTTTGAGTTTCACGGCTTGTGCTGGTACGTCTATTAATTGTTACGAAGCACCTCAGCAGTAGGGGCCACTCCTCTTCTCTTTGTCACCTCCTGGTAGTTTGACTACTCGTCCCGGGGTTGGTTACGATAATGTTGTAACGAGTAAGACCCGGGGTAGCTGCAGATTAGTGGCAGAAGGGCCTGGGCTTCTTCTGGCATGTATTCATGTCAGGATCAGGTCTCTGGGGAGGCGCTAAGTTGTGCCAAGCAATTGTCAGGTCTGGGAGTAAAAGCACAGCGCCATGAAGAAATCTTCCCATACGGAGAGGCGGTGTTCTTCTAACTTGAAACAATTTACAAAATCTAAGGCTATTTTGAGGCGGATGGGGTTCATCTCACGCTGTGGGCGTTGACCTATTCCTCCCCTATTTAAAAGAGGCTCTTCTGAGCAAAGGTTGCAGGTAAAGGTAGTAGCGTTGGTGGGGGGCCCGTGCGGCGGCGGGGACCATCGCACGGGCTGTGGCGGAGTTACAGGGCAATCCGGAAACAGAGAGGTGCAACACAGTACTTCAGCGGGCACATAGGGGTGCCAGAGCCTAACCTAGAACCTCATGGGAGGTCTAGGAATCCGAGTCGGCGCCCCAGTAGTCCTTCGGGCGGTTGCGGGCCTGCGCAACTGGGGGTTGCTTAGTTACGCCCCGCAAGGGGCGTGAGTATTATTACCATAAATGTTCATCAGCTGGGTGGTTCGCCACGGCGCTGATTGGCTCAGCAGGCGGGCAGGTGGCGAGAATGCGGCCTGCCCTTGGATTGCCCGTAAGATAACCCACCGTGATTACATAATCTTGTATGTAATAATAAACCTGCAGCATATTTTCCCAATCTTAACAAACGTGTCTTGGTGTTATTTGCGGGATGATGGTAATGTGGGGGCGGGGGTTTTCATGTGGCCCTGAAGTGACTATGCGCCTGCCCGAGGCCACCCGGTGGCCATCAGGAGGGCGGGCCCTTAGTCGCGGAGGGCCGCCCCGCCCCTAGACAGGGTCAGACACCCCCCCTCCGGGCAGAGTCGCCTGGTGGAGGGGGCGGCCCAGTGACGCACGTCCGGGGGGCGGCATGCAGGAAGAAGGTATATCTTCCCCTCAGGCCACTGCGGTGGTCTCTTTGCCGCCCCGGACGTTGCGTGGACGTGGACACTCTTTCCCTCCCTACCGCTTACCCAAGAGTGTCAGCTGAGGGGGGGGGCTCCTGAGGGAGTTTTAATGTGTTTCTTTTTTCGTTGCAGGCGGAGTTACAGGGCAATCCGGAAACAGAGAGGTGCAACACAGTACTTCAGCGGGCACATAGGGGTGCCAGAGCCTAACCTAGAACCTCATGGGAGGTCTAGGAATCCGAGTCGGCGCCCCAGTAGTCCTTCGGGCGGTTGCGGGCCTGCGCAACTGGGGGTTGCTTAGTTACGCCCCGCAAGGGGCGTGAGTATTATTACCATAAATGTTCATCAGCTGGGTGGTTCGCCACGGCGCTGATTGGCTCAGCAGGCGGGCAGGTGGCGAGAATGCGGCCTGCCCTTGGATTGCCCGTAAGATAACCCACCGTGATTACATAATCTTGTATGTAATAATAAACCTGCAGCATATTTTCCCAATCTTAACAAACGTGTCTTGGTGTTATTTGCGGGATGATGGTAATGTGGGGGCGGGGGTTTTCATGTGGCCCTGAAGTGACTATGCCTGGTGGTAATTCGCTATCCCGGGACAGTCCTGGCATGCCTGCGTTGGCACATAATTAGCGAATCACTTAGCGTTGCACGATCTAAAGACTGTTCACCTTAATACGTTTAAAAAAAATGATATCTGTCCTGTGTGTATCCAAAACATCTGGTATTGTATTTTCGTCAGGAATCCAGCAGATTTTTTTGAAATGTTATCAACATCTTGATGTACCTTTCTTAATCCTGTTATCACAAGAGCCAAAAGTGAACCTTAAATTATGCTAATTATGTGGTTTGGGTGGAGTGGGCGGAGCTTTGGGGCTGCGGGTGTGGTACATTTTCAAGTAAGTAATTGATACCTGTGCTGTAAAGTGTCCCTGGATTTGTTTTTCAAATGTTGGCAACTAAGCGGGCCAGTACACTTTATGACTGTCATTCGCTAATGTTGTTTTCCCTAACTAAACAGCTACATCAAGGTGATACTAAGTGGAGTATGTCTCTTTCTCGTCTTGGGAATGGGTGGCGAAGTTCTGAGACTTGCAAGTTGTGCGTGCACTATAAAGTCAAGTCCCAAGGCACAGGTTGCGCTGAATGGCCGAACCCCACAGCAATTACAGTAACAGTAAAACGTCACAAGCAGCGCACTGCAGGGTGCAGCCCCACTCGAGCTTCCCAGAAAGTCGACGATCCTTTTCCCGGCTGCACTCTCAAACCTCCTGCTGTCCAGTCTATTTTTTTAATGTTTTTTGTGGTTTGAGAAGTCCCAACTATTCATGGTGGAATGCTGAGTTAAGAAGAAAAACAAAAACATTATTAAAAAACAATCAAGCACTCAAGGCAAAATCTAAAACAAGAGCCAGAAACTTCACGTGAAAGAAATGAATCATATGAATATCTACCAGCTCAGTTATTATGTTAATTATAATGGGCGTGGCTACTATTAGTGCAGCAGGTGCATTGGCACCGGGTCACTGTTTTGCAAAGAGCCCCATACCTCAATTATTGTTTTCACTAATTACTACTTCCGATGAGAAAGGGCACATGATTGCGTTTACTATGAAGATGATGAGGCAGAAATCAGGTAGGAGACAGAGCGAGAGAGAGTGGAAAGCGGCTGTTCCACCTGTCTCGCGCATCCGTGTCTCCTATTCATGAGTTTTGTTTAGCTTGAGAACGGAGGGTATCCGAACGCTGTACAGTAATTACAGTGTAATGGCTGAAAGTTCGACGCCATGTTGGTGGCAGTGCAGTTCCGGGGAGAAGACTTCTGTCTGTTCGCATTCCCAGGCTTCCGCCCAGGTGGTTTGATTTTAGTCCTTTCTTCTTGTCTCATCTGATCCCTCGCGAGCGCTGGTCCTCGGGCGGACCAGCGGCTGCGTGGGAAAGTGACAGCAGCCCAGAGTTCCCCGCTTTGTCTTGTATCTGTGGCCTCCCTGTACAAGAAGGAGCCACGTTTGAAAAGAGGGCCTAGATAGCAATGGAATATGTATGGGGTAGGACCTCAGCATGAAACCGTCCATGGACGTGCCACACTGGAGGGACAAAGGTTAATTCTATTACAGGACCGGAGGCTTCAGATTATGCTTCTCAATCTTTACTGCATAAAACACAGCAGCCAATGAAAATGTATATTTTCAGTAAACATTAACAACAAAACTTCATTACCCATGAACACCCATGAGTATAGGCACGCCCCCACAGTCCATAAGAACCCCTTGCGTGCTCCCATCATCCTCTTTCTTTGCTGCTCACAAGCCAGAGTTAAGTGCACCTTCCCTGTCCCCTCACTCTGCTTGTCGGTTTGGGGGTGCTTTGGGAGATTATTGCGATTGATTGTATTTATAGCTATTGTTTTGAGTTGCTGCGGCTCAGTCTGCTCCCTGATTGAGGACAAAGGTGTTCATTTCTGGTGTATGTGATTATTTCTGGTGATTGTGTATTGCTCGCGAGGGGTTCTCTCACCTCGCTGCGTGCTCGTTGTTGGGCCGTCTTGACACTGGGGCAGCTTCCGCTGGGGAGCGCGCGCGTTTCAGCGCGATCACGACGGTCTTTGACCAGCGAGGGGCCGCCGCGTCTTCCAGATGGGCCCGTTACCGGCAGCCTGAGGGCGCGTAGGAGCTCCCTGATACGCCCTGCGTAGAGGCCGGGTGGCTCACGGTCGACGCGCGCGCCCAGAAACTCTGACCATTTGGGCTTGTTTTCAGTGGATTTTGGTAGCGTTTTGGGCGGCGCGCCTCGGCACGTTACCAAGGCTGACAGGAACGCGCGTTTTGCGCGTTTTCACACACCGGCTTGCCTCTCGTCTCACCGCCAGTTCTGGTTGTAGAAATACGAGGTCCTGAGTGAGCACACGCTCGGTGTATTGTGTGGACCTGGGTCTCTGGCCCTGTCGAATACAGCTTTGCTGAGGGGGTTTGGGTATCGTTTGAGTTTCATTCATTACTTGTGTGCAGTGGGCTGACCCCCCCCACCACCCCCAGTTCTGCCAGGGTTTAATCCCTTGTGTGATTGGCTATATAGCACCATGGAAAATTGGGCTAAGTACCCTGAGGAGGAACAGGCAGAAGGGGAGGAAACATCAGAAGGACAGCAGGACGCTGTCCTAGAAGATAATATTGTGGAAGCATTGGATGCCTCGGTCCAGGCTTCCGTGAATAGAGCCATGGAGACGAAAGTCCCCCAGACTGTGCAACAAGCACTCGCAGTGGCCCTGCGCCCCATTAAAAAACAGTTGGAGGGCTTTGCTAAGCGCCACGGCTATGGCAAGCACAAGAAGCAAAAGCGGCCTCTCCCCTCTACCTCTACAGCAGTTTCGGACGACCGCCTCATGTGGCCGCACGCTCAGTCCATGGCTTCCTTGCAGGATCGGGACGCCCCAACTCAGCCACGATCTGGTGGTAAGGCGAAGAGTAAGCGCCAAATAGTAGTGGACACAGATACCACCACCTCCAATACTGATACCAGTACAGGCACTGATTCATCGGAGGAGCAGCCTCCGCCCCCTAAGAAGGCCAAGCCGGCTCCCAAGGCGGCTGAGGACAAGACACCCAGGGCCTTTCATTTTGATCCTTCCGACATAATTCACCCTCGGTCTTCGGACTGGGTCCCGCCAGCGGAGGTTTCGGAGTACATTCACGATCACCTCCGGAAGAGTTTCACGAGGGAAGTGCGCAACCGGCTGCGGTCGGAGTGCCCGCGTCCAGATATACCGGACAATGTCGCCGACACTCCGGAAATTGACGCCAGTATGCTGACCTTTTTAAAAAAGTTTTCTAAAGACCCCAAAAGAGGGCTTGACAGGGCCTGGCGGGGCTGTCAGGACAAGATGCTTGATGTTATTGGCCCCCTGGCCAAGATCTTAGAGATGGCCCTGGCGGCCAAGGAAGGGGCAACACCTGTGGACCCAGACATCTTAGCTGAATGGACTCAGCGCGCGATTTGCTTTCTAGGCAACGCGAATTGCGCCGTCTCTTCGGAGAGGCGCAAGTCCTTGCTGCTACGAATGGATGGCAATTTGACAGAACTTGCGGAAGCGGAGCCGGGTCCCCTGGCTGGTGGTTGTCTCTTCGGTGACCGTTTCGTTAAGGATGTCACCAAATATGTTGGTACTTTCACCGCATTGGACAAGGCCCAGAGCGGTATCAAGCGAGCACTCACGCAGGGTGTTTTCAACAGGGCCGGGCGAGGCGGGGGTCGCTCGTCAGGCCGTGGGTTCCAGAGAGGCTCCCAGAGAGGCGATTTTGGACGAGGCCGGGGCGAGTGGGACTCGACCCGCGGCGGCACCTTCTATCCGTCTCGGAGAGGCTTCAGCAAAGGACGTTTCCAGTCGGGAAACAACAGGGCGAGTTTCAAGGCCCACCAAAGTTCCGGTGAGTGTCACGGACGTGTCTCTTCTTCCATTGGGGGGTCGCACACAGCATTGTCTTCTACACTGGCAGGGGTTGACTCAGGATGCTTGGGTTTTGCAGACAATTCAGGGGTTCCAGCTGGAATTCTATTCTCCCCCTGCGTAAGCGTTACCCCCGCCACCTCTCCGTTTTTCCCAACTAGATCACAGTTTCATAGACGCAGAGGTGGCAGACTTGCTGAGGAAGGGCGCGATCGATCAGTGTCAGCGAAGTCCTCGCGGCTTCTCCAGCAATGTCTTTATAGTTCAAAAGAAAGGAGGTGGCAACAGACTAGTGCTCAACCTCAAAGATTTCAATCAGTATCTGTTATACAACCATTTCAAAATGGAAGGTATTCACATGTTAGCAGACTTGTTACAGGAAGGAGACTGGATGGTTCGATTGGACTTGAAAGATGCGTATCTTTCTATTCCAATTTTTCCGCCACATCGCAGGTTCCTGCAGTTTCTTTGGAACGGCCGTTGGTACGAGTACTTGGCCCTTCCTTTCGGTCTCTCCTCGGCTCCCTGGTGTTTCACCAAGGTCATGAAGCCAGTGGTAGCCTACCTCAGAGAGAGGGGAGTGCGTCTGATCATTTATCTAGACGACGTCCTGATCATGGCGCAGGACCGGTCGGTTTTACAGCAACAGCTGACCATGACTACTTCACTGTTGCAGCGCCTAGGATTTGTGATCAATCTGAAGAAGTCCGTGATGATCCCGTCTCAGGTGATAGATTTTCTGGGATTCACGATCAACTCCCTCACGGCGCAACTGTGTCTCCCACAGGCGAAGTTCAGGGAGCTGAAGAAAGAGATCACGAAATTACTGAACAGTCAATTGGTCACGCTCAGAACCCTGGCCAGGATTTTAGGGGTCCTGGCGTCATCAATCCAAGAGATATTCCCAGGTCCTTTACACTACAGAGCCCTCCAACGCCTGAAGATCAGGCACCTTCAGAAGGGTCTCTCATATACGGACTCGGTCCCGCTTACGGACGAGGTTCGGCACGAACTCCAATGGTGGCTAGGCCACGTGGATGCCTGGAACGGCAGGGCGATCTTCGGGTCGCGGCCGGACGTGGTGATCGAGTCGGACGCCAGCAGATGGGGCTGGGGCGCGCGCTGTGGAGATGTTTCCACAGGCGGCAGATGGTCATCACAGGATCTGGAACTCCACATAAATTGTTTGGAGCTACTGGCAGGATCGTTCGCGGTCCGCACGTTATCCCCGAAGCAGACGTCATGTTGCATCCTCCTGCGTCTGGACAATGTGTCCGCAGTGAGGTATATCAACAAGTTGGGTGGCACGAGGTCGTCTCTTCTTGTCCAAATAGCCAAGGATTTCTGGCATTACTGTCTACAGAACCAGATATCAGTCATAGCGGAGTACATCCCGGGTCAGGCCAACCAAGTGGCAGACTGGCACTCCAGACACTTGAGGGATTACAGCGACTGGAAGCTGCTTCCCCAGGTCTTTCTCTGGTTGCAGGCGATTTGGGGTCCTTTTCAGACGGACCTGTTCGCCTCCAGGTTGACGTATCAACTTCCCCGGTTCTTCAGTTGGAGACCGGATCCGATGGCAACGGCAACGGATGCATTTCTCCAAGATTGGTCGATTGGGATCCAGTATGCCTTTCCCCCCTTTCTGTTGATCCCCAGAGTAATGACTCAAGTGATACGACAAGAGGCGGAAATTGTCATGGTGACTCCGTGGTGGACATCACAAGCGTGGTTTCCCAAATTGTTGCAGTGGAGCTGCGACCGCCCCCGGCTACTACCGGATTTGAAGTGGTTGTTGCAGGGCCCTCGTCAGGAACAGCACCCGTTGCTGTTGGAGGGCAGGTTAACCCTGATGGCATGGAGGCTTTCAGGGAACAATGGCAGATGCCAGGAATTTCGGCCAAGACTGCTGACTTTATCAAACAGGCTTGGGCACCTTCCACCAGGAAGCGATATTCCGCTGCCTGGAAGAACTGGGTGGATTGGTGCGTGGGACAACGTCTGGATCCCGTGGGGGCAGAGTTACCCCAAGTTTTGAACTTTCTATCCGAGAAAGCGGCGGGAGGCCTAGCATATCGTTCGGTCAACAACTTTCGCTCAGCCATCTCGGCGGGGCATGCCCAGGTGGACGGTAAACCAGTGGGCATGCATCCGGTTGTTTGTAAGTTGTTGAAAGGCATCAGGGTAGCCAACCCTCCCAAACCCAAGTATACGGGTTTGTGGGATGTCTCAGTTGTAATTTCTTTGCTCAACAGATGGTCGGTTAATTCTCTCCTGTCCAGGAAGCAATTGTGGGCTAAGCTGGCCATGTTGCTTTGTTTATCATCTTGCAGAAGATCTTCGGATGTCAGAGCACTCGACGTAACAGGTAGAGTGTTTACCCCGGAAGGGGTTTCTTTTCATATCACAGGTCGTACTAAAACATTGTCTCGACATATATCTTATAATGCTTTTCCTGAAAATGAAAAACTGTGTGTGGTCCAATGTTTAAAGACCTACGAGGAATGTACGAAGGCCTTGCGGCCGCAGGGCTGTTCCCAATTATTGATTGCTATTCAAAAGCCCTTTAAACCAGTGGCGGCTGCCACTATTGCTAGATGGCTTCGGTTCATTATGAAGGAAGCAGGTGTTGATACAAACATTTTTGGTGCTCATTCAGTTAGAGGCGCGATGGCGTCAAAGTCATATGGTTTAGGATCAAGTATCCAAGATATCATGCGTTGTGCAGATTGGTCCTCTGATTCAACGTTTAAGACATTTTATTATAAGCCGGTGGGAGATATTACTTCAGTGGTATTTAATCAGCGTTAAACTAGCATAATCTGAAGCCTCCGGTCCTGTAATAGAATAAAAAATTTGCTAGCATTCGCGACAAGAATTTTCAATTCTATTAAGGACACGGAGGCGAGGATTATCCCACCCGGCTTAATGTACTGTATGTATTAAGCTTCCCACCCTTTTATGCAAGGATTACGGTGGTGTTATTTCCTTTATTTCAGGATCTGATAAGAAGTCGGACTGATCGACTCCGGAGTTCAGGATGTTCCGCCTGAAGATGTTCTTCCACGTTGGAGGATTGTGACCGTTCAAGTTTTGTTGGACTTGTTTCGCCTCAAAGAAAGAGGATGATGGGAGCACGCAAGGGGTTCTTATGGACTGTGGGGGCGTGCCTATACTCATGGGTGTTCATGGGTAATGAAGTTTTGTTGTTAATGTTTACTGAAAATATACATTTTCATTGGCTGCTGTGTTTTATGCAGTAAAGATTGAGAAGCATAATCCTCGCCTCCGTGTCCTTAATAGAATTGAAAATTCTTGTAGCGAATGCTAGCAAATTTTTTACTCTCATCTCCTCTGCGCACCATCGTATTGTAGTTGCTTTTATACAGGGGCATATGTATCAAGCTAAATTGTGATCGCAAATGCTAAAATTCGCAGGATTTCAGCGTTTGCAATCGCAATTTAGCTGTGTGCAATGTATGAGAAAGAAAACCACTCGCAAAATAAGGAATTGCAAATTGCGATTCCTTAAATGCAATGTAGGAAGCACAGAAAAAGTGCGATTTGGCCATAAGGAATCGCATATTACCACTAACTTCAAGTTGGTGGTAATTTGCAATTTGTTTGAAAAATTCATTTTTTTGCATTTTTCAAAGTGCCATGTGGCGCACATACATGCCCATATTTCAGAGGTGCAACAGGGTGTCCTTTTGACACCCTGGCACCCTTAAAATTGCATTCTCAATTTGCGATTCTCTAATTGCGGATCGCAAATTGAGAATGTCTTCCTGTTCATTCCTATGGGCCTCCTAGCCCATAGGAATGAATGGGAAGGAATTCCGTATTTGCAAATCTCAATTTGCGATTCGCAAATAAAGAATATGTAGGATTCTCGACATTTTTGACAAATTCTACATACATTGCATTTTGCGAATCTCTAATTGCAATTTGCTAAAAATCGCAATTTGAAAATCGCAAAAATCTTTTTTAATGTATATGGCCCGTAGTGGTTAAAACCTGGTAGTAGGCACTGCACTGCATTAGTGCACATGTAGGTAGCAACTAGCATGCTACAACAGGGAGGAATGCTTGATTGTAAGTGTGTTGAATTTCAGGGTGGGCTCCATGGGAAGTAGTTTGGTGTTGTGGATGCGTGTGCAATCACAGTGGTACTCCTATCGTGTCTTAGATGGATGCACCTGGGGCTTGTGTTGGCGGGAAAAGAAGTGAGAGATAGAACGCATACTCTCTGAAGTACTTGATCTGTTGTCAATGATTGAGGAAATATCTGTTCAGTCCAGGGCTTTAAGTGGGATGAATAAACTGGGGGGTCTCTCTAAAGGGTGTGGCCAATGTAATTCAGGGCATGGCTTCAAAACAAGTAAGCTAAAAATCTGTGCTTAGCAGAGTGTGCCGCCGACTTGTATTTTGCTGTTTCTTTCACTGCATCCAGATATATGATACAACAAGTAATATCATACCTACAAGTCAGGATTATTAGCTTTGTCAATGGTTGTTAGTTGCATAAAATACATAAGCAGCAACTATGGCTTGTATATAATATTGAAAAAGCTTTTACTTAAAGCCCTGGTGACACCACAACAATGTTGCTGCTCCTGAGTTTAAAAAAGAGAAGGGAAACCCAGAGAGAAAATGAGTCTCTTTAAAGGATATCCCTTCCCCTACAAGCTCACCTGGCATAAGATCATGCTGTAACTTCTCCACTAGTGAGAAGGGAGCAGTGTGAGCATGCGCACATAAATGTGCCTGCTGTCACTGCAGTCCGGAAAAAAACGGACCGCCTGTGCCAGGGCACAAACCAGAGCCCAATAGAGACCCATTTTGAGTCCCTTTTAAAAACTGCCGGTGCTCAGCACCGGTGAGACCCGGCCCACTTAAAGCCCTGGTTAAGTCCATCCAAGAACAACAGGTGAGCAGCCCAGGGAACCTAGTGGATACAGGCAGCCATATTAGATGCTCTATATAAATCCCCAAAATGACAGGCGTGTGATCCACAAGCATGCCCTGTATACATCAGCCAAAGTAAATGATCACAAGTTCAAGCATAATGACTAAGAGTAGCCCGCAGGAAGGCAGTGATCAGCAGGTAGATTAAAGCTGCCTACCGTGCCCGGGAGCGAGAGGAGAGTGGCCCATGGGCATCGACTTGATACAAGCAGGATGGATGAAAGCCTTGTAGTGTCCTCACAGGAGTGACAGATGGGCAGCCCAAGGCATGCACTGGCTACAGTCAGCCAGCGGAGGCAAAACAGGAGTCCACGCAAGAGTGACAAAAGGGCACTCCATGACACATACTAGATGCAGGCACCCACCATAAATATCCTGTAGAGTCCAACCAGGAGCGACAAAGAAGCAGGCAAAAATGTGCACTGGAGACACGGAGCCATTGCAACTGACCTAGAGATTCAGTTCAGGAGTGAGGAAATGTAATCTAAAGACATGCACAAGAGGAATGCCACCATATTCAATGTCTACCCAGAAGTGTGATGCTGCAGGTAATCTGCTGGAAGGCACTGGCGACTGAACCATAGACGGAAAGAGACAATTTGGCAAGTCGCAGAGCGAGAGGCCACGGCCTAATTGGTAGTTTTAGGAAAAACATTCACCTCTTTGTCCTTCAGCAAATATTAGTGCCAGGCAGACTTTAGACTTCCTGTGCAAGGGTTCACCTGTGAGCAACAGAGTAGTAACCTGGGTAGTTGCTGGCTAAAGGTACTCATGGTAATTGCTCAGTACAGCCCAACTAGGAATGCTAGCGGAGCAATCCAAAGTCAAGCGCTGGAGATACGCAACCATGTTAAATGCTAGGTAAAGCACAACAAGGCGCAATACAGAAGGAATCCAGAATTTCAGTCAAGCTCACCCAGGAGCGACTGGAGAGAAACTGGTAAGTGGAGTAGGGATTTGAGAGCTAATTCGAGCGGAAGGGGTTCTGACCCTAGGCCCTATCCAGGTTCAAGCAGGTAGGAGGCCACAGCAAGATGTCATTAATTTCTGCTCCCTTCTAAGCCCGGTCAATCAGATGCCATGGAAGCCGAACCTAAGAATGTCATCATAAGGGAAGGGCCTGGTCAAGTAACCCGGACTGGTAGTCAATGTCAACAGAGGGGCAGAATTTGATTGGTTGGGATGGAAAATGGGGTAGGTGGCTCTAGTGGTGCTGGATGTGCTTCAAACCAGCATAATATGCCTGCAATTGAATAAGGATCTTCTGCACCAATGTTCAAGAAAGTTCAGATTCCACCAAAGACACAGAAGCAAACGCTGAGCTTGAACGGAGCAAACATGATTTTGAGGGTGGCAGGTTCACCAGGGACTAATTATGTGTTAATGTTATCTTTTGCTGCTTCTCTTTGTTATGGTGTTGGATCATCTTGTATTCTTGGTCTGGTGTGTTCACTCTTAAGTTAATGAAGTTGTCTTATGACTGATATAGGTGAAGAAGACGAAGACTGGCTTAGCTCCTGATGGAACACATTTATGGGTTCCTTTATGACAGTGAAGTTTATTATGTGCAGAAACACTACTTTACAAATAACATTTGTGCAGGCACTCGGGTGTATTTTTGTATATGATTAACAGTGGTGTCCTAAACAAAGAGAAATAATGTGTGAAAATGAGTTTTGCAACATTATTACTCGTTGTGCACTTTTACACTTACAATAACTGCTAAGTGCACCATGATGGTGAGAGCCTGCACAGATGTGAGTGCAACCTGTGCCCATCTGCTAAAACACTTTTTCTATGGAGACATGGTTCTAACTATAACTACCTACATGTACATCAATATATATATATCTATATCTATGTATATATATATATATATATATATATATATATATATACATAATATGTATATAGATAGATAGATAGATAGATAGATAGATAGATAGATAGATAGATAGATAGATAGATAGATAGATAGATAGATAGAGAGATAGATAGATAGATATTTTAGGTGTGCGTGTATGTGTAAATGTTTCCTTAAAATGTGCTTAAAATATTTAATTCTGATTCCGATTTAAAAATTTTAGTCAAACGTGGGCCCATGCATTGTCTCAAATAATTTGTAAGGTAAGTGGGCAAACTAAAGTGTATGGCAAAGTGCAGTGTCTGTCTTGTCTCCTGGCACAGTCAACAGCTGTATTGCTGGGACTCAAGTGGGGTGGGGGGTGAGGGGCGTGGGGGTAGGACAAACGGAGCTGGGGCACAGGCACCATCGGGACCCCCTCTGAAGATGCCAATGTGCCTCCTAATAGGCAATGCCCCTGCTTTCCTTCAAGGCACACGTTGGCTCATCATTGAGTGGCCTTCTATGTTTGGGTTTTCTTTTTCATTTTACGGTGAGTATATGCATAACCTGAATCTAGCCTAAGGTTACCAGAAGGCTCCCTTTCTTCAGAGACACTTTACTCTAGCTCAGTCTTTCTTTTAAATATCAGTGAAATCAGGAAATATAATCCAATTTTGTTAGCTTAACCAGAGCTAAACTCCAACCACAAATACGCTGGGTTAGTAAAATGAAACATTGGACTAGAAAGTGGCGTCCCTGATGACATAGAGTGATCTGATAAATGAAGGGTAGCTCAACACTAACTTTACATATCGCAGTGCATACATTCCGATGTATGTGGATTACGCATTCAGGGAGAGTCTTCTATAAAACTTGCCATACTGGAACAGGAATGGAGAGAAGTAGGCAAAGATAGTCTAGTTTGCAGTTATGTATAGCCACCTTCAGAATGGTATTCAAAACATTTGGAGCCCTGCATCAATTTATTTTGAAAATTGGGCCTTGAATTGGTTCATCAGCCCTACTTTTTTAAACTTCTTTACTTGGAGGAAAGGGATTCTCTCCCCTCATCTCTGACACTCCCACCTTGGAAAGACTTTACTCACTCAGTGACTCATATTGCACTTTGCAATTCATATTATTGTTGCTAAAAACGGGCAATGTGAAAAGAAGACAGCTTCTGGCAAGAGACCACTGACCTCCTGGTCAGAGTCACTCCCCTCCCCTCACACAGCTCCACTGTTAAGGCACTGCCCTTAGTACCTTCTTGAGATCCAAGTAGGTGCTCGAGGCCCTCCTCCACCGCAGGCCCCTGCCTGCACCTCATCTCTGGTGTTCTAGTGGAAGAGCCTGCTCTTCTGCTAGTTCGCTCTGTATGTGTCACCCTCTTTCTGTATTTTTCCTGTTTTCCCAGTTTTTTTGCCTTTTGGCTTTTTCTGTCCTGCTTTCTGTTTTGCCTTCCTGTTTTGAGTTGCCTTTTTCCTGCCGCTGCTGCTGCCCCCACGGCCTCTCCCCCCAGCGTGTCCTTGCTCACGCCTCCAAGTTGCTCACCCTAACTCCAACATAATGG